>NC_064429.1:8890000-9525000 GCF_023375975.1 Astyanax mexicanus
GAATATAATCTATTTCCATAAACTTGCATTAAAAAATAATAATAATAAGACTGTTGCTGTTTAACATCTCCTGTTAAAATTATTGCTCTGGTTTTGTTTTTATTTCATTTCTTTTAATTATGCTTTTTGAGCTTGTGCACACACATATATATATTTTTGTATTTAGTTTAGTTTAGTACTGTATTTGTAAGTGGAGAGATGAGCAGAGAGATAAGAGGTTTTGCTTCTATTTTTTGACACAGACTGCAGATCAGTAATTTAGTAATTAGATGCAGAACTGAAGCAGGAAGTGAGGGTGAGTCTGAATGTATTTTGTATGGGATGAATGTAATGGATGATGAAGGAAATGCTATAAGCTGTGAGATTTTTGTTTGTCGTTTCACTGTACAGCATGTTACCATGGATTATTATGGACATGAAGAGGAGATTTCAGTTCGTTTTTCCCCCTATAAATGAAGAAATACAGTATATGTGACATTTTTATACTTGCCCGAATTAAGCTCAGGATGTCCCTGTTAATAAAATAAATAAAATAATTCCAAAAAACATTTTATTCTTTCTTTTTTTTCTTTCTTCTTTAACATTTATATCAAAATTATGTGTTATCATGAAATTACAGTGGGAAAAAGTGGAACAATTACACAGGTAATCTCACTCCTCCCAACAGGAAACTATAGACTATTCAATAGTACAGTTTTACCTACTAAACATATCCTTTCACTCTAATTTTATATTTAAAATTAATACGATCTGGCTTTGGGTACTTTATTATGAAGTCCAAAATGGCGAATTGCATGTAGGCTAGTGACTAACTGGCAAAGCTAGCTGTTTTCTCTAAGCTTTGCAATGACATGATTCATTATTTTTTATTTTACACATTATTTCCACCTGAATAAAAAAAAGAGGCATACATAATCAACTTATTCGCTGGTTCGAATCCCGATCATGTAGTTTGATATCATTTATATCATAAAATACAATGATAGCGGCGCCGCTTTGACTGGTGTTCTGTGCTTCCCTAGTGTTTTATTTTAGGTCTCTGTAAAATGCAGAATCAACCGGAGATCCTATTTAAACCTACAGTTACTTACACAAGATTGCTAACGCTAAGTAGCTGCTGTAAACAGAAGCTGTAATCTCTGCCTGTGGGCGGATCTGAGTTGAGGAGGGCGGGGCCATGTAGTCACTGGTTGACGTAGACACCCTAACGTCTCTCTGATCAACTTGTTTTTCTGAGGATTTTCTTTTTAACTGGCAACGCTAGCTGTTTTCTCTAAGCTTTGCACTGACATGATTCATTTTTTATTATTTTACACATTATTTCCACCTGAATAAAAAAAGGCATACATAACCAACTTCCAACAATTCGCTGGTTCGAATCCCGAATCACATTCATGTAGTTTGATATCATTTATATCATAAAATATGATGATAGCGGCGCCGCTTTGACTGGTGTTCTGTCGAGTTAAGTTGCCTTGTCAAACCGTGCTTCCCTAGTGTTTATTTTAGGTCTCGGTAAAATGCAGAATCAACCGGAGATCCGATTTAAACCTACAGTTACTAACACAAGATAGCTAACGTTAAGTAGCTGCTGTAAACAGAAGCTGTAAACAGAAGCTGGAGGCTCCGCCTGTGGGCGGATCTGAGTTGAGGAGGGCGGGGCCATGCAGTCACTGGTTGATGTAGACACCCTAACATCTCTCTGATCAACTCGATCAACTGTCTGAGGTTTTATGTTTTTTGGATACAATCCGGGTTAGCACCCGAACATCCCTTTCAGACAGCTTCCTCTTACAGCATCCACAGTTAATCCTGTTGGATGTGGTTGGTCCTTCTTGGTGGTATGCTGACATTACCCTGGATACCGTGGCTCTTGATGCATTGCAAAGTCTTGGTGTCTTGGTCACAGATGCGCCAGCAAGACGTGGACCAACAATTTGTCCTCTTTTGAACTCTGGTATGTCACCCATAATGTTGTGTGCATTGTAATATTTAGAGTAAAACTGTGCTCTTACGCTGCTAATTGAACCTTCACACTCTGCTCTTACTGGTGCAATAATGTGCAATTAATGAAGATTGGCCACCAGGCTGCTCCAATTTAGTCATGAAACCTAAAATCCCACACTAAAATGATGACAGGTGTTTCAGTTTCATTGCCCAACCCCTGTTCACCAATCAAGCATTTACTGTATGTAACCAGTATTATTTCATATAGTTATGTAGTAAAAGAGAGCAGAAATTCAAGTGTTGCTCTTCTGTGCACGTATCTTCACAGTTTAAAGATCATTAGATTCAGATAAGAAGAAAAAGAAAAAAATCGGATGACCCAAATCAAGGATGATGAAATTGCTAAACGGAGGTGCAAAGTGAGCATGTGACTGTTAAAGGAGCATAGCCAATAAATGACGCACTTCTTGACCTTTAGAAATATTGTGAAACGTACGTTCCATAAGCAATAGTACATCTATGAGAGTCTATGACACATCTGCCCACTGAGAGTCAAAAAAAAATTACATCCATTTATTAGGATGAACAATTGAACACAAGAGTCAGCTTCCTCCTGAACTAGAGATGACCTTTTTATTAGAGACCTTAGTTTTAGTGTTTGATCAATCATGTAAATGTATTTTTTAAGCAACTGATACTGCTAATATTAATATACAGTAAGGAAAAGAAGTATTTAAACAAAAAACAAAATCCGGAAATCACAATGTATGATTTCTAAAAATAATTTATTTGTGTGTTACTGCTGCGAATAAGTATTTAAACACCTGTAAAAATCAATGCTAATATTTGGTACAGTAACCTTTGTTTGCATTTTTTGGCTGATATATCAGATTAAACTGCACGTAATCAGCAGTTTAGCTCAAATAAATGCACTATATTTGATAGCTGGGTTGGATTGAGACCGGATCACGTTTTCACCACAAGTGAATCGCTTCAAAGTTTGTTTGGGCTGGTTTTAGTCTGGTTGTTTTGATCTGCACCAGGGTGCAGAGTTTTTTATACCTGCTTATGTCACGC
Organism: Astyanax mexicanus; assembly: GCF_023375975.1. Classification (NCBI taxonomy): domain Eukaryota; kingdom Metazoa; phylum Chordata; class Actinopteri; order Characiformes; family Acestrorhamphidae; genus Astyanax; species Astyanax mexicanus. The sequence continues at coordinate 8,893,025 of NC_064429.1, forward strand.
AGCCTTGTTCTCCTTCTTGTAGCTCTTGTATTTAAGGCATCGGTTTGTAAACCGCGAGGTAATGTCGACTCATGTTGCATACTAAGCATTATTTTCCTGTGTACTGTTTTTGCCTTCTCGTTACGACCCTGTTTTCGGATTATCCGTTTATGTCTTTTGTTTTGCCCTTTCTGGATTTGTTGTACGGTTGGACTGTTTCTCGGTTTCGAACTCAGACTGTTTGCCTGGTTATTCTGTTAGCAGTATCTGTTAGCTTGCCTGCTAATAAACCTGTTTGTACTTTTAACTCGGCTCGCGTCACTCCTCTCTACCTGGCGTTACAGCTCAATTGAAAAACATGCAAAAAAAAAAAAAAACATGAAGGGGAAAACCCTTTTTTTACACCACTGTAGGTACAGAAATGGTACATGTTGGTTAAATGCATAGTTGGAAACTAGACAGATGCTCCTCTCTTTCTGTGATTTAAGAGCTCCCCCACAAATTAGCCACACTTAGCTTCCCTTAATGACGAGGAGTAGTGATTTAATTATCGGCAGCACTGCCTCCCCATTCAGCGCAGTCTCTCTCGAGTGCAGAAAACTAGCCTGAAGCGGAGGATTTACTGTGAATAGCTTGGCAGAAAGGTGTCGCTTAGATGTTCTCGCTGTTCTGGGAGATTGAGAGAGAGCACTTTTTTTTTTGCAGACGGGTGGAATTAAGATTCTAAAAGAGTGCTGACATTTATCTGATCCAATAAAAACATAAATAAAAGGCCTAGCGATAAAAAGGTTTTTCCTTAGAGACATCCCTAACTGTTACTCATCAAAAAAAATCCCTTTTCTGGATCAACTGCCAAGGACCTGATGGCACACACTGTAAGACCGGCCAGATATGAGTTTCAGAATCCCAGTTGTAGAGGTTCCTAATGGTGTCCAGTAATAATCCATCCAATGCAGCTCCAATATTCTCACACAGTTCAGACAGCAGCAGTGTGTGGATGAACATTGTCCTATTGAAATAACACACCATATGGAGTGTGTGTTCAGAACAAGTAGGGCAACTGGTTGCAAAATCAAAATTTTAAAATGCATTTGTATTTCCTGACCTGTTCATGGCAAGTTGCATGACAGGATTTAACCCTTAGAACCCTACAGACGGATTTTCCGTCCAAATTCGCACCTTGTGTTCTCAGCTTAATTACTCAGGAATTCATTCACACATAAACATAATCCATATATGGTTAGAAAGGGCGGAGCTTACTCTTTCTAAAAATAGTGATCCCTCAAATCCCAGTGTGGTAAATCTCCTTCCCCAACCAGTATTATTTACCTTTAGTGCTTCAAACATATATATATATATATATATATATATATATATATATATATATATATATATATATATATATATAAGCACTAGATGTTTCAAACCAAATAATGTCAGTAAATATCAGACTAAAAAGTGTCCATAAAGAAAAAGTGTGAAACTTTTAATCACTGCTGCTGTATCTGATTCACTCACTGTACCACCAGCTCAACACTCAATAACACCTCATACACCACCACCATGCTAATCACTGCTAATCACTGCTGTATCTGATCCACTCACTGTACCACCAGCTCAACACACACTAACACCTCATTCACCACCACCATGCTAATCACTGCTAATCACTGCTGTATCTGATCCACTCACTGTACCACCAGCTCAACACTCACTAACACCTCATACACCACCACCATGCTAATCACTGCTAATCACTGCTGTATCTGATCCTCTCACTGTACCACCAGCTCAACACTCACTAACACCTCATACACCACCACCATGCTAATCACTGCTAATCACTGCTGTATCTGATCCTCTCACTGTACCACCAGCTCAACACACACTAACACCTCATACACCACCACCATGCTAATCACTGCTAATCACTGCTGTATCTGATCCACTCACTGTACCAGCTCAACACTCACTAACACCTCATACACCACCACCATGCTAATCACTGCTAATCACTGCTGTATCTGATCCTCTCACTGTACCACCAGCTCAACACACACCAACACCTCATACACCACCACCATGCTAATCACTACAGTACTGAGAATTATAATGACCCACCACAGATACAGAACTACAGTCTGTATCCTATATGATTAGTGGAGCTGAAAATAATATGTTATGGGTGCAGAAACAAGATATTTATAATATTGTGACTGGACTGTGTAATTTATTTTAAAAATTTATAGGCGAGAGTGAGTTATGGTATAATTTTATTTACATGGAAGTAAAATATTAAAATACAAATGCTAGACAATATTTTATTGAATGATTTCTCTATTCATAATGGGACACAACATATAAAAACTTAAGAAAATATAAAATGTTATGCTGTTGTATTGACTGCTCTGTGTTAATAATCAAAGGCAGTGAATAATAAGTATCAAAAATATGCAAAAAATACACCTGTTATGCCTCAATGCACTATTTACATTTACATTAACAAGATTTCAACAACAACAATGCAAATAATAGAATTCATAAACAGTAAATACTGATATAACTGTGGTAATGCGCAGATAATCTGAGAAAATAAAGAAAATACTTTATTTTGGAGCTCATGTGCGGCCAGAGCTGCATGATAATAACATTCCAACTGGTCCAACTTTCTTTAAACAGTTTAACTTGTGACAAGGTTAAAATAGATTTGAATTTTTCATTATAGTTCAATTTTATTTCTCCTCCAATTCAGGTAGTTTTAGTTAGTTTTAGAGTGGGTTTGCTAGTTTTTATTAGTTTTTACACATCAGATCAGAGAGATAAATCTGAGAAACATAAACAAACTTAAAAACTCTATAAACTCTACAGGTTTCACCATTTTTTACCAAAATTATTAACTATGGGTGAGCGTGCAACACCGTGCGCAGTAAAACTGCTCGAGTGAAAACAGAGCTTATTAATAAATTATTAGAAGTATATTGAATTACATTAAACTCAAAGTTCTTTTTCAAACATTTGATGAAAGCATAATATTAATGTATTTTTGATATATTTTAAGTAAGTACATAAATCTGTTTATTTACAGCACACTTAGGCCTTTCTCAATATGTTTTAAGTACAATTAAACATATTTGTTTTTCACCAGGGAACTTAGCAGGAAATCAAATGCAATTTTTCTGGAAAAATTGTTAAAACTTCTCATAAACACACTCCTAAACCTTGTGGAAAGTCTTCCCAGGAGAGTTAAAGCTGTTATAGCTGCAAAGGGAGGACCAATACCTTAATAAACACTATGGGTTAGGAATAATACGCCACTTAAGTTCATTAGGGAATATAGTATATTTTTTATATTTAACATTAAGCCAGCCATCACTTTTTTTAAAAAACTTCTTGTGATGTAGCATAACGTCACAATCAGCTGTAATTTAACTAGATCTTTAGCAATTGAACTGCTGCTGATAGCTGCAGCACTGCTGAGTAGCACTCGGAGGAAAGTGCAGCGACTCGGTTCTGATACATCAGCTCACAGATGCAGCCTTGTGCTGATCCACATCACCCTATGTGATGAGGGGAAAGAGAAAGCGCCATCTACTGTAAGTACCCACCCAGAGAGAGACCAAGGAGGCTCTCTCAGGGCTCCTGCAGCCGATGGCAAGTTGCATGATTGGCAGGATATGAACACTGATTCAAGCGCTGGACCAATAGGTGCCCTATTGCATTTTTTTATTGTTTTTCTTGCACTTTTGCAAGAATCTAAGCTACATACACTGAGAAAAGGTGCTTCTTTATTGCTGTTTTTTTGGGTTTAAAGTTGTATAATTTGATAGTCCGTAAAAATTCAAACAGTAGTTGAAAATCTTTTTTCTCCAGAGGTGGTGAAGGAGGTTGCTCGCATTGTGCTCCTGCCTTCCTCGTCGATTGCATTCTCAATCTTCGACAGAAGAGCAGAACACTTCCTCTTAAAGTCCTTCCCCATGAACGCATACAGAAACGGGTTCAGACAGCTGTTAGCGCTGGCTAAAGTGACGCCAATCACTTGTCCAACGTGAAGAAAACTTCCATCATATTTCTCATGGTTTAGTTCCATCAAAGCAACAATGTGAAAGGGTATCCAGCAGAGGAAGAAAGTAACGATCAGTGCCGTCATGATCTTGAAGGGCTTTTTGGTCTTCGCTGATTGGTTGATCTTCAGCTTTCTTATGATGACGACGTAACAGGCGATGATGATCAGGAAAGGCATCAAAAATCCAAAAACAAACCGGAACACCACTACTATGACATGGTCTTGGTCATGCTTATAATCATTGAAACAGGTTTTCGTTTGCTTTACGTAATCAGGCTGAACATCGCGGAAGGTGAATGATGGTGTGCTGATTCCTGCTGAGATGATCCAGACCAGCGAGACGATCACAGAGGCCTTTCTGATGGTGCGGCGGTTCTGCGCCCACACTGGAAATATAACAGCCACATAGCGGTCCACGCTGATGATGACCAGGAGGAAGATGCTGCTGAACATGTTGAGGAACATGATGAAGGAAATGAACTTGCACATGAAGAGTCCGAAGATCCAGTCGTCTTTGATTCTGTAGACCACAGTGAAGGGCAGGGAAAAGCAGAACAGGAAGTCGGACACAGCCAGACTCAGGTACCAGGTGGTGTTGACCGACTTCTTCAGCTTAAACCCAGCGATCCAGATCACCACAGCGTTTCCTGCAGAACCCAGGATGAAGATGATCACGAGGACTGTTGCCAAGAATATACAAGTTGCATCGCTGCAAGTTGGTGAATCTGCAGTTGTTGCTATGGGTTGGATGTCATAGTTGGGGTAGTAATAGTTTTCATATGCTTCAGTTGTATCTTCAGGTAGGATGCTATAGTTGGAGGGGTAATTGTCAGGATATGCTTTAGTTGAATTCATGATGCCTCTTGATCCTGTAAAGCAAGCAGAAAAAAGTGTTGCTTTAAAGAATTAGGAAAAGAATGACTAATTATTGCCACAAACTGCTGCATGCAATTATGTCCTTCTAAACTGCAAAGATTGTTGATTGATAGATATGCCTTCAAAGACATATAGTCGAGTTGATAGATTTTATAAGATACAGGTTCTGTTTGGGATCTGATGGTGGTCTGGTTCAATTATGGAGGCCTTGATACGCTAAATACGCTAAACAGCTCAGCAATATGTGCAGAAAACCCAGCAGATTTGACAGGGCTTCCAACTGGAATTTTTTTAGTAAAGTAATGCTGACCCACACACAGCAAGGTTTTTGGGCTAGCATGTATATCAGCTTCAGCAACCTACAAGTGTGCAGGATCTTAAGGTCCAGCTGCAACATTGGGGATGCCAAAGAAACCCTGTCTCAGTGCCCAACCATACAGTGGTAAAAAAAAGTTTGGGCACCCCTGATCATTTTCATGATTTCCTTTATAAATCATTGGTTGTTCAGATCAGCAATTTCAGTTAAATACAGGGGCGTCACCTGGCCTGGGCTTCCAGGGCTTCCGGGGCTTTAGCCCCGAATGAATTTCCTGTAGCCCAGAATCATTTCACTCAGCTCAGCTGTATTATTAATGAAGAGACAGGCCACTGACCGCTGTGTGAATTTAAAATCTCTTAACTCCAATCACAGAGCCAGTTCAAGGATAAAGTTCCACCTTTCAGGAGATACAGCCAATCAGCTTGCTGGTTTTGCAGCGCACGGTGGGCTAGTAGGGAAGCCCTAGCTAGCTTAGATAGATGTTCAAGGTTTAGGGAAAAATGCCTTAAAAATCATTAATAATCAGTTATAACACATACGTAGAAAGGGCAACAATGACCTGTTGTTTGCCAAATAGTGAACCCACAGCCGTCTATATTGTTGCCCTTTTGTGTATGTGTCATAGCTGATTATTAATGATTTTTAAGGCATTTACAACCTAATTAGTAACCATTAATAAACTAATTGTAAACCATTTATAAACCCTTTATAAAGGTAGTCTTATTTTAAAGTGGTACCGATATGTTTAACTGGAATTGCTGATCCCAACAACCAACGATTTATAAAGATTTATAAAAATCATGAAAATGATCAGGACTGCCCACACTTTTTCATACCTCTGTATCTCATCTTGTATCCAGGCTTGAGATGACTCAACAAGGCACTAGAGCCATGAGTGCTAAAAGTGAACACCCCACCAAATTATACCTGCTCTAAATTTAGTTTTTTTTTTGTGAGTGGATTTGAACAAAATGGGCAAGAAGTGTGTACTCAAGGAGGTGGTCATAATATTCTGACTGGACTGTGTGCATCCACACAATCACAAATGACACAAGGGCAAAGAAAGGGCAAACACCATTATGTGACACTTTAAGTGTTTATTGAATCCAAAGCAGTATAACATAAAAATATTACAGACATTTACAGAGTTACAAAAGTTGGAAAAGTTGTCAAACTGTGTTTTAAAGAGTTTAAACGTTTTTTTTTTTCAGTATATTTTTTAGTAAATCTATACTTTGAGGCTTTGTCACAAGTACATTTTACACTTCCTCTTTTAACTTCAGACTTCAGGCACAGAAGCATTTCTTTCAAATCTTAATTCCACCCCATTAATAAAACCTCAAAGCTGTGCTGAAATCTGTGTATTGTTCTAAATAGTAGTTTTTTTTACTGTTTTATTGTTTCTAAACAAAAATGTTGATTGTGATATATAATTTTACTGTCATGTATAATGTTTGGTGAAATTCTTTTCTAGGTCTTTTGGATCCTTTGGATCTAAAATTCTCAAATATTTAAAAGTATCGGCATCGATATTGACAATACTGGCCCTTAGTGCTGGGCGATATGGGAAAAATCATATATCACGATATGGAATTTTTTATATCACGATAACGATATATATATCACGATATACCACATTTATATAAATACATTTTAAATAAATTAACCAACACGAAAATGAGGGTATTCAATCTGTAAATTCAGTTCATTTTATTTTTGTCTTTTAATTATCGTTTTTATTAGTTTCAGTTAAGGAGAACTTTCACTTTCAGCTTTCGTTATTTCCTTCATTTTCATTAACAATAATACTTGGTTACTTTTGGTGATTATGGTGATTATCATACCATAGTAGGGGTGGGCGATATGGCTCTAAAATAATATTGCGATATTTCATGGTATTTTCACGATAGCGATACTTTTGGCGATATGACAAAACACAGAATTAGAAAAATTTTTTAGAATTTTAGTTTTGCATGCAATATGATATGGCTAACTGAGATATTAAAAAAAATATATATTATTTTATCAGATTTGTAACAGAAGTCAATGATCCAGAATGTCATGATATTAATAATATTAATAATGCACTCCATATATCTCCATATATCTAGGATTAAAGTAAAATAAATGATACTGGACTGATATAATCTGTCTCTAGTAGATATATAATAGGTAAAATAAGAACAGTGTGAATTTTTTTTTTGCTAAAAACGGCAAAAAAAGTAGCACTCTAATGTGATAATTAGGGGTGGGTGATATGTCACGATATTTCAGGGTATAATATGTTTCACGATATTAATTTATTTTGCCGTTATTATTGCGCACGATACGATATGGCACACCCCTACTGGCCCTGTATTTACTTGGTATCGGATCGATACCAAAATTCCCAGTATTGCCCACCTCTAATGGTCAGATCTATCCTACCTACTGTAAAATCAGCATGAATACTCAAGATGCATGGGCTGGATTATTAAAGCAAAAAAATGTCTGCCTTACACACTATTTCTGAATGTGCATCTTAATAAATATTTAGTCTTTTTATTCATATATTGTTATCTTCCATCCAAAAAGCATTTAAATTCAATTATAATTAAAGCAAAAGGTAGATCAAATAAATAAAATTTCAGCAGTGTATCAGCACGTGCAAGACATTGTCACAACTACTTCAAACAGTAGTTGAACATCTTCTTTCTCCAGAGGTGGTGATGGATCTCCCTCGCATTGTGCTCCAGCTTTCCTCCTCCTCAATGGCCGTCTCCATCTTCGACAGAAGAGCAGAACACTTCCTCTTAAAGTCCTTCCCCATGAACGCATACAGAAACGGGTTCAGACAGCTGTTAGCGCTGGCTAAAGTGACGCCAATCACTTGTCCAACGTGAAGGAAACTTTCATCATATTTCTCATGGTTTATTTCCATCAAAGCAACAATGTGAAAGGGTATCCAGCAGAGGAAGAAAGTAACGATCAGTGCCGTCATGATCTTGAAGGGCTTTTTGGTCTTCGCTGATTGGTTGATCTTCAGCTTTTTTCGTATTATGATGACGACGTAACAGGCGATGATGATCAGAAACGGAATCACAAATCCAAAAACAAACCGGAACACCACTACAGCGATATGGTTTTGATCATACACGTATTTATTATGACAGACTTGCGTCGGCTTCTTAAAATCAGGCTGGATGCCTTGGAAGATGAGTGACAGAGTGCTAAACACTGCTGAGATGATCCAGACCATGGTGACGATCCCATTGGCCTTTCTGATGGTGCGGCGGTTCTGCGCCCACACTGGAAACTTAACAACCGCACAGCGGTCCACACTGATGATGACCAGGAGGAAGATGCTGCTGAACATGTTGAGTAACATGATAAAGGACATGAACCTGCACATAAAAATGACAAAGATCCAGTTGTCTCTGACTTTTTGGACAACAGTGAAGGGCAGGGAAAAGCAGAACAGGAAGTCGGACACAGCCAGACTCAGGTACCAGGTGGTGTTGACCGACTTCTTCAGCTTAAACCCAGCGATCCAGATCACCACAGCGTTTCCAAGAGAACCGACGATGAAGATGATCACGAGAACTGTTGCCAAGGATATACAAGATGGATCGGTGCACGTTGGTGGAGCTGAACTGGGTACAGCGAGCTTGGTGTCGTTGCCAGATATAGTTTCTTCTTCGGTTGTTTTCATGATGCCTCTTGATTCCTATCATGCAAACAGGAACATACAGAGTGTAGCTGTGCTTACTTTAAACAAATATAAAATGATATGTAGTTACAGTATAAGAATGCAGACAAGAATGGAGTGAAATACATAAACAATGCATTAGTTCACAGTTCAATGAAATACATACATTGATAGTCCTAATGGGACATGGTGCTAGTATATCGTCCATTGTGCAGAAGCACAGAGAGACACAGACACAGGGAGTTAATTAACTCAAAACGTACCTTTATTAGGAAAAACGCCCTCCATCAACACCCAAAACAAAATTAAAGAAACATAGTATTGGCCCAATGTAGCTCAAGTGGCTTAATTCCTCTCACCATCAGCATATCTCTAGAGTAAAGGCTGATTCAGGGTCTTTATGCCGGTTCAACGCGAGCCAGCTGGGACAGACCGGGACTGCACGTCATGGTGTGGGGCAGACCTATCGTTCCTCTGCCTCCGCACTTCGCAATGTTTGTGTATATTGTATATATCTCAACACACCTTGTGTAGGGTGTATGATAGAGCTCATGTTGTTTCTTTTTTGTGGGCCAATTAGATCTAAGATAACGCAAATAAATGTCCAAGCATTAATAGCTTTATTAGCTTTATTTGTCTTTTTTTCATATTATATATACTAAACTCTGTGTTTAAAGTTGTCAGGTCTTAGCCCTGTCTCGTGTCTCTGTGTGTCTTCCCCACGTGACCTGTGCTCCCCTGTGTCTCCCGTCTTAGTAGATTTCCACCTGTGTCTCATTTGTAGCTCCGCCCCTTCCCCAGGTGTTTCCAATTCTAGAGTGTTTCTTGTTTCTTTAAATAGCCCTCGTCTACCACTTTGTCTCCGTCGGTCTTTGCACCTTCCCCTGTTGTTTTGTCTCTCCGTGTTCTTCCGTGTTTCATAGTCCTAGTCATTGCCCGTGTTTACCTCAGTTTATCTCTTGTGTATGTTTTCTAGTTTCTTGTTTATTTTCCTCGTTTCCCAGTCCTCTGCTTAGTGTTTTGTTTCTAGTATATTCCTTGTATATATATATCCCTGCCCTGTTTAGTTTTGGTTATTTCTTGGTTATTTTGGTAGTTTCCAGTTTCTTGTTTATTCCTTGTTTATGTTCTTAGCTTTGTTTGTTTCTTTGTTTATTTACTCCCTGTTTGTATATTTATATATATTTAGTACTTCTTGTTTGTTGAGTTTATGTTCACTAGTTCCTCTCGTTTGTTTTGGTTTACTTTAGTATTACGTGTTCTTTGTTATTTGTTTATCTTTGTTATTTATATATATACATATTTATTAAATTATTCGTTTCATCCCTACCTGCACTTGTGTCCGCCTCCTCGTCTCCCTGCCTGGGTCATCCGTGACAGAAAGACCGACCTTCATCATGGATGCAGCAGGTTCTGTGTGGACAGGCTCCAGGATGGCGATTCGCCGTACTCCAGGCGGGATCCCGGCGCAGGAAACCTCGAGGCCTCATGGACGCCGCAGGCCTCGGGGTAGGCGCTCTAAGGGGTCCCACCAGACGGAAAAAGAGGAAAAAGGATTTTCTTGGGGGGGCGATGAGGGTTGGTGTTATGAGCCTCGGTGCCTCCGAGTACCCGAGGCTCAAGGAGCGGGACCCGTGGGACTTTCTCGGGTGCGCTCCCAGCAGCTCCGAGGACGAAGAGGAGCTCTACCCTCCACCAGCCCGCACTCCGTTGCCGTTCCCCCCAGGGGCGGTGCTCTACCCGGCTCTCGGCCGCACAGCTCCAGAGGCCGTCCCGACTCCCGTCCGTTCCCCTGCGGCCAAGGCTCTCTTCTCACCGGCGGTTCCAGTGCTAGCTTCCCCGGTGGCTAAGGCGTTAGCTTCCCCAGCGCCTCCTAAGCTAGCTCCTCCCGCGGCCAAGACACTCTCCTCTCCAGCGGCAAAGGCGCACTCTGGGACTTCCGCGGCGTCTGTGAAACTGCGCTCCGTGACTATCGTGGTGGCAGCCGAACCGCGCTCCGAGACTTTCGCGATGGCAGTCGAACCGTGCTCCGTGTTCCCCGCGGTTGCTGCCGAGCCGCGCTACAGGACCTCCAACCCGGCGAGCCAGCCGCGAGCAGAGACTTTCCCCGCGCTTGACTCAGCCGGGGAGAGTGGAAATCCGGTCCGGGATTTTGCGGCAACCGCACTCTCAAGCCCTGCAGCTGCAGCGCTAGCTCCTCAGGTTGAGGAGCTGGCTTTCATGGCGGCTGCAGATCTGAATTCCGCCGCTGCAATCCAGCCTCTCTTTGGCGCTATCTCCGCGGCCACTCAGCCGCGCTCTGGAACTCTCTCCGCGCCGGACTTTACCGGCGGCCCCGCGCTTTCTGCCTCTACAGTCTCTGCCGGCGAAGCTGCAGCTCCGGTCCGGGTGTTTGTTCCACCCGCAGTCTCAAGCCCTGCTGCTGCTCCGCTGGATCTGCACACACCCAGCTCCGAAATTCTCTCAGCGGCCAAGCCCATCTCCGAGGTGTCTTCGGCTGCTGAGCCACGCCCCCGGACTCCTGCCGTGTCTGCAGAAGCTGCTCCAGCCTCCGTGTCTGCAGAAGCTGCTCCAGCCTCCGTGTCTGCAGAAGCTGCTCCAGCCTCCGTGTCTGCTGAAGCTGCTCAAGCCTCCGTGTCTGCTGAAGCTGCTGAAGCCTCCGTCTCTGCTGAAGCTGTTCAAGCTTCCGTGTCTGCAGAAGCTGCTCCAGCCTCCGTGTCTTCAGAAGCTGCTCCAGCCTCCGTGTCTGCAGAAGCTGCTCCAGCCTCCGTGTCTGCTGAAGCTGCTCAAGCCTCCGTGTCTGCTGAAGCTGCTCAAGCCTCCGTGTCTGCTGAAGCCTCCGTCTCTGCTGAAGCTGTTCAAGCCTCCGTGTCTGCAGAAGCTGCTCCAGCCTCCGTGTCTGCAGAAGCTGCTCCAGCCTCCGTGTCTGCAGAAGCTGCTCCAGCCTCCGTGTCTGCTGAAGCTGCTGAAGCCTCCGTCTCTGCTGAAGCTGTTCAAGCCTCCGTCTCTGCAGAAGCTGCTCCAGCCTCCGTCTCTGCAGAAGCTGTTCAAGCCTCCGTGTCTGCTCCAGCTGTTCAAGCCTCCGTGTCTGCTCCAGCTGTTCAAGCCTCCGTGTCTGCTCCAGCTGTTCAAGCCTCCGTGTCTGCTCCAGCTGTTCAAGCGCCAGCACCAGCTCCCGCTGCCAGAGTCGCCGCGCCGCCAGCACCAGCTCCCGCTGCTGCCAGAGTCGCCGCGCCGCCAGCACCAGCTCCCGCTGCCAGAGTCGCCGCGCCGCCAGCACCAGCTCCCGCTGCCAGAGTCGTCACGCCGCCAGCACCAGCTCCCGGAACTGTGTTTCGTCCCAGGTCCCATGTACCCAGGCAGGCACCGAGGTCCCCTGACTTTGTCCCCAGTACTGTGCCCAGGCTGGCTCCTTGGACTTCCCCTCAGACATTTGCCAGTCCTGGGCACCCACCTGTGTTTCTGGTCCCCATGTCTCTCCCTGTCTTGGTCCCTGTCTCTGTCTATGTCCCTGTACCTGTTTCTGTCTCTGTTCCTGTTCCAGTCACAGTGTTCGTGTCGGTCCCTGTTAATGTCCTCGTCCCTGTTCCCATGTCTAGTCCTGTCCAGTCTCCGTCTCCTGTCCAGTCTCCGTCTCCTGTCCAGTCTCACGTCCAGTCTCCGTCTCATGTCCAGTTCCCCGTCCAGTCTCCGTCTCATGTCCAGTTCCCCGTCCAGTCTCCTGTCCAGTCTCCGTCCACCGTCAAGTTCCCTGTCCAGTCTCCGTTCCCCATCCAGTCTCCGTCTCCTGTCCAGTTCCCCGTCCAGTCTCCCGTCCAGTCTCTGTCATCTGTCCTGTCTCCATTTCAGTCCCCGGTTTCGTCTCTTGTTTTCCCCGGCCTCTCCCCGCCGCCAGCCCCCGGGGTTCGTTTTTACGCGCCTCGGGAGCTGCGCGTTTAGGAGGAGGCTTCTGTCAGGTCTTAGCCCTGTCTCGTGTCTCTGTGTGTCTTCCCCACGTGACCTGTGCTCCCCTGTGTCTCCCGTCTTAGTAGATTTCCACCTGTGTCTCATTTGTAGCTCCGCCCCTTCCCCAGGTGTTTCCAATTCTAGAGTGTTTCTTGTTTCTTTAAATAGCCCTCGTCTACCACTTTGTCTCCGTCTGTCTTTGCACCTTCCCCTGTTGTTTTGTCTCTCCGTGTTCTTCCGTGTTTCATAGTCCTAGTCATTGCCCGTGTTTACCTCAGTTTATCTCTTGTGTATGTTTTCTAGTTTCTTGTTTATTTTCCTCGTTTCCCAGTCCTCTGCTTAGTGTTTTGTTTCTAGTATATTCCTTGTATATATATATCCCTGCCCTGTTTAGTTTTGGTTATTTCTTGGTTATTTTGGTAGTTTCCAGTTTCTTGTTTATTCCTTGTTTATGTTCTTAGCTTTGTTTGTTTCTTTGTTTATTTACTCCCTGTTTGTATATTTATATATATTTAGTACTTCTTGTTTGTTGAGTTTATGTTCACTAGTTCCTCTCGTTTGTTTTGGTTTACTTTAGTATTACGTGTTCTTTGTTATTTGTTTATCTTTGTTATTTATATATATATACATATTTATTAAATTATTCGTTTCATCCCTACCTGCACTTGTGTCCGCCTCCTCGTCTCCCTGCCTGGGTCATCCGTGACAAAAGTTTAGTATCCGTCCAACTTCTTACTTTTAAGACAAATTATCATAATTGCAGAAATTCCACTTTAGAAAATGTGATTAAGTAAAAGTTTTTGGCTTTAATTTAATAATTAAGTGAAACACATTTTATAATAAGGAACTATTTTGTATTATTTGTACATATCTTACGCCTAATTTTATAGTATTTTGAATGATTTGAGCTTTAAAAGGCTAAATTGCAGAAGAAATTGCAATGCCATGTTCTATGATGCGGCAACCTGTATATGTTGAGAGGTGCTATCTTGTAACATTCAAATCTAGAAGATTAAAAAACTCAAAGCTTTGTAGTAGAGAATGCTTGGTCCCTTAAAACTACAAAGTAGTAAACTTTTGCACTTTGTGCAACTCCAATTCCAAAAAAAATTGACGCTGTGTAAAACTGTGTAAAACAATAGATTGCTGATATTAGGCTTCCCTTTTTCACTGCATTAATTTTGCACAAAACCCACACATATCTCTTATCTGTCACTTCATTACAGATAGGATGAGTCATGCAGAAACATGAGTGCAAGTGTAGATAGAGGAAATATATGATAGAGGAGATATATGATAGTTTAACCGAGTACAAGGTGTTTTAAAAGTAAGGAAAAGCACATATAAACTTAATATACAGGATGTGGGTGAAAGGGTCATGTCTCCAATATGGCGGCTATTTTTACAGCTTTTTTTCACAGTTAAATGTGTGATACTTTTAAGTGTTAGAGAATTTCACAACTTATTTACAGTAAAAAACATGTCAGCTCATTTGTTTACTGCACCCATTACCAGTGCAGTTAACAGTTCAGTTAAAAAAACTTCTGAGAAACAGGTTCTTTTACCATTAAACCCAAAGCTGGAGGACCAAAAACCATTATGGATGGATCTCTAGGCTCACTATAACTAGGCTCACTATCAATAAAAGTCAAATTTTTGGTCTATTTTCACACATAATGCAACACAAGTAAGTAATAATAATAATAATAAATGGACCAAAAACAATAGGGCTTTGCACCTCCGGTGCAGGCTTCGCCTGCGCCTTCGGTGCTCGGGCCCTAACAAGAGTGTCAGCAGGTCTTCCCACTGAGTGGTGTCTAAGGCTAATGCTGCTTCAGCAATGCTAGCTAGGGTTAACAGCAGGCTACAGGCCAATAATACTCTACTCACCTCTGCACGGCAAAAGAGCTAGCACAACTTAGCACAACTATTAGGTAATGCTAATGCTGCTCCAGCAGTGCTAGCCGGGGTTAGCAGAAAGCTACAGGTCGATAATACCTCTGCATGATGAAAGAGTTAGTGCTTAATGCTGTAAGTAGGTAATCCTAATGCTACTTTATTAGTGCTAGCCGGGGTTAGCAGCCGGCTACAGCCCGATAATACTCACCTCCGGATGGAAAAGAGCTAGCGCTTAGTGTGGTTGGTGGCTAATTCTAATGCTGCTCCAGCAGTGCTAGCCTGGGTTAGCAGCAGTCTACAGGCTGATAATACTCACCTTTGAACAGTGAAAGAGCTAGTGCTTAGCACTGTTAGCAGGTAATGCTAAGGCTGCTCCAGAAGTGCTAGCAGGGGTTAGCACTTCTGTTTATTGGATTAAACACAGAAAAATATCATTTCTTTTTCACACACAAGAAAAAAAAATCAGTGGAAATCAATGTAGAATGATTTATATTAAAAGTAATTTTACAAAAATTTCAACACAATATCGGGAACAATGTTTAAATCAAACGTCCAAAAGCGTAAAACAAGCAGCAAGTGAAACATTTTTAAGCTGCATAAAAAATTGTGAATCTTTTTCAAGAAGTGAATGAACAGAATCACTGCATCAAAGTATTAAAGGAAATGACTTATATGACTAATTTAGCTTCTCTCCAAATTTAAAAGAAAGATATAATTTCACTCAAAACACAGAATATATGACTGTATGCTGTCCAATATAATTATATATATATTAATTTGATCATTTGTGCAGCTCTGTTCGATTACATGCTGTTTCCTCTTGATTTCCATGCAAGTATATATTAGGCTTCACACTTCCACTTTTTCTTTTTTTTAATTGTCTTTTTTGGGCATTTCTATTAGTCCATTCCTCACACATTTTAAATACAACATAAGGAACAACTGGAAGATTTACAAAAGCGACAAAAATAATAAATCTAGTCTCTTTTTTACATCAAGAAACTTGAATGCATTGCCAAATGGCAACTAGTCTATTTTCAAGTAATATCATGTAAAAAAGTATGGGAAGATTTAATTTAACTAAATTGTGATGAGAATTTCATATTCTCTGTTTAATGCTGGGTCTTCTTGACTTCCTCAAAAAAATATTTTTAGCTCCACACTTCCACTTTTATCTGAGTATATTTTTGACACAGTACCAGTACTTTCACTTACAGTAAATTCATTTTCTTACATAGAGTGCGCAGAAATCTGTGAATATTTTATTTTAATAGAGTTTTGCAAAAGTATTCATAGTACTTGAGCTTTTCACATTTTATCACATTGCACCACTAACTTACTTGTATTTTATTGAGATTTTAAGGGATAGACTAACACAAAAAATCACATAATTGGAGTGTAACGAAAATTATACAGGGTTTTCATCATTTTAATCAAATAAAAATCTGAAAAGTGTGATGTGCAAAAGTTTTCATCCCCTTTACTCTTAAATCACTAAATAAAATGCCTTTAGAAGTCACTGAATAAGTTAATAGAGTTAATTGAGCTGTGTGTAATTTAGTCTCAGTATAAATACAGCTGTTCTATCAAGGCTTCAGTGGTTTGTTATAGAAAACTAGTGAACAAACAGCATCATAAAGACCAGGACACAACTGCAAACCTACCAAGACATGGCCATGATCCACCCAAACTGACAGATCGAGCAAGGAGAGCCCTGATCAGAGAAGCAGCAGCCCAGAGGCCCATGGTCACTCTGGAGGAGCTGCAGAGATCCACAACTCAGGTGAGAGAATCAGAGGAGACCGAAGTTTAACGTTTTGGCCTAAATGTTAAGCGAAATGCGATACGCAAAGCTGGTACAGACATACCCCAAAAGACTTGCAGCTCTAATTGCGATGAAAGGTGGCTCTAATAAGTATTGATATTGGGGTCGGAATACTTTTGCACATCATACTTTTAAAATTTTTTTCATTTGATTTTGGAAATTTTGAAAAACATATAATTTTTGTTTTACTTCACAAATATGTGCGCTTCTTGTCTTTGTTTATCACTGGGTATTGGTAAATTGGTATATATTGGTATATCTCATAGACTGTATATAAAGATGGACGCTGTGTCGCGTTCCCATTCATTCAATGAAAATGAAGCCAAAATCTTCCGCCATTTTGACGATTCAGAAACCCGAGTCTGTAGAGCGCAGTAGAGACCAGAGGAGGGAGAAAGACTGAGGAGAGACAGCCTACTAATTTAAATAAACCCGCCCCTGAGGGCTGCCTCCACAGAGCTCACACAGTCTGCCGAGCGGAGCGGAGTCCAGTCGAGCCGAGCGGAGAACTTATCTGCAGCACGATACGATTAATATTTTCATAGTAACAGTGCAGTTCGTGCACGTTATGGATATTAACCGTGTACCCAGCCACATGATAGTTCTGTATGTAGCAAGTGGAAGTGAATAAAATAGAGCGAAAAAAATGAACGAATTCGGTGGGGATATAAAAATATGACAATATAAGCAGAGGTTACACTAGCTGCTGCATTTAAATAATGGAGGTAGAATTACAGTATATTAGAAAAAACCTATGGGGATGGGTGGAGTTACACAGCTTTCTGCAGCCGAACAGCAGGGGGCGCCCGACCTGTGGTGGCTTCACTTTTGAGAGACGATGCTCTGTCCAGCTATATACAGTCTATGGTATATCTCAATAAATTACTTTAATTATTTAAGTATGTGGTTGTAAGGTGACAAAATGTAAAAAAATAATAAATAAATTTAAGGGTTATGAAATGAATTTGCAGGACACTGTATCTGTCTGTTTGTGTGAGTTTGTAGTTTGTGCTTTCATCTTTACTGGGAAGAGATCTGAGCTTTCAGATCTTCTTTCAGACTTTCAGATTAGTAAAGCAACCTGAAGTCAGAATTTACTTTTTATATTTGCTCTAGTCTTCCTTGACTCTATACTGTAACAAAATGATGTAGTTTTTACAGCATTACTGTTGCATAATTAACAAACTCTTATTAACAAACTCTTATTCTCTTGTTGGAGAAAAAAAATGAAAAAGTTAAAAAGAGAAAACTGATAAAGACATGAACAGTCTATAATTTAAAGGGTAGGTTCATTTTAACAGTGAGGGATAGAACATCAAAAATAAATTCTAAAAAAAATCACATTGTATTAATTATATACTACATTTATTTGCATTTTTGCAGAGAGAAATAAGTATTTCATCTCAAACTATACCAACTATTTCAGAGTTCTGGCTTATACAGACCAATAATAAGCTCCTAATCAACTCATAACCTGCATTATTAAAGACAGCTTTCTTAAATTATCACCTGAAACATGGGCAAGACCTAAGAGCTTTCTAGGAATTTCAGGGACAAGATCACAGACCTGCACACGGCTGGAATGAGTAACAAAACCATAAGTAAGACGCTGGGTGAGAAGGAGACAACTGTTGGTGCAATTGTAAACAAAAGGAAGAAATACAAAATGAAATGTAAATCAACATAGATCTGACGCTCCATGCTAATTCTCACCTTGTGGGTTATTTTTGATCAGTCTAAAACTACACGGAGGGGATATGGTTAATGATCTCAAGGTAGGTGGGACCACACAGTCAAGCAAGAAAACCATTCGTAACACATTATGCAGTAATAGATTTAAATCCAGCATTCCCACAATGAAGTTTACCTGGATGTTGTTGAGATTCTGTGATTTAGAGAAGGTTTTGTGGTAAAATCAGACAAAAATTTGAGCTCTTTGTTTTTAACTTAACTTGCCGTGTTTGGAGGTAGAGAAATGCTGTATAGATGGAGCCATGTACCGTAAAATCCTTCCCTCCGCCAGGACATTAAAAATGGGTCATGTTTGGGTCTTCCAGCATGACAATTGCCCAAAACATACAGCCAAAGCAACAAAAGAGAGGCTCAAAAAGAAGCACGTTAAGGTTTATGGTCTTAATGTTCGCAAACCTCATTATCAACTACAAAACAAACCAAAGTAATTACGTCTTGTTTGCCAGAGGGATAAAATACTTCAAATACTTATTTCTCTCTGCAAAATGCAAATAAATGTATATTATTAATATATATAATTTTTTTGATATTCTATCTTTCACTTTTAAAATACCCCTAAAATTATAGACTGTTCATATCTTGCAAAACCAGCAATTTTCTTCACAATATTTGTATATGTGTATATATATATATATATATAAGTATACATATATATATATATATATTCAAGGGACTATTAATACTTTATCATTTATATATATATATATATATATAAATGATAAAGTATTAATAGTCCCTCGAAGAGGGGGGTTGTGGCGGGCAAAAAAAAAAGAGGGGGTTTTCAAGTTTAAATAAAAAATTACAACCTTTTTTTTATTTTATAAAAACTAACAGTTTGTTTTGTTCTATTTTAGTGCACTGAGCAAAATGTACAATTTAACCCCCCAAAAAAATTAAATAGTTTAAATGACTTGGCATGACCTGGATTAATTTTTTCATGTTGATTGAGCAATATATATATTTTTATTGCATCAGCATGAAACAAACTAAACTCACTGTGAAAGTTTGTTCATTGCGCAAGCTGAACCAACACGTTTTACAGTGTGTTCTTGTGACCAAAATAAAATACAGTGCTAAAAATAATGATCGTATTTATAAGACAAGGATTTTTCATTGTTTAAGACGTTTGGCAAGTGGTTTGTTAATTTTTGCACAAGCATTTTATGTTGTTAAACATTGTTTTGATATACATTTTATAAAATATTATTTCAACCAAAGCTATTCAATTCAATTAACTGAAACTGACAGGTAGCCACAGTCTTCCAGTTAAGGGTGATGGTTTGTAATGGTGTGAAGAAAATGTGATGCAACACACCCAAAAAAAAAGCCTTTGCATCACACAGCTGACTGTGTTGTATATATTTCTCACTATATTTGTTCTGTAGGATCTCTGCAGTTCATGCACCAAAATATCATTATAAAAAAAGTGTTATAAAATGAAAAGTGACTCACCTGCCAGCGGCTGCTGCTTCAGTGCTGCTGAGCTTGTAATTTCGCAGCTTGTGATTGGGGCAAACTTTTGCTATCAGTAAAAAGGGAGCTTCAGTTCCTCTCTCTGAATTTAGTTCTCACAATTTAAGAGCAAAACCACACTTTAACACACCCTCTCCGAGCTGCAGCGCCTCTGACGTCCTTCAGCTACAGGCCTCTGCGAATACACGCAGGGTTGCGGGTGGAGAGTGGTATTATTATGCAGCATTTATCTGTACCATCAGTCAGTGTCACCCTCCGCCCCCTGAGATGTGTGTGTGTGTGTGTGTGTGTGTGTGTAGAAAGAGATTAGCTGATGTACAATGGCTTTAAAAAAAAGTATTAAAACCCTTTTGTCACCATGCAACCACAAACTTTTATCAAAACATTTGTTTTATTGAGATTTTCAGCGGTAGACCAACACAAAGTAACACATATTTGTAGAGTGAAATGAAAATGATGCATGGTTTTCAAATTGTTAATCAAATAAAAATCTAAACAAAAAAGTGAGACGTGCAAAAGTATTCTCTCTGAAACTCAATAAACTAAATAAAATGCATTGCAATTAGTTCAGCCTTCAGACGTCACTTAATTAGTTAATAGAGTGAATCCAGCTGTGTGAAATTTAATCTTAGCATAAAAAAAAAGAAAGGCCTCAGTGGTTTGCTAGTGAACACTAGTGAACAAACAGCATCATGAAGACCAAGGCAAAAAAGAAACTCACCAGACAGGTCAAAGATAAAAAAATAGAAGTGGAGAAGGATGTTTAAAGAAAGGTTAGGTTATAAAAACATATATAAGAACTATAAAGAAATGGCCATGGTCCAATCAAACTGGTCAGAGAAGCAGCCAAGATGCCTATGGTCACTCTGAAGGAGCTGCAGAGATCCACAGTGCAGGAAGCATGTGCAAAATGTGAAAGAAGGTGGCTCTACTAAGTATTGATATATGGGGCCTGAATACTTTTGCACATCATACTTATTATTTGATTAATGTGTTGGTCTGTCAATTTAAATCTCAATAAAATACATTTAAGTTTGTGGTTGTAAGGTGAGAAAATGTAAAAAAAAAAAAAAAAAAAGTTAAAAGGTATGAATACTTTTGCAAGCCACTGGAATTAAATTATGTGAATTTATAGTTAAGAGTTAACTATACTTAACTGGTGCACTGGCCACTGACAATGCAATACAAGTACAGCGTACAGTACTTACATTAGTATTTATCACATTTACCACAGATATAAATATATTCATCATATATTCATCATATATTATACACAAAATACATACAATGTTTGTTTTTTGTGTTTCCATTAAGCACACCCAAGCATCAAGAAAAAAGTATATTTCAGCATGATGCTTGGGTTTGATTAGGTGGAACTCACACTATATATATATATATATATATTATATTATATATATATATATATATTTTTTTTTTTTTTTTTTTTTTTTTAAGAATGTGCCACCCTTTTGAAAAAAAATGCAAAAAACTGACTCAGACATAAACTGAGTCACAACTGTTTTCAAAGTTCTGGTAAATGATGTCTACACATCTTATACATCCAGTAAAGTGGATATATATATTTGTATATATGTATTTTGTAGACATCATCACCCCTATGGCTAGATATATACTTGCTTGCATCAACAACCAGCTGCGTCATGAACAAGAGCTGCACGATATTGGAAAAAAAATAATTACATCACAATGTTTTGTTCCGAGATATTTATTATGACATTTCTTTAAATCACAAAAATTTTAAATGTCATTATAATAATGGTGCGCTCTTTT
Organism: Astyanax mexicanus; assembly: GCF_023375975.1. Classification (NCBI taxonomy): domain Eukaryota; kingdom Metazoa; phylum Chordata; class Actinopteri; order Characiformes; family Acestrorhamphidae; genus Astyanax; species Astyanax mexicanus. The sequence continues at coordinate 8,914,635 of NC_064429.1, forward strand.
TGTCATAGACTGTCCAGAAAAATTAAATTATTGTTATAAACTATATTATTATCATTTTAAGACCATTTAATTGCCACTGACTTAATGATAATATATTACCATCACAAAGAATTTATACCCTTAAAAAGAAAACAAAAATTAAATTAATCATAGATAGGGAAATATAATTTTGTTTTCTTGATGCTAAATGCTAACTGCTAAAATTTGGCCTCTGCCAGTGCCATACACTGTACGGCACAGTTATATACGCTGTAGATTACGCAGCGTAAGCTGTCCAGAAGTATAAATTAGCCTTAATTGTAACTATTCACATACTTGCCTACAGGCTATATGTGATCCTGGAGGCTTCCACTAGGGGCCTCCACTTGTTACAGTGGTTAGTAGCTTTTCCATCAGGTTGATGCTGCTAAATGCTGCACTGCCCCCTAGTATTGCTGTGTGTACTGCACCTCGCTTATGTGTTGCATTCATTTCTAAAGAGGCGCACAACCAATGCACCAAACAGATGCACAACATCATAAGTAGGCTAACAGCTAACAGCTGGCTAACATAATATCTTTAAGCTCATTTTAAAAGCCTAAAATCATCAGTACTGTAATGAAGACAGTAAATTCATCTATGGTTAACGGTTTATTTCAAACATTGACTGGCTTTACAAAAGTATTTACAAGGATTCACAATATATCCATCCACAGCAGTATCACACAAAAGTGCTTTTTAATGTGCAAGAGAATCAATAGGCATAATAAAAGGCATTATTTCTAGACACAAGCATTGATCTTAACCAGGGGCGGATCTAAAAATATACATTTATGTGATGTTTTTCCATTTTTGAGGGCAGACGTACAGGGGTTGGACAATGAAACTGAAACACTTGTCATTTTAGTGTGGGAGGTTTCATGGCTAAATTGGACCAGCCATTTAATTAGCAGGGTAAGAGCACAGTTCTGCTCTAAATATTGTAATGCACACAACATACCAGAGTTCAAAAGAGGACAAATTGTTGGTGCACGTCTTGCTGGAGCATCTGTGACCAAGACAGCAAGTCTTTGTGATGCATCAAGAGCAACGGTATCCAGGGTAATGTCAAACCAAGAAGAACCAACCACATCCAACAGGATTAACTGTGGACACTGTAAGAGGAAGCTGTCTGAAAGGAATGTTCGGGTGCTAACCCGGATTGTATCCAAAAAACATAAAACCGCAGAGATTTGCTCTCGGAAATGTCAAATTGGGCATAATAACTTTTCTTTTAATTCTGGGGTGGCAGCAGAGGTGGCAAGGCCTTCTTTTAGCACCCCGATAGATCTTAATTGCCACCCCATAATCTTAATTGACCTAAACTAAACCTAAAGTTCAGTCTAGGCTGGACATTATCATTATCAGGACAACATCCTTAGAACCAACTCAACTGAAGTCCAGATCTAAAGAACGTTCCTGAGGTCTAGTAAAATGCAATATGAAATATACAATAATTTGTGGTTTTAGTCTTTTTTTAATGTACAAGTTTGTCAAGGTATGATTCTTGATTCATGTCATTTATATATATAGTAGCAGTCTGAAAATTGCAAAAAAATTGACGTTGATCATTCATATATACATATACAAAAAATATATTTAAAAAAATCTTAAAGAGTCTACCAGGTTTTTTTATATTCTCCTCTGGTTGGATTGGTTGGATTGTCCGTGTCCACAGGGTTAACGTTTCAACCATGAACATCTTCACCACCCAATCTTGAATTGGCTGGTAGTTCTATAATGTTCTAGTTTACGTTTCTGGTTCTCCAAGTCCAAAGCAAATATAGTTCTGTCACTTAATAACTACCAAGCTGAAGAGTTAGATATGAGTGGAAGCTCTGGCGTCCATGGAGCTCGAGCGGGAGAGATATCGGCTCAGTGTTCGCCCTTCCTCTCCCATCGCGTTCTCGATCTTCGACAGGATGGAGCTCTTGAACCTCCGCCTGAAATCGTTGCCCATGAAGACGTAGAGGATGGGGTTGAGGAAGCTGTTGGCCGAGGCGGTCATGGTGCCGATTTTCAGTAAAAGATTGATGATATCATTTGGAAGGCTTCGGTTCAACTCGATGAGAACAGACGTGTGGTACGGCAACCAGCACAGGAAGAAAGTGACGATGAGTGCCGTCATGACCTTGAAAGGCTTGGTGGATTTGGCCATCTGGTTGCTTTTCAGCTTGAAGATGATGATGGAGTAGCAGAAGATGATGATCAGGAAGGGAACGATGAAGCCGAGAACAAATCGGGTTGTGGCTACAGTTCTGTGGCTGTGCTCGCTCGTGGTGTAGTTGTTGAGGCACCGGTGCACACCAAGGTGCTCCTGGACTTCGCGGTAGATGACTGAAGGAACGCTCAAGGCTGTTGCGAGAATCCACGCAAGGATGACCATCACCCACGCCTTGCTGATGGTGCGCTGGTTCTGCGCCCACACAGGAAACATGACCGACACGCAGCGGTCCATGCTGATGACGACGAGGAGGAAGATGCTGCTGAACATGTTGAGGAACATGGCGAAGGACGTGAACTTGCACATGAAGTGTCCGAAAATCCAGTTGGTGGTGGCCATGTAGATGGTGTTGACCGGCAAACTGGCGCAGAAGATGAAGTCCGACAGGGCCAGGCTCAGGTACCAGGTGGTGTTGACTGACTTCTTCATCTTGAACCCAGCGATCCAGATCACCACGCCATTTCCCACAATGCCCAGCAAGAAGATAAACACGTTAACCACCAGCAGCAGCATGCACATCACTTCTCCAGAACAGACAGGGTGCACTCTGAAGGTGTGTACCTCCTCGGGTGTTGCATTGTCCGCTGTGTAATTGCTGTAGTCCACACCATCGAAATTGTAATCGAAATTGAAATCAGAATCCATTGTCCAAAATGTCCAAGCTGATCTGTGATCCTGTGAAGACAAGAATTCTTGTTATCTTCATGAAAAAAGATAAATCTTACATACCAGTGTAAACTGGTATAAATTGGTTGAAACTGGTATAAACTATTGCTAAAACCCGGCATTCATACTAGCAAGTCTTTTATGTTGCATGAAATTTGTCTCTTGTAGGTGTGTTTGTGTTGTGTGGCCAGTTAGCATGCTGGCTAATCTAGCAAGCTACCTATCAAGCCATCTGCTACTTTCTTTCATGCACCTTCTCATTCAATGTTGTTCAGTGTCATCCAGACTATAAAAGAACACATAAGAAATCATGTAGTAACTTAAAAGTTTGAAACAAACCAGAATACCCTGCATTGCTAAGCATTTAGGTGCTTTTATCTGGGTTTCTGAGGCTGGTAACTCAACAACAGAGCTAACTCATGCTCCTCCTTTTCTGGGGTGCTCCTGATGAATGCCAGTTTCATCATTATAATGTTTTTGCTGTTTTACGGTGACTGCACTTGAGGGTATTTTAATTCAAGTTCTTGAAATCTTTTAAACTGATTGACCTTCATTCCTTAAAGTACTTATTCTTTATTTAGTTGAGTAGTTTGTTGCTTCTCATAATCTGGATTAGAACATTACTCAAATATTCACAATTCACTGTATACCTGTAACTCTACCTCTTCACTACTTTACTTTAACTGATGCTCTCAAACACTTAAATTAAGAGACACGAAATTCAAGTAATTAACTCTTGATGAGTTCAGCACAGCTGTTAACTGAAAGCCTGAATTCCAGGTGACTTTGGCTCATATAGCTGACTGAGAAGAATCTAAATATATAACATATTCTTTTTTCTTGTTTAAAATGGTTTTGTTTTGTTTAATTCCATATGTTTTAGTATTAATCTACAATGCAGAACATTTTGGACATCTATAGACGCATCTAGAAAACAGGAGAAGAAAAAACAACACGTATACACCTAACTTCCTTGTTCAGAACCACACTGCTGAAAATTCAAAATGAAATTTCGTAGAAACCAAAGTTTCAGACTGTAGAAGTGGGGGACTTCAGACCACTGTGTCTATGATTGGTCTAAATATTTTGTTTATCCAATTGTTTTAGACTTTTGAATCTCTGAATCATACACTGCCTGACCAAAGAAAATTACACACTCTAATATTACGTTGAAGCGTCTTTAGCTTTGATTGCAGCACACATTCACTGTGGCATTGTTTCCACAAGCTTCTGCAATGTTACAAGATTTATTTCAATCCAGTGTTGCCTTAATTTAGTTTTTCACCAAGATCTTGCAGCAGCATTGATGATGGTAGAGTCTGACCACTGCACAAAGCAGCTCTTCTCCATCCAGCACATCCCAAAGATTCTCAATGAGGTTAAGATCTGGACTCTGTGGTGAACTCGCTCAATCCATGTGTAAAAAAAAATGATGAATGATGATCTCATGCTTCCTGAACCCTGAACTCTTTCACAATTCCAGCTCCATGAATCATGATATTGTCTTATCTTGGAATATGGCCGTGATCATCAGGGAAGAAATATAAAATCCATTGATCCAGGAATAATCTGGTCTATATTCAGTATATTCAGGTAGAGTCAGCTGACCTCATTCTTTCAGCACATACTGTTACTGAACCTAAACCTGCAGACCAACTGCAGCATCAACCAACCTCACATCATTTACTTAAATCCAGGTGGAGACTTTTTTGGCCAGGCAGTGTAATTAATTTGCTAAGTTATATGTTATTGTTGATATTTTTTTGCTGTGTTGTTTACAGCTTTAAGTCATTAAATCATGTCCTAAATTGACCTATATAGCTCTAACCGAGCTTTCCTGCAATAGACGGGGAATTTTTGCAACCACAGGTACCATCCATCACACTTCATACTTTCAGTGTCAATTCCTGATTGAGGTTCCTGGACTGCCGTTCAGTTTTAGTAAACAATGAACAAGAAATTCAACATAACAGTGAAAGTTTCCAACCAATCATTTTGAGTACACTGCCAAACATTATGTATAGGCAAGTGTTAAACCATGTTAAATCCAACTAAATAGAAAATACTTACCAATTAAATACCAATTTTTAGGATGACATTAACTTGTTTTATATCATTATACCAAGTAAATGTGTTGTATAATGTTTTGACAACTTAGTTAATGAGCTGCCATTTAAAAAAGGCACATTCTATGTATTAAATTGTTTAGCACAAGTAAATATAAGGACATTAATCTTGTGTTTTTACAATGCTTTTAAATACAGTACAGGCCAAAAGTTTGGACACTCCTCTTTTTCAATGAGTTTTCTTTATTTTCATGGCTATTAACATTACAGTAGATTCTCACTGAAGCATCAAAACTATGAATGAATGTGGAGTTTTATGTATTTAACTAAAAATAAATGAGCTGAACCTCCACAGTCACCGGACCTGAACCCAATCCAGATTCAGGGGTTTGGGGTGAGCTGGAGCACAGAGTGAAGAAGACAAAGAGCCAACAAGTGCTAATAAACACCTCTGGGAACTCCTTCTCCTTCAAGACTGTTGGAAAACTTTTTATTTTTCTGGTGGCCACCTCTTGAAGCTCATTGAGAGAATGATGCCGAGAGTGTGCAAAGCAGTAATCAGAGCAAAGGGGGCTATTTTGGAGAAACTAGAATATAAAACATGGTTTCAGTTTCACCTTTTTTTTTTTTTTTTTTTGTTAAGTACATAAAACTCAACATGTGTTCATTCATAGTAAAGTTATTGTATTCTTTATTCTGTTTATTGTTTATGTAAAAACTGGGTTTGCAACACTGAATATTAATCAAGCAATGAGTTATTTACACTAGATTTAGTTTAAAAGTGATTCAAAATATTAAAAAAATAGAAATAAAAACTGACATTTACTATAGATGAATAAAATATGTAAGTAAATAAGGAAAAATAGGACATTTTAAAAAGATCATAAAAATTGACATAAAATGTAAAGAATTTATATCTTATGAATAAAATAATAATAGCAGTGAAATTAAAGTAAAATGATAAGAAATTATCAAATTTATACCAATAAACTAAGAACATGGGAATCATGGGAAATTATTGACAGAAATAAATATAACTAATAATAATTTATAGTTACTGTGCAGATTTTAAAGTATATTTTATATTTATAGTTAATTGCTGCAGGTTGTGGGTGAGGTGTATTGTTCTGTGGTAAGTAAGTGATGGTATGGGGTATTTTGGTGCGCAGGGCGCAGGGTGATCGTGATTCAGTTTTGGGTGCGTGCCACTGACAGCTGAATTTAGACACCCTTCACAGGATCAATCACGCAATGGGGTTTTTTTCGCCGCCAAGATAGAAACACGCCAGAAATGTACCTGAACACACGTCATTTCCAGACCACCCAGTCCATCAGCCTTAACATATACCAGAAGTTTATTGCTATTTTAGGGACGCGTGCGCAAGGCGTAAAAATAGACTGGTGTACGATGGCAACGCGCCACGCTACACGCCTTGCGCGGGTTGTACGATAGGGCCTGTCAAGTGTTGGACTTAAAAATAAGGGAAATTTTCCGTCACCCGCTTTGAGCCGCCCACCAACCCAACCGAGGTTCAGAATCCCTTACATTTTAAGACAGGTTGACAAGAAACCTAAAATAACCACCTGTGAACCTTTTACAAACTACAATTAGATCATCAGAATTGCACAAATTCTGCAAAATACCAGATATATTCCATAAGTAAATATTAGTCCTAAGGGGCCTACACAATTAATAATTTCATTAATACTTCTTTCTATTGATCAGTCCACTCCTGATCAATTCAGTTAATTTCAGCCCTCTTCACATTTTCTCTCTCTCCAGCTCAACCATCTCTTCTACCCCTTCTAAATAATAAATTACATTACATTATAATACATTACACCACAATACTTGAGATTTAAACAAATTCTAACAAACCCTAAAACTAGCCCTGAACTAATAAAATAAAACAATTTGTGTTAATTATAGCTTACAGTAGGCCTGCAGTCCTAAATTAATAAATACAGTTTAAAAATGAAATAGTTATTGGCTGATCAGGGCAGGTTGAACATTATATCGAGGGGGGGGGGAGGGCTTTCCTACTTTGCGCTCCGCAAAACCAGGAACCTGATTGGCTGTTTCACCTGAAAGGCGGGACTTTCTCCTTGAACCGGCACTATGATTGGTTAAGAGACACAGAGTGGCCAGTGCCCTGTCGCCTCAATAATAAAGTTTTTTTTTATTCTAATATAATATGAGAAATTTACGGGAAAATAATAATACGGGAGGACAGCGGGAAAGAGGAGTAAAATACGGTAGTTTCCCGGCCAAAACGGGAGACCAAGGTGTGTCCAAACTTTTGGCCTGTACTATATGACAAGAAATATTAGCCATTTTCATCAAATTCTGAAGCATCCAACAAGTTTTATTTTATGATTTTTAGGCAACACTTTATTTTGATTGGACCTTTGTAAATGTTTAATAAACCCATAAATCATAAATCTGTAACTCATTAACAACATATCAGTGATGTAGCAGTAGTGCAGCATCTGAATACACTGAGGTAGATTCAGTGCCCTGCACATTTATTGGCACCCCTGCATAAGATTTCTAAAATGCCTCAAAATAAAATCTATTTTCACTTCTGATGCGTCTCATACTAAAAATTGTGGTAAAATTTAACCTTTAAAAAAATCATGACTAAAAAGTTATGATTTTTCATAAAATCACCTGCTCTTCAATTACTGGCACCCCTAACAATTACTAGAAAGTAAATAATAGCATTCCTGTCATTTCTACTGTAGTTTATGAAGTGGATCAGAGTTTCTAGGAACCATTAAGTAAGTAATTCATCACTTCCTGTTTCAGCAGGGTACACAGTTCCCAATCACAAGTTTGGACACACCTTAAATTCAGTGTTTTTTCATTATTTTTTTATTTTCTGTCGTGTAGATTAATACTAAAGTTATCCAAACTATGAAGAAAAAACATGGAATTCTTTAGTAAACAAAAAAAAAGTCTTAAACAAACCAGAATATCTTTTTACATTTTATATAAAGACACTTTTGCACATCTCTGCTGGATTTTCTCATTCAGTTTTATGAGGTAGAGTCACCTGCATTCAGGCTTTCAGTTAACAGCTGTGCTGAACTCATCAAGAGTTAATTACTTGAATTTCTTGTCTCTTAATAAAGTGTTTGAGAGCATCAGTTAAAGTAAAGTAGTGAAGAGGTAGAGTTACAGGTATACAGTGAATAGTGAATATTTGAGTAATGTTCTAATCCAGATTATGAGAAACAACAACGACTCTACTAAATAAAGAAAATAATACTTTAAGAAATGAAGGTCAGTCAATCTAAAACATTTCAAGAACTTTAAAAGTATCCTCAAGTGCAGTCACCGCAAAGACCATCAAAACATTATAATGATGAAACTGGCACTCATCAGGACCACCCCAGAACAAGATACGTTTATCAGAGTCACCAGCCTCAGAAACCGCAAGTTAACAGAACTCCAGATAAGAGCATCTAAACTTTTGATTAGTACTGTAAATATGTGTGACAGAGGCATGTTTCTATTATCCACTTTTCAACATGGGAAATGTAGTCCTAAACTTAATCTTAATACAAACCTAGTCCTAACCATCATCCTGGGCCAATTCTAACCCTAATCTTAATACAAAACCTAATTCTAACCTCAATCTTAATACAAAACCTAATTCTATCCATCATCCTGGGCCTAATTCTAACCCTAATCTTAATACAAAACCCAATTCTAACCCTAATCTTAATACAAAACCTAATTCTAACCCTAATCTTAATACAAAACCTAATTCTAACCTCAATTTTAATACAAAACCTAATTCTATCCATCATCCTGGGCCTAATTCTAACCCTAATCTTAATACAAAACCCAATTCTAACCTTAATCTTAATACAAAACCTAATTCTATCCATCATCCTGGGCCTAATTCTAACCCTAATCTTAATACAAAACCCAATTCTATCCTTAATCTTAATACAAAACCTAATTCTATCCATCATCCTGGCCTAATTCTAACCCCAATCTTAATACAAAACCCAATTCTAATCTTAATCTTAATACAAAACCTAATTCTGTCTGTAATCTTAATACAAAACCTATTTCTAACCTTAATCTTAATAGAAAACCTAATTCTAAACTTAATCTTAATACAAAACCTAATTCTGTCTGTAATCTTAATACAAAACCTATTTCTAACCTATTTCCTAATCTTAATAGAAAACATAATTTTAACCTTAATCTTAAATAATACCTAATTCTAACCTTAATCTTAATACAAAACCTAATTCTAACCTTAATCTTAATACAAAACCTAATTCTATCCATCATCTTAGCTCTAGTCCTGAACTTAATCTTAATAAAGAGCCACTAAACCCCATTAAAAGCTGAAATGTGTTCCTTTAAAGTAATAAAACATACCAGACCTGCTTAAAATTTTATAAACATTTCCTAACCATAAAAAAACACTTTTATTGTGGTAATTTCTGCTTCTGCAGCACCCTCACAGGTTCAACTGTGCTATAGGCATGGATGATGCGTCCAATCGGCTCTTCCTCCTGTCCCGCCTCTAAACCCATACATCACCCACACATGCACATCCCTTTTTTTTTTTTTTTTTTTGCATTTTTCAAATGTAAAAATTTGGGTGGAGTCAGCAAAAATCTGGAAGTTTAGTGCCCATTTTAATCCTAATACAAAACCTAATTCTAACCATTATCCTGACCCTGGTCCTAAATCTAATTCTAACCTGGCCCACTCCAGTTAAAGACTACTATCTACTATCAGCAGCAGAATTAAGTATCATAGAGTATATATCCAAATATATAATCCGACCTATGGATTAGATGGCCTGTATTACACCTTCATCACAATCTGTAATTTCTCATGTTTAAATCTACAGATAAGATCGTGGACACTCCAAATAAAGTTAAAAACTGCTAAATTCAGTATAATTCTTCAGTAAAAGCCAATTAATGATCTAATAAATGTTCAGATGCTGCTACATCCTCAATACATTGTTGATATGTCACTGAAAGTCTGATGTTTTATTTAATTGAAATTGGACAATTCAACACAAAGTGTCTTTTTTTGTCTATTTTTTTTTTCTAAATGGATTCTATAGAAATGTGTTTAAAGTGTTAAGTGGAACCTTCATCTGTTAATGGAATTATATTTTTACCAGAAATAAGTTCATTAACACAAGTAAAGACATTGAAAAAAAAAAACATTAAAATCACATATTCTGACAAAATGTCAAAAAAAAAATATATATATATATATATTTTTTTTATCTAGTCTGTATGAATTTACTTTGGTACCATGAATGATTAATAACTTTGTGGTGTACTGCCATCTAGCAGTACAATATAGTGAGCTGCTATATAGCTATGATGTTTTAATTGAAAACTATATAAACATTGCTAGAAAGTAATGAAAAATCAATTATAGGTTACAAAACCAAGCTCAAATTTAATAAATACAATAGTTAGTAGTTAGCAGTAAATTTCCAGGGCGTATATAGGGTGTACAGCTGGTCTGTAGCAATGAAAATAAACTGAGCTTTGGAAATGGATGCAAAAAATGTCAATTTCCAAAACCTTCGCCTGTTTTAAAGCAAAAATAATTGGAATAATTCATAACTAAAAAAAACACAGAGAACTCTGTAACTATTTAAAGAAGAAGTATTTTTTTTCTTTAGAGAAATTACAGATGAAGCGGTGAGAGAGTGGTGGGTAATATTTCCTACACCTTCAAAAGGAAACATTCAAACATTCAAAAGGATGTCTCACAACTGAGCACATGGCAACAGCTTTGGCCTTTAGCTCAGGTTAACATGAGTCTCAGTTTCAGCAGAGAAGAATTAGCAGTAATCTGACAGGTGAAATGAAAAGCAATAATAAAACAAATATGGATAAGATAAGAAAATTAAAAAAATAAACTTTTGATAGTTTTGGTAGTGGTAGTGTATATGCTGAATATTTTTTACAGTGAAAATGGCATTTTGGTAACTCTATACAAATAACACTACTTGTGACAGTAATAAACAATATCAAATGTAATAAATAAGCAATAAATCTCAATAATTATTAATGTACCCTAGAGATAAAATACTTTCAATGTGTGATAATGATTAATAATGTCTTGATTAGTGTCAAATAATAATTATTTGGGATATTCTGAGATGACAAATTGAATTTATACTATTTTAAGGCTGAATCAACAAGTTGAAACATAAAACTTAGTAACTTAATCAGCTAAAATAAAAACAAAAAAATCTGTGAGGAATTTTGGATAATTAAAAAAATTAATTCAATATAAAAGAAGAAACCAGAGCAGTGACTTACCTTAAACAGAAACTGGTGCCTGTGTCATTCCTGTGCACAGAGACCTTTAACAGCTGTTCAGTCTTAAGCGCTTATAACTGAGTCAGACGCCCCCTTCTGAATGATGACATGCTTTAAAACCACAGAACCTCTGATGCCCTTAAAAGTGCTTCCACTGTTTTTTTTTGTTGTTTTCTTTGTCAAAAACATTCCTGCGGTTTCACTTCTCTTCTCTTTTTCCTGATTGGGTTAATAACACAGCAGTGTTGCAATACTGAGGGAGGGAGGGCCTTTCTGAGGCCTTACAGGCTGGATTCATGAGAAAGTGTGTATTCAGATCATTTCCCACTCACTAAAGTTCATTCATGTAAGTAGTATTTTCCACAGTGTGTTCACCTCTCTTCTTTCTAATACTGTTATTTTCATTTTCTTTTTTTAATTGTCTTCAACAATGCTAGGCTAGCAATTAAAATTTTTACACACATAAGGGAAAATTTCCTGATATTATTTTAATGCTAATCGTTAAGCAATGTCTCAACTAATTATTAATTGACGCTGGTTAAAGTATTATATACACTCACCGGCCACTTTCTTAGATACACCTGTCCAACTGCTCATTAACGCAAATGTCGAATCAACCAATCACATGGCAGCGATTTAAAGCATTTAGGCATGTAGAAATGACCAAGACTTCAGAAACTGCTGATCTACTGGGATTTTCACCCACAATCATCTCTATGTTTTACAAAGAACGATCCGAAAAAATCTGAGAAAATATCCAGTGAGCTGATATCAGTTCTGTGGGAGCAAATTCTGTGGCCTTGTTGATGCCAGAGGTCAGAGGTCAGAGGAGAACAACCAGACTGGTTCTAGCTGCTAGAACGAACAGCAACAGTAACTCTATAAATAACCACTCGTTACAACGAGGTCTGCAGAAGAAGAGCATCCTTGAGGCGGATGATGATGAGCTACAGCAGCAGAAGACCAAGACCACACCCGGTGCAGCTCCTGCAGCTAAGAACTGCAGGAAAGTGAAGCTACAATTCACACAGGATCACCAAAACTGGACAATAGAAGATTGGAAAAACCTGGTTACCTGGTCTGATGAGTCTCTGATGATTTTTTCTGCTGCTACATTCGGATGGTCGGGTCAGAATTTGGCATCGACAACATGAAAGTATGGATCCATCCTGCCTGGTTCAGGCTGGGGGTGGTGGTGAAATATTATTATTATTATTATTATTATTATTATTATTATTACTACTACTATTATTATTATTATACATAACAATAATAATAATAATAATAATAATAATAATAATAATAATAATAATAATCTGTTGTTATTTTTTTTTTTTCGATTTTCGAATATTAGGTGATAGCTGTTTACAGTCTATAACAGTTTTTGTCATATATGTGTATAATTCAGACATTGTTTTGCTGGGTGGTGTTGGTTTTAGCTAGCCGGCTGGACTGTGGTTAGGTTAGCGTAGCTTGCTTTAGCTCAGCATTAGCTTAGCTTAGCCTAGCCTGGCTGGTTAAGTTACCGTTCTGGCTCTCAAACAGCATTAGCCGAGGTCATTTTCTTTCCCTTTTTCCCACAAAATACAAGCCAGCGCTGGGGGCGAGCATGCCCTGATTAAGGGCTAGCCTGTGCTAAGCTAACGCGGCTGCTGGTGCTGGTGGAGCCGTAGATTCAAACTGTCCTGTGTGCATAAATATGTCGTTAGTTGGCAACGCTTCGGCGGAGTGATACAGGTTTAGTGTGAGAAGGCCGTGATGTTATCACAAATATCAGCACGGCTAGAACACTTCTAAACCAATCAGATTATGAGGTCGGAACTTACTGTTGTATAATTCATATTAGCAAATGTGTACTCGAAGGGCACAGTTTTATCTGGTGTGTTAATCACTACTGTACTTCTGTTTGGGGAAGCTAAACAGTTCTCTGTGTGCAGTAAGCAGGATGTCTGCAGTATTTAAATAAATTTATATTTAGCAGTTTTTACTGTAAGTAGCTGCTTTGAATGTCTGAGAATTTAAAACAGATGGCAAATACAACTTAGATGACCCCTATCTGTACCTCTGCCAAGTGCCATCATCTAAACTATAGTAAAATCTAGACTAAGGCCCAATCCCATTTCACCTCTTAGCCCTACCCCTTCTTTTCGAGTGTTACCTTTTCCCTTTAGAAAAGAGTTAGAAGAATTGTCCCCTAAGAATTGGGAGAACCCTTCAACACGCACCGATACGTCATCAGGAGCACTAAAGTTCAGCAACCTAACTGCTGCTGATGCTGCTGGTTAACTATAGTTCAGAAAAGGGGGACAGGTGATTTAAAAATTAATTATTCATTATTATTGTCTATTCCTTAATTCCTCTGTGATGGGGAGCTTTCATTAACTTTTATTTTATTTTATTTTTCCGTTCCACCTTAAATGCTGCAGCTTCTGTCATCTGTTGCACGGTGGACTTTCAGTAAAAGTCCTTTTTTGTACCCATATTTTTTTGCGCCAGTAAAGAATATAAAGATTATAAAGATTATCATCAACTGAATATGTGTCAAGAACATGATGATCCAAAATTTGAATTAAATTTTAATTTGAAAATGTGCTATTAAAATATATATTGTTTATTAGTACAGTGATACAGAATACTGTAATGTACCTTTTGGCTGGTTAAATGGTAGAAATCTGTACTTCCTGCTGTTAGAAAAGATTTTGTACTTTAAAGGGAAAACATCTGACCCTCTAAAGACCAATATTGTACACTGAAAAAAATGATACGTAAAATTTACTTTAAAAAAGTTTTGTAGCTTTTTGCATTAGCTTTTTTTTAGTAAATTTAATTTCAGATAAATTTAAGTAACTTCAACTCAGTTTCAAGACTTAAATGTAACACAGAGTAAATAAGTGAACTGAACTTCAGTCAATTCTTTCTTTTATTAAACTTTACTTCATTTATTTTTACTGAATCAATCCTTTCTTTTAGTAAACTTTACTTCATTTATTTTTATACTGAATCAATCCTTTCTTTTAGTAAACTTTACTTCATTTATTTTTACTGAATCAATCCTTTCTTTTATTAAACTTTACTTCATTTATTTTTACTGAATCAATCCTTTCTTTTAGTAAACTTTACTTCATTTATTTTTACTGAATCAATTCTTTCTTTTATTAAACTTTACTTCATTTATTTTTACTGAATCAATCCTTTCTTTTATTAAACTTTACTTCATTTCTGCATACAGTATTACCTAATTACAATTACTTCATTTATACAATATTACTCAAATAATTTATGATACATAATATATTATAAATCCTGAAATGTAAATATTTTTTTGTTAAAACACACATTTTGATACTGTCTTTATACTAGTATACTAAAAATAATGTATTACATGCATCCATGTGTTGAGACAGTGAGACTTGGTCTGTTTACAAAATAAATCTTTGAGATTATGTAAATATTTGAATGTGTGTTTTAACTAAAATTATACATAATAATATTGTATAAATTAAGTAAATGTAATTAGGTAATATTGTATGCAGAAATGAAGTAAAGTTTACTAAAAGAAAGGATTGACTGAAGTTCAGTTCACTTATTTACTCTGTGTAACATTTAAGTTGCAAAACTTTTTTAAAGTAAATTTTACTCTTTATTTTTTCAGTGTACCTTTAATTATAAAAAAAGTACTTATATCGTACACTTGAATGTTTTTTAGACTATTTGACTATTTGAGCAGTCACTATAAATTGCATGAATCTAAGCTACTTTCTATTGTACTCACTTTCTGAAAGTGTGTTAAAAACTCTATAATGGAAAGAGCTGAGGTTGGTGGTCCTACCACACAGACTGCAGCTCTGCAGGGTGTTAGTGTACAAAACCACTAAATGCTATTTATACAGAAGACTCCGCCCACAGGGGCAGGAAGAGGAGGGCACAGGTTCTGCTGGTGTTCCGGTTCATTCTGCAGTTCTGTTTGGGGGAAGGAAAACTGTGCTGCTGTTCAGACTGAACTAATTGTGCAATAAGCAGAACGTCTGCAAGTCAAGTCAAACCCAGGCAGCCACATCCTTCAGTGTTCCACCAAAACCACAGAGCATGTGCTGCCTGTGCTGCCTGTGCTGACTCAGTGATGACTCAGAGAGATATAGCAGCAAAGAGATAGCAGCAAAGGTTACAAAAATTGTGTAACTGTGCAAAGCAAAACCATTGTTAACTTTATTAATATAAAACCTTTCAGAAATTAGATAAGACTGCTAAAAAACAACTACAACACTACCGTATTTTTTGTACTATAATTTGCACTTTAACTCATTTAATTTTCCCAAAAATCGACAGTACCCTTTATAATCCAGTGCTCCTTATGTATGAATTCTACCAGTCAGGTATTAAGGAGCAGTAAAGCCACTCTGCTGAAGTACAGAGTTATACAGGATCAGGAGACTGGAGCAGTATTAGCATTAGCCATTATCGTGCTAAGCACTAGCTCTTTCGGCAATTAGAGGTGAGTATTATTATATGTTAATGGTTGCTAACCCCTGGTTAGCACTGCTGTAGCAACATTAGCAACAGCCACTAATCGTGCTAAGCGCTAGCTCTTTCGGCAATTAAAGGTGAGTATTATTATATGTAGATGGCTGCTAACCCCTGCTGAAGCAGTATTAGCATTAGCCCCTAATCATGCTAAGCGCTAGCTCTTTCACTGTTCAGAGGTGAATATTATCATCTGAAGCCTCCTGCTAAACCCTGGTAGGCACTGCTGGAGCAGCATTAGCATTACCCAGTAATCATGCTAAGCGCTAGCTTCTTCGTCATTTAGAGGTGAGTATTATCAGCCTGTATCCTGCTGCTAACCCCTGGTTAGCACTGCTGGAGCAGTATTAGCATTAGCCACTAATCGTGCTAAGCGCTAGCTCTTTCTGCAATTAGAAGTGAGTATTATTATATGTTAATGGCTGCTAACCCCTGGTTAGCACTGCTGGAGCAGCATTAGCAACAGCCACTAAACATGCTAAGGGCTAGCTCTTTTGCCATTCAGAGGTAAGTATTATCATCTGTAGCCTGCTGCTAAACCCTGGTTAGCACTGCTGGAGCAGCATTAGCAACAGCCACTAAACACACTAAGTGCTAGCTCTTTTGCCATTCAGACGTGAGTATTATCATATTTAGCCTGCTGCTAAACCCTAGGGCAGGCATGTCAAACATACGGCCCGCGGGCCGGACCAGGCCCGTTGGATGATTTAATCCGGCCCGGCATAAATTTCTGAGTATGTCAAAAAAAGAAGCGAGTTTCTAGCTCATTTCTATCAAAAGTTGTGATTTTTTAAAAATGAATACAAATTAAATGCTCTCTCCGGTCGCTAGAGGGCAGTAAATGTCCCGCATGCAGCACAGACACGGCAATCTTGCTTCACCACAGCAGCAAGTAGACTGCAGGAATGCAGTGAGAGAGAGAGAGAGAGAGAGAGAGAGAGAGAGAGAGAGAGAGAGAGAGAGAGAGAGAGAGAGAGAGAGAAAGTGTGATGACACGAAATTTGTTTGCACTCATGAATACAGATCATTAAAAATAAGATTCATCTGGTTTCATATTAAAGACAGTTAATATTGTGCAGTATGTTCTCAGCTTCAGTAGGCCCAGCCTAGTAGTTTGATCTGATGTAGTCTAATCTTATTGCCCCATGCACTGCTATAACTTTTATTTTGTATTTCTTTTTTTTATTTATTTCAAAGCAGTATGACAATTAAGGTGAAAATATTTTTTTTCATAGCTCCCACTTGAGTTTGTTGATGTGGTGAGTTGGTTCAGGTGTAAAACTGCATTCACTCAACTGTTAAAATAAACCAGTTGTTAACACATTCACGGCCAAACATGAAAATCATTTTTTTCCATTGTTTTATGAATAAATGTGTTGTGCTTAGAAAAGATCCCTTTTCATCCATGATTATAATATGTAGGGTAGGCTAAAAATGAAGGCTGAATAATAAAGCATAGTACTGAAAAACAAAGCTAAATATTTGGAGTTGACATTCTTTTACTGATCCGGCCCACCTGAGAACAGAAAGTCTGGATCCGACCCCAGAGCCAAACTGAGTTTGACATGCCTGCCCTAGGGTGACCAAACGTCCATATTTCCCGGGACATGTCCATATTTTACGTCCTGTCCCGGGCGTCCTGGATTTTTTTCAAAAAGTGAGGAAATGTCCTGGTTTTTAAATTACCTTTAAATTATTAAGTCAGATTTAACTACAGTCTACTTACTAAAAAATGCAAACAGTGTTCCTGTTCTTATATGCTCACAACAACTACATTCAGAACTGATATTTTTTCTTTTGAGGTTTTGAGTTTAATTTTGAGCAGCTTTGGGCAGTGAGACACTGATATTTTTTCTTTTGAGGTTTTGAAGTTTCATTTTGAGCAGCTTTGGGCAGTGAGACACTCAGAGGATGTGCTTCTGCAGAACAGCCTGGCTTAGATGACATGGAATGAAAGTGGCAAAAAGCCAGACAGATAAAGAAATAGATGAGCACAGTACAGAAAAGAGTGAAGGAGGAGAGAGATAGAGAAAGAAAGAGGAATTTTGAAATCGGTGCTTCTGAAAATAAATAAATTAATTAATTAAATAAAAACATAACACTATAAGGGGCGCTGAGTGGTCCAGCTCTCTATAAATCGCTGCCACTATGATCAGGAGATTGCTGGTTCAAATCCCAGTCATGCAGCTTGTCATCCGCTGCTGGAGCCCTGAGAGAGCACAATTGGCCTTGCTCTCTCTCTGGGTGGGTACAGTACATGGTGCTCTTTCCCCTCATCACTCCTAGGGTGATGTGGATCAGCACAAGGCTGCATCTGTGAGCTGATGTATCAGAACCGAGTCGCAATGCTGCATCAGCAGCACTTCAAAAAGAGGCGGAGTCTGACTTCACATGTGTCTGAGGAGGCGTGTGCTAGTCTTCATCCTCCTGGTGTTGTGGCAATACCTGTAATGAGAGATATACATCTGAGTAGCAGTTGAATGAGTGTAAAAATGTGTCTATTAGGGAGAAAATATCTTTATAAAAAATGCATTATAAAAAAAAAAAACATTATTGTATATAATGTATACATATGCATTATTTTGTCCTTCTTGTTTGTTAAAATGTGAAAAGAAACTATAGTAAAAATACTTTCATATCTTTATTTTATTTACTCAATTATTTGTATTTATTTATGTGCCTATTTATTCATTATTAGAGTTGACTTATTCTGGTGGGACTTTTATTTTTAAGTGCACTGGCGTGTCATGTCCTGTAGAGGCCGCCGTTGTTGTTTTTTTGTTTTTGTTGAGCTTGATAAAGAGAATCCATTCAAAACAATTTCATAAACAATTTCAGTGTATCAGGTATCATAGCAAAGATAAGATAATAGAGATTAATAGAGTAATTATAATTTTTATTTAATGTTGTTTACTTTTACTTACATGTAGAGTTTAGACAGAGCCTGACCTGATGCAAACCATCCAACAATATTACTAAAATTTACACACATTCAAATATTTACATAATCTCAAAGATCTAAAAAGAATGTAGTACATGCCATCCATGTGTTGAGACAGTGTAATATCTGTGTTTTAATTAAATATTTAAATTTTAGGAATTATAATATATTATGTATCATAAATTATTTGAGTAATATTGCATATATTAAGCAATTGTAACTGGTACAGCGTATTCATTTAGCTCGCATTAAAAAGAGAATTAGTTAACTAGCTATATATATTCACAGAAACCACAGGTGCTCCACTGAGTGATTTAAACCCTGACAACTTAATTACATTAATGTACAGACAGGCATTACAGAAAATACAACTCAAAGACATTAGAAAAGTTAAAAAAACATATATGTATATTTTTACATATAGTTAATATATATACACATATATTAATTATATATTTTGAACATCTTCATCCCTCAGTTTAAAATACAGTATATTCCAGTAGCACATCAATATATGGTTCACAGTATTAAGCATTAAAAAAACAGGTACATAGCTAAAAATATGTATATTTTTGTCCATTGTTTATATATTACATTATGTCTGCAAAAGCATAAATATGTGTTATATATCACAACTTGCCTTGCAGAATGAAAGTCAGTACAGCAGTTCCCATTTCCTTTTGAAATAAAAACCACTAAGCTTAACTATTACAAAAAAAACACTGACTTAATGGAATTATTGACTGATAACTGACTTACAGGTGCATCTCAAAAATTTTGAATATCATTGAAACGTTACTTTATTTCAGTAATATAGTTCAAAATGTGAAATTCATATATTATATAGATGTATTAAAAACAGAGTGATCTATTTTAAGTGTTTATTTATTTTATTGTTGATGATTATGGCTTACAGCCAATAAAAACCCAAAAATCAGTGTCTCAGAAAATAAGAGTATTATATAAGACCAATTGGTGATGTGGATTTCATTTTCCAGCAGGACTTGGCACACTGCCCACACTGCAAAAAGTACCAATTGGTCTGATACAAAATTGTGGGTTTTCTTATAATTATACAACAATAGATCACTCTGTGTTTAATACATCTATATAATATATGAGTTTCACATCTTGAACTGAATTACTGAAATAAAGTTAACTGTTTAATGATAGTGGGTCCATGCTGATGATCATATACAATATATTGTATGTATGGATTATTTGTGCTTTGAAGAAAGGAAAATGCCACCCCTAGAAACATTAAGAATCCCAAAATATGAAATATAGGACCATACATGTTTCCCATTTCCTTTGTCTTTTATAACTTTGGTACCACTTTAAAATAAGATTACCTTTATAAAGGGTTTATAAATTGATTACAGTTGGTTTATTAATGGTTACTAATTGTGTTGTAAATGCCTTAAAAAATATTAATAATCAGTTATAACACATACGTAGAAAGAGCAACAATGACCTGTTGTTTGCCAAATAGTGAACCCACGGCCATCTATATTGTTGTCATTTTTTATGTATGTGTTATAACTGATTATTAATATATTTTTAAAGCATTTACAACTTAATTAGATACCATTAATACACTAATTGTAAACCATTTATAAACCCTTTATAAAGGTAGTCTTCCTAAAGGCACCCCATCATTAGAAAGAGTGATTCATTGTTTGTGTTTATGTTTCCATGTGGGCTGTACACCACTAGGGTACAACATTTGTCTTATGAGTCATTTTTGACCTGAAGTTCAGTTCACTTATTTACTCTGTGTAACATTTAAGTTGCAAAACTTTTTTAAAGTAAATTTTACTCTTTATTTTTTTCAGTGTACTTAATTCTAAAAAAAGTACTTATATCGTACATTTGAATGTTTTTTAGACTATTTGACTATTTGAGCAGTCACTATAAAATGCATGAATCTAAGCTACTTTCTATTGTACTCACTTTCTGAAAGTGTGTTAAAAACTCTATAATGGAAAGAGCTGAGGTTGGTGGTCCTACCACACAGACTGCAGCTCTGCAGGGTGTTAGTGTACAAAACATAAAAAAACATTATTGTATATAATGTATACATATGCATTATTTTGTCCTTTCTTGTTTGTTAAAATGTGAAAAGAAACTACAGTAAAAATACTTTCATATCTTTATTTTATTTACTCAATTATTTGTATTTATTTATGTGCCTATTTATTCATTATTAGAGTTGACTTATTCTGGTGGGACTTTTATTTTTAAGTGCACTGGCGTGTCATGTCCTGTAGAGGCCGCCGTTGTTGTTTTTTTGTTTTTGTTGAGCTTGATAAAGAGAATCCATTCAAAAATATAAACAATTTCAATCTATCAGGTATCATAGCAAAGATAAGATAATAGAGATTAATAGAGTAATTATAATTTTTATTTAATGTTGTTTACTTTTAATTACATGTAGAGTTTAGACAGAGCCTGACCTGATGCAAACCATCCAACAATATTACTAAAATTTACACACATTCAAATATTTACATAATCTCAAAGATCTAAAAAGAATGTATTACATGCCATCCATGTGTTGAGACAGTGTAATATCTGTGTTTTAATTAAATATTTAAATTTTAGGAATTATAATATATTATGTATCATAAATTATTTGAGTAATATTGCATATATTAAGTACAGCGTATTCATTTAGCTCGCATTAAAAAGAGAATTAGTTAACTAGCTATATATATTCACAGAAACCACAGGTGCTCCACTGAGTGATTTAAACCCTGACAACAGTCAACCAGCAGATGTTCATTGCTATCTTGGCAACGCAGGTGTGCAAACCCAGCTTTTACATCAACAATAAACAGAAAACAAAATAAAGTAACATCGTTGTTACCATAAATTACCTGCTCACGCACCCTCACAGTGCAAACGATCCCGTCAGTTTCCTTATCTGAAAAGCGCAGAAGCTCTGCACCGTTAAAATATCAATCCGCCAAAGTCAGAGCTCACCTGGCTCTTAAAGGGAATGGCAAGTCAAGTCAAGTCAAGAGACTTTTATTGTCATTACATCTGAGTACAGGTACACAGTGTGATGAAATTACGTTCCTCCGGAACCATGGTGCAACATAGAACCACAAGCAATAGACAACATAATGTGCAGGAGTGACGACAGTGCATCATAAAATTATAAAATTATAACACTAAATAACAATAAATACAATAAATACAAAAGACGAGACAATTTAAAGACAGGACAGTGCAGTACCGATACGGTATAATAAAGTGTATAGTGGGGATAAGGTGCAGAGATGTGTGACATACTGTAACGTATAGAACATATATAATCACAGCAGTTACTGAGGTAGAGTTTATAGTTTTTAAGAGTGCAGCAAATAAAGTCATGTCAGCCTCTGTGTGCTGACTGGGTGTGTGTGTGGGTGAAGTTCAGTTCTTTGTGAGTGTAAAGGGGGGGGGGGTGTACAGTTTAGTTTTGTGTGAGTGTGTTGGGTGAGTGGTGGGTGGGGTGGGGGTTCAGTTCTGTCTCTGTGCGTTGAGAAGTCTGACTGCCTGGTGGATGAAGCTGTTGCAGAGTCTAGTAGTGGAGGCTCGGATGCTCCTGTATCTTCTGCCGGACGGCATCAGAGCGAAGAGTCCGTGTGAGGGATGGGTGGGGTCGTCCACAATGCTGGTGGCTTTGCGGATGCAGCGTGTGGTGTAGATCTCAGTGATGGAGGGAAGAGAGACTCTGATGATTTTCTCAGCTGTCCGCACTATCCGCTGTAGGGTCTTGCGGTCTGAGGTGTTGCAATTCCCAAACCAGACGGTAATGCAGGTGCTCAGGATGCTTTCTACAGTGCCTCTGTAGAACATGGTGAGGATGGGGGGTGGGAGATGTGCTTTCCTCAGTCTCCGCAGGAAGTAGAGGCGCTGCTGGGCTTTCTTGGTTATGGAGCTGGTGTTGAGGGACCAGGTGAGGTTCTCTGCAATGTGAACACCGAGGAACTTGGTGTTATCCACAATTTCCACAGCAGAGCCGTTGATGTTCAGCGGGTGGTGGACACCTGGAGCTCTCCTGAAGTCAACAACCATCTCCTTGGTTTTATCCACGTTAAGAGATAGGTTGTTGGTTCTGCACCAGTCCGTCAGCCACTGCACCTCCTCTCTGTATGCTGACTCGTCGTTCTTGCTGATGAGGCCAACTACAGTTGTGTCATCAGCGAACTTGATGATGTGGTTTGAGCTATATTTTGCAGTACAGTCGTGAGTCAGCAGAGTGAACAGCAGTGGGCTGAGCACACAGCCCTGGGGGGCGCCGGTGCTCAGTATGGTGGTGCTGGAGGTGTTGTTTCCAATCCTGACTGATTGTGGTCTCTCAGTCAGGAAGTCTAAAACCCAGTTGCAGAGGGAGGAGTTCAGGCCCAGCAAGCTCAGTTTTCCGATCAGATGCTGAGGGATGATGGTGTTGAATGCTGAACTGAAGTCGATGAACAGCATTCGAACATAGCAGTCTTTGTTGTCCAGGTGGGTGAGAGCCAGGTGGAGCGCAGTAGAGATGGCATCGTCTGTTGATCTGTTTGGACGATACGCAAACTGCAGAGGGTCCAGTGAGGACGGGAGCTGGTTTTTGATGTGCCTCATGACCAGCTTCTCAAAGCACTTCATGATGATGGGAGTAAGTGCAATGGGACGGTAGTCATTAAGGCAGGACACTTGAGACTTCTTCGGCACAGGGACGATGGTGGTCGTCTTGAAGCACGTCGGCACGATTGCAGTACTCAGAGAGATGTTGAAAATGTCCGTGAGAACATCCGTGAGTTGTTCTGCACATCCTCTGAGCACTCTGCCAGGAATGCTGTCTGGTCCTGGGGCTTTCCGTGGGCTGACTCTGAGTAGAGTTTTCCGCACATCAGCTGAGGACAGGCACAGTACCTGGTCGTTTGGAGGAGGTGTGGTCTTCCTTGCTGTCGTGTAGTTCTGTGCTTCGAACCTTGCGTAGAAGGAGTTCAGTGCATCTGGAAGGGAGGCATCACTGTTACAAGCAGGGGAGGGTGACTTGTAGTTGGTGATGGTCTGGATGCCCTGCCACATGCGCCGAGTGTCAGTAGTGTCCTGTAAGTGGGCGTGGATTTTCTTTGCGTAGGTGCGCTTTGCCTCTCTGATCCCCGGGAGAGCTTGGCTCTAGCTGTTCGGAGGCCAGCCCTGTCCCCTGACTTAAAGGCCTTGTCTCGGGATCTCAACAGCACACGCACCTCTGCAGTCATCCACGGCTTCTGGTCGGTGTGGGATGTGATGGTTTTGGAGACAGTAACATCCTCAATGCACTTGCTGATGTAGCCAGTCACTGAGTCTGTGTACTCCTCCAGGTTGATGGAGTCATCAGAAGTAGCAGCTTCTCTGAACATGTCCCAGTCAGTGTGCTCAAAACAGTCCTGAAGAGCAGAGATGGCTCCTGGAGGCCAGGTTGTAACTTGCTTCTTCTCTGATTTGGCACGTCTGATGAGCTGTCTGTATGCTGGGATGAGCATGACAGAAATATGATCAGAGTAGCCGTAGTGGGGGCGGGGCTCTGCTCTGTACGAACCGGGAATGTTAGTATACACACAATCGAGCAGGTTAGCTCCACGGGTTGGAAAATCCACATGTTGGTGAAAGCTGGGCAGCAGAGCCTTCAGATTACTGTGATTGAAATCACCAGCAACAATAAACAGTCCGTCGGGGTGTGAGTTCTGGAGTTTGGAGACAAGTGACACTCTGATTGGTTTATTTCATACTACGCCCAAAATTAACCACACCCATGATTAATTAAGAAAATTAGCACAATCCTTTTGCACATTTTAACCCACAAGGTGTACTTTTCCCGTTGTTATGATAGCAAAGACACACTAACACACTCTTAATCAAGCTGTGCTGTGCAAGGTTGATGACTGGTTTATATCTGAATGACCATCTCTGAGGAATCTGATGTTTAGCAGGTTTGGTAAAGAACAGGCAAAATTGCACAAATATATTTTATTCATAACTGTAAATAATAGATATATGTATCTAACTTTATTACATTAATGTACAGACAGGCATTACAAAAAAAAAACAACTCAAAGACATTAGAAATGTAAAAAAAATACATATATGTATATTTTTACATATAGTTAATATATATACACATATATTAATTATA
Organism: Astyanax mexicanus; assembly: GCF_023375975.1. NCBI lineage: Eukaryota > Metazoa > Chordata > Actinopteri > Characiformes > Acestrorhamphidae > Astyanax > Astyanax mexicanus. The sequence goes on from NC_064429.1 coordinate 8,939,549, forward strand.
TATTTTGAACATCTTCATCCCTCAGTTTAAAATACAGCAGTAGCACATCAATATAAGTTTCACAGTATTAAGCATGACAAAACATGTACATAGCTAAAAATATGTATATTTTTCTCGATTGTTTATATATTACATTATGTGTGCAAAAGCATAAATACCTGTTATATATATATAACTTGCCTTGCAGAATGAAAGTCATTACAGCAGTTTCCATTTCCTTTTGAAATAAAAACCTCTAAAATTAGAATATCATTGAAAAGTTACTTTATTTCACTAATTCAGTTTATTTATTTTATTGTTGATGATTTTGAAGCTTATGGCCAATGAAAACCCAAAAATACAAAAATCAGTCTCAAGAAAATTTGAATATTATCTTAAACCAAATGGTACTTTTGGCGGTGTGCTGGAAAATCTTACAGCACTTCATGCTTTCCTCTGCTGACAACTTTTATGGAGATGAGGATTTCATTTTCCAGCAGGACTTGGCACACTGCCCACACACTGCCAAAAGTATCAATTGGTCTTATATAATACTCTGGGTTTTTTATTGGCTGTGAGCCATAATCATCAACAATAAAAGAAATAAACACTTATACAACAATAGGTCACTCTGTGTGTTTAATACACCTATATAATATATGAGTTTCACACTTTGAATTACTGAAATAAAACAACTTTTCGATGATAGTGGGCCCATGCTGATGCTCATATACAATATATTGCATGTATGGATTATTTGTGCTTTGGAGAAAGGAAAATGCCAAAATATGGAACATAGGACCATCCATGTTTCCCATTTGTGTTGGGAAACACAACCATTGTGTTGTCTTGCGGGTCAAAAGTGAGCCGCTACAATGTTTAGCTGTAGAATAAATACCTTAAACTATCTTTTTCCAACTTGAAATTTTAAGATTTTTTTGGTACCACTTTAAAATAAGACTACCTTTATAAAGGGTTTATAAATGGTTTACAATTAGTTTATTAATGGTTACTAATTAGGTTGTAAATGCCTTAAAAATTATTAATAATCAGTCATCAATAATAAAGGCCAACAATGACCTGTTCCTTGCCAAATAGTGAACCCACAGCCCTCTATATTGTTGCCCTTTCTACGTATGTGTTATAACTGATTATTAATGATTTTTAAGGCATTTACAATTTAATTAGCAATCGTTAATAAACAAATTGTAAACCATTTATAAACCGTTTATAACAGTAGTCTTCCTAAAGGCACCCCATCATTAGTACAAACAGGTAATTTTTGACCTATAAATTATAAAAGCGTATAAAAACACATGTAAAAAGGTATAAAGGCAACGGTACCACTTTAAAATAAGATTACCTTTATAAAGGGTTTATAAATGGTTTACAGTTCGTTTATTAATGGTCACTAATTAGGTTGTAAATGCCTTAAAAATCATTAATAATCAGTTATAACATATATGTAGAAAGGGCAACAATATAGATGGAACTGTAAACCATTTATAAACTCTTCATAAAGGTAGTCTTATTTTAAAGTGGTACCATGACTTTTCCTAAAGGCTTGGGCTGTACACCACTAGGGTACAAAGATTGTTTTATGGGTCATTTTTGACCTATAAATTATGAAATGCATTTAAACACCAGAAAAAAAGTATAAAGGGCCAAAACACACCAACTCTTTCTAATACACACAGCATCAAACATCATAAGGATGACTCCAGGGCCAACAGTGTATTCAGCTGCCAATTTCCAACACATTTCATCCCATCCACCCTTCTTCTGTTCATCACACCAGCCATCAAAATAATCATCCTGGAGATACAACTTTGGCGGATTTAAATTTCTATTAGGCTGCTTTGTTTTGGGGCTTTGGTAGAGCGGCTCAATTGCACAAGGGTTAATTCAGCTGCAGTTACTTCTATAATTGGCTGAGATCCAGTGGTCCATTGGAAAATCTTGATGGATCTGGGTTCACTGTTCCTAAATCAGCTGCTCACAATCATGTTCACAGCTCTATGTCTTCATTCTGAGACACTTTTGTTTTATGATCTGGGATCTCCAGCATCCACGCCATGTTGGTTTTGCGTCCCACCAGCAGGTAGATGACGGGGTTGATGAAGCAGTGAGCCGCAGCCAGCACGGTCGCTGCTGGAAGCCCGTATTTAAATTTTTTAATATTTCCTTCTTTGACCTGAACGAGCAGCATCGAGAGTAGAGGCGCCCAGCAGATGAAGTAGCACACCTTGACTACAAGGGCGATCTTATGACAAGTGCCCTTTTTGTGGACACCTCGCAGGCGTGCTATACATGCGCTGATGATCATCAAGAACAGAGGAAACAGAACCCCCAGCAGGAACCTGCTGAGAACGACGGTGGTTAGTTTGGCCAAACCGTCGCCTGTGGTCTTCTCCTTGTCCAAATCGAAGTCGTCGATGCACTGCAGTCCCAGTTCTGTGTACCGAAGCTCTCGGGAAAACAGAGACGGGCTGCTAAGGACTGCCCCGAACGTCCAGGAGCTCAGCACCATTAGAATAACCATGGACTTTCCTCGTTTGTTGAATCGAACGGCTTTAAAGCACTCGCTGCTGCCGACGCAGCTGCTCATGCTCATCAGGCTGAGCAGAGCGGCCGTAGAGAACATGCTGAAGTAGAAAACGTAGGATGAAATCTTGCATAGAGCCGCTCCGTAATGCCAATTAAAGTGCCACCAGGCGTAGAGGAACTGCAGCACCAGGAACCCGGAGAACACCAGGTGAGTCACGGCCAGCGCCAGAACCCACGCACAGGTGTGCTGCTCCCAAACACTGGGGCTCCTGTGGCTTCGAAACTTGCGAACACCTGCGATGATCACATAAAAGTTCAGGGCCACACCAACCACACATATAAAAAGATACGTGACCTTGTAGAGCATCCCGATGAGCTTCAGGTATTCAGTTTTCTCCAAGATCTGCTGAGTAAGCACAGAATAATCATACTCTGCATCATACTCAGCTGAGAGGTTGGAGGACATCTCGGAAGTTCTGAAAGAAAAGCACAGTGAGAGAATAGTAAATAGAGACAGTAAACAGATCATCACCAGCAGATCACAATCACACAGTCCTGCAGTCAAATGTATTACTGAAAGCTACACTGAAAAAAATGATGCCTAAAATTTACTTTAAGTTTTGCTTTTTTTTTAAGTAAATTTAATTACGGATAAATTTAAGTAACTTCAACTCGGTTTCAAGACTTAAATGTTAAACAGAGTAAATAAGTGAACTGAACTTCAGTCAATCCTTTCTTTTAGTAACCTTTACTTCGTTTCTGCATACAGTATTACCTAATTACAATTACTTCATTTATACAATATTATTATATATAAATTTAGTTAAAACACACATTCAAATATTTTTATTTTATTTTTAAGTCTCACTGTCTGAACACATAGATGGCGTATAATACATTATTTTTAGTAAACTAGTATAAAGAATGTATTACATGCCATTCATGTGTTGAGACAGGATTGATTCAGTAAAAATAAATGAAGTAAAGTTTACTAAAAGAAAGGATTGATTCAGTAAAAATAAATGAAGTAAAGTTTACTAAAAGAAAGGATTGATTCAGTAAAAATAAATGAAGTAAAGTTTACTAAAAGAAAGGATTGATTCAGTAAAAATAAATGAAGTAAAGTTTACTGAAAGAAAGGATTGATTCAGTAAAAATAAATGAAGTAAAGTTTACTAAAAGAAAGGATTGATTCAGTAAAAATAAATGAAGTAAAGTTTAATAAAAGAAAGCATTGATTCAGTAAAAATAAATGAAGTAAAGTTTACTAAAAGAAAGGATTGACTGAAGTTCAGTTCACTTATTTACTCTGTGTAACATTTAAGTCTTGAATCTGAGTTGAAGTTACTGAAATTTATCTGAAATAAAATTAACTTAAAAAAAGCAAATGTAGAATGGTGCGAAAAAAATTTTTTTTAGTTAATTTTACTCGTCATTCTTATTCAGTGTGGTAACCCCTCTGTTTTTGCTCTCCTGAAGACTTTTCTGTACAGTAGCGTGAGACACTGATACACCTCCCTCTGTGGGTGGATGTTGTTGAGTGTTGTGTGATAATCCACCGCTGTGTTCTTCTTTGGATGTCCCGGGCTTTTAGAGTTCTGGAGTTCTCCACTGCACTTATCATCCCAGAATCTACCAAACTGTTGATTTAGCCACTCCTAACATCTCCTCTATCTCTCTAAAGGATTCCTTTCTTCTTTTTACCGTCTTGATGGTCTGTTTCACTTCACCTGAGGTCTCCTTTCAACCATTTCCTCTCCATTTTGAGTTTTGCTGCTTTGTTTGTAGTATAGGCTGCATTTTTATTAAAATTTTTCTATACAGTCATCAGATATTACGCCTATTAATGTTTTACTTTGTGGTTCGCCAAGCCCAGCATACCAGAAGTATTATATATTTAAATTCTTTTTTTCAGTTTAACAAAAATAAATAAACACTGTGTTTAACAATATTTTTAACTCTGAAAATTTTGAGTTTTAACCACCGGTGACATTTACTATACTGGTGCATACAATAATAATGATAATTATTATTATTATTATTATTATTATTATTATTATTATTAGTAGTAGTAGTAGTAGTAGTACAATGCATATATTCATTCATTTAATTTAATTCAATTATATAAAAATATATATATATTTATTTATATGTATTATTTTATATATTATTTAAAATAATATAATAACAATAATATTATATTATTATATAACTTGAAATTTAAAGTATATTTCAAGTTAATAACCAATGCAAGCAACAAAAAACCCTAAAAAAAAAACTCAAAGCAGAGGATGGACCGACACATACACACACACACACACACACACACACACACCAATGGGAGATTTTCAGCATCTCCAATAATTCACCTGACAGCATGTGTTTGGACTGTGGTGAGAAACAGGACAACACTATTCAGCGCTAAATTGCTGTTTTAATAAATACATAAGTAGATGTAAAGGATTAAATATAATTAATTCAATTCATATTAGTACTGCGGGCGGGAGTGTACATAAATGATTGTAATTCCTAAAAGCTTGATATATTCTTGCCTTGCTTCTTCCAGTAGCTCTTCTCCTATTGGCTGTTGACATTGTTCACGTCACTATTTGCGTGAGCCGAGTCTCAAGCCTTCCCTTTTTCACTAGAACTGTCCACCCTGTCATTGTCCTCCTATCATGCAACTCGCCATAACAGGATGGACGCATGAATGGCAGGAAATAAAAAGTGAAAGTGGATTTTTTTTTTTAGGTTTCGAGGGCCACAGAGGAAAGTATTCCAATAATCAACCAATTTAATAGAAATTATGAATTAGAATCATCATCACTGACTCTCTTTTCTCTGATTTTCTTTCTTTTGTTTAATTAGTTTGGAGTGCATGTAAATGTTTATATATATTTATTATATTTATTTGTAAACCTCAGATGTCCTAATGCCTAATGTACTGTGTTGAATACAGAGGTGGAAAAAGTACTGAAAAATTGTAACTAAGTAAAAGTACCTTTACTTTGCTAAAATTGTACTCAAGTAAAAATAAAAAAATACCCATCTAAAAATCTACTCAAGTAAAAGTAAAAAAATCACTCAATTTAAAATTTACATTGAGTAAAGGTTACACAGTTACTTTTATTTATTTGATGTAAAAAAGTACAGCAAATCATAAATTCAATAATTATTAAATTAAATAATTTGGATCTTTCAGGCAGTATTTGTTCAGATCACCACATAAAACATTTTTTTAGTGGTATAGGTGGTATAGGTATCTATGATCCAATTTTTTTCTTTACTGTTCAAAAGTTAAAAAGTTATGATCATATATGTGACTATAAACTGTATTTTTATAGTTTTATGGTTCATTATTATTTTTTAACTTGCCATTGCTATGATTTAACTGCTATTTACATCTTTTTTTTTTAACATTCAAGCAGATTGTTTAATTTTTCCAATAAAAACTTAAGGAATTATCATGAAAAACATGAAATCATACAAAAAAATGTCATAAAGAAGCACATATCGATGGGTAGCATAACTCGACAGAACACCGGTTCCCCCGAACAGCACGTACAGACTCCAGGCTACACAGCTGATTCACACAGCATCTCTCCTGTTAACCGCTAACTGTAGTAAACACTGCTGGGAAAAGTTCAGCTGCGCTGCCATGGAGAACAAGACTCTTTTTTTTTAAATTCAGACAATTTGTTTTTTTTTCCCAGCATTTCATTTGTTACTCAGTAACGGGGAGTTTTTCAATGTAGTAAAGTAAACTACTTGTGTCGAAAACTTGAGTAAAAGTAAAATTACCTAATGTAAAAACTACTTTAAAAATGACAAATTACACCTAAAATCTACTCAATTACAGTAATGTGAGTAAATGTAATTAGTTACTTTCCACCTCTGGTTGAATATAACTTGATTGTTAATAAATAAGTGAAGAAAACAGAATGGCTTTATTTTAAATCAGACTTTTTTTGATAAGCTCAGTATCAGATCAACACCCTCGTCTCCTTCCTCGTCTGTGATGCCAGAAGCCTGTTTCCCTTCTTTATCTATTATTCTATTAATATTATCTCTATCAGTCATTGTAAATGACAAATTGTTGTAACATCATCTTATCACGATCATATCACCTCATTTTATTTCTATTTCAGAAAGTTTCCTTCCTGGCTCCATCAGCACAGCTCATTTGTCTTTCAAAACATGTGAAAGACATGTTTTGTGGATTACTAGGAATTGCCAAGGCTGATTAATATACTAGTGCATTTTTAAAAATATATAATATAATTGAAAAGTTACTTTATTTCATTAATTCAGTTGAAAATGTGAAACTCATATATTATATAGATGTATTCAACACACAGAGTGATCTATTTTAAGCGTTTATTTCTTTTATTGTTGATGATTTTGGCTTAGAGCGAATGAAAAAAAAACACAAATCAGTATCTCAGAAAATTGGAATATTACATAAAACCAATTGGTACTTTTAGCAGTGTGGGCAGTGTGCCAAGTCCTGCTGGAAAATGAAATCCTTTATCTCCATAAAAGTTATCAGCAGCAGAGGGAAGCATGAAGTGCTGTAAGATTTTGCGGGAAAACAAAACTGCACTGACTTTAGACTTTAGATTCTGTATCTACTGTAACTGTAGATTAATTACAGAGCAGTACGGGTACAACAGATTACAGTGCTGGTGATTCTGTATCTACTGTAACTGTAGATTAATTACAGAGCAGTACGGGTACAACAGATTACAGTGCTGGTGATTCTGTATCTACTGTAACTGTAGATTAATTACAGAGCAGTACGGGTACAACAGATTACAGTGCTGGTGATTCTGTATCTACTGTAACTGTAGATTAATTACAGAGCAGTATGTGTACAACAGATTAGACTGGCAATTCTGTATCCACTGTAACTGTTGATTAATTACAGAGCAGTACGGGTACAACAGATTACGGTGCTGGTGATTCTGTATCTACTGTAACTGTAGATTAATTACAGAGCAGTACGGGTACAACAGCTTACAGTGCTGGTGATTCTGTATCTACTGTAACTGTAGATTAATTACAGAGCAGTACGGGTACAACAGATTACAGTGCTGGTGATTCTGTATCTACTGTAACTGTAGATTAATTACAGAGCAGTATGGGTACAACAGATTAGACTGGCAATTCTGTATCTACTGTAACTGTATATTAACCCTCATTTATAAACACAAATAAATGGAAACAAACAGGAATCTGTTAAAATCATTCTGCTGCATGACACCTGTACACTGGAGTGAATCAGATTTTGGCAGGGAGGCGGAATTTGGCACAACACCTAGAAAGGCAACTTGTTAAATTGTCAACATGCCACAATTGGTGCATGCCCCTCTATTAACCACCAACATCAAGTACAGTGAGTCTAAGTAGGTTTAGATGGAATTTGGTAGAGAATGCAATGCAATGCAAGCTAGCACTTGTTGAGACTCGGATTCTTGCGTCTGTACTGGATGAGCTGAACACAGCTTATAATGCATGACAATCACAATTTATGATGCATGAAGCAAAAACAAAACATGGTTATAATGTGTTGTGCATTATACAAACCAGGAGTGAAGGCATAACGTTATCCAAAAGCAGTGTGTAAGACTGGTGGAGGAGAACATGATGCCGAGATGCATGAAAAAAACTGTGATTAAAAACCACCAGGGTTATTCCACCAAATATTGATTTCTGAACTCTTAAAACTTTATGCAGTATTACTTTTTTGTCATTTTAGTAATTTCTCATTTTCTGCAAATAAATGCTTTAAATGACTATTTTTATTTGTAATTTGGAAGAAATGTTGTCTGTAGTTTATAGAATAAAACAACAATGTTCATTTTACAACCCAAGCTAAAAGATATTCTTACCTCAGGCAAATAAAGCAGAAGGAAGTCAACAGCCTGTCGAGTGAGCTATCAGGAGCTAAACTGAACTCTGAGTCTATCTTTACACTGCAGTGAAAAGACAAATGCAGAAAGGGGGGTTCTGGGAATGCACTGACGGCTCCGCCCTCTTTATCTCATTCAGGCTTTTTCAGTATAGCTTTTTCCACACAGGCACTGTATTAGTTGCAAGCTAGTGTGTCAGGCCAGTATTTGGGTCAGTATCAGTTCAGTGGCTTGCAAAAGTATTCATACTCCTTAAACGTTTTCACATTTTGTCACCTTACAACCACTTACAGCAAACTTAAATGTATTTTATTAAGATTTAAAATGACAGACCAACACAAAATTATACATGGTTTAAAAAAAAAAAAAATAAATAAAAACCCTCTCTAATCTGAACCCCCCAAAATAAAACCCAGTGCAGTTGCCTTCAGAAGTCACTTAATTAGATTAGTAGACTCCTGCAACTGTGTACAGAACATCCTTTATTTGCCAATTAAATATTGCATCCCGTATTGAACCAATATGTGAAGTGATTTGTTCTTTATTTTCATAAATGTCCATATATATATTTGCTGGGCGTCCCTTATTTTCATTTCTGAAAGGTGGCAACCCTTGTGCTGTTAGCCAATCAGAGGCGATATGTTTGCATCTATGATTATTCATGAGCAAGAGCCAAATCCTGTCTTTCTTCAGAGACCTCTAATTTAGTGATCTAAAGCAGAACTAAATAGAAACACCTGAGCAATTTCTTTTATTTTATTTTTTTTACAAAAAACAGCTCACATGGTATTCATTTATACTAGAGACACAACTAGACTGTTAAAAAATGAATGAAAAAATGATGGAATGAGACCACCTGTCTACTCTGCCTACTATATATTTTTTGTGTATTTATCTTTATCTATTTTGTTATATTCTATTTTTATTGTATTCTTTTATTCTGCTATCTTATTTTATCTATATTATCTATTTTAACAACAGCTCTTGGGTGTAAACTGGATCGTGAGATCACAATTTCATTCCACCTGATGTACCACATGTGATGCGAATGACAATAAAATCTCCTTGAATCCTTGAATCCTTAATGCCCAGGGAGATTCCAAGGTATTGGAAACAGAGGAGTGCAAGTACAACAGTGTCGTCTGTCATCAGAGTATCTGACATATATAGGGATGGGTGTGAAACCTACACAGTCATTACTGTAAAGAATAAAGAGGAAGGGGTTAGGACACACGCCTGTGGAGTTTGTCTTGGTTTGTCTGCTTCACCTTCACTGGTTCTGTTCATTGGTTTCAGTTCTGCTTTCAATACTTTCTGACATCACTCGATGATTATTGTCACATCCTGGTCTCGTCTCGTGTCTGTGTGTCTTGCCCACGTGACCTGTGCTCCCCTGTGTCTCCCGTCTCAGTACTTTTCCACCTGTTTCTCATTTGTTGCTCCGCCCCTTTCCCAGGTGTTTCTAATTATAGTGTTTCCTGTTTCTTTAAATAGCCCTCCTCTGCCACCTTGTCCTCCGTCGGTCTTTGCACCTTCCTCTGTTGTTTTTGTCGTTCTCGTGTTTTCTAGCCTAGCCCTCGTTTTCTTAGCTTTAGCCCTTGTCCTTTGTTTATCTCTAGTTTCTTGTTTATTTCCGTGTTCCCTAGTTCCTTGTATATTACCCTGCTTTGTGTTTATTAGTTTATTCCCTTGTTAATATATCCCTGCCCTGTTTAGTTTTGTTTATTTCTTGTTTGGTTTTTCTAGTTTCTTGTTTAGCTCTGTGTTCCCTAGTTCCTTGTACATACCCCTGCTTTGTGTTGATTCCTAGTTTAGCTCCTTGTATATATTCCCTGTTTGTTTATCATTATTATTATCTCTAGTTTGTTTGTTTTAGTTCTCTGGTTCCTCTCGTTTGTTTCTGGTTATTTTCAGTTATTTAGTTTATTCCATAGTTCCTTGTATGTATCTCCCTGTTTTATGTTTAAGTGTTTACTTGTTTCTCGTTTTTGTTTATTTATATTTATTTATTAAATTATTCATTTTTCCCTTACCTGCACTTGTGTCCGCCTCCTCGTCTCCCTGCCTGGGTCATTCCGTGACAATTATTGTGTTAATAGTGATTATTGTGTTAATAGTGTTAATAGTGTTAATAGTGATGAGAGATGATGAGACGATGAGATGAGATGAGTGATCTGTCACTGAGGAAGTTGTGTATAAATAATCATCGAGTGATGTCAGAAAGTATTGAAAGCAGAACTGAAACCAATGAACAGAACCAGTGAAGGTGAAGCAGACAAACCAAGTCTCCCTGAAGCTGCAATATTAATAATTATTGTAATATGACATGAAATGTTTTGGATGTTGTGCAATTTTTTGTGATATTGTAACTGTCTTTTTTTTCAAATAAAAGCTTTTTTTCCAAAAAAAAAAAAAAAAAAAGGGAAGGAAAGCAGAGGCAGGGCCTTCCAAAAAGAAAAAAGTCATTTCACTTCTGAATACTTTAAATTTAAGTAAAAAAAAAAGTAAATTTAATTAATATAAAAGTAAAGTTTCGCTATCCTTTGGTGTGTGTGCGAAAGTTTTTTTTTGTTTGTTTTTTTTTTTTTGGCGGGGGGGGGGGGGGGGTGGCGGTGGGGGGAGGGTAACCTCCCTGAAATCAACTTTTGCAACTTCTGGTGAAAACGTCTGGTGAAGTCTCCGGTCGTTTCCTAGTGTAGTGTTGGAGGAGGGAGTGGAGTGTAATTCTGAATGTTCTAGTTTATCTTTATATTGGACTTTGACCTTGATAATGTTTCAGTTTGCTGATTAATGCCACTGACCACAACCCAGTCCTACCTCTGAAAAGCCTCCTATTTTCCCCTTAATCTAAGTTTGATGTTTGGAAAGTTTGGAAATCTCTTAATGGTCTTTGCTGGTATAATTGTCTCAACACAGAATTTTATATAATCCATGATAACAGAGACCTTTTCTTACAGATTCTCCTTAAAAAAAATGCTCCAGTCTGTGCATGCAAAGCAGCCGTGCATCTCTGCAATGGCGTCTTCTGATCATTAATGGGTGCTATTAATCTCTGACTTTTTTCTATTTAAGAGTCAGTCTGTAGAGCAGAGATAGAGTTATGACATTATGTTCTATGGAATCAAGTATAGCGTGAACATAGGAGGTGTATAGATAGATGAAAGGTAGTGAACCTAGTAAATATATCTGAATATATTTACGCCAATGGGTGCTGTGGTCTCAAAATCAGGTGTGTTTTCAGTTACATTTCTGGTGTATTGCTATCTTGGCAACAGAAAACACAGGTGCGCCACAGACTGAATACAAGAGTCAGCAGTCAGATTGGTAAAAAGTTTTAACAATACATATATAGGTATTACACTAATATATTTTAATGCTCTGTAATTATAATTAGAAAAATATAAATATAAGTACATTTTAGGAAACAGTGTTAAATAACACATTTAAATGTCAAATAAAAACAATTAAGTACATTTTTAACACACTAAACATTGTAGTACAGTATATTAAAATATATTTTAATGCCCAATGAAGTATACTTCAAGAAGTGTGCTTCTTATAAAAGACAGGAACAAGAAGCATGTATATTTGTGGTCTAATGTTAATATAGATCACATATATAATAAACAGTGATACAGCTGTAATACTCTAATAATTAAATAAAATATTTAAAAATATTTATAGGGTTACATACATGAAGTAGTTTAAATGTTTAAATGTTACTTTTATAGTATATTTAAAATAGTTCAATTTTAGTACAGTTAAGTACACGTAGCACAATTTAAGTAATTATTTGTACTGTTTTTATACTGTAATTAAGGTATAATAAGTACAAAAAAATGTTGTTCAATTTAAACACTCTTTAAATATACTGATTAATAATAATGTGGCTACAAGAACACTTATATAGTGCACTATAGTATAATAATGCTTAATATACTTTAATCTACTTTTTTTTCACTAGGAAATGATGCCTGTGGGAAACAGGTTGTTTTAAGCGGTTCTGCAGGTTCTCAGCTGGATTGCAGCTCCTTGGCCTTGATTCTGTAGCGTTGGTCTGATTGTGGATTTCTTCATGTTCTTGTTTACTCTGTTTCTGAGTAAAGATAAATGGCCTTGTCTAGACAGCGACTGCTGTGTCCAATGCAACTGTTTCCTCAGAACAAGAAGTACATCCTCATCGCCAGCAGCATTTTCCATTACTGATTTTTACAACAGAATATTGCGCCATGCTTTCAGCTTTCTGCTGAAAATGAAGCGTGTTCCAGAAAACCATCAGACTTTTATTACAAGATGCAAAAAATGAAAAAATAAATTGCGAAAAATTTATATTTTATTCATTTTTTTGTAATTTTCTTTACCAAAATACTGTATCTGTATCTACTGGATATTTTTTTACTTCACTACTGTACTTAAGTACTGAAATGCTGTATCTGTATCTACTACTGTACTTAAGTACTAAAATAACAGTATCTGTATCTACTACTGTACTTAAGTACTGAAATAACAGTATCTGTATCTACTACTGGGTTATTATTTTTACATCATTACTGTACTTAAGTACTAAAATGCTGTATCTACTATATTTAAATACTAAATTCTGTAATACTCTAATGGAGTATTATTTTTTCTTCATTACTGTACTTTAGTACTAAAATACTGTTTCTGTATTTACTGTATTTAAATACTAACTACTGTATCTGTATCTACTGGAGTATTAGTTTTACTTTACTACTTATGTACTAAAATGCTGTATTTGTATCTACTACTGTACTTAAGTTTTAAAATACAGTATCTGTATCTACCGGGTTATTATTTTTACTTCACTATTGTGCTTTAGTAATAAATATTTTTAAATACTAAAATGCTGTATATGTATCTACTGGAGTATTATTTTTACTCCACTCCTGTACTTAAATACTAAAATACAGTATCTGTATCTACCGGGTTATTATTTTTACATCATTACTGTACTTAAGTACTAAAATGCTGTATCTACTGTATTTAAATACTAAACTCTGTAATACTCTAATGGAGTATTATTTTTACTTTATTACTGTACTTTAATACTAAAATATTGTTTCTGTATTTACTGTATTTAAATACTAAAATACTGTATCTGTATCTACTGGAGTATTATTTTACTTCACTACTGTACTAAGATACTAAAATACAGTCACTGTATCTACCGGGTTATTATTTTTTACACCATTACTGTACTAAAATGCTGTATCTACTATATTTAAATACTAAATTATTTAATAGTCTAATGGAGTATTATTTTTACTTCATTACTGTACTTTAGTACTAAAATACTGTTTCTGTATTTACTGTATTTGAATACTAAACTACTGTATATGTATCTACTGGAGTATTATTTTTACTTCACTACTTACTTATGTACTAAAATACAGTCACTGTATCTACCGGGTTATTATTTTTTACACCATTACTGTACTAAAATGCTGTATCTACTATATTTAAATACTAAATTCTGTAATATTCTAATGGAGTATTATTTTTACTTCATTACTGTACTTTAGTACTAAAATAATGTGTCTGTATTTACTGTATTTAAATACTAACTACTGTATCTGTATCTACTGGAGTATTATTTTTACTCCACTCCTGTACTTAAATACTAAAATACAGTATCTGTATCTACCGGGTTATTATTTTTACATCATTACTGTACTTAAGTTCTAAAATGCTGTATCTAATGTATTTAAATACTAAACTCTGTAATACTCTAATGGAGAATTATTTTTACTTTATTACTGTACTTTAATACTAAAATATTGTTTCTGTATTTACTGTATTTAAATACTAAAATACTGTATCTGTATCTACTGGAGTATTATTTTTACTTTATTACTGTACTTTAATACTAAAATATTGTTTCTGTATTTACTGTATTTAAATACTAAAATACTGTATCTGTATTTACTGGAGTATTATTTTTACTTCACTACTGTACTTAGATACTAAAATACAGTCACTGTATCTACCGGGATATTATTTTTTACACCATTACTGTACTAAAATGCTGTATCTACTATATTTAAATACTAAATTCTTTAATAGTCTAATGGAGTATTATTTTTACTTTATTACTGTACTTTAATACTAAAATATTGTTTCTGTATTTACTGTATTTAAATACTAAAATGCTGTATCTGTATCTACTGGAGTATTATTTTACTTCACTACTTACTTATGTACTAAAATACAGTCACTGTATCTACCGGGTTATTATTTTTTACACCATTACTGTACTAAAATGCTGTATCTACTATATTTAAATACTAAATTCTTTAATAGTCTAATGGAGTATTATTTTTACTTCATTACTGTACTTTAGTACTAAAATACTGTTTCTGTATTTACTGTATTTAAATACTAAACTACTGTATCTCTATCTACTGGAGTATTATTTTTTTATCTTATAATTGTGTAAATCCTGTTTATAAGATGTTATCTCCACAGTATGAGGAGGTGAAAAAAGTTAAGTCACAAGAGAGAGGGCTGGGACCGTACTGTCTTTCACTAATTAAGGGAAAAGGAGGTCTCTGGTACAGTTTCCACATGCTGAACTGGAGAAAACATCAGCACAGGATTTTATTATATTAAAATTTTAATATTTAATGTTAAAAACTTAATCAATCAGTTCTTTCTGCACACTGTGTCTCTGTCTTAAATGGAATATAAAGCAGCTTATTTTACTGCATTTTTGTCACACTGTAAACCCAAACGTTGTTTGAACTCAAATGATTTAAGTCTGTTTTACATAAAACTGAATATTTCTAAACAATACTCAACTATTTTGAGTTAGTTGAACATTTGTGAGCACATATACTGTACTATTCAAACTGAGATCTTTGAGTTGAACCAACTTATAATAACTGAGTTTAGTCTGTTTTGTCATTAACAGCTTCTTTTCTATTGGCTTCTGTCACAATCTATTTGCATACTGGGTGTGTCCAACAGTTTCTGACTGACACTCACCATCAGTGTGTAGTGATTCTCCCTGGGCTACCTTATAAATAAATCAACTTTCCCTTTAGTTGTAATAACTTGATCTTTTAATTTATGCTAAATCAAGTTTTCATTCCCCATTACTTTAAAAAAAATTGAGCAAATCAGCTGCCTTAAAAAAGTTAAGTAAACTCAACTTATCTGGTCTTACAGTATAACAAAAATTAAAAAAAGTTAAATCAACTTCCCTTTTAGTTGTAATAACATAATGTTCTAAGTTATGCTAACTTTAAAGTTTTCATTCCCCTTTACCTAACTTTTTTAAGGCAACCGGTTTCCTCAAATGTTTTAACCCTTGTGTGGTGTTCGGGTCTGTGGGACCCGTTTTCATTTTTCATCAAATGATACTTCAAATATATTTTTTCTAACTCAAACTCATTGGCATTGGCTCATTTTTTGTGAAAAACATATATCAAAACACATTTTCGATAAACACACACTGTAACCCCCCCTCCCCCACCCCCCCAACACTAACCATTTATATTACATACAGTATGTTTGGCCAAGGGCTAATAAACATTGCGTCATTTGTAAATTTGAAACGAAACAAATTTTCTACTCATATCTTGAGTTTAATTCATTTTCTTTTACATTTTATTAAAAAAAAAACTAATAAATACTTTTTAAAAGAAATGTAACATAAGAAAGGTAAAGGGCAAATATTAACCATGTAAGCTGTTTATATTGCTTGCAATTTAGGTGAAGCAAGCATGTGTAAAGCATTTTAATGTAGAATTGCTTAACTTTGCTGAATTAAATACAGGGAACAAAGTAAACCAGGAACAAAAATATGAACACCACACAAGGGTTAAGTAAATTCAGCTTATCCGGGCTTATCTGGAATAAAATACAAAACTCTCATTTCCTGGCAGAACATTCCAGTGCGAGTCTAAAAAAGTAGCAGTGCAGCAGTTTAAACCTCTAACAACACTAACAGACTGTATCAGTCTTGTGTTATCAGTGAGATACAAGCACCCAGTCAAAACACACTATTAAAATTTCCAGAATATAAAGCCCACTTTACAAACACTGCCCTCTGGCAGAGGGTAGCTTCTTACCCCTAACACCACTTATACACACGGTCGTTTCAGAAGTGGATTTTGTAAAATTCAAAAGCTTTGTTTGCATTGCTGTTCTTTCTGCATGTTAAAACAGAAGCAGGAAGTAAAACTATATGTGGTCATGACACAAGGTGCCACTTCTCAGTTCACTTTTCAACAGTTATTCTATGTTTTATGTGTCCAGTTGTTCATAGCAGTTTCAGACCCAAACTTAGAACTTGAATAATATATCGTCATTGTCCAATAAAAAAAAAAACACTTCTCCATTTTTGTTGTTTTTTAGTTTATTGCATAATTTAAACACACAAACTGTCCCTTACACTGTGCCCAAATGCCATGATGAACGGACCAATAGAAACTCTTCAAAATGACCTGAAATAAACTCTTTTTACATTGACTTCTATTGAAAGTTTAGAAGGTTTTTTCTCTCTCCTGTAAAGTTGCTGTTTTAGAGATAAGTGTTTTTCATTGGACAGCGACGATATGAAATACTGATTTAACTGATGCAAAGTAAAGTTTGAAGTAACATTTGTAAATATACAGGGGTTGAACAATGAAACTGAAACACCTGTCTTCATTTTAGTGTAGGATTTTAGTTTTCATGGCTAAATTGGAGCAGCCTGGTGGTCAATCTTCATTAATTGCACATTGCACCAGTAAGAGCGTGAAGAGTGTGAAGGTTTAATTAGCAGGGTAAGAGCACAGTTCTGCTCTAAATATTGTACACAATGCACACAACATTATGGGAGACATACCAGAGTTCAAAAGAGGACAAATTGTTGGTGCACGTCTTGCTGGAGCATCTGTGACCAAGACAGCAGTCTTTGTGATGCATCAAGAGCCGCGGTATCCAGGGTAATGTCAGCATACCACCAAGAAGGACCAACCACATCCAACAGGATTAACTGTGGACGCTGTAAGAGGAAGCTGTCTGAAAGGGATGTTCGGGTGCTAACCCGGATTTTATCCAAAAAACATAAAACCACGGCTGATCAAATCACGACAGAATTCAATGTGCACCTCAACTCTCCTGTTTCCACCAGAACTGTCCGTCACCACAATCAATTATTGTGATCTAAAACCAGGTGTTTCAGTTTCATTGTCCAAACCCTGTAACTCTGTATTGTATTAAGAGATGATTTTTTTGTGGTTTAGTTTATGGCTTTATCTGGTTTACACAATCTGCCTCTTTTCAGGAATGTGGCTGTGGGTTGAATAAACTCAACAGGAAATCATTACAGGAAGCCATAATTTATTTGGCTTTTGACAGTGATAGAGAAAAGCTTTTAGAGAAAGTGCATTTACTAAATAAAAGCTGCTCAGTCACATGGTTGTCTTACTCCCCCTTTATATCTGTCAATCAGCCAGTCAGCCAATCTGTGATGCTCTTCCTCACCTGAGTACTGACTACCCACAACTGTTTTTTCATATATAGTTGGGCAGTCAAGCAATAGCAAAGAATATATACCCATTACTATATATCTCTACCAGTGGCAGATGCTGGTCTTTCAAGGAGGGGAAGCTCAATTTCGGCCTACATCTTAACATATGTAGTTTTATTTATACAAAAATTCTACTCTCCCTGAGATGTTTTTTTTTTTTGTAAACAAAAGGCATTGTTTTCAAGTTTTCACTAAACAACAAAAAGGTACCCATTCTTTATATTGAACAATTACATAAAAAAAGACGCTATGACATGAATAAACATAAAATGATCAGTAAAAAAAACATTACGCAAAATCTTTGGTAAAGGAAAAAATGCAGGTTCAACTCAGAACAAAATGAAAATTCTCCCATCACAGATTTTTACACCCAAAGATCGCTGATTCGCTCATTTCGCTGTCAATCAAAAAGGGACTCCACCTCAGACAGATCATCCAATCATCATGCAGAAGCTGAGCGTCCGGGCCGGCCGAGGCCAGCCCACTGCCCTATAGACCCCCAGAGACGCTGAGCGTCCGATGGGCGGGACAAAGCCCAGCATTTATCCAATGACTCGTCTCGTTTGGCCGCGCGCTTTGCTCCGCTATTGAAGTCTGTGCACTGTTTAAAGCAGCGCTGTGAAGCTGCAGGAATGAGTGAGAGGAAAGCCGCGGCGTTACCAGTGATAAGAAGCTGATTCTGAACTAAGTTCAGCGCGGTGTAGCGCATATTTAATCAGTGACATGTACACACAACAGTATATATTTAATCACTTATTTTTTACATTTTAGGGGAAGCTGAGCTTCCCTTGCAGTCTTAGAGCAATCGCCACTGCTCTCTACACATAGAGGTGTCTTCTTGAAATAAATCTGTATAAAGAAGGTACTGTCACTTTCCTAAAGTGTTGGACATGTTTATATATATATTTATATATATTTATATATTTTATTGTGAACTATAAGAAATAATACAGCCATTATTAATCATTTACACATAACAGACCACTACTTAAGTGCCAAAAACACTTACACAGAATAAAGCCTAATAAGTATTGAATAAATAATTTATAAATGTCTAATTATGGCTTTATTAAGCAAATAATAAGACATTAATAAGTGCCTAATTTGTGTTCCTTAAAATAAAGTGTTACCATTGCAATATATAAAATAACACACTTTCATATATGGAAAAAAGTACATATATTGTTTAATATATGACAATATATGCATGGACCATGTATGTCTATATATTGGTAAATATAAAAACATATTGCAATAAAGACAACATCTCTAAACTGCTGAACTTTTTTTATTTTATTTATTAGTGTCTTTCTTAACTGTTTCTTGTGCGCTACAAGAACTAATACAGCCATTATTGCTCACACGGATTTTCCTACCATTGCTTTGCTGATGACACCCAGCTATACCTGTCGTTCTCACCTGAAGATCACTCAATCTCTGCACGGATATCGCAGTGTCTCTCTGACATATCCTCATGGATGAAGGAGCATCACCTTCAATTAAATCTATTAAATTCAATTTAATCTAAATGAAAACTTCTGGTTATACCAGCAAAACCATCTTTTCAACACAACTTCTCTATAAGTATCCACTCTCTCTCTCTCTCACCGACAAAAGTTGCTAGGAACCTGGGTGTTCTGGTTGATGACCAACTCTCCTTCACGCACCATGTGGCCTCGGTTGCTCGGTCCTGCCGCTTTGCGCTCTATAACATCCGAAAAATTAGACCGTTCTTGACGCAACAGGCCACCCAACTCCTGGTGCAAGCGGTCGTCATCTCACGCCTCGACTACTGCAATGCCCTGCTAACTGGCCTCCCGGCCTGTGTAGTAAAACCACTCCAGATGATCCAGAACGCAGCAGCACGTCTGGTCTTCAACCAGCCAAAACGGGCACATGTCACCCCGCTGCTCATTGAGCTCCATTGGCTACCAGTTGATGCTCGCATCAAATTCAAAGCTCTTACAATCGCCTACAAGGTGATGACAGAACAGGCTCCTTCCTACCTGCACTCGCTCCTGAAGGCTTACGCTACCTCCCGGCCGCTGCGCTCCTCCAATGAACGTCGCCTCGCTTTGCCAAACATTCACACAAAGCAATCCAGACTGTTCTCATACAGAGTTCCCCAATGGTGGAACAAACTACCTTCCACTACCAGATCAGGAGAATCTCTCACTATCTTTAATAAACTCCTGAAGACAGAGCTCTTCAAAGAGCACTTACTCTCCTAACACCTCTAACACACTAACTACTTCTAACCTCATTTCCTTCTTCCCCTCCTTCACTCCTCTATCCTATTATTCCCCTTTGACCTCCTTTTATCCCTATCCAAAGATGTTTTACCTTTAAACTTATTTTACATTGTACTTGACTATTGTAAGTCGCTTTGGACAAAAGCGTCTGCCAAATGTAATGTAATGTAATGTAATGTCTAATTAAGGCTTTATTAAGCAAATAATAAGACATTCATAAACACCTAATTTGTGTGTTTTTGTTTTATTATTATTATTATTATTATTATTATTGTTTTACTAATATATATATATATATATTAGTAAAACAAAAATAATAATAATAAAAAAACACAAATTAGGTGTTTATGAATGTCTTATTATTTGCTTAATAAAGCCTTAATTAGACATTTGTACATGATTTATTCACTATATATATATATATATATATATATATATATATATATATATATATATATATATATATTTAATAGATTTTTATAATAATATATTTCCTAATATATAAAAATAGGGTATATATATTGTTACACAATGTTTGTATAAAATGTAAAGAATTATGCTGTGGCATGAAAGGCACGATAGATTGATAATGACCCACATAACATTTACATTCCTTTAGCTGAACAGAGCCTAAATTAAAGGAGAAAACGCTCAGATATGGGTGTGGCTCAGATTGCGGATTTCCTGCTGGAGTAAAAGGACAGTGCTGCCCACCCAGCGTAAATATCCCCCCTTTAATTACCTTCCGAAGAAACCGGACATCCTGAGATAGCACTTAGCAAAGAGAGTTACAGGCCTGATCAAAATCTAAATAATCTTCAGAAACCACAAACTGGTTGCCTTAAAAAGTTAAGTAATGGGGAATGAAAACTTGAGTTAGCATAAATTAAAACATCAAGTTATTACAATTAAAGGGGAAGTTGATTCATTTCTGAGGTATATTTCACTACACACTGATGGTGAGTGTTAGTTAGAAACTGTTGGACACACCCAGTATGCAAATAGATTGTGACAGAAGCCAATGGAAAAGAAGCTGTTAATGGCAACAGACTAAACTCAGTTATTTTAAGTTGGTTCAACTCAAAGATCTCAGTTTGAATATATGTATTGAGAATATGCGCCCACAAATGTTCAACTAACTCAAAAATAGTTGACTATTGTTTAGAAATATCCAATTTTATGTAAAACAGACTTAAAAAAAAATAATTTGAGTTCAAACAGCGTATGGGTTTACAGTTTTTACAGTGGGGGCATTTGCTCATTCATTGAAACACAATAGAGCTTTGGCTCCTTCACTGGCCATTAAAAAGCTCTACTGCTCAATATCACCACCCTGAGGGAGAGTTTTGTCATTTTTCTAACTGGCTCTGGCCTCACTTCACATTACCATTTCTAGGTTTGCACGCTGTAACCACCTTCTTCAAATCCCTCTAAAAAGTTGTCATTGATGGGGGTTCCTAAATGTTTCACTGTACAACCACTTCAGAGAGCTCACCAATCAGAGAGCTCACCAATCAGACAGTTGACTTTAAGGAATGCTCGGGATCATTGACCTGTTAAAAGATCCAATTTCTGCCAAAAAAAGTTCAGGAAGTTGCATCTAGTATAAGGAACAATGGGACCATTTTTCTGTCTTTTTTAGAAGCATCAATTCTGAAGAATTATCGGATAGTATTACACCTCTGTTACCCACCCAAAACCAAGCTGATGACAGTGATACGAGAGAACACATGTCACTACCATATCGTTGATGGTTTTATGCAGGTATTTCACATTGAAGTCTCGGTTTTAGCCGTGCCTACAATTAATTTAATTGTCCACTGACAGTTTGGGGCTTAAAAGTGCTTTCATTCACTGATTATCATTAAGTTCTCACATCATTTATTTGTATGTTGGGCATGTTCTCCTCCAATAGCGTACTGTCAGAGTGTATTCAACTTCAGTGTTGGGTACGTTACTTTGAAAAAGTTATTAGTAATTAGTTATAGTTACTATAACTATAACTTATAAACTAAACAGACATTAGTAATACCGTTTATTTTAACGCCCATTACTGACTAATACTCCCATCACTGACTATCTTGCCTAAGGTATATCGCTTTTTAAATATTTAATTGTTGACTGCTTGGCTTTAGTGTTTTGGACTATGCTTTTACAATATGCAGTTAGATATCCAAAAGCTATATATAATTACTCTGCGTGGCCCAAAAAAGAAAGGTCACACACTCTTTGTAATATTTTGTTGAACCGTCTTTAGCTTTGATTGCAGCACACATTCACTGTGGCATTGTTTTAATAAGCTTCTGCAACGTCACAAGATTTATTTCAATCCAATGTTGCATTATATAAATATAAAACGCACTATTTAAATTATAATTTATTTTATTAAGGGAAAAATCTTTAAAAAAACAACCTTTTATTATAATAATAAAAAAAAAACACTTGATTAGAACCTGTCTGACAACGTAAACCAGAATAAAATATCTCAACGTGTAATCAAAACAGATGAAAAACAAAATCATTAATCATCTATCAGTCTGGAAAAGGATATAAAGTAATTTCTAAAGCTTTGGGACTCCAGATAATTATTATTATCACTATTATTCACTAATTGAGAAAACATGCAACACTGGTGAACCTTCCCAGGAGGGACCGGCCGACCGAACAATGATGTGGATGATCTTAAACAGCCTGTTGCTAGGTTTAGGGGGCAAATACTTTTTCATAAAGGACCAGGTTGGTTTGAATATATTTTTTTCCCTTAATGAATACAATTATGATTTAAAAAGTAGTGAACCCTCCACATACGCCGTTCAGTGTGTAAATAGTTTAGCATGGAGCAGCAGCACGAACAGTGTTTATTCATAGATATCAGGGTAATAAATCAAGTTAAACTGCACCTGAACAGCCGTTTAGTACAAATAAAAGGAGTATATTTGATAGTCGAGACAGAGCAAGGTCGGATCAATTTCTCGCCACAAACAGAACCGCTTCAGAGTTCATTTGGCACTGGATTACTTTGCTTTTTACACCAAGGATACAAACAAACCTGGATTAAATGTTCTGTTGTGCACAAAATACAAAGTTAAATACTTTTCCACAGCTCACTTACACTAAAAATATGATTTAACAGCATTTATGTGCATTATGTTTCCTTTAATTTGCAAATAGAGCAATTGCAGAGATGTAAATGTTATGTTTTTAATTATTAGAGCTGCAATCATTGCTGTACTCTTACTCCGAAAATAAAGAGATGCAGATTCCGTTGTGTTCTTATCTAATTTAAAACCAGCAGAGCGACATAATCACCGTAATCTGACTCCCGGGAATGGTAAAACCGTTGTTACCTGCCTGGGGCTTATAAACAGTACCAATGAAAAGCTGATGATAGATAGTAACAGTACAGGTACAGTACAGGTAGTACAGGTAGCTACATGTTGCCCTGGTAAAAAAAAAAATAATATCATTATCATATTCAAGTGAGAAACACATGCCAGTCTTTGTTGATGTTGTTTTTACATGAGGATTATGTTACTTAATATATTGCAGTTCAAACCAAAGCAAAAAAAGATTTTTGCTCAAATTAATTTTAGATTAAAGTAGCATTAAGGATGATATTTTCTATAGTAACTCATAATACGATCACGGTGTACCATCAGGTATTAAGGAACATGCTGAGTTTAAACACTTGCAGCTCCTCTCAGCAGAGCTTCAGCCAGTATTTTCTTATCTGAATTTTGTGTGGTACGTCACGGAAACCTGCGGCTTGTAGCCACCTGTGAGGTTTTTGCTGCTGAAGGAGGATCAACCAGTTATTAAATCCAAAGAGTTACATTCCCACTACTTAATAAGCCACGGTCTAGGGGTGTAGAGCGGAACCAGTAACATTATTAAGATATGGATTGCTTAAGATGGAATTGAAACTGGTATCTAAGGAGTAAATTGACTAGAGAGCAGGCAGCTCAAAGCAGAACAAATCATTTAGATTTATTTAGGCTTTTATTTTCTTTACACTTATGCAGCAACAAACAGGGGACACATCAGAGACACACATGAGTTGGACAGAACAAAACAAAAGAAACTACCCAAAAGAAAAAGAATAATAAAACAAAAACCTGTCTAGCTACACTAGTCTAATAAAACAAAAATACATATGTTGGTACCCCGCCTCAGTCTCCGCTCAATTGGTTAGCTGGCAGCATGGTCAATGATGATTGACAGAATGTGCCACCTATAGAGAGAGACAGGGAGAGAGAGAGAGACAGGGAGAGAGAGAGAGAAAGAGAGAGAGAGCAAACATGCAGACACGTAACAAAAGGTTAACATACTTTTCCCCTTACTGTGAATGTTAACTGCTTTTGTATACTGTTTATTAAGTAAGTACACGATTTTATGTCAGGGCGCCTCGCTGTGCGTGCTCTCTGCGTTTGATGCATTTTATGCAAAGTATCGAAAATAGGCACCTTTTTTTTGTTGACGTTTTGATACTCGGTAGTATGAAGACATTTCGGTCATACTTTTTTTAGTATAATATTTTACACCCAGCCGTACTCATTGTGCTCATTGTTCAGGTTGATAAATATTTGGCTGTTGGACTTTTTGTTAACGGCACGTTGTTTCTCGTTCCATCTCTTGACAGGGGTCTTGCTGTATTGATTGATATCCTCTATGATTGTTCCTGTTGTAAAAGTGTTACTGTATTTTCACTGAACCAGCAACTCTTATCTCCTTGCATCAAAAGGATCAGAACCTCTGAGTTCCCCAGGGTAACTTCAGGAAGTCCTTATGTGGCTTGAATGAGACATATAGCACACAGTTAACAGTAAAAAGTGTGTGTGTGTGTGTGTGTGTGTGTGTTATACACTGCTTGACCTAAAAAAAAAAAGTCACCCCCTGGATTTAACTAAGCAAGTGTGTAAGAGCCTCCTATTGGATAATGGTGATTACTACATGGGTGATTATAATGTTTAATCTGGCAACAAGTTATTTAACCCTAACTGATGCAGTGAGTAGCTTCTCATTTGTTAAACAGCCATGTGGGTGAACAGATATGTTGAAAAGTTGTTAATTGGTTTCAGAAACTAATAAAATTGGGTTAAAAACTTTGCTACATATTATTCAGAAATGGAAATATAGTGGAGAAAATAATTTTCGAGAAAGAAATGTGTGAAAAGCTATTTTGATTAATATAGAACAGAATTAATATAGAAGCATCTATCTTCCTATCTATCATCTGGTCTGTCTTGAATAAGAAAGTCGTCGCTGGTGTACTAAGTAACAGATGTTGAACAGTTGATGACGGAAACATTCTGAGTTCTGTAAAGAAGAAAAAACTAAAATAGCTGTTAATCATGCCACCCACAACCTCCAGAGGACAGGAGTAAAGGTATCAAAATCTACTCTTTACAAAATAATTCATGAACAAATGTACAAATGCTTCACCAGTAGATCTAAACCACTAATTAGGAAGTAGAACAGGTTGCTCAGGTTGGATTTTGCCAAGAAGTTCTGAGACAAGCCTGAGGCCTGATTATAGACTTATGAGACAAAGATTTACTTTTACCAATGTGCTGGAAAAGCTGCTCATGATCCCAAACATACCGGCTTATCTGTGAAACACAATGAAAATAATGTCATGGCTTGGGTTTACATTGCTTTTTTCTGGGACAGGTTTATTAATTTTTGTTAATAACATCACACATGCAGCAGTGTAATGAAACATTTTGTATATCAGTTTAAAAAGAGATGCAAAGCCTGGAAAAGCATCACAAAGGTCAGTGGGTCACAGGCTTAATGCAGTTGAATTAAATATTAAGTCTTATTCATTTTAAATTCATTTTAATTTTATCTCTTTTGCTCACAAGAAAAACGGGTGGGTTCAGACAGAAGGTTTTCTCTTCTGAACTGTAAAAAAAAGTATTAAAAAAATACTGTATCAGATCCAGACGTAAAAAAAACATATATAAGAAATAAAAGTGTTGATCTTTGGTTATTAATTTTTTAAATGTCAAACCCAAGTCCCAAGTGTTTTCAGTCTACAGCAGAAACAGTGTTATCCTATACTCTTATAAAAATAATAACATGTGATTAAAGGCTATTTTGACTGGAATCAGGACTTTGTGGAACTGGGCTCTCTTCCCAAACCATCTGCCAGACCAAACACCGGACAGTGTCTGACTGTAAGAACTAAAACAAGTTTGTTGGTGGATCACTGGGGGAAATATAACTTCAGTGCTGAAAATATTTACTCAGATATTTGATTACGTTGCTCATTCTGCCTCATGTTAAATAAGATTAAACAGACAGTCAGTCTCTTAGAAGGAAAGCTGACAGAGCTTTCTAACAATTTGGAGACAAATTAGAAAAAAAAAGTCCTTAACATAGAATGAAATGCCTATTTTTAATGCAGTGCTGCCTGAGGGCCTGAAGATCACCAGCATCCATTACTGAACACCCAGACCTTTTCCCTCACACACAGGGATTTCTCCAGGCAATATTATATACAATTTACTTTATGATTTAATTAAAAAAAATCTTTCTTTTTTTATTCCACTTTTTTTAAATTCGCATTATTACCATTTTAAACAACAACAACTTATTTTTTAATTGGGGTTAAATATGTCTAGATCAGGGGTCCACTACAGACTGAGCACGGTCATACATACATTTACACACACACAAACTTACATACACACAGTACATTCCACTGTTCGTTCACTGTGTACAATTAATTGATAGAAAATACATAATTGATCCAGTGGAGGATGGAGGATTCAGTATATTTGCTGGAGCTGCTCTTGCTACGTTGTTTCTCCTCGTTCTCTGCATTTTTCTTGCGCACCACTCGCAATGGGAGTGGGTGCCATCAGACAGAGTCCCATTATGAGAGTCTGTTCTCTGTGCCCACTATAATTGGATTGGAATATTTTTGGGCTGTAAGCTGTTGCCTACTGCTGTTGCTTGTGCAAAAGATACAAAGAATCTCATCAGGAATCTCAAAAGATGGATTGTTTCTTATTCCACCATTTGGTTTAGGGGCATGACATCAATAGTGTTCTCACGAGGGTTAAGTACCATCCAGTGCATGTTTAGTTTGTGACCCACCAACAGATAAACAACTGGGTTGATAAAGGAGTGAGCTGCAGCCAGAATGGTGGCTCCTGGAAGCCCAGTTCTTATCATAAAATCGGAATTTCCTGCGATGGCTTGATAAAGCCCCAGAAAAAGGAGGGGGGCCCAGCACACGAAGTACATCAGTTTGATGACACAAGTGATCCTTCTGCAAGTCGCGTGCTCTTTACGGCCCCGTCGTCCTGACGCGAAGGTGAAGATGATCATCACGAACATGGGACCCAAAACCCCCAGCAGGAACCTGCTGAGAACCACAATAATCATATATTCCCGTCCATAGTCTGTGGTCTTGGTGTCGTCCAGATCGTAGTCGTCAATGCACTCCTGCCCTAACCTTGTGTATCGAAGCTCCCGCGAGAACAGAGACGGGACGCTGAGGACCGTTCCGAAAGTCCAGGAGCTCAGAACGAGGACCAGGACCATGGTTATGCTGTTGATGCCACATTTAGTGCGAAGCCCTTGGATGCAGTCGCTGCTGCTGATGGTCCACATGCTGAGCAGGGCGGCCGTGGAGAACAAGCTGGCGTAGATGACGTAGGACGAGATCTTGCACAGAGCGGTTCCATACTTCCAGTTGAAATGATGCCAGGCGTAGAGGAACTGCATCACCAGGAAGGCAGAGGAGATCAGGTGGGTCGTGGCCAGAGCGAGGACCCACACGCTTGGCGCCGACTTCTGCAAGTTGTGGTAAACCCTGCAGCCTGCTACGATCACATACGCATTGAGGATCACGCCGAGAACGCAGGAGACGAGGTACGCGACAATGTATTGCATCCTGACGCGTTCCAGGAACGCCATTTCTAATGTCTCCGCCTCCATCTGTGCATTGTAATCATAATCCGTCATATTGGAGGCCATCTCAGACGTTCTACAAAACGAGTGATAGAAAATAGTTAACAGAATGTGAACATAAACACAGTACAGGCCAAAAGTTTGGACTCACCTTCTCTTTTTCAATGCGTTTTCTTTATTTAAAGGACTATTTACATTTCAGTAGATTCTCACTGAAGCATCAAAACTATGAATAAAAACAATAAAAAATGAGCTGAACCTCCACAGTCACCGGACCTGAACCCAATCCAGATTTGGAGTTTAGGGTGAGCTGGAGCACACTTTAACTAGCACCCTTTAAATAAAGTGTTACCCAACGTTTTATAGCATGCTCAGTGTTGGCATTCATGAACTTCATAGGTATTGCTTTATAAATGCTTTAAGAATGCATTATGTGGATGCGTTATAAAAGGTGCATGTGGGTGGCCTTTAAATTCCAAAATCCTACTACTTGTAGTTTACACAGAAATAAAACACACAACCTATTTTTACTCTTTTTCATCCTACAATAGAAACTAGTTAATTTTACTTACAGGAAAAACATATTTTACAGTAAAACTCAGACATATGTAATTTTAAGATTTTTAGTAAAAATGAACAAAAAGGTTTGTGGGTTATACTTAAAAATGTGGTGCAACTTTTTTGTAATCTTATACTTAAATAATGCAAGTTTTAAAAAATGAGTAAAGTGAAAATGACAGAAAAAGCTTTGTGGGTCATACTTAAAAATAAGTTTGCAAAAATGTTGCCCTGTGTTTAAAAGTAAAACCATTTTTTGGAGAGTGTTAAAATATTGTTTAACTAGCATTCTTAAATAAAGTGTAACCCAATGTTTTATAGCATGTTGAGTACTGGCCTTTATTAACTTCATAAATATTGCTATTTTTAGTCAAAAATAAGCAATTTTGTGGTGCAACTTTTTTGTAATCTTATTCCTAAATAATGCAAGTTTTAAAAAATTAGTAAAGTAAAAATGACAGAAAAAGCTTTGTAGGTTATACTTAAAAATAAGGTTGCAAAAATATTGCCCTTTGTTTTAAAGTAAAACCAGCACATCATTTTTGACGAGTGTTAAATTATTGTTAATAATTTTTATGGCAGACGCATTATGTGGATGCATTATAAAAAGTAATATGTGGGTGGCCTTACTCTTTTTCTCTCTTTTATTTTAAGTTTTATAGTAAAAATAAACCAAAAATGTAGAAAAAAATGTAGAAAAAATGTAGAAAAAAATGTACTTTTTTGTAATCTTATTCCTAAATAATGCAATATTTAAGAAATAAGTAAAGTAAAAAAAATGACAGTAAAAGCTTTGTGGGTTATACTTAAAAATAAGGTTGCAAAGGTTTTACCCAATGTTTTATAGCATGTTGAGTACTGGCATTTATAAACTTCATAAATATTGCTTTATAAATGCTTTAAGAATCTTTTTTTTTATCATATTTTACTAAGTAAAAGCATGTAGTGAAACTCAGACTTACGTAATTTTAAGATTTTTAGCAAAAATAAACCAAAAATGTTTTGTGGGTTATACTTAAAAACGTGGTGCAACATTTTTGTAATCTTATACTTATATAATGCAAGTTTAAAAAAAATAGTAACGTAAAAATGACAACAAAAAAAAAAGCTTTGTGGGTTATAATTAAAAATAAGGTTGCTAAAATGTTGCCCTACGTTTTAAAGTGCTTAACTAGCACCCTTTAAATAAAGTGTTACCCAACGTTTTATAGCATGTTGAGTACTGGCATTTATGAACTTCATAAGTATTGCTTTATAAATGCTTTAAGAATGCATTATGTGGATGCATTATAAAAGGTGTATGTGGGTGGCCTTTAAATAACTTGTATCCAAAATCCTACTACTTGTAGTTTACACAGAAATAAACACGCAACCTATTCTTATTGTTTTTCATCATATTTTACTAAGTAAAGACATGTAATGAAACTCAGACTTGAATGTAATTTTAAGATGTTTAGTAAAAATAAACCAAAAATGTTTTGTGGATTATACTTACAAATATTGCGCAACATTTTTTTAACCTTATAATTAAGTAACGTAAGTTTTTTTTTTTTTATGCAAAAATAACCAAAATGCTTATATTATAAAAGCATGTGCTTGTAGTTTAAACAGAAATATAAAACCTATAGAACCTATTCCTAAAACTTGCATGCAGCAAACCCAGAATAGATGAAGCAAAGTATGCTTACTAATGTTTTATGAGGCCCCTATGAAGGTAGCCATCCAATAAATCCTATACCTGAACGCTGCAGCAGCAAAACCCAGTGAAGAGCAGCACTCTTACCTCAGTCAGAGAAAGCAGAGTAAAGCAGATCACAGTGAGTATAGTCTGTTCTCTGTCTTTCCAGCAGCTTAACTGGACTCAACTGTGTTTGTAACTGTGCAACTGCCTACGGGCTTATGTCCAATAGGGTCCTGGGAACAATAAAAAATTCCACTCCCCCTTTATGGAACCGGACCAGCGCTCTGATCCAGTCGCTTTCCTCCTCCTGCACCAGCAGGTTTTTCCAGATGTAATAAACATTTACTCTCACTTTCACTTATACTAAAAACAGTCTGTCTTTATAAATCAGAAATTGCAGCCTTTTCTGACTGACTTTCACTGTGGAAATAATGCCGTAATGTTTAGACAGACAAAATGATGAGTAAAATCGACTTTAAAAAAGTCCTTTCTTTTATTAAACTTTACTTCATTTATTTTTACTGAATCAATCCTTTCTTTTAGTAAACTTTACTTCATTTATTTTTACTGAATCAATCCTTTCTTTTAATAAACTTTACTTCATTTATTTTTACTGAATCAATCCTTTCTTTTATTAAACTTTTCTTCATTTATTTTTACTGAATCAATCCTTTCTTTTATTAAACTTTTCTTCATTTATTTTTACTGAATCAATCCTTTCTTTTATTAAACTTTACTTCATTTATTTTTACTGAATCAATCCTTTCTTTTAGTAAACTTTACTTCATTTATTTTTACTGAATCAATCCTTTCTTTTATTAAACTTTTCTTCATTTATTTTTACTGAATCAATCCTTTCTTTTATTAAACTTTACTTCATTTATTTTTACTGAATCAACCCTTTCTTTTATTAAACTTTTCTTCATTTATTTTTACTGAATCAATCCTTTCTTTTAGTAAACTTTACTTCATTTATTTTTACTGAATCAATCCTTTCTTTTAGTAAACTTTACTTCATTTATTTTTACTGAATCAATCCTTTCTTTTAGTAAACTTTACTTCATTTATTTTTACTGAATCAATCCTTTCTTTTATTAAACTTTACTTCATTTATTTTTACTGAATCAATCCTTTCTTTTAGTAAACTTTACTTCATTTCTGCTTCAGACAATATTACCTAATTACGATTACTTAATTTATACATTATTACTAAAATAATTTATGATACATAATATATTATAATTCCTAAAATTGAAATATTTTTAGGTAAAACACACATTCAAATATTTACATAATATCAAAGATTTATTGATTTATTTTGTAAATAGATTAAAAGTCAAAGTCTCACTGTCTCAACACATGGATGGCATGTAATACATTCCTTTTTAGTGTGTTTTAACTAAAAACATTTAAATTTCAGGACAGAGTGTCAATCCATACCTGTGGGCACGCAGTCATACACACATTTACACACACACACAAACTTACATACACACCACACACACACTGATCTCCTTGTTTTTGGAGTGTGGGAGGAAACTGGAGTCTCCGGAGGAAACTCACCCAGACACGGGGAGCACATGGAAACTCCACCCAGATAGGGACTTGAACCCAAGACCCCAGTGCTGGGAGACGAACATGCTCAGCACTAAGCCACCATGCCTCATCTTTCCCACTTTTGGAAATGGGATGTCCCCAATCTTTTCTGTCCTTGTCTTGCATGATCTTCCTACGATGTCCTTTAACCTTAGATTACCTTCTGCTTAGGTCTCAGGCAATTTATTTCCTGCTGATGTTTCTTGAGTCCCTTAAGGTTAATGCAATTCCACACTCCACCCAGAACTCCTCCCCTAGTGAAGAAAAGGTCTATTGTAATTGTCCTGACTACCTCATATATAGTTCCACTGATGTAAAAAGAAAAATGGACACGATTCCTGTTTTTGATGATCAGGCTACTTAATTTGCTTAAATTTCATTCTCACCCAGGGTTTCCTTTTCAATCCAGCTTCATTAAGACCCGCCTTTCCTGTACATGGGACAATGATTTGATTGTAAGGACATCCATGTAGCCCCTGGTAGCTGGTTGCTGGGTAACTGAGTTCTGAGTCCATCAGTGGGCTTTTGGTCTCCTTTTCCTTTAATTTGATGAAAAGGATCATTCCTATGCCAAACAGGATGGGAGAAACCTCTCTCCAGTTAATGCCGAATCAATATTTTTATTCTATCTATTTTGGTATTCGACCATTCCAACCTGATTACGGTCAGGTCACCTTTGTTTGGCCTGACTTCCTGTATCATCTGGCACAAAGATGGCTTAGATTCCTCCCTTCTCAATAAAGGTGTTGAAATATCCATTTTCCATCATATAAGTGGACATTTTCTTGGCCAGCACTGAGAAGAAAAATTTGCTTTCATATACAGTGGTTGGACTATTAAACCAAAACACCTGTTTTTAGAGCACAATAATAGATTGTGGTGACGGACAGTTCTGGTGGAAACAGGAGAGTTGAGGTGTACATTGAATTCTGTCGTGATTTGATCAGCCGTGGTTTTATGTTTTTTTGGATACAATCCGGGTTAGCACCCGAACATCCCTTTCAGACAGCTTCCTCTTACAGCATCCACAGTTAATCCTGTTGGATGTGGTTGGTCCTTCTTGGTGGTATGCTGACATTACCCTGGATACCGTGGCTCTTGATGCATCACAAAGACTTGCTGTCTTGGTCACAGATGCTCCAGCAAGACGTGCACCAACAATTTGTCCTCTTTTGAACTCTGGTATGTCACCCATAATGTTGTGTGCATTGTGTACAATATTTAGAGCAGAACTGTGCTCTTACGCTGCTAATTGAACCTTCACACTCTTCACGCTCTTACTGGTGCAATGTGCAATTAATGAAGATTAGCCACCAGGCTGCTCCAATTTAGCCATGAAACAGTTTAATTGTCCAACCCCTGTAGGTATATATTTTCACTCGAGAAAAACATTGAGGCCAACCCTCATTTACAGTGTTATCTACAATATGCCTTATAATTGGGTGTGCCCTAAAAATAGACGTTTATTGAAAGTGCATCTTACAGTGTGTTCAGAGAAAATGCATCTTCTGAACTGTGTCTCAGATCCAGCTGTAAATATCTGACAATAAAGCGTAAATGTTGATCTTCTGCGTATCTTAAAACCATAGTACTTGACAAGATATAGTTAGTTTCAGTTTAGTTCTCCAGCATCAGTATTAGCATTAGCTGCTAACCGCAGTAAGCGCTAGCCCTTTCGCTATTCAGAGAAGAGTATTATCAGCCTGTAGCCTGCTGCTAACCCCAGCCAGCACTGCTGGAGCAGCATTAGCATTATGCTAATTACTTAATATTTAATTCGTCGTTCAGTGTTGAGTATTATCGGGGTGTAGCCTGCACGTTTACCACATTAAAACAAGCTACGTGGGATGAACCGCTAGCTAATATCGCCCTGGCTTATCGGAACACGCAGGGTTCCTCAGTGTAGCTAACCATGGCTAGCACTAAGCTTCTAATGCTAATGCTAAACACAGGTTTGTTTACTTAGCTTAGCTAAGCTTTACAGGTCTCGCCATCTAGCGAGAATTAGGAAGGTTAGGAAGGAAAACATGGTGATACCCCTGTTCCTTACTAGTGTCGCATAATGCACCTTATATAAGAGAATAGATTATCATGTTAGAATTTGTTGTAATTTATTTTATGCTTAGCGACATGCTCCCTGGCACTGATTCTCCCACCCAACATCCCCCAACCCCCACTCAGCCATGACCTATGAACTCATGCAAGCACGTGGGCGATGACTGGTTGGTGATTAGTGTGTAGTGTTGCCAGTTAAGACGACTGCTTAATCTGACTTGGCATAAAATCAGAGAAATTGATTTTTTCTGAAGTCTTCCAGCCCTCTTAAAATAGTGGTTTGTCTGTTTTTATTTGTTTATTTTGTTTTTATTAAAGCTGAGGGTTTTTTTTTTTTTTTTTCCCCCAGCATGAGAACATTTTCACGCACAGTGTGAGTAGAATCTTGAGATATACTATAGAGGAAATCCGGAGGGATTGAAGAGAAAATTGCACAGCCTGAAGGGACAATAGCATCTCCTGATTTTAACAGTGCTCTTTTTACAGGAGACCTGCTGTCCTGCCAAAACTATTAAGAGATCAAAGGCCTAAACAAAGGCCTATTCATTTATTTACCACATTGTTCTAAGAGGCATGATGGTACATGAAGAAGAAGCAGGCATTTGTGAGCCAGGGTATGGCGGATTTACTAACAGAAATAACACTTTTGTCTTCAAGGCAATATGGAGAGGAATTAGTGCCAAATTGAACAACAAAATGCAATCCACAACAATAACATGCAGAATACGTGGCAAAATAAAAATGCAAGAGCACTAATACAGTACATTTCACTGCACTTGATCTCTTTATTGAAAAACAAAACTCAAGAATTTACATTTACACAGTTTTTTTACAGTTAAACCTGTTACACTGTACAGTGCCTCGACTCTGTTTGGTACTTTGAAATTTGGCTAAAGGGTATTAGCTTCTCCGGTACATCGGCTAATCCGCAAAGATGACTTGTCTACATACTGCTGCTATCTCAAGAGCTTGCCTTATAGAGAGAAATTAGTGTAAAATTTAACAGACACTACCGTCGAAATATGTGAATTCAATTCACAAAATGCATTGCTTTTCAACACTAACAAGTGCTGAAAGAGTGCTCGCTTCTG
This sequence comes from Astyanax mexicanus, assembly GCF_023375975.1. Taxonomy (NCBI): domain Eukaryota; kingdom Metazoa; phylum Chordata; class Actinopteri; order Characiformes; family Acestrorhamphidae; genus Astyanax; species Astyanax mexicanus. Next base: position 8,974,681 of record NC_064429.1, read on the forward strand.
ACTCGCTCTTGGTTTCTCAGCCCCGCCCCAATTTCAGTAGTGGGTTCTGATTGGACAGTGATTACAGTGATTATTTAATGTTGGCACAAATTCCACACTGCTCCTAGACGAAATGCAATCCTGTGCATTGTGATTTGCTTTTGAACATTCGCTCATAAGCATTAGAGGTTAGATCGGGCCCAAAAAATCCGACCCGACCCAGCCCGAGCCCGTGCACGTTCTGCCCGAGCCCGACCCGACCTGAACCGAACCATAAACTGTCATTATAAGCCCGAGCCTGACCCGCCCCGCCCCATAAACTGGCTGTTTTCGGGCTGTTTGAATGAGCGAAATATGATCAGAATTATGTTAATTAACACTGTAACATAGAAGCATAGAACTATTATTTAATTAAAATGATTTTTAAGAACAGCTAAACACAGTGCTGCAGGTCAAACGCGGAGGAGTTAACGTGTGAGAGAGAGACACAGAGAGAGAGAGAGAGAGAGAGAGACACAGAGAGAGAGAGAGAGAGAGAGAGAGAGAGAGAGAGAGAGAGAGAGAGATTTGCGTGTTCTGGTGTGAGCTACTCACAGGTAAAGGTTCTCTTTTATCTCCTCATGCTCATTTTCTAGTCCCATACATAAGTCTGCAGCTCCCTCAGTGTTTTCTGTCGTATTTTGCGGCTAGCGCGAGCGTTTGCAACTAACACCGCGGACCGCGAGGTACCGCCGCGCTTGTGCCAAATCCGCTGCTGAATCCGACTCCCGCTTCGCAGACAGAATCGGCACAACACCCCCCGCTGTACAACTGCGGTAGTGAAAACAGCGCTAATAAATAAATTAGTTTAGTTTCACTTTCAGTTTTCGTTATTTTCGTTATTTTATTTCAAAATAAAAATATAATTAAAAAACAGATGAGTACATCTCAGACTATTTTCTGGAGCCCGACCCGACCCGGCCCGAGGAATGTGGTAGGAAATCTCGGCCCGAACCGACCCGATTTCGAGTCCGGTATCGGGTCAGGTCGGGTTCAGGCAGAGAATCTAAGCTCTAATAACCACAAAGCCACACAGTAGAATACAATGCCGTTGAGCTGATTTTAAGCATTTTTAAGGAGGTTTGTGTTTAATTCTGACACTAATTCAGTGTTTGGTTTTAAAAATGTAAATTCTTTTGTAATTTTTTTTTTCAATAAAGAGATCAAGTGTGGTAAAATGTAATGCATTAGTGGTCTTGCATTTTATTTTGCCACGTATTCTGCATGTTATTGTTGTGGATTGCATTAACATTCTTCCATGGTAGTGTTTGTTGGTCAAATTGGCTTTAATTCCCAACCAATTCTTCTCCACATTGCCTTGAAGACAAAAGTGTAATTTCTGTTAGTATATCCACCATCCCCGTCTAAATGCTTAATCACATATAATTCCTGGTAACCTTTATCTTGGTGCAACGTTTCTTTGATAGTAAGTGTATATCATCATTAAATTAAAAATATTTAGTTTTATATCACAGAAACATCTGAGACAGTATTTTGTCCCAAAAAAAAACAAAAAACAAGCCCAGAGAGGAATAGTAGAGTGCCAGCATTTCTATTTTTCGTGTGAATAGAACTGCTATGTGCAGACATCCTCAACATCCATTTTCTAGCTGCTTTATTGTGAATAATGAGTCTTTACAGGCTTTGATTATGTTGGCTGCACCCTCGGGCATTTCCATCTGTCCTCAGTCTGACCTCATCAGTCACTTTGATTCTGTTTCACTGTGTGATGCAATGAAATGATGGTAATGTGAATAGTAGTGCTGTCAAATTAAAAATCTTAACATATTAACTAATAAAACTCACTTTCCCTGTAGAAAACTGCATTTCTGACGTTCTTGTAACAGTTTTTAAGTTACTAAGCTATAGAAAAAGCTCACAAAAGAAAGCATAAACTGACTGGCCTACAAAAAGGTCATCACCTCGATTTAACCGAGCAAATATTTAGAAGCTTCCTGTTGTTTATTTACTGCACGGGTGATAATGGTTCACACCTTATCCTGTGTTTGTCTTGTGTTTTTCCCTCTTTTTGGCTTTTCCTGTCTTGTGTTCCCAGTCGTGCTCTTTAAGCACATGACCTTGTTTGATTATTATTCTGTCTCTGCCCTAGCCCTGCCTGTTTCATTGATAACCCCGCTCCATTGTTATTTTCCCCAGGTGTCCCTTGTCTGAGCCTGTGTATAAATACCCCATGTATTCCTTTGTTATTTGTCGTGTTTTTTGTTGGATCCTGTCATGCTTTATTGTGTGATTGCTGTTAGTTTAATCCTCAGTCCTGTTGTATTGTGTAAGTTTCCATCCATCCATCCATCGTCCACCACTTATTCAAAGAAGGGTCGCGGTGTCTTGTCTACAACACAGTGGCGCAAAAAGGGGGTATGCAGCATATGCGACGCATAGGGCCGCTGCACTAGAGGGGGCGTCAAAATTATTTCTAGTCGGCGTTTTCTGTAAGAACTGTTTGTTCATGTATGATGATACACAGGGGCGTCGCCCGGCCGGGGCTTCCGGGGCTTTAGCCCCGAATGAATTTCCAGTAGCCCCGAATCGTTTCGCTCAGCTCAGCTGTATTATTAATGAGGAGAATGTAAGATCTCTTGACGCGAATCATGGAGCCAGTTCAAGTTCATAAAGTTCCGCCTTTCAGGAGAAACAGCCAATCAGCTTGCTGGTTTTGCGGAGGGGGGAGGATTTTTGATGGTTTTTGAGTTTTTGCACCGGGTTTCAGCACTGATGTTAAAACATATCTGGATATACAGCGAGAAAGGTAATTTTCATTTTACTAAAATGACTGCTTCATTATTCCACATTGGTGGTGCTATAAAACTGTTTAGCTCTCAGTGGTTTCCAAGCAAACAAAACATCCTAATTAAATAATGTCTACTACTTAAAAATAAGACGACCTTTATAAAGGATTTAGAAATGGTTAACACATTAGATTATTACTTATTATTGATTAGGTTGTAAATGCCTTAAAAAACATTGATAAGCAGTTACTGTTACGCCCTCGCTATGTTTTCCTGTGTTTTCCCCGTTTCCTAGTGTGTTTCTCTTGTACTTTTCCATTACGTGTGTCTAATTTGTAACTCCGCCCCTTCCCAGGTGTTCTGTGTTTCATGTTTAGTATAAATAGTACTTGTTAGTCTACGTTTGCGGTCGGTCTTTGCACCTTCCCACGTTTGTTTGTCTCTTCACGCTATTTGCTATTGTTTTGCCACGCCACGTCACGTTTGTTTATTTCATGTTTCTGTATTTACTCGTTCTTGTTTATTAATTGTCACGTTTATTTCCTGTTTGTTTCTTTGTTTATTTTGTATATATATATTTAAGTAGTTATCCCTGTATATATCCCTAGCCCTGTTTTGTTATTATCTGTTTAGTTTAGCTCTGTGTTTGTTTTCCCTGTTTGTTTTTGTACATATATTTATTCGTTATTCCCTTGTTTGTTTATTTGTTTATTTGTTATTTATTAAAAGTCATGTCTTACCCGTTTAAACGTCCGCCTCCCGTCTCATCACGCCTTACAGAAAGACCGACCGCAAACATAGATTAACAAGTACTATTTATACTAAACATGAAACACAGAACACCTGGGAAGGGGCGGAGTTACAAATTAGACACACGTAATGGAAAAGTACAAGAGAAACACACTAGGAAACGGGGAAGACACCAGAAAACATAGCGAGGGCGTAACAGTTACAACACATCAATTTAAAAAAAGCCACAGTGCCAACTTAGTCATTTAATTTATGGTAAATAGTTAAACATACTTAGAAATATATTAAAATGGCAGGTTTAATGCTGGTTGATGGAAAACACAAAGTAAAATCAGTATCTAAAAAAATCTGAGGTTTGACAGTATAAATGAATTTTCAGCTCACTGTTGCCATTTCTAGTTATTTGTTATATATTAATGAACTGCTTATAAATGGGTTTTAAAGTATTTGAAGCCTAATTAATAACCATTAATACACTTATTTTTATTTATATTATATTTATTATATTTATAAACCATTCATAAACCCTTTATAAAGGTAGTCTTTTTTTAAGTGGTAAGGAATAATGGTTCATTTATTGTTAAATCATAATAAAAAAAATTGAATAAATCAAGCAAAATAGTAACAACAAAGTGAAATAAAATAGACGCGTAGACATGTAATGTTTTCCGTTCCTAAAAAAAGCACAGACACGGCAATCTTGCTTCACCACAGCAGCAAGTAGACTGCAGGAATGCAGTGAGAGAGAGAGAGAGAGAGAGAGAGAGAGAGAGAGAGAGATTTGTTTGCACTCATGAATACAGATCATTAAAAATAAGATTCATCTGGTTTCATATTAAAGACAGTTAATATTGTGCAGTATGTTCTCAGCTTCAGTAGGCCCAGCCTAGTAGTTTGATCTGATGTAGTCTAATCTTATTGCCCATGCACTGCTATAACTTTTATTTTGTATTTCTTTTATTTATTTATTTCAAAGCAGTATGACAATTAAGGTGAAAATATTTTTTTCATAGCTCCCACTTGAGTTTGTTGATGTGGTGAGTTGGTTCAGGTGTAAAACTGCATTCACTCAACTGTTAAAATAAACCAGTTGTTAACACATTCACCGCCAAACATGAAAATCATTTTTTTCCATTGTTTTATGAATAAATGTGTTGTGCTTAGAAAAGATCCCTTTTCATCCATGATTATAATATGTAGGGTAGGCTAAAATGTAGGCTGAATAATAAAGCATAGTACTGAAAAACAAAGCTAAATATTTGGAGTTGACATTCTTTTACTGATCCGGCCCACCTGAGAACAGAAAGTCTGGATCCGGCCCCAGAGCCAAACTGAGTTTGACATGCCTGCATTAGGGCTTCTCTAAAAGAAAATACTCTTTTCAAAAGCCAAAAAAGTGGGCGGTCACTGGCCGGACCCCTCAGTACTAAAGAACAGAACTGTGCAAACATTTTTCTGCTTCAAAACAGGAAATTAGAGGATTAGAGGATGGCAGAGGCAATATTAATAATTTTTGTAATATGATATGAAATGTTTTTGATGTTGTGCAATTTTTTTGATATTGGAACTGTCCATTTTTGTCAAATAAAAGCTTTTTTTCCAAAAACAAAAAAAAAAAAGGAAAGCAGAGGCAGGGCCTTCCAAAAAGAAAAAAGATAAAACTCATTTCACCTCTGATTACTCTAAATTTAATTAAAAAAAGTTAATCAAAAAAGTTAATCAATTAATTAATTAATATAAAAGTAAAGTTTCGTTATCGTTTGGTGTGTGTGTAAGTTTTTTTTGTTTTGTTTTTTTTTTTGTTTTTTGGCGGGGGGCATATCCATGAAACCAAAGGGCAGGAAAAAGCACAACATCAGGTCAGATATGGCCAGACTCGGGTACCGGGTGGTGTTGTGTTGTATTGTGTTTCAAAGAAATCACAAACAGAAAATTTTATTTTATATCATATTAAATTAAATTAAATTAAATTAAATCACTTAAATTATAGTATATTATATTATATTTAAGCAATAGAACACGAGAGAGAGTGTGTTATCACGAATAACATCACGGCTGTGATTCGGTCGTAGGCTCGAGCCGAAGGAATATGTAATGTTACACATTGCTGCCACCAGGTGGGTAAATCATGTCATTACATCTGTGAATATAAATTGGACTATTTTGTGGTTTGGCTTCATTATTATTCAGATAATATTAAGCATTGGCACATGATTCTTGGTTGTGTTAAATGTGCTGTTAAGAGCACATTATATACAGTGGAGCAACCAGGAATAAATAACCAATTAAAAACTAAACCATAAAACCTACAGCTAATCTACAGCTAAAAAGGTTCTTTAGATTAAAGTAGAGCTTGAAGGTTTGTGAACACTTCAGAATTTTCTATATGTTCTGTATGTCTGCATAAATACGACCTAAAACATCAGATTATCATCTGTCCTAAAAGTAGAATATTAAAAATATATATTGATATTTTATTTTTTTAGGTAAATGTTTCAATATTTCATACTTGTGAGTATCAAAAGTATGTGAACCTTTGTACCATTTTAGTACCTTGTGTGACCTCCCTTTACAGCAACAAGTGCAAATAAGCGTTTCTGCTAACTGTTGATCAGTCCTGCACATGAGCTTGTAGTAATTTTACCCCATTCCTCCGTACAGAACAGCTTCAACTCTGGGATGTTGGTGGTTAATAAGGTTTCTTCACATTAATTACTCACTTCAGGTCCTTCCACAACATTATGTTTGGAATAAGGTCAGGAGATTTGACTTTGGCAATTCCAAAACATGAACTCTATTCTTTTTTAACCATTCTTTATAGATTAACTTGTGTTCTTAGGGTCATTAGGGTCACTGCTGCATGACCCACCTTCTCAAGAGATTCAGTTCATAAACAGATGTTTTATGTTATTATTGATATTTCCTTTATTATTATCTGATATAATTAAGAATTTACTGTTCCATCAATGAAGGCAAGCCATTCTTCACTGTCAAATCAGCGAGATGAATAAAAAACGAATAGCCAATCACAAAGCAGAATTCAGTGGGGATAAATGAGTGTTATGTTGGGGGGCTCGTTTACCACCACATTTACACTGAAATATTCTATTAAACAGAGACTCTAAGTGTCTGTATAATGTATAAAAATATACAAATAAATTAATAAAAATAGTTTAGAAAAAAATTATCAAGCATATTATAAAAAACATTAAAAGTGATTTCATACAACTATTTATGCATCTTCTTTTCACAGTTAAACACGTTAAATTAAATATTTAATTAATTATTTAGCATTTTACCTGTACAGTAGTCGTTTCATTTATAATTTGTTTGTTTGTTTGTTTGTTTGTTTATTTGTTTTTTCTTCACTGTCCAATCAGAGAGCTGAGTAAAAAACGAATAGCCAGTGGGGATAAAGGAGTGTTATGTTCTAACTTATCCAGCAGGCCGGGCTCAATTACCACCACATTTACACTGAAAAATTCCCATAAACAGAGACTCTGAGAGTGTCCGTATCCTGTATAAAAAACAAATAAATAAATAAATATAGTGTTAAGAATTAATCAAACATATATATTAAAATAAATAACTTAATGAAAGGGATTACATACCACTATTTTCGCTTTTTTAAAAACACATTAAATTAAACATTTAATTTAGTATTTCTCATTTTAATTATACTGTGATCGTTTTTATTTATTTATTTATTTATTTATTCTTCACTGTCCAATCAGTGTGCTGAGTAAAAAACGATTAGCCAATCACAGAACAGAAGAAGTCGGTGGGGATAAAGGAGTGTTATGTTGTAACTTATCCAGCAGGGGGCGCTCGTTTACCACCACATTTACACTGAAAAATTCCCATAAACAGAGATTCCGTAGTGTCCTTATCCTGTATAAAAATAAATAAATAGAATCAATGAAATTAAATAAATAATAAATAAATATATTAATTGTTTCAGTTAAAAATCAATAAAATCTATATATTAAAATAAATAACTTAATAAAAGTGATTTCATACGACTATTTATGTTTCTTTTTTTTTACAGTTAAACACATTTAATTAAACCTTTATTTAATTATTTCTCATTTCCCAGTACATTTACTTTGAAAAAATCCCTTAAACAGACACTTTATAGAGTATCTGTGTCATGCATAAAATAAATAAATAAAATAAAAAATAAAAAATAAATTACTCAAAATAGTTTCAGTAAAAAAAAACGTATGTATTAAAATAAATAACGTTGAAAGTGATAACATACAACTATTTACGCCATTTTTGTTACAATCACATTAAATTAAATTAAACATTTAATTAATTATTTTGCATTTGCAATTGTATAGAAGTCGATTTGTTTATTTATTTATTTATTTTAATATTAATATAATTTAATATTGTCTGTGTCATAACTATAAATATATTTATTTACTTCAATTTCACATAAATATGCTTTTATATGTATGGTTTGTATTAAACTTCACTGAACATTAAATATGTGTATCTTGTTTGTTTTCTGTTATTATAGCGTGTACTGTGTCCTTTAAATGAAGGATTTTTTATTATTATTTATGTATTTATTTATTTATTTTTGAGTTGGTATTGTTGTTGTTGTGGTTATTGTTTATTGCTGTGGATATTATTATTATTATTATTATCATTATTATTATTATTATTATTTGTTTTTTTTTTAATATGATATCCCGGTTGCCTAGGCGACGCGCGGCCGCTTTAATTCGGTTGTTTTCATTCTGTTGTTTTTGTGCTTCAGAACAGCAGCGACTTTCAGCGCGGAGACTCTCTACAGCTACAGCTTCACCTACAGACCAGTTTACTGATTTATTCTCACTGTTTATTATCTGTACTCTTTATAATTACTCATTAATTACTGTATTATCTATATTTTAATTCTTATTAACTGTCTTTTTCGCTTTTTCCCTTTTGTTTTTGTTTTTGTACAGGTTACAGGAGCCGGTGAGGGACACCGCCACCCCGCGGTCGAACATGGCGTCTCCGAGCAGAGTCCGCCCCCTGGAGGTCAGTAGAAAATAATTTACCCTTTCAGAGTTTATTTATTTATTTATTATTACTGATCTGGATTAATTACTCACTATTAAACTAAAGCAGGTCTGGGTGGTGGTTTTTAGGTGGGGGTTAAAGGTCATTTCTGAAGCGGTTTCTCTGAGTAAACACTGTAAAACCATAATATGAGCAGTTGACTAAGCTAAGCTAAACTAAGCTAAGCTAATCTAGACTAAACACATTATTATTAGTTATCATATTAACTTAACTATATTTAATTACTGTAGATAACAGGCTTTGAAGTTGTTTTATCTGTTTGGGAGCTGCACAGGTTGGTTTATGTGCTCAAAATATTATTAAATAAGCTGATAATATAGTGTCCACTGCTTTCCATGTTTCTGAAGAGAATTTAAAGCAATAAATTAAATGCACAGCCTCGTTTAATGATCATTAGAGCAGTAAAAAAGCTCTAAATTACTTTATAAAGATAATATAGTTAGATATGTAGGTCTTGTAAAGTTTTTCTTGTAAAGTTGGCTTTTCTGATATAAAAAAGTATAATGTAATATATAATATATTGGATACACATACTGTATTTGCATATTCATGCTGATATATTATAGATAATGGTTGTAATATATTGTATATGTATATTTCGATTGCAGGTGCGTTCTGACCGTTCGGAGAACTCCACCATCCGTCCCCCGGCTTTTGGCGTGAGTTCCCATTAAACTGTTATTATTGCTTGTTAAATATTAAACCACATTACTGCTGCACAGTGGAAGAGCACGAAGAAATAGTGTAGTATAGTATCATATAGTATAGTAAAGCATGTGTTTTTTGGTGCAGCCATAGACTGAGAGCTTAATCTCAGTTTAAGCTGTTAAAAGTTCATTCTCTGAACAAGTAAAATAAGTACACTAAGTGTAAGTACTTAAAAGAGTACAAAGCTTGTATCTGGGTCTGTACCTTATATTGAGTATCTTTCAGTGAAAGTCCTTATTTGGACTCATCTTTTTTTGTGCCACATATAAACATATAAACATATAAACATTATCATGTGTATATATATAATCAACTGAATATGTGTCAAGAACTTGATCCAAAATTGTCTGGCTTTCAAATAAAAAAAATGCAGTTAAAATATATATATTTATGTTTATCAGTGCAGTGATACAGAAAACTGAATGTACCTTTTGGCTGGTTAAATGGTACAAATCTGTACTTATTGCTGTTAGGAAAAAGTTTGTACTTCAGAGGGAACAAATCTGACCCTGTAAAAACCAATATTATATCTTTGAGGGTAATTTGAGAACAAAAAAGTACATATATCATACCTCTGTTTTTTAGAGTGAATAATAACGTGTTTCTGGTAGTAATTCTGATAATTCCTGTTCAGGACAGTCCTGAGTGTTTATAATAAATAATTTATCTTTTTATTTTGCCGCTGTTTGTTTAGATTTGTTTCTGTTGGACTCTTTTTTTGGACAGTGCCGAAAGGCTTGGGTGAAACGCATCATACGCACGGTGCCCACCTCCCGCCCACAGCCTGCAGCAATCCCCAGCACCCCTCCCCCCACCGTCACGACCCCATCCTTCCCTCGGTACAGCCGCCGTAAGGTCCTGGTGCCGATCCCTGTGGCAGAGCTGGACTTTGTTGGACCAGAGCCTGAGCTCATCCCAGGTGCAGCTGCACAGGTAAGAGTTTACAGTTAATCCAGTATCATCTCCATCTCTCTGCCTCCTTAAAACCACTGAAGATCTGCAGAGCTTTAGAAAACCTGCTAATTCCTTCCTCTCTGATTCTTCTAGGCTTTGGCCGACCCTGTCTGGGAGGTGGAGGACCTCGACGATGAGGTGGAGATGTCGAAGGTGAGCGCTCAGTGTTATTTAACCCAATTTAACTACATTTCATAGAAAATTCTCAAATTTTAGACCAAATTCACATTTTACAACACTCAAAAAGAAAACTAGAGATGGATCAGTATGAATTAAAGTATGTATTTGTTTTGTTTCAGGAGGAGTCAGACGTCTCTAGCGTCTACACTTCACCTTTTTCTTCTGTGAGTCTCTATTAAACTCTTACACACCTACATCAGACCAGTTTAGGCTTTTTTAAAACATAATGTGCATAATCTTTATGTGCAATGCAGGTTTTTCATTTAATTGTATGATTAATTATCGTTTATATTGTTAATACTAATATAGTTTGTTATCTCTTTCTGTTTCTGTGTTCCTTGCTGTCCTTTTCCTGCTGTATCTGTGTGAATTTCACTACTGTGGGACTAATAAAGGACTATCTTATCTAATCTTTTTATTGGACAGTGCTCAGAATCTTCAGTGGAGGACCTCACCATCACCGTCTTCCCACCAGAGCTAACCGGCCAGGGAGTCACTGCACCTTCACCCACCATCAGAACACAGAGCAGATTCCTGAAAAGATTCACCACCAACTTTTGGACCTCTGTGTTTTCTCGTTTCAGGTCCCGTGCTCGAGTCTCGGTGCTGGTTGGGGAGGCGGACCCAGGTCTGGAGGCGGAGCCGGCTGCACAGGTAAGAGTTTGTTCCAGTATCTTCAATATGTGTCTCATTTAATAATAATGATGTTATCTGATGGTATAAAAGCGTTCTCTGTTTTCTGCAGTGAAATGATTAATAAAGTGTCTGCAATTCTACATTAAACCCCTTTACTTCTTTATCTCTGCTTCTTGTAGGACGTGCAGGACCTGGAAGAGCGAAGGGACGCGGTGGAGACCCCTCCCAAAAGAAAGGTCAGAGTTCAATTTAATCTAAAGCAACACACAAAACACATACCACTATAAATCTATATATAAAGAGACATTTTAATGATTCTCTGATTTATTATAGTAATGATTTTTACTCCAAGTCTTAATTTATTCTGTTTTCTTCTGATCTTTTCCACACAGGGAGGAAGGAGGAAGCTGTTCCTGAGCTGCTTCAGGGGGTCAGAGAGGGATTAATTAGATTGATAGATTTAAATATTTATACCTATTAATTAGATTGATTGTAAATAGATTAATAGATTTGTAGGCATTAATTAGAGTAATTGTAGTTAGATTAGTATATGTATAGGCATTAATTAGTTGATAGGTATATAGATTTAAATATTCATAGGCATTAATTAAATCCATAGTTTTATAGGCATTCATTAGATTGATTGTAGATATATTATTATATTTATAGTAGGCATTCATTAGATTTATTGTAGATTTATTATTATATTTATACTAGGCATTAATTAGATTCATATATTTATAGGCATTAATTTCATTGATTGTAGATATATTATTATATTTATAGTGGGCATTAATTAGATTGATTGTAGATATTATATTATTATTATTATTATTTTATTTATAAGCATTAATTAGATTGATTAAAGATATATTATTATATTTATAGTGGGCATTAATTAGATTGATTGTAGATATTATATTATTATTATTATTATTTTATTTATAAGCATTAATTAGATTGATTAAAGATATATTATTATATTTATAGTAGGCATTCATTAGATTGATTGTAGATATATTATTATTATTATTATTATTATTATTATTATTATATTTATAAGCATTAATTAGATTTATTGTAGATATATTATTATATTTATACTAGGCATTTATTAGACTGATTTGAGATATATTATTATTATTATATTTATAAGCATTAATTAGATTGATTGTAGATATATTATTATTATTATTATTATTATTATTATTATTATTATTATTATATTTATAAGCATTCATTAGATTGATTGTAGATATATTATTATATTTATACTAGGCATTAATTAGATTCATATATTTATAGGCATTAATTTCATTGATTGTAGATATATTATTATATTGATAGTGGGCATTAATTAGATTGATTGTAGATATTATTATTATTATTATTATTATTATTATTTATAAGCTTTAATTAGATTGATTAAAGATATATTATTATATTTATAGGCATTAATTAGATTGATTGTAGATATATTATTATTATTATTATTATTATTATTATATTTATAAGCATTAATTAGATTGATTGTAGATATATTATTATATTTATTATTATTATTATTATTATTATTATTATTATATTTATAGTGGGCATTAATTACATTGATTGTATATATATTATTAGATTTATAGACATTAATTAGATTGATTGTAGATATATTATTATATTTATATACATTAATTAGATTGATTGTAGATATATTATTATATTTATAGTGGGCATTCATTAGATTGATTGAAGATATATTATTATATTTATAAGCATTCATTAGATTGATTGTAAATATATTATTATATTTATTATTATATTTATAAGCATTAATTAGATTGATTATATATATATTATTATATTTATACTAGGCATTAATTAGATTCATATATTTATAGGTAATAATTACATTGATTATATATATATATATATATATATATATATATATATATATATATATATATATATATATATATTAGATTTATAGACCTTAATTATATTGATTGTAGATATATTATTATATTTATAGACATTAATTAAATTCATATATTTATAGGAATTAATTAGATTGATTGTAGATTTATTATTATATTTATATGCATTAGTTAGATTGATTATAGTAAGATTAATACATTTATATAATGTATATAATTATTTTAATTATTATATTGATATAATAAATATATTATAAGCATTAATTAGATTAATAGATTTATATATTTATAGACATCATTTAGATTGATTGGCAGATTGATAGATTTTAGACATTTGATATTATTGTTTGTATTTAAAGCTTTAATAAAGTTTATATTTATTGTATTCTTTTGTTGTCTGTCTCTTTTTTATGGTGTGGTTTTGTTGAATTTGCTGTAAAATCACTCTTTAATAAACAACCAAAACCAGAGCTTTTTCCACTTTACAGCTTTAAAACATTCAGCTGTTTATTTTAATTTCTCAGGGTTTAATAAAAGCTCTTTATGTGATTAATAAATGCATTAATAAATGAATGAAGTAGGTGGTGTAGTGGATAACACCACAGTTCTCTCTGTGGAAGATCAGGGTTTGATTTTCTTGCTGGGAATTGAAACTGACAGCAGTATAAGTCTGTGGGTAAAACTCATAACTCCACATTCAGCAGCCGGTGCAGCCTGATTCACATCTACAGACTCTAGATAAGATCATCAGATACAAAACTTCATTTATTACTTATTATTAATCTTATATCATATCGTCCAGCGCTGGTGGATGTTCTCTTGAGAGTAAAAAAAGGAATAATCTGTGTTTTCTGTTGTGTGATCTTAATTTAATGGGGATGTAAAGGGTAATTTAGTAAAAAAGGACAAAAATTACTACAGTGTAAAACTGTCCCACCCCACAGTGTGATGAGGAAAATATAAAATGTGAATTTGTGTGTTTATGTTCAGGATGAGGACGGTCTGTTGGAATCTATAACTGTATTTACATTCAGTATTTGATACGGGTGTCAGTAGACCTGTTTTAGGGGACTCTACCTCCCCTTAAATGTTATTTAGCCCCGTTAATTTCTATTAAAGAGCACAATACTGAGTATTTCAGCATGAAAGCACATTTTAGTGTCCTTTTCCTGTATAAAATAAATAAATTAATTAAAGAAATAAAAATAAGTACTTTATTTATTTATTTATTTATTTAGTTAGTTGGTTAGTTAGTTCGCACTGTCCAATAAGCGTGCTGAGTACAAAACGATTAGCCAATCACAGAACAGAAGAAATCGGTAGGGATAAAAGAGTGTTATGTTGTAACCCATCCAGCAGGGGGCGCGCGTTTACCACCACATTTACACTGAAAAATTCCCATAAACAGCGACTCCGTAGAGTGTCCTTATCCTGTATAAAAATAAATAAACAAAATGAATGAAATTAAATAAATGAATATATTAATTGTGTCCGTTAAAAATGAATCAAATCTACATATTAAAATAAATAACTTAATAAAAGTGATTACATACAACTATTTATGCTTCATTTTTACAGTTAAACACATTCAATTAAACCTTTAATTAATTATTTCTCATTTCCCAGTACATTTACTCTGACAAATTCCCTTAAACAGACATTTTATAGAGTGTTTGTGTCATTTATAAAAAAAAAAAATAATAACAATAATAAAAAGAAATTACTTAAAGCTCACCTTCCGCGAAAATCCAATTTTTCTTGTTTTTTGTGGAATACAGTAGGTCTCTCCGAGTTGAATGTGTACACCTGAACTCACGCGACCAGGTAAATTTTGTAGTCCAAACAAGCAAAAAGCATGGGCGAGCGACTGATTTTAACTGTTAGCGAATTCCCTGAGCTGTACAACACGTCCCTGCATACATACAGAGATACCAGGAGAAAGGATCTTATATGGCAGCACATCTCCTCTTTTTTTCACTGCCATCCTCCTCCTTCTTAAAAGAAGGACAAAAATCAGGGTTTTTTTCTGACGTTGAGAAAGATAGCGATGCATGTCTACAGATGCTGTAGCCGGCACCACCTACCAAAACACTAGTCGCAGGGGTGACGCGTTTTACTAAACCCCGCCTATTATCAGCAGGAGATGCTCAGCATCAGCAGCAGCGCAACGCACCCGCAACTGACCAGCGTAGAGCAGAGCGGCAGCACAGCGGAATGCCGCGCGGCATACCGCGTGCAGTGTGTAAGCACCTTTAAGGTGCTTACACACTGCACGCGGTAGGTGCGGCGCGGTACGCTGACCCCCATAGGATTCAATAGTGTCTAGAGCGGTAGAGCGGTGCGTCGCTGCCGCGGAGCTGAGCGGAAAGCGGCGCGTTTCCCCGCCCATAACCACGCCTCCACCGCGCTACCGCTTACCGCGGGCAAAGTTCAACATGGTTCAACTTTGACCTCGCGGCAAGCGGTACCTCGGCAGAAAACGCATGACGTGAACTCACGCGACTAGAGAGAAACTGTAGTCCAAACAACAATAAACGTGCGCGAGAGACTAATAATAGCGATTAGTGAATCCCCTCAGCTGTACATCACTTCCCTACACTCATATAGAGATTACAGGAGGAAGAGAAGAATCAGAGATTTGTTCTGAGGCTGAGAAACAGATACAGATCCACAGAGGCTGTAGAGATTCAAAACTACAAAACACCGCTCGCAGAGGTGATGGGTTTTAGAAAACTCCGCCTATTATCAGCAGGAGACGCTTGGCGTCAGCAGCAGCGCAACGCACCCGCAACTGACCAGCGTAGAGCAGAGCGGCAGCACAGCGGAATGCCGCGCGGCATCCCGCGTTCAGTGTGTAAGAACCTTTAGGAGGTGGGAGGCAGTGAGCGGCAGAGCGGTGGAGGGGCGTCGCAGTGCTCCTAGCCAATCAGAGGAGAGATATTTGCATGCTGTTTGCATGTATGAATATTCATGAGCAAAGCTGGAATCCGGTCATTTTGGACACACCCCTAAAACAGTCCATTAAAAAAGAGCTATACAGAGACACCTGAGCACTTTTTTTTTTTTACAAAAACGGCTCACATGTCATTCATTCATACTAGAGACCACAACTAGACATTTTAAAATGAAAGAAAAAAACGACGGAAGGTGAGCTTTAAAATAGTTTCAGTTAAAAAAAAACGTATGTATTACAATAAATAACGTTAAAAGTGATAACATACGGGGTGATGGCGGCGCCAGAGTAGACGTGTGGCTGCACTGCTCCGGCGGGTTGTGTTCATTTTACTATAATTAAGCATCCTTTTTCCTTTTTTGCCCGGCACTGAGCAGGAGATTAGTTACGGTAGTATACCAGACTATACAATGTCGCGGAATTTGAGAGAAAAAACAACTTTGAAGACTACCTCGGCAACCCGTCCTCCCGCCATTGAGCGCATGTTCTCGGCTAAAGCTGCTACGCCGGAGGATGCTAAGTCGGCTATGGAGAAATGTTCCTCTGCTTTGGAGAGCCCGGAGAGCTCCCGTTTGGCTACTGCTTCAGAGGAGGAACAAGCTGCTGATATTGATACTTCTCCTCCAACGTGTTTTTTGCCAGCGTTGAAAAGGTTGGAACAATCCCTTGTGTCAGACCACGCAAACACCCTGAGCAAAGCTTTACAACCTATCAAGGATTCACTAGATTCCATCAAACAGACTTTGGTCTCACATGCAGGTAGCATTAAAGCTTTAGAGGACGCTACGTCTGACTACAGCGACAGAATTGTCACACTAGAAAACAACTGCGAATCTCTTCGAGCCCGCAATGCTGAACTGCAAGACAAGCTGGACGACTTGGAAAACCGCTCGAGGAGAGCTAACCTTCGGGTGATAGGGATTCCGGAGAAGTTAGAGGGGGACAATGCCATGAATTTCATGACTGAGTTCCTCTTTGAGGTATTTGGAGCTGAGAAATTCCAGTATCGACCCGTTCTGGACAGAGCTCACAGGCTAGGTCGCTACAGAGCTCACGGCTACTGGAGGTTCACATAACAAGCCCAGAGCGTTCATCATTCTGTTTCACAACTTCTAGGATAAGGAACTCGTTCTCAGAAATGGTCGCGGTGAGCTTTCTTTTCGTGGACACAAAATTAGAATCTTTTCGGACTATAGTGCCGATCTCTCCCGCAGACGCACTGCATTTCGCGACGTAAAAGCGGCGTTTTACAGCAAGGGAATCCGCTTCAGATTCGTTTTCCCAGCACGATTGCTCGTTGACTTTGAAGGTCGCACAGTAACCTTTGAAGATCCAGGAGCAGCTCAGGCTTTCTTTAATGAACACGTTTGAGGACTATCTACGTCTAGTTTGGCTGAGTGCTGAGTAATGGTAAGAACACATGTTTACCGGCTGTTCAGGTTCTAGGATAAGTTTAAATGTCTATACGCGGCAATGTTTCAAATTAGATACCATCCTTCTCATTGTGGAGGACTTGTTGGATGTTCGTGTATAAACAGCTGGTAACTCATCCTTGTTCAGAGTCCGCCCCCTGGAGGTCAGTAGAAAATCGTTTAACCCTTTCTGAGTTTATTTATTTATTTATTATTACTAATCTTGATTAATTACTCACTATTAAACTAAAGCAGGTCTGGGTGGTTGTCACGTCTGGTGCTGTTAGCTCCTCTGTCCCTTCCACACCCAGCTCTAACGGAGGTTCTCAGGTTAACAACTACACTACCCACAATGCACCACCCGCTGACATCACGCACTCACCTGATCACGTGACACCTCACCTGCTTCCTCCAGGAAGTCCCGAATACTGATTACTGGCATTATATAGGTGCACGCCAAACAGACTACCACGCCGCGTATTGTAGGTTATCCTCGTACAAAGTGTTACTTATCTCTTGTCTCAGTTTACTTTGTGTATGACCTTGCTTTTTGTTTTCTCGACGCCGATTCTTGCCTCTGCCTTTGATATTGGATTGTTTGTGTATGACCTGGACTGTGCTTTCACCACCGCCTCTTGGATTACCTCTGATACTGGATTGCTTGTGTATGAACTCTGGACTGTCTCTCGTTTATGGTATGGTTTTGTCTTCATTGCTCTGTCTACTGGTGATCACCCTTGTTTCTGTATCGACCCTGATTACATCTGTTTATTCCTATAATAAACAAATATTGTTTTTATCAGTATCTGCGCTTGTCTGCTATTCTGTTCTGACCATGACAGAATACGCGGCCGAACTAAATCAGATAGCGGATACAGAGGCTATTAAATCTGGTCTAGCCAACCAAGGGAGGCTACTCGGTCAGCACCAGCAAACGCTCGCTGGTGTGACCCAAGCTGTTTCTGAGCTAGCCCGCCAGCAAACCACGCAGCAGCAACAACTAGCTGAGCTGCTAGCTCACCTCAGAGGCGTAACTGAGCCTAGCCCTAGCCCTTTAGCTGCCCCCAGTATGCCCAACGCTAACTTTTCTGTGCCTGGATTTTCTGTCTCTAAACCGGAGTTGTTTGATGGGGATCCGGAAAAATGCAGCGGTTTTCTTTTACAATGCTCCGTGTTTTTCAGTAATTCACCGCCTACAACCGATAAAGCTAAGATCGGTTTCATTATCTCCCGGCTTTCTGGTAAGGCACTCGAGTGGGCTACAGCTATTTGGGAAGACCTTTCTGGGGCTAGTTACACTGACTTTTTGGCTACTTTCCGCTCAGTTTTTGATCATTCGCGGTATGGACAGTCTAATGGAGAACTTTTGTTGGCTCTTAAGCAAGGTCAGAAGCCGGTGGCTTCCTACGCTTTGGAGTTTCGCACTCTCGCAGCTGGTAGTGGGTGGAATAACGCTGCTTTGATCAACGTGTTTAGATGCGGACTTAATCCAGATGTACAGAGGGAATTAGCCTGCAGAGATGATTCTCTGACCCTGGATCAGCTCATTTCACTGTCGATCCGGTTGGATCAACTTCTCTCGCGCCGACCCAAGACCAGTCCTCGCACTCAAAACACTCCTGCGTCTCTGCCCCGCGCTCCCACACCAGAGAAAGCTGCACCGCCTGCCCCAGAGCCCATGGACATCCAGAAAACCCGGCTGACTCCAGAGGAGCGACAGCGTCGAATCCGGCTTCGCCTATGCCTTTATTGTGGGGAGGCCGGGCATTTCAAGGCTGAGTGTGGTCTCCTGACCCGACCCGTGAATGCTCCAGCCCTGGGACAGCGTGGTACGTAAGCATGACACAATCCTTCGTTCTAAATGTTTTTCTCTACCAGTGAATATTGTTTTGCCTGATGGTTTGCTCTCTGTCTCAGCGCTTGTAGATTCCGGGTCGGAAGGGAACTTCATCAGTCTGGACCTGGTTAAGGAGCATAAAGTGCCCACCCGTGAACTTCTACGCCCCCTGTCCATCCATGCTGTTGACGGGAAGACGGTTCGCTCCAAACCGGTCACGCTACAGACATTACCCATCACCCTGCAAGCCAGCGCTCTTCATTTTGAGGAACTGCCACTTTTCGTGCTTCCCTGCATGGAACATCCAGTTATCCTGGGAATGCCATGGCTGAAAACTCACGATCCCACTGTCTCCTGGCGCGATGGGGATATCACGGTTTGGTCTGCTCACTGTCATGAACACTGTTTAGCTTTGGATAGTTTAGTTATTCATTCTACTTCTGTTGAAAGTCCTGAGGTTTCTGATCCCATTGATATACCCGCTGAATATTCAGATTTTTTAGAGGTGTTTAGCAAAGAGAATGCTACTAAATTGCCTCCGCATCGTTCTTATGACTGTGCCATCGACCTAGTGGAGGGTGCCACCCTACCCAAAGCTAGAGTCTACCCCCTTACGTTAGATGAGGAGAAAGCTATGAATGATTACGTTACCGAAGCGTTGGCTCAAGGTTTCATTCGGCCGTCAAAGTCCCCTGTCGGTTCTGGATTCTTTTTTGTGAAGAAAAAGGACGGGGGACTGAGACCTTGTATAGATTATAGAGGGTTAAATGCTATAACAAAGAAATTTGCCTACCCATTGCCTCTCATCCCTAGTGCACTCGAACAACTACGCACAGCCTCTTACTTCACCAAACTCGATCTCCGCAGTGCATATAATCTGATCCGCATTAGGGAGGGGGACGAGTGGAAAACAGCGTTTACCACTACTAATGGCCACTATGAGTATCAGGTTATGAGCTATGGTCTCGCTAACGCCCCCGTCGTTTTTCAGTCATTTATGAATGACGTATTCAGGGACATGATTGGGAAATACGTAACTCTTTTTATAGATGACATTTTGATCTATTCCCCCGATCTCGAAGCACACGTTAAGCACGTTCGCTCAGTTCTCCAAAAGTTGTTGGAGAACAACCTTTATGCTAAAGCCGAGAAATGCGAGTTCCACCTTCAGAGAGTCGCATTTCTCGGCTATGTCATCAGCTCCCAGGGAGTTCTTATGGATGACTCGAAGGTAGACGCCGTTACTAGTTGGCCTGTTCCCCAATCTATCAAAGACCTCCAACGTTTTTTAGGGTTCGCGAATTTTTACAGGCGTTTCATACGCAACTTCAGCACCATAGCTGCCCCCCTTACAGCACTGACTAAAAATGCTACCAAAATTCTTAAGTGGTCCCCTGAAGCTGACAAAGCTTTCCAAGAGTTAAAAGCCGCTTTTGTTTCTGCCCCCATCCTCAAACATCCTAATCCTGACCTACCCTTTGTTGTTGAAGTTGATGCTTCTAATACTGGTATCGGAGCAGTCCTCTCCCAACGCAGCGGTTCACCGCCCAAATTACATCCCGTAGCTTTCTTCTCTAAGAAAATGTCACCAGCGGAGCGTAATTATGGGATAGGGGATAGAGAGCTGCTGGCTGTAAAACTAGCGCTAGAGGAGTGGCGTCATTGGCTGGAAGGTGCTGCACATCCATTCACCGTTCTTACAGATCACAAGAACCTAGAGTATCTCCGTACAGCTAAACGCCTAAACCCCCGTCAAGCTCGTTGGTCATTGTTTTTCTCCCGATTCAATTTTTCTATTTCGTTTCGTCCAGGCAATCGTAATACTAAGGCTGATGCCTTATCCCGTGTTTTTAGTTCTCCAGACGACACATGCCACGCTTCCGAACCCGAACACATTCTGCCACCCACTGTTAAAGTAGCAGCTATTAGATGGGAACTTGATGACCTCATTCAGCAGAGTCAAGTTAACACACAACCTCCGGAGGGTTGCCCTCCTCACAAGATTTACGTACCTGAGCAGTTTCGCAATCAGCTCATTGGCTGGGCACATGCTGCCCTTACTTCCGGTCATCCAGGTGTTACACGCACGCTACAACTAATCTCAGCTCGGTATTGGTGGGAAACCATGCGAGCTGACGTTCAAACCTTCGTAGTTTCATGTTCAATCTGCGCACAATGCAAAACACCCAAAACCCTTCCAGCCGGTAAGCTATGTCCTCTGCCTGTTCCTGAACGACCATGGTCACATATTGCTGTAGACTTTGTTACAGATTTACCTGAATCTGAAGGCTACACTACTATCCTTACGGTTGTAGACAGATTTTCTAGGGGAGTTAAGTTTATCCCTTTTCCTGCTCTTCCTACTGCTCTTCAGACCGCCCAAGCTATATACACACACATTTTCAGACATTATGGGGTCCCGGAGGACATTTTGTCAGATAGAGGTCCTCAATTTACTTCTCGGGTATGGAAATCGTTTTTTGAACATTTGGGTGTACACGTGAGTCTCACTTCTGGGTTTCACCCCACTAGTAATGGTCAATGTGAGAGAGTTAATCAAGAGTTGGGAAAGTTTTTAAGATTGTACTGTTTCAAGCATGCTTCTGAGTGGTCACAGTATTTGATTTGGGCTGAAATAGCTCAGAATTCCCTGATTAACTCCACGTCTGGTCTCACTCCTTTCCAGTGCATTCTGGGTTACCAGCCTCCGTTAGCTCCGTGGACAGCGTCGTCCACTGAGATCCCCGCTGTCGACGACTGGATGAAGCGGAGTGAGCAGGTGTGGGAGGAGACGCATCAGCAAATCTCGGAGGTTTTACGGAAATATAAGGAGCAGTCCGACAGACACCGTGGTACCACCCCCCAATACCAACCCGGAGACAGGGTGTGGTTGTCGACCCGGGACTTGAGGTTTGAGGGGGCCTGTAGGAAACTGCTGCCTAAGTATATTGGCCCATTTAAGGTGTTGTCTCAGGTTAATGAGGTGACTTATAAGATTGAGTTGCCTGCTCAGTACAGGGTGCATAACTCGTTCCATGTTTCTCTGCTCAAGCCTCTTGTCCCAGGTCCGCTTGCTGAGGGTGTTCCAGATGACGTGCCGCCCGCGGCAGTGGAGGGGGAGGATTCGTCTACCTATGCGGTTCGAGAGGTGTTGGATTCACGCAGGTGTGGCGGTGTGCTCCAGTACCTCATAGAGTGGGAGGGTTACGGCCCTGAGGAGCTTTGCTGGGTTGCCGCCGGTGACGTGCTGGATCCTGCTCTACTGGCCGAATTTCATGCCCGTCACCCTAGTAAGCCTGCTCCTAGACCCCGTGGGCGTCCCAAGCGCTCACTCTCTTCTTCGGCTCCGGTACGTCGGGGTTCCCAGTCTCGCAACCCCCGCCTGCCCGGCACCTCTGAGGCTACGCCTGGTCCCCCCGCCGGTACTCCCTGCCCGTCGGGTGGACGTCGTCGTGGTCGTCCCCGTTCCGGCTCCGTTCCGACTCCCTTGGGGGGAGGTACTGTCACGTCTGGTGCTGTTAGCTCCTCTGTCCCTTCCACACCCAGCTCTAACGGAGGTTCTCAGGTTAACAACTACACTACCCAGAATGCACCACCCGCTGACATCACGCACTCACCTGATCACGCGACACCTCACCTGCTTCCTCCAGGAAGTCCCGAATACTGATTACTGGCACTATATAGGTGCACGCCAAACAGACTACCACGCCGCGTATTGTAGGTTATCCTCGTATAAAGTGTTACTTATCTCTTGTCTCAGTTTACTTTGTGTATGACCTTGCTTTTTGTTTTCTCGACGCCGATTCTTGCCTCTGCCTTTGATATTGGATTGTTTGTGTATGACCTGGACTGTGCTTTCACCACCGCCTCTTGGATTACCTCTGATACTGGATTGCTTGTGTATGAACTCTGGACTGTCTCTCGTTTATGGTATGGTTTTGTCTTCATTGCTCTGTCTACTGGTGATCACCCTTGTTTCTGTATCGACCCTGATTACATCTGTTTATTTCTATAATAAACAAATATTGTTTTTATCAGTATCTGCGCTTGTCTGCTATTCTGTTCTGACCATGACAGTGGTGGTTTTTAGGTGGGGGTTAAAGGTCATTTCTGAAGCGGTTTCTCTGAGGAAACACTGTAAAACCATAATATGAGCAGTTGACTAACGTTAAGCTAAACTAAACTAAGCTAAACTAATCTAGCCTAAACACATTAATATTAGTTATCATATTAACTTAAATATATTTAATAACTGTAGATAATGGTCTGTGAAGTTGTTTTATCTGTTTGGTAGCTGCACAGGTTGCTTTATGTGCTCAAAATGTTATTAAATAAGCTGATAATATAGTGTTCACTGCTTTCCATGTTTCTGAAGAGAATTTAAAGCAATAAATTAAATGCACAGCCTCGTTTAATGATCATTAGACCAGTAAAAAAGCTCTAAATTACTTAATAAAGATAATAAAGGTAGATTTATAGGTCTTGTAAAGTTTTTCTTATAAAGTTCTTGTAAAGCTGGCTTTTCTGATATAAGAAAATATAAAATAATACATAATATGGATAATGGTTGTAATATAGTATAAATGTATGTTTCTATTGCAGGTGCGTTCTGACCGTTCGGAGAACTCCACCATCCGTCCCCCGGCTTTTGGCGTGAGTTCCCATTAAACTGTTATTGTTGCTTGTTAAATATTAAACCACATTACTGCTGCATAGTGGAAGAGCACGAATAAATAGTATAGTGTAATATAGTATAGTATAGTATCATATAGTATAGTAAAGCATCTGTTTTTGGGTGCAGCCATAGACTGAGAGCTCAATCTCAGTTTAAGCTGTTAAAACTTCATTCTCTGAACACACTAAGTAAAATAAGTACACTAAGTAAAAGTACTTAAAAGAGTACAAAGCTTGTATCTGGGGCTGTACCTTGTTGTAGAAAAGAAAATGAAAGGTGGGTTTACACCCACCCCTCATCCGGGGTACAACTCCCCTACGTGTTCGTTCTGATAGAGTCGCAGACAGGTGGAGTGAAGTTGAAAGCAAACCAAGTATTTATTACTGAATTCAGGAGAACCAATACATAAAAGACAGTTAACAGCCGTCCCAGTAAAAGTTCTGACCCCCCTCTGATCTGACTCCATGTTTATACCCCAAATGACGTGAAACCTGCTGATGAGGCGTTGCTAACGATTAGCTCATGTTAATATGCATAATTTCACGTGTTAGGACTCAAGTTTCACGTGTCTGACCTTGACTGTGTTCTTCCAGAATGGAACATCGTGGCACTATCTGTGTGTGTGTGCACACCCGCTTTGAAGCAGCGTTTTTTAGGGAGGCACTCACTCACCAAAAGGCCGCTTTGATCTAAGAGCCTCTTCTGTAGCAATTTAGCCCCGTACCGAGCGTACCAGTCGAAATCATACAGAGTGTACCAGCCGATGATTGATGGCCGTAAGTTATGGTCATCATTGCCCTAAAGTCATCCCCAAGACTGGTTGGTTTACAGCAGTTCCTCTTGTTCTTCCTCACACTCCAGTATAGGTAACATATATGGCGGTTTATCGTCTTTGCCCTCCATCATTCGTGTTATTGTTCTTTCTATCAGGGATCTAATACACGGCACGCAGCAGCATCCGCATGTAACTAAAATAGCAGCGAATACAGCGCTCGCCGAAGCCATAGATATAAATACACCTATCCATTGTCCGAAAGTTCTCTCCAGCCATTTAGTGATTGGATTATCTACCCCCGTGTTCTCTGCCATTTCTCTAGACAGGGCTTTTAGGGCAATTAACACTTTAGTTACCTTTCCATCTGGGGCTGTGTTATTTGGGATTACGGTACAACATCTCCAAACATATGACAGACGCCACCCTGATTAGCTATTACCATATCTAAGGCTATACGGTTTTGTATGGTCATTAGTGAAGTTGCTGAAAGCTGTTCTGATAAGCCTGTTATGGCTGCCCTGGTAATGTTAGCCAGTCTCATTACTTGGTAATTTACATAATTAATTCTATCGACATTCTTGTTTGGTATGATCCAAATTAAGATACTTTCCCATCCGGCGGCTATCTGATCTAATTATGCTCTTATCTAATACTTATCTAATTTATGCTCGTCTGGGACGCCCCGAGGTACGCCTATTGCGTCTATGTACGTAGGTGTATTTTTGGTTAAGTCAAAATCATAGTCATCTGATCTCCTAGACTCATTATAATTAGAAATAGTTTTGTGTGCGCCGTACATAGTGATTGGGGAAATTAGTCTTACCATAGCGCAGAGGCCTTGACTACACGTGGGTAGTCTTAACAGTAAGGTTGATCCTCCACAATAATAATACAGTCCCGCTCTGGCCCATGGCCCTATAAGGTTACCGGAATCGCCATTAAATATAGTGCGGCACCAATTAGTGTTTTGGGTTCTTTGTCTCGTCCCCTGCTGTATGGTTAAAACAAGTAAAGTTACCTGAATCGGGAATCTGAAATTGTCCTGAGCCGGTGTTGTTTGCTATGACTGGAAAAATGTTCGACAGGACAGTACAAATGGCAGGGTTAGCCATATGTGTTAAATTAATCATGCACTGGAACCCTATCGGGTCTTCTGTTGGAAACAATGGTGCTTTACCTAAAAACAATGCCGGTCTTGCTGCGGCACATGCTACGCACCCGTCCATGTTAGCTTCTCTGGCTTGTGCATTTATCCATTTTATCCATAAGTTGCTCCCTTCAAACCCTGTACTTAACTTTACGATCTGTTTGGTTGTCCATGTAGAATAATCTGCTCCCAGTATAGACCGATCCCCCCCCATTATTGTCTATTGCGTTGTTTGTGGCCTCGTCGGTGTCGATGGTCGGTTTATCTGTAACTCTAAGTTTGATCCATCCCACAGGGTCGTTACTATTTACATCCACCCCGACCCCTATGAAAAATGCCGAAGATTTTTCCCCATTTGGATCGGATTGCCACTCTAATGCAATGGTTATTAGATTATTTATCGGACCATTATCCCTTTGTATGTTAAGTTTATGCCATTTCTCCTGTTCACGAGTCGCCCAGCGTTCGGTTGGATCCCAATTGACATGTGTTGACCTAATTACGTTTTCCCACTTGTTACAAGGTCTGGCCTTAGAAGCTGCTTGGTCGGTGTTATGGTTACACTTAAGATTATCATCACGGGACCAACACAAGTACACCGCTTCCCCCTTGGACCCCTGCTTACCACAAGTAACCACGTCACATAAGTTCACTGTCCATGCGGTCGTCTCACCCCAATAATAGTCTAGTTCTATACCTCCCCAGCGCCTGATGCATTTTGAGTCAGACTGAGAAATGGTTGATCGTTTGGTTCTATTAAGCTGTGTGGGCTGGTCTTTAGTTGTCGCGTTAGTCGGGTGTATGGCTGCCGATGTATTTACGATTGTTCCCTCTACCGTTATTAGTTGTTCTTGCTTTGAGACAATGGCCAGTGTTATTATCATTATACCCATTAGGGTAATGGTTATTATTACCTGGAGCCATATTGGAATAACTGGAGGAAGTGCTGGTTCGTTATGGTGTCCGTGCTTTGTCCTGTTCCACCCCCTTTTCCCGTACCAAGCCATTATTAAACCATAAATGTGTTTTCCCTCTAAGGTTTCCACTATTTAGTAAACTGTTATCTATAGCCCTATATGTGTAAGTGTTAAGGTTACAGAGTGTATGTTTTTTTTTACAATTCCGTTTTTAGAAGAGTCCAAGGCAACCTGTAAAAAAAAATGTCCAAGACAACCTGTAAAGAAAAAATAATGTGTTCCCCCTAATTTAGCAAATCACAGTCTATGACCTTATATGTGTAAATGTTAAAGTTACAATGTGTGTTTGTCTTTTCTTCTTGCTTCAGGGTTCTGAGGGTACACTACCTCAGCCCCACGTACGAAGAGCTTTATTCTGGCTCTTGGTGTCTGCAATATCAGTGAATGAAAAGTATGAGTTGGTGTGTGATAAGACTATGTGTGTTCTTTAATGAGATGTGTTTAAGAGTCTCTGTATGTAGTGTACTTTCGTGCGTAATGGCGGAGTAACCCTCACTCTGTGTCCGGACTGGTCCACCTGTGCACCACGTTCTCCTTCTCCCCCCTGTGTAAACAGATCTGAAACGAGACTTTTATATTCATTATAATCATGTTTAAGGTTCTCTATTCATTTTGGAAGTCTTTTAATGGGTCCGCCGTATCTCCTTCCTGCAAGTTAAAATACATGGTTAAAATACATTTATCACACTTAACTTGAGCTCTAATTTCCCCTTGGAAGTTAATTATTTCATATTTAAATTTTGTCTGTGCACAGATTTCAGCCCAATTTTGTTTTCTTACCTTCTTCAGTTGTCCTGATTTTTAGTTATACTCAATCATGATCTTTACTGTCAAATGTGCGTTAAATCCCTAACATTTAGTAATTTTCAATTTTAAATTGCAACATTTAATTATCATCACCATTAATTACTGGCTTTTACCTTACTTTGGTTCACACCCCTTTCCCTTTTAGTGTAACTGCTTCCCTGTTGCTCTAACTAATCCAAATTAGCTCTTACAACACTACCAGTGTTCACCACCTAGTTTACCACTAGACACACACTATTTCTCCTGCATGCACACACTCACACAAACTCAAACACTTCCACTCTCACAAACACTAACAAAACTAAAGATCACACACCTCAACTCTGCAGCATCATTGTACAGAATATATTTTAATGCTTCACAGCACAAAACTGCTGCTTTACACACACCTGCTCTTAAACCTACCCCTGAAAGCTTCCTGTAGATCTTCTCCTATTATATTGGTAATACTTTATAGATAATAAATAAGAAACAAACACCTGGAAATACATCTAAATCATGTTTTTTATATAGAGCTTAATGATCAGCTGCTCTATTTTCCCCTCCATATCCACACTGATTGATAGAATATCAGGGCCCAAAGTATTAAACTCTGCACAAACAACACATAATGTGGCTTCTGTCTCAGGAATGGTTCCATATTGATGTATTGGGCTTTCTTGGGTTACTTTTGCTTGGACTTTAGGATCACCGCTTTTGCTATATTATTTTACCTGCCACTGTATTTTATTAAGAAATTATGTTTCTGACTTTATTCAGTTCTCAAGATTTTATAAAGACTTGATTTCTAGATTAGAATAGAAGCGCTTTAAGAATTGGGATAAGTGGAACGTGATGATTTTCTCTGCATCCATCTTTCCATTACAGATAATAATATTATCAGTATTAATAAACACAAATGTTATGCTTTGCTTTGTCCACGTTATTATAGCAAGTAAATCCGAACAATGCTTTACATTTACTGATAAATATGACCAAACAGAATCTGTATATCTTTATTTATGCATATACAATGCACAGCAGATTGCTTTTCACAATGGTACTGCAACTTCCTTAAACAATTTAATTTATTGTTTTCCCTGCTTAAAAAAGTGGCTTACATGTTGAATAGTGAAAGTTCAATTTTGTAATTTCTAAGTTTCTTATTTCTTATTTTTAAATTAGGATTGAGTGTGTCTTAAAGTTAAGACTGTTCCCTTTTTAAATCAGTGCTCATCTGCATAGTGGTTGTTTTAAAATCAAAAGTAAAAAAAAAATAAATAAATAAATAAATGAACTAAAAGTTGAACAATGCTCTATATGTATAAAATAATGATTGGTCAAAAAATTTTAGTAATAGTGGTGAGAGATAGAAGAGGTAATAGGTTTTAAAAAAGATAAAGTATAAAATGATTATTGGGCAAATAATGGTGGTAATAATGATTATCTATTTACATCTCCCCCTTTTTCTGAAACAGTATTTCCGTTTCAGAAAACTTAACACAAAATTGCTTCACCCTCTGACTGTCCATTGGGCTGGTCTACCCTGCCCAGGCCTCCACTGACACACACCCCATCACTTCATTCATCCACTCACTCTCCCCCTGGGCTGCGCTTCCCCTCCTCTAACTCTTCAGAGATATTTTCTCCGTGGTCTGTTGAATTGCATGTGGTGGTCAGATCGAGACTGTGCCTGCCTTAGGTTGTCCCGTTGTAGTACGTTGGGATCTTACCCGTCTTTGGCCAACCAGCCTAGCCCACTGAACCACACACAGCGTAGCAGCACCGTTTTATCAACATTCAGCGCCGTAGTGTTCCTGCAGGGTACAGTTAGGGAACGCCAACCCAGGTATGTCATACTGTCATAAACTCACACGCTGATGTTGACCGTGAAAGCCTGTGCAAGGCACCAAGTATCCATAGTTTATTATAGATTATTACTGTATACATATTTTCTTTATTACCATCATTATTACCTTTTCTCTCCCACTGAATTTAGCTTAAATTATTTGCTTTGATGACACTGCTCTGGAATGGACCCAAAACTCCCTCACTGATAGAAAACATGCATGTCAACTAATAATTATTCGGATTTGGCATCTGTATCTTACAGATGTACCACAAGGTTAAATTTTGGTCCAGTTTTATTTAATATATACATAAATTACATTGCTGGCTCTGCTTCTCAGATTGCAAACTTTATCATTATGCAGATGAAACAATTTTATATTGCTTAGCTGATTTTGTTCATGCTGCAGCCAAAAAATTACAGAATGCATTTGCTTTATAGGTGGCATTGTATAAGCATGAAAACTAAATTTATGCTGTTTTCCAGATCTCTTTCTAGTTTAATTTAATACTGTAAAGAAAGAAAGTAAAGCAAGTTCTTCATTGCAGAAAGTAAAGCATATGGAAAGCCAAACAGAAAGCTCAATGTTTAAATACATTTGATCATGTCCCCTTATCAGAAAGAGACCCAATTCCCTGTAGCTTGAAATAGATGCAACACTGAGTTTCCTTAAAAAAAATAATAATAGTAAACTAAATAAATAATAGTAAAAATAAAAATAAGTTCTTTCCTCACTGGTTTCTGAAATCTACTATCCCTCTTAAGAGAATCAAAATATCAGCATAGACTGAGAGACATGAGATCATAGAGAAATTAGATATTACATCTGTCTTATAAGTCTCATTCAGCTAAGACTGAACTGAGATCAGTCTTAATAACAAACGAACAGTAAGATAATTGACTAAATCACCTGATAGAAAAAGCTGTTTGGAATGGCTCGCTCATTAACTCATTCACTATTCACTATGTAGCATTTTCTATTTATTGAACTGATTATTTAACAATCAAACAATAAACCATGTTTATTTGTCCTGCTCTGAGGACAGCTGACACAACAGTACTGCATGGCATAGTATATTTTGGAATATATAAGCATATATCTTCTGTACAATATTATTATAATATAATACAATTAATAGTGAACTATATGGGGAAAAAATGTACTGCTCAGTTTTTACAAAGTATTGCAAAAATGGCCTCCCCAAATTGCTTAGTATTTCTGCAATAGGAAACGATTCCGACACAGCCACACACATTCATTATTTTCATTATTAGATTTGCTTATAGAATATAGAGTTAGACATATGTCCCTGTTAGGTTAGGGCCCCCAAGATATAGTCCAATACCCAAATCAATCCCTTTATTAAAACTCTCTAAGTTCTCTAATTATCTATTCAGTCACACACCATTATTCAACAACTTAATTATTAATATTAACAGTTCCCCAGCCTTGCTTACATTAAAGTACACTTTACTCATGATTGGGTATTCACATTTTCACATTCTCTTTTTAGAACTGTCTTATAACGTATGCATATTTATATTATATTATATTTATATTTCACATTAGTCACTTTCGTAATCGATGTCATCGCACTTTACTCTGTTAATTATTTAATTATTTATGACCATTAGTAACATCTACTGCACTGTTCCGTTTACAGATAGATCCTTATCTAGTATAGTTAGTTTTTTTATAGCCTTATATATTTTATATATATATATATCTATTTATCCGTACAAAAAGCCTTTCCCCCTGTTCACCTCTGTCCCCCATTTTCACTGTGTATTACTCTATTTCCCTACTGAAGTGATGTTATATTTTCTATGATATCTCACGAGCGTTAATTTACAAATAAAACCAACCTCTCAGTCTAAAACCAAATCAGTGTGCTGGACCAACTCCATCCACCTACTACACCTTGGACTCCTCCCCTCCTCCCCCTCCTCATCCATTCCTATTTTGTTGTCACACAAGATTTCGTACACTCAACCAATCACACCGCTCGCAGGAGCCCCACTCACACACAGTGTCACACACACTCCAACACATATGCACACACTTCTGTTTCACGCACTCTGTCTTAGTACTACATAGTAGGTACAGCGCCTACTAATTTTACCAAATGTCTAGAGCAGGAACAGCATCTGCTTCTATACTTTTTATGTTTATTATTATTTTTATTTTTATATTTTTTATTTTATTTTATTTGTTTTTTATTTATTTTTGTTATTTTCTGAACCTGTTCACGAGCGGATCAATCTCGAGGTGGGCTTACACCTAGTCTTTATCCGAACTTCTCGTCAGAAGCCGGGGGGACACGCCAGCTTCCAATCCTTAAAACCTGAGGAGGCCCAGCCTCTACTCTAAAACCCGAGGAGGCCCAGCCTCTACTCTAAAACCCGAGGAGGCCCAGCCTCTACTCTAAAACCCGAGGAGGCCCAGCCTCTACTCTAAAACCCGAGGAGGCCCAGCCTCTACCCGAGGAGGCCCAGCCTCTACCTGAGGAGGCCCAGCCTCTACTCTAAAACCCGAGGAGGCCCAGCCTCTACCCGAGGAGGCCCAGCCTCTACTCTAAAACCCGAGGAGGCCCAGCCTCTACTCTTTTTAAAATACCTTGGTATGCTTCCTGCTCCCCTCCGGACAGCATCCAGACCGCTGCTCCACTCAAATTTGAAATAGTCAATATGCAGAATTTGATTAAACCGGCTCTGCTTACCTGTTTTGTTAAGTTCGGCCGTGAGTGGATCAGTGCCGGACGCTGTCCTCTGTCAGACTCGTCGGGGTCACCAAATTGTTGTAGAAAAGAAATTAAAGATGGGTCCACACCCACCCCTCATCCGGGGTACAACTCCCCTACGTGTTCGTTTTGATAGAGTCACAGACAGGTGGAGTGAAGTTGAAAGCAAACCAAGTATTTATTTCTGAGCTCAGGAGAACCAATACATACAAGACAGTTAACAGCCGTCCCAGTAAAAGTTCTGACCCCCATCTGACTCCATGTTTTATACCCCAAAATGACGTGAAACCTGCTGATGAGGCGTTGCTAACGATTAGCTCATGTTAATATGCATAATTTCACGTGTTAGTACTCAAGTTTCACGTGTCTGACCGGACCACTAGTGTCTGACCTTGACTGTGTTCTTCCAGAATGGAACATCGTGGCACTATCTGTGTGTGTGCGTCGCCCCCCGCTTTGAAGCAGTGGTTTTTAGGGAGGCACTCACTCACCAAAAGGCCGCTTTGATCTAAGAGCCTCTTCTGTAGCAATTTAGCCCCGTACCGAGCGTACCAGTCGAAATCATACAGAGTGTACCAGCCGATGATTGATGGCCGTTAGTTAGGGTCATGCAGTGAACGAAATGCTTCAAGCATGAGCTACGCAATAGTCACACAATATATTTCATATATTATATGTTAATGTGTTAGTAACGCGTGGTTAGTCCGCCATATAATAAATCCTATGTGTTAGTAAATGCCTTATGTGTCATGTGGGTTAATTTGTCATAATAGATGTGTTAGTCACATGCCTGATCAAACAATGTTTATCTATATGTGTAAATAATATATATTGTGAGTATTGGTTAATCTTCTATATAAATGTGTGTAAAATACACTGTGAGTAATAAAAATGATCAAATACAATGTGAGTATTGGTTAATGCATATAAAATACAAGGTTTCACACAATGATTATGTAATTATAGATACTAAGTTAAGCAATCATAATTGATGATATTTGTCAATACACCCAAGGTAAAATAAACAGTATCTTTTCAAACCCCAGCCATAAAGCCCATTCACTGTCTACTTTATTAGAAACCCCAAACTTGTAGCTCCCCTCAATTGGCCACTTTTTTAGAAACCCCAGCCTTAAATCACACTTACTGGTCAATTTATTAGAAACCCCAGCCTTAAATCCCACGCAATGGCCACTTTATTAGAAACCCCAAATTTGTACTTCCACTCAATGGCCACTTTATTAGAAAACCCAATTTTGTAATTCCACTCACTGGCCACTTTATTAGAAACCCCAGCTTTTGTAGTTTCACTCACTGGCCACTTTATTAGAAACCCCAACCTTGGAGTTCCACTCACTGGCCATTTTATTAGAAACCACAGCTTTTGTAGTTTCACTCACTGGCCACTTTATTAGAAACCCCAGCGTTTGGAGTTCCACTCACTGGCCATTTTATTAGAAACCACAGCTTTTGTAGTTTCACTCACTGGCCACTTTATTAGAAACCCCAGCGTTTGGAGTTCCACTCACTGGCCATTTTATTAGAAACCACAGCTTTTGTAGTTTCACTCACTGGCCACTTTATTAGAAACCCCAGCGTTTGTAGTTTCACTCACTGGCCACTTTATTAGAAACCCTAAATTTGTAGTTCTCCTCACTGGCCACTTTATTAGAAACCCCAACTTTGTACTTCCACTCACTGGCCAGTTTATTAGAAACCCCAAATTTGTAGTTACCCTCACTTTATTGGAAACATCTCTGTTCTGCGTCTTGCACTCAACTGAACACTTTATTAGAAACCCCAGCCTTAAATCCAACTTACTGACCATTTTATTAGAACCCCCAAATTTGTAGTTCACCTCACTGGCCACTTTATGAGAAACCCCAGCCTTAAATCCTTTTCACAGGCCACTATATTAGAAACCCCCGCCTTAAATCCTACTTATTGGCCACTTTATTAGAAACACCTAACATTTGCTTTTTGCACACAACTGGCCACTTTTTTAGAAACCCCAACCTTAAATGCCACTCACTGGCCATTTTAGTAGGAACCCTAGCTGTACACTTCCACATACTGTCCACTTTATTAGAAACACCTACCTTCTGCGTTTCCATGCACTGGCCACTTTATTGGAAACACCTACCTTCTGCTTATTCCATTCACTGGCCACTTTATTAGAAACCCTAGCTGTATACTTCCAGATACTGGCCACCTTATTAGAAACCCTAGCTGACCTCTACCTTGTGCTTCTTTTATGCACTGGCCACTTTATTAGAAACTCCAACTTTGTACTTTCTCTTACTGGCCAATACATTAACACATGGTGAGCTATGAGGTAAGGGTATCTAATAAAGTGTAGCTGCAGGTTCCAGCTTAACACGTTCCTATTGCTATTTATAGAGTAAAACTGTAAAACCTCCCTTCATTCTTCATTTACAGCGCAAAAATCATGGTCTTCCAGCCTAAAACACAGTCTAACACGAACACGCTGTGCTAATAACACATCTGAATTATTCACCGCATTGTCAGACCTTTCACAGTCATGTGGTTATGAGAACCACACATTACATTAACCACACCATGACAGCCTCTCATTTGAAAACCAAAAATTACGAAAATCAATCACCAGCTGAAGCCCTGGTTTCATTTTAAAGGGCTGCAGGGAAATGCAAATGGTGTTGCAATTTTCCTCCCTTAGGCCTGAAAGCCTGAATGCTGAAGCTCGCATGCCTGATACAACAAAACACAAATGCAAAAAAGTTGGGACAGTATGGTAATTGCAAATACAAATGTGTGTTACTTACATTCACTTTGACTTTCGTTTGATTGCAGACAGCATTTGCACAAGGTGTGTTTTGTATTTTATCTGATAAACTTTCTGCTCAATTTAATTTATAATATACAGTGCTGTGAAAAAGTATTTCCCCCTACAGATTCCTTGTGTTTTTGATTTTTTCAGATGAACAAACATAGTAATATCAGACAAAGATAAACAGAGTAAATATATAAAAAGCTATTTTTAACTGATAGTTTCATTTATTAAGGGAAAATTAATCTATTCAAACCAACCTGGCCCTTTGTGAAAAAGTATAGTATTTACCCCTATAAACTAATAACTTGCTTGTGCCACCCTTGGCGGCAACAACTGGAATCAATCATTTGCGATAACTTAATTTTACTCTTCTTTGCAGGGTCATTGTCCTGCTGCAGAACCCAAGTACACCTGAGCTTAAGGTTACAAACTAATGGCTGGACATTCTCCTTCAGGATTTTCAGATAGAAA
This sequence comes from Astyanax mexicanus, assembly GCF_023375975.1. Lineage (NCBI taxonomy): Eukaryota > Metazoa > Chordata > Actinopteri > Characiformes > Acestrorhamphidae > Astyanax > Astyanax mexicanus. The sequence goes on from NC_064429.1 coordinate 9,010,113, forward strand.
GCAGAATTCATGGTTCCATCAATTTCAGCAAGTTTTACAGGTAGTAAAAGCAGAGAAGCGGCCCCAGACCATCAGACTACCACCACCATGTTTTCCAGTATGATGTTCTATGATTCTATGTGTTATATCTTAGTTTTTTGTCAGATGTAATGGGACACACACATTCCAAAAAGTTCTGTTTTTGTCTCATTAGCCTACTGAATATTTTCCCAATCTCTTCGAGATCATTAAGATGTTTTTTTTTTCTTTTCCAATTTAAGATGTTCTTTAAAAAGTCTTCTTTTTGGTCAGCAGTGTTTTTTGCCTTGGTGATGGTGATGGCAACGGATGATTTTAACCTCCTAGGACCTGGAGTCCACATGTGTGGACATCACATTTTGGTTTGTCTAGACCACAATACTAATTTTTGCTCTTCAAGGGCCTGGTGTCCTCTTATGAGTCCATTATACTGTCACCTAGTGGTGGCGGAAGAGTTTAACACGTTACAGTTTAGATTTTTTTCAGGAATTTAAATGTACAGTAAAAATGATGTTTTTTTACTTTGGTTGTCTTAGTGTTGAAGCAGCACTCCAAATGAGTCATATTGCTCAAAAGGGGCACAATTGATGTTTCTACTTTTGTTTTGCACTGCTGTGTTCAGGCACAAAATAAATGTTTTGCATATCATTACTATTTTGCGTCATATGTTGACAATTTTTTCTCAGAAACTACATCATGTAAAAAGATAAACAATTTTGATTTTTTACAGGTGCCAATCAACCCAGAAAGCAAACATAAATAAAAAATGCATGCCATTTTTGAATTGCAAGTCTTTAAGGAGTATAGATCTCCAGTTTGTAACACATGCTTAAGAAAAGTATTGAAATTTAAAATATTCAAAACAATGTTCATCAAAGTTTGATCGGAAGATTTTCATTAAACCATTTAATAAACGGGGAGCAATTTCAGTGTTTAAATGGTACAAAAAGTACAATCAGTATTATTACTGTATGAGCTCAAGACCAAACATTAAAAGGACCATCCAGACTGTTATCAGCAATACGTCCAAAAGCCAGGGTCTGTCATGGCGTAGGGGGTTTCTAACAAAGTGAGCAGCGATTCCTCAAAACTTTTCTGATTTTGGGTAGAAAAAGATGCCAACGTTCCAAAAATGACACCATGTGCTTGTGCCCAACGGCGTCCTCACGCTTCTGAGCACCAGTATTGATCCCGTCTGGGTTGAGTGGGTTAATTAAATGGGAAAGGTAAGCCCTAAAACAAAATATTGAGCAGAGCGGCCGGAGAAGACGCGCCCCTCCTTCAGATGTTAAAACAGCAATCAATACGGCATAACCGGGGAATATCTGTCAACAGCAAGTGATCTGCTGGCAGGATTAGGGAGCTGGCTTCAGACGCCGTGGCTCAGTTCGAGGTTTTGTTGAGCATTTATAATGAGGTGCAGAGGGGGGCCTGCAAATTGTTTTGGCCTGGAACTGGAAGTTCTTTCGAGGTGCATCAGCAGGACTCAATAGTCAATAGTGCACAGAGCGGTGCACAGCCATACTAAATTTGTTTCAGGAGCTATTTCGAGCACAGAACACTGTTTGGTTTTGTTTGGTTCGACTAAATAAAACACATGATGAATAAGAAACCAATGAGATCCCGATTGGTTATCATCGATAAAAAAGGCAACAAGAAGTTGATAGCTGGAACGGATAAAAGCTTTTTCTGTGCAAATTTACTGATGATATACAGTTTGTAGAGTAAGTAATTACAGTATTTGAAGGAAATGATTGAAAATGAAAGTTTATCAGGGAAAACTGTACAATTGAAAGGAGGCTTTAGTACCCTATTGAAGCCTCTAGCCTGGATACAAGATGAGAAATATTTGAGAATGGAGGCGTAAAGGGTTGAAAGATTTAGTAAAGATTATGAGATCCTGATGTATGTTATATCTGGTGTGATACAACATAAGAAAAAAAATGGCTTTTTCTTTTTATTCAAAGAATCTTCCAGACAAAACAAAAAAAAAAAATAAAGAAAAATTAACCAAAGTTCAAGGGGAAAAAAATTACTCTCAAAACAGTGAGGCTTTTTTTGTCTAATGTAAAAATAACCAGACTGTACTTCCTTGGTCTCAGGCAGCCTCCCACCGTTCCACCAGTCTAAACTCCTCATCAACGGACCTCACCACCCGCTGTTCCACCAATCATGACTGAGTGGTGTACCTTGGAGTCGACCTGACCTAAGATGATGACTGGACTCAGCTTGTTTAAATTGATTATAAAACAGGTGCCATATGATTCTGTCTAGTAGGATACAATCGTCATCCCCTGCGAAGCTCACACACATACATCTCAGATAGTTCATAAAATACTGATTAAATATATAGTTTTCTGACACTATGACCAGGAGATCACCAGTTTGAATCCTGTTCATTTGGTGCTCTCTCCCCACATCACTCCAAAGGGTGATGTCGATCAGCACAAGGCATCTGTGAGATGATGTATCGGAACTGATTCGCTGCGCTTTCCTCCTAGTGCGCTGTGATGCTACTTGGCAATGCTGCATCAGCAGAAGTTCAATCTGTACCCTAAATGATCCAATGGTCATACTTCTAAAGAAGTATTTAATTTAGAGTTCTACTGCTCCACATGCTAATGATGGTGGGTTTTATACCCCTTTATTCCACACCTGGCATTAGGCATGATACCAACAGGTTTACCTGAATCTAAGATTCCTATTTTGATGGTTATACTCTACATACTACAGCAACGACAGGCATTGGGAGAGATTAAAAATGGTGAGAATACTAAACCTAAGTATAATACTAAGGTATACCGGTACAGCTCCACCTGGTCTGGAGCACCGGGAAAGTGTCAGAAGTTTAAGGTCACACGTCACAAACTTCTACAAAGATGTGTCCAAGTAAGAATGAATGTGGTGATCTGTAGTGAATTGCCGTGAGCATGTATGTCCCATCAGCAGGAGAAAAAATAGTCTGCCTGCAAAATAATGATGAAACCAGCTCAGAGTACTCAGTGTTTTCCCCCAGCGCACAGCATCCATCATCCGCGAACGATGATCCGCAGGCAAAGAACACATCCCTAATTCATGCCGTAGCCATGTGTCACTTTGAAAACTGGATCCAACTACACATGTTTACTGGAATTTACTAATCCAGTGCCAAGCTTTATACTGTTCCCCCGAGGACTGAAAACCAATTGCCTGCGGCCCGGCTGAAAAATCGCCCGCCAGGATCGCCCGTGTAATTTGCAGCAATGCGGAACATCAGTCGAGAAGGATGACATCAGCGCCGGTCATGGCTGCTCCAGAAGCGTCAAAGCCGGTGGAAGCCCGTCGGCTCGGAGTGAACGTCTTCTGGAGGAGTTGGCCTGGCGAGGTTTTCGCCTGCCAATAAAAGAGCAAGTTCCTGCGCATTGGTCTAGCTCATCAGCCACCGCAACGACATCGCTGCGAGCAGTAATATATCCAGGATTCACCTGAGTAGATTCACTGGCGGGCGCTATTGATCCGAAGCTCAGGCCTGTGTCCAAGAATATCATTTCCTCCATCACACCCTGGCAGGGCCGTCCGGGGGAGGACAGACCGTATTAAAAGTAGGAACGCTTCGATTATGAGAGATGAAAACAACACGGCGGTGATCCTTCAGAAAGGCAGGGATTCAGTTTTGATGGAAATAAGTGGCGGCCTCAAACTCGGGCCAGATGCCACCTTTGTTATCACATTGCCCACTAAAAGAACAGGTCAAAACAGAGCTGTGCTTCTCTGCACTGACCCGGGTATGGGTTGGGTAAGCTTTTCACAGAGAATAAATAAGCTCCTGCAACAGGAAACACAGAAGCACTGTTTCACAGATAAGGGCAATGGGTTTCTCACTAAGGCTCTTGAAAGTGAATAGATGGGTAATACACTCGCGGATGGCCCAATTAGCCGAGCAATTTTAGAGACGTAATAACGCTACAGAGCTGTAATGGGAACACTGTAGAGGACAAAGGCATGATTACACACATGCTACAGCTTGCATGGTTATTGCATCTTATGTACAGTGATTTTCTCTGATAGTGTCTTGCAAATGAATTGTGCTCGTATATAGAAGCAGGCTAAATCTGTTATTCTTTACACTGCACTGAATGGAATCGAAGTACTAAAGTACTGCATTAGTCTTAACCTTTTTAGTAAATGTTCTACTAGGCTTTTTGTCTTGAACTTGACAGTCTTTGCCCTTAGTCTTGGACCTGGTAGTGTTTAAAATACAGTACCAGACAAAAGTTTGGACACAAATCATCCAGACTATGAAGGAACACATAAGGAATCATGTAGCAACTTAAAAGTGTTAAACGAACCAAGATTTTTGTGAAGCATTTAGGTGCTCTTATCTGGGGAGCTGTTTGTTAACTTGGGGTTTCTGAAGCTGGTAAATATGATAAACCTTATCCTGTATAACTCTTTCTTGCTCTTCCTTTCCTGGACTGCTCCTGATGAGTGCCAGTTTCATCATCAAATTTTTTTGATGTTTTTTTTTTTTTTTTGCGACTGCACTTGAGAATACTTTCAAAGGTGTTGAAATGTTTCGGAATGACTGACTGTCATTTTTTCCTTACTTCGTTTTTTCTTTACTTAGTTGAGTAGTTCTTCTGATAATCTGGATTAGAAAATTACTCAAATATTCACTATTCACTGTATACCTGTAACTCTACCTCTTCACCACTTTACAACTGATGCTCTCAAACTAAACATTAAGAGACAAGAAATTCAAGTAATTAACTCTTGACGAGTTCAGCACAGCTGTTAACTGAAAACCTGAATGAATTCCAGGTGACTCTACCTCATAAAGCTGACTAAAAAAATCTGAGGAATCTAAATTATAAAATATAAAACATATACTGGTTTGTTTAACCCTTTTTGACCATAGTTTGGATGACTTCAGTATCTGCCTACCGCCATTCCCCCAGTCCCATTTCCACACTCAGGGTTGTCAGGTATAGGCCAGCAGCATACTTATCGTTGCTTGCCACTGTGTGTCAATCTGTGTCAATTTTTTTGTACGTAAAGACCTGAATGTGCTGTGAAAGGCCTAAACCCTCACAGATGCACACGCTAGCATTCAGGTCTGGGGTCTGCAAAAATATGGCGAGCCTCTCCTCCGCATTTCACTGAAACGTGCAACTGGAAATGAGGCCTGTGGATTTCGTGTGGGTGAAAAAACAAGCACGAGGAAGCAGTCACATGCAGTAAACTCACAGCAGTACGAAGGTCAGAGTGGAACAGCAGATCCACACGCCAACAACCACACACTCTTACACACCTCCTCCTCAATCCCAATGAAGAAATAAAGCAGCATACTGCCAGAACAGATTTGCTGCATTCCTGTTACAGATGTTGCACATTTGTAAACTGCTTCAGTTTTGTAAACCGTCCTGTTCACGTGCTCATCCATATTCATCTGCTGCCAGTAAGAATCTGCTGCAATTAGTCAGATCTTCTGATGGAGAATTCGCTTCATAAACTTTGCTTTAACTTCACCCAAAAAATTACAGACTACCTAAAAGATAAATGTCATTCTTTTTATATCAAGCACAAAATAATTTGACTGGTCTCAGCGAGTCTGTGTTTAAGATCTGAGCTGACGTTCTTTAGATATTGGCCTTTAAATCCAGCTGCTCTTCCGCAGTTTCATCGATACTGAGTTGGGAAAAAAAAAGGTTCTTTTGTCCTTTTCCAGGTTTCAGAGGTGTCAGGAAGCGTCACAGAGCAATTACAGCTCACCGTCGCTATTTCCAGCCAGACAGAGCAACGTTCTGTACTGACATCTCAAAAAAAAAAGAAAGAAAAAAAAATGGAGACCAACTATTTAAACAAGTTTTAAATACGTTTTACTTAAGGTTACTTTACTTTATTATTTGAGAGTGCTTCTAATGAATTACAACATATTGACTATTTCTATTAGTTTTTACAGGGAAAAAAATAAATCTGCTTTATTTAGACTGTTTTAGGGCGTTTTCACACTTATATTTGGTCTCTTTGGTCCGGATCAGTTGATGAATTTGTTTATTTGTAGCTTCAGTTTCTCCCTCAGTTTGGTTTGGTTTCACACAGGCATAAACCTAAACGCACCAAAATGCCATGCACCAATAAACCATGTGAGCACATCGTCTCCTCTGATTGGTCAGAGCTGTCTGGCGCAGGAGCAAAAAAGTAAATATTGCAAGAAGATTCTGTGTTTCAGAGTGTATATCCGTGCAGTGTGAAGCTGCTTTATAACAAAACATTGAAAATTTGTCCTAATAAATGAGCAGTGAATGCTGCACATACTGTGCTCAGTGTGTAAACAGCATGAAGCAGCAGAGACAGCGTTTGTTCATAGCTGTGGTAATGAGTGTTATCTGGCTACTATATCAGATGAAACTGTGTCTTATCAGCAATTTAGCTAAAATAAAAGGAGTGTATTTAATACCTGGGTCGGATTAAGACCAGATCACATTCTCACTACAAGCAAACCGGTCCTGAGTTTTAAAAAATGTAAGAATTCATAGTACAATATATTTTTAATATAAGAAACAATCATTTTCTCACAATACTTTAGAGATTATTATTCTTGGGGAAAGTGCAGTGTGAGCTTGTAAGTGTCAGTAAGCTTGTGTTCACTAATGGGATCATGACCTTAAAGTGTATAAACTGTACGAATGCATTTTTGAGAGCAATCTGACACTTTAGCCACCTTTTAAATCACCTGTTTGCCCAAACAAATGCATGTTTTTCTTTGTACAGGGTGGCATTTTGTTTCCTAACCCAATTAAGATGCCAACATTAAGCACATGCCAACATGTCTTGTTCTGGTTTGTCCCACAATATGCTCCTCTTTAATACTGAATTTGAGACAATCTCACACATAATCCAGACTAAACCTTTTAAAAATCTGTACAAAATCATTGGGAAATGGATTTCTTCTGTTTCACCCTCCCCGAGGTCTACTTGAGACGCTTGTGTGGGTTGATTTACTAAGAATACATAAAACAGGCTGTTGTCTTAGTGCCACTAAGACAAACTATATGGACAAAAGTATTGAGACACCTGCTGATTCATTGTTTCTTCTGAAATGAAGGGTATTTTATATAGAGTTTATCCTGCTTTTGTTGGATTAACTGTCTCTACTGTCGAAGACAAGGCTTCAGGGTGTTGGATGATCACAACTACACCTCATCTCCAACTTTCCGATTCCTAATATATCCCTAAAGTATTGGGTGGTGCTCCATTATGTAGTGGGAATCCTTATGTGAGGCAAACAGGGAAACCATGCAATCCGCCAAAGTCAGGGTGCACCTGACTCTTAAAGGGAATTGTGACCTGCTGATTGGTTTATTTCATGTTACGTCCAAAACACACCTTTAAATGATTAAGTAGTACATGCCTTTTGTGCATTTTGAGCCGCACAAAAAGGTAAGGTGTACTTTTCCCAACACTACGATAGCAAAGACACATTGACACGCCCTAAATCAATTTGCACAATTAACAGCTCACCTATAGATTGCTAAAACAGATGAGACTTTCTGGAAAAAAAAAACAGGAAGTAAATAGGTTGGGAGTGAGTGAGCAGCGTTTAAAAGTAAATTTCACATGGAAGTTTTCACCTTTACCTTTTTTACTGACGTTTTTTTATTGCATATTGTGGAGCCTCTCATGGAGTACTTCATGATTCATGATTTTCATGATAAATACGTTGTTGCTTTCTGTATATTTGGAACTATTTCCAACAATAGTATCAGTATCTTGTGTCTAAACCATAGACTGTGTATAGCTGGACAGAGCGTCTCTCAAAAGTGAAGCCACCACAGGTCGACAATTTTCAATCACCTTTTTTTCTAATATACTGTAATTCTACCTCCATTATTTAAATGCAGCAGCTAACCGTGTAACCTCTGCTTATATTGTCAAATTTTAAATCCCCACAGAATTTGTTTTTTAAAACGTTATTCAGCTCTATTCAAAAAGGTGTGGTTATTGTAAAAGGGCTGGGTTACACCTAGCCGGGGTGGGACCAATGACTGTATGGGCGGGACCATAGACTGTGTGAGTTCTGTGGAGGGTTATTTAAATGAGTAGGCTGTCAACTGGTGGGAACGCAGGATAATAACTGAAAGGCACCAGGGTTCTTACAGACATGAATGAAATCAGTTCAAGAGTTCAAGTTATTTTGTTCAAAAAGTGCTGGGGGTCTCCAATGGCAGGATCGCATGCACTAAGTTTGCATTTAAGGCTAATACTTAATGCTGCATTTTTGTTGCCCAGCGATTTATCCCATTCATTTTCAGTGAGAAGTGTCGGCTCCGTCAGACGCAGTCACGTGGTGCATCATGGGTCTGACGCGTCAAGTCTGGGGGATGCGATGCAATAAAAAGTTGAGCCAAGGTGAACTTTATACAAATCTGTCCAACACAATGTGTCTATCCAATCAGAGAGCAGGTGTTTGCTCGATACGTGTCCTCAGCGCAGTGTTTGAAAATATTTTAGTTCCGCTTTAAAGCAAACCAGAGAGAAATGGAAAAAAAGCTAATTACTGCATTTTTAGGCTTTCTTGTCCTTTATGATAAATCCCTGCTGATTTACAGGGACTCTGATCAGCGTAATACAGTCTGGAGAAAGGTGCAGAGACTGTTGGGGTCTCTGGTGGGTTTTGAAAAAAAAATATTGTAAAATAATTGTTTGCTTTTGTTAGCCTATATGCTACTCACTAGACAGTGTTATAAAGCTCAGTGAACATTTATATTTATAAAAATACATTTATATTTATTAGTTTATTATAAATATAGCTTGTATAAAACCATTTCCCCATGTATTAAAACAATTTAATTGGATGACGCAGGGAACGCCTTCGTTCATGTGCATTGACACATGAGCGTAAGGCTTATGTGCTTATACTTACATCTTACTTAGAATTTTGACATTCAGGCAAAGCCTATAAGTACAGGTTGAGTATTGTGTATCTAGATGTTCAATCGTACTTTCGATTTTGGCAGTATGCAAACTTGAGCTAAGATGTTTATCTATGTAAACAAGCTAGGGAAATTCGGGTGGTCAGGAGACCAATGATATAACATTAGTACATTGATGGTGAATTACATTAAAGTTAACAAATTTCCCTACTATATCTGATACCTATTCAAATACTTCTATTCAGTGCCTAAGCAAACACGCGCATCACCACAAACCAGGATATTCTGTAAAGGTCACATCAACCTGAGATCAGGATACATTTTCCTATTGTTAATTAAAATGGCCTGAAAGCACAATGCCTGATAAATATCTGAGCACCATTCAAATGTATTTGGATATGATTTAGCCTATATAGCTTTGTTTTTCCTCTTTTAACAAAAACAGCTGCTTCTGTGAGTACACATGACTCTTAACCACTTGATACTGAAAACATTTATAGTGAATACATTTATATATTAGACATGTCACACAAAAAAACTTCGGGACTGGCAGATGATGGCACACTGTGGCACAATATCATGATCCAAAATTGTCTGAAACCAGTTAATACCATGGAAATTATTTAATTGGAATTTGGGGTGGCCACATATAGACTGTTAATTACAAAAGAAACAATGCTTTACCTAAAACTAAACATTTCAGCTTCTATATATTTTTAAAAAAGTCAACCCAAAAATACATTCTGTTTGAGAATCGCAGACAATGACATAAAGCTCAAGAAGAAAATAAGAGGCCACTTAAAAATAACGAGTTTCTTTGATTTTACCAAATTGAAAACCTCTGGAATATAATCAAGAGGAAGATGGATGATCACAAGCCATCAAACCACCAAACTGATCTGCTTGAATTTTTTGCACCAGGAGTAAAGCAGCATAAAGTTATCCAAAAGCAGTGTGTAAGACTGGTGGAGGAGAACATGATGCCAAGCTGCATGAAAACTGTGCCAGGGATATTTCACCAAATATTGATTTCTAAACTCTTAAAACTTTATGAATATGAACTTGTTTTTTTGTTTTGTTTTTTGCATTATTTGAGGTCTGAAAGCTCTGCATTTTTTTTGTTATTTCAGCCATTTCTTATTTTCTGCAAATAAATGCTCTGAATGTCAATATTTTTATTTGGAATTTGGTAGAAATGTTGCACGTGGAATAAATCAACAATGTTTATTTACTCAAACATAAACCTATAAATAGCAAAATCAGAGAAACTGATTCAGAAACTGAAGTGGTCTCTTATTTTTTTTCCAGAGCTGTATAATTACTTTGACAACTGAGTGACACATTAATGTGATTCATACTGGCAGAACTAGTTATTCCCATGGAGGCCAAATTAGCATGACATTTATTTTCACTGCACATCTTTGCAGGTCTTTTTTTTGCAATAGGGCTCATAAGATCCTAAGTATACCAGTAATTCAGTAAATAAAGCCTTAAATACAATTTTTTCCAGGACTTCCTCACAAGTCAGTTAATAATTGGTACCAAATCAAGCTGCACCGTGCAGCTTGATTTGGGGTGTCTTTGCTATCGTAACGACGGGAAAAGTATGCCTTGTGCAGCTCGAAATGCACAAAACGCACATACTAATTCTCTTTATTAATCATAGGTGTAATGTGCAATCAACCAATCCCTTGATCAAGTGAAACAGTACAGTAAAAACACAAAAAGACCGGCAACTGCAACTGAATATTTATGAAAGTCTACTTTGTGAATATCTCCTTTAATATTAACCAATCGCACTAACTACAACCACAGATAATGCTAAAGTAACAAGTATGTAAGAATGTAACTCCACCATCCTGAATTCAGCACTTGTTGATTAAAGCAAATCAGACTCCAGGCTCTGTTTGTACACATGACTCTAACCATTTAATCTGTACCTTAGTAAAGTATTTTAATCAATCAATTTATTTCCACTTAGTAATACATTTTTGAATGCAGCCAAGCATTTACAACTTAAAGGGACTAAAAAATAAGTTTAAATCATAATAACATGCAAACAATATAAGATTTAGTTAAGAAAAAAATAAATAATTCAGAAAAAGGGTATGCAGACAAGCTAAAATATAAAGCAACAGAAATAAAAAAATTAAATTGCATAAAAAGGTAAAAGAAAAAAACTCAACTAAAATTGTTTCAGGCTGTCTGAAGGTGGTTAGAGACGAATAGTTAATAGTAGTTACTAATAGATGAAAAACAAACTGCTAGTCATGTGACACAAATACTTTGAGACTGGCATCTGATGGCACATTGTGACGTGATATCTTGATCCCGATTGGCTGAAGCCAGTTAATGTCATGCAGTCCTACAGCTGCAGAACACTATAAATAACCAGCATCACACCTCACTTTCTATCCTGCGGACACACCTGTATCCAAACAGAGGAGCTGAAGAAAACTATCAACCAGGTGAGAAGATTTTAAACCATGACCATACTGACTAAAATATTCCCCAATTTTAAAGCCTGTCAGCATCACTTATACTGGCTGTAACTAGCTATAATTACTAATAAAATCTAAATAACACTTTACATCTTTTTTCAAATGTATTTACTGGGTCTGATTCCAGAAGTAAAATTCTAACAGCTAGACATATATTAACGATTTAAAACTGGCATTATTTTTTATTGCATTAATTTGCCTTTTAGGTTTTGCACTATGGCCAATAAGATCCTATTTTTACCAGTGCATTTACTGTGGTATCTATGGTGCAAAAAAGAGCCTAAACAAATAATTCTTCTAGACTTGGGTTTAGTTGTGTGTAAAGGTTTGGATATCCTAACATGACATTTTGTTGGGTTTATGAGAAGAAATAAGTTAATAAGTCTACGCAAATTTAGGTGACACTTTACATTCATATTACTGAGGATTTTAAATGATTATAATCTCCCTATACTTTAAATGAAAAGTAATTTAAAAAAGAATAAACGATGTCCAGAAAATCTCACTGAAGGAACACACATTAAAGTCCTGCAGTTTCACTTTAAAATATTTGCATTTAGTTCACAAAGTTTATACTTCAAATTCAAGCTGAACTTGCACCAGGAGTAAAGTCATGAAGTTATCCAAAAGCAGTGTGTAAGACTGGTGGAGGAGAACATGATGCCAAAATGCATGAAAAAAAACTGTGATTAAAAAACCAGGGTTATTCCACCAAATATTGATTTCTGAACTCTTAAAACTTTATGAATATGTACTTGTTTTCTTTACATTATTTGAGGTCTGAAAGCTCTGCATCTTTTTTGTTATTTCAGCCATTTCTCATTTTCTGTAAATAAATGCTCTAAATGAGAATATTTTTATTTGGAATTTGGGAGAAATGTTGTTCGTCGTTTACAGAATAAAACAACAATGTTCATTTTACTCAGACATAAACCTATAAATAGCCAAATCAGAGAAACTGATTCAGTCTCTTAATTTTTTCCAGAGCTGTATTCTGTGAAATATAAATGATATGCGCGTTATGACCAATGTTATGATCAATGTGGAATTGTGTTTATTAATTTCTTTCTAAGACTTAGGTCTACCTGTAAACTGTAAAAATTAGGAAATAAAGATAATATAAAATATATATATATATAAAATGCAGTGTGTGACAGTTGTCTATGAATGGGTCTTATGGAGGTGCTTTAAATCTGTAACACTAAATAAAATTAAAATAGCTGGCATAAAATAATAATAATAAAATGTTGTTGTTTTTTTGTACCACACACTACCTCTTTATCCTGTGGACAGGGCACTTGGTCAGAAGACAGAAGAAGTATCAATCAAGGTAAGATGATTTTGAAGATGATTTCACTTGCAAAGATTTTTCAAAATGTTTCACTTGCAATATTGCAACAATACAGAAATAATGTAGTAATGTAATAATGTGTAAGTGAAGTAATAATGTGGATGTGCAGTGAGCATGAGTAATTGTCCATGGTTTCGTGGTACTGCATTATTAGTGTGATTGCAGTAATGCAATCACAGTATTGTTCTTCTTAAGTCTTATTCTTATTAGTGTGATTGCAGTAATGCAATCACAGTATTGTTCTTCTTAAGTCTTATTCTTCTTCTTCTTCTTCTTATTAGTGTGATTGCAGTAATGCAATCACAGTATTGTTCTTCTTAAGTCTTATTCTTATTATTATTATTATTAGTGTGATTGCAGTAATGCAATCACAGTATTGTTCTTCTTAAGTCTTATTCTTCTTATTATTATTATTATTATTCCACCTGTTTTTTGTCCGGTTAACTAGTGCCGCAGTTTTCGAAATATCGACTTCGTTCAAAAGAGAAAACGTGCGTCCATATCGGGAATGGTGGGCTTGTATACAGCTTTCCGATCGGACTTACGTTTTTCGTAAAAACTTCGTAAGTACGCGTTTTTTTGCCCATTGAAAATGAATGGGCAGAACTTTGCACGCCCGTGGACGTCGCAATTTTTGAAATACTAAGATGAAACCAATTGAGGACCTGTAGAACTTATTGAGCTCTTTCCGAAAATATGCGCTACGAAAAGTTACGAAGTACGGATTTCGTACGAATGTCGTACGAAGTGGCCCCATTGGAATGAATGGGGCCAATCGGAGGACGGCAGCTAGATCGAAGGACAGGTAGCTAGAACTCCACTACTGTGTGTAATGGAGCAGCTATGGGATAAATCAGCGTTAGGTCAAAAGTTTGGACACCCCGGCCCCCCAGTACTGTGTGTAATGGAGCCACGGGTCAAAAGTTTGGACACCCCGGCCCCCCAGTACTGTGTGTAATGGAGCCACGGGTCAAAAGTTTGGACACCCCCGAACGGCCAGAGCAACCTAGCGTGCATAGCTGATTGATGTATTTGCACGTTGCGTAGCAACGTGCAAACACCATTTAATCAAATTTATGCATATACATCACCTAGCAACCACCTAGAAACACCATAGCAACCACCCCGGATACCATAGCAACACCTTAGCAACCGCCTAGCAACACCATAGCAACCACCTAGCAACCATCTAGCAACACCTTAGCAACCACCCCAGATACCATAGCAACACCTTAGCAACCCCCTAGCAACACCCTAGCAACCACCTAGCAACCACCTAGCAACACCTTAGCAACCACCCCGGATACCATAGCAACACCTTAGCAACCGCCTAGCAACACCCTAGCAACCACCTAGCAACCACCTAGCAACACCTTAGCAACCACCCCGGATACCATAGCAACACCTTAGCAACCGCCTAGCAACACCCTAGCAACCACCTAGCAACCACCTAGCAACACCTTAGCAACCACCCCGGATACCATAGCAACACCTTAGCAACCGCCTAGCAACACCCTAGCAACCACCTAGCAACCACCTAGCAACACCTTAGCAACCACCCCGGATACCATAGCAACACCTTAGCAACCGCCTAGCAACACCCTAGCAACCACCTAGCAACCACCTAGCAACACCTTAGCAACCACCCCGGATACCTTAGCAACACCTTAGCAACCGCCTAGCAACACCCTAGCAACCACCTAGCAACACCTTAGCAACCACCCCGGATACCATAGCAACACCTTAGCAACCGCCTAGCAACACCCTAGCAACCACCTAGCAACACCTTAGCAACCACCCCGGATACCATAGCAACACCTTAGCAACCGCCTAGCAACACCTTAGCAACCACCTAGCAACACCTTAGCAACCACCCCGGATACCATAGCAACACCTTAGCAACCGCCTAGCAACACCTTAGCAACCACCTAGCAACACCTTAGCAACCACCCCGGATACCATAGCAACACCTTAGCAACCGCCTAGCAACACCCTAGCAACCACCTAGCAACCACCTAGCAACACCTTAGCAACCACCCCGGATACCATAGCAACACCCTAGCAACCACCTAGCAACACCTTAGCAACCACCCCGGATACCATAGCAACACCTTAGCAACCGCCTAGCAACACCTTAGCAACCACCTAGCAACCACCTAGCAACACCTTAGCAACCACCCCGGATACCATAGCAACACCTTAGCAACCGCCTAGCAACACCTTAGCAACCACCTAGCAACCACCTAGCAACACCTTAGCAACCACCCTGGATACCATAGCAACACCTTAGCAACCGCCTAGCAACACCTTAGCAACCACCTAGCAACACCTTAGCAACCACCCCAGATACCATAGCAACACCTTAGCAACCGCCTAGCAACACCTTAGCAACCACCTAGCAACCACTTAGCAACACCTTAGCAACCACCCCGGATACCATAGCCACACCTTAGCAACCACTTAGCAACACCTTAGCAACACCATAGCAGATACCAGCCAGCACTGCAATCACACTCGCAGTTTCTGTAGGAACTGCAATCTAGTTATTATTATTATTCCACCTGTTTTTTGTCCGGTTAACTAGTGCCGCAGTTTTCGAAATATCGACTTCGTTCAAAAGAGAAAACGTGCGTCCATATCGGGAATGGTGGGCTTGTATACAGCTTTCCGATCGGACTTACGTTTTTCGTAAAAACTTCGTAAGTACGCGTTTTTTTGCCCATAGAAAATGAATGGGCAGAACTTTGCACGTCCGTGGACGTCGCAATTTTTGAAATACTAAGATGAAACCAATTGAGGACCTGTAGAACTTATTGAGCTCTTTCCGAAAATATGCGTTACGAAAAGTTACGACGTACGGATTTCGTACGAATGTCGTACGAAGTGGCCCCATTGGAATGAATGGGGCCAATCGGAGGACGGCAGCTAGATCGAAGGACAGGTAGCTAGAACTCCAGTACTGTGAGTGTATGGAGCAGCTATGGGATAAAACAGCATTAGGTCAAAAGTTTGGACACCCCGGCCCCCCAGTACTGTGTGTAATGGAGCCACGGGTCAAAAGTTTGGACACCCCGGCCCCCCAGTACTGTGTGTAATGGAGCCACGGGTCAAAAGTTTGGACACCCCCGAACGGCCAGAGCAACCTAGCGTGCATAGCTGATTGATGTATTTGCACGTTGCGTAGCAACGTGCAAACACCATTTAATCAAATTTATGCATATACATCACCTAGCAACCACCTAGAAACACCATAGCAACCACCCTGGATACCATAGCAACACCTTAGCAACCGCCTAGCAACACCATAGCAACCACCTAGCAACCATCTAGCAACACCTTAGCAACCACCCCAGATACCATAGCAACACCTTAGCAACCGCCTAGCAACACCCTAGCAACCACCTAGCAACCACCTAGCAACACCTTAGCAACCACCCCGGATACCATAGCAACACCTTAGCAACCGCCTAGCAACACCCTAGCAACCACCTAGCAACCACCTAGCAACACCTTAGCAACCACCCTGGATACCATAGCAACACCTTAGCAACCGCCTAGCAACACCCTAGCAACCACCTAGCAACACCTTAGCAACCACCCCGGATACCATAGCAACACCTTAGCAACCGCCTAGCAACACCCTAGCAACCACCTAGCAACACCTTAGCAACCACCCCGGATACCATAGCAACACCTTAGCAACCGCCTAGCAACACCCTAGCAACCACCTAGCAACCACCTAGCAACACCTTAGCAACCACCCCGGATACCATAGCAACACCTTAGCAACCGCCTAGCAACACCCTAGCAACCACCTAGCAACCACCTAGCAACCACCTAGCAACACCTTAGCAACCACCCCGGATACCATAGCAACACCGTAGCAACCGCCTAGCAACACCCTAGCAACCACCTAGCAACCACCTAGCAACCACCTAGCAACACCTTAGCAACCACCCCGGATACCATAGCAACACCTTAGCAACCACCTAGCAACACCCTAGCAACCACCTAGCAACCACCTAGCAACACCTTAGCAACCACCCCGGATACCATAGCAACACCTTAGCAACCGCCTAGCAACACCCTAGCAACCACCTAGCAACACCTTAGCAACCACCCCGGATACCATAGCAACACCTTAGCAACCGCCTAGCAACAACTTAGCAACCACCTAGCAACCACCTAGCAACACCTTAGCAACCACCCCGGATACCATAGCAACACCTTAGCAACCGCCTAGCAACACCTTAGCAACCACCTAGCAACCAGCTAGCAACACCTTAGCAACCACCCCGGATACCATAGCAACACCTTAGCAACCGCCTAGCAACACCTTAGCAACCACCTAGCAACACCTTAGCAACCACCCCAGATACCATAGCAACACCTTAGCAACCGCCTAGCAACACCTTAGCAACCACCTAGCAACCACTTAGCAACACCTTAGCAACCACCCCGGATACCATAGCCACACCTTAGCAACCACTTAGCAACACCTTAGCAACACCACAGCAGATACCAGCCAGCACTGCAATCACACTCGCAGTTTCTGTAGGAACTGCAATCTAGTTATTATTATTATTCCACCTGTTTTTTGTCCGGTTAACTAGTGCCGCAGTTTTCGAAATATCGACTTCGTCCAAAAGAGAAAACGTGCGTCCTTATCGGGAATGGTGGGCTTGTATACAGCTTTCCGATCGGACTTACGTTTTTCGTAAAAACTTCGTAAGTACGCGTTTTTTTGCCCATTGAAAATGAATGGCCAGAACTTTGCACGCCCGTGGACGTCGCAACTTTTGAAATACGAAGATGAAACCAATTGAGGACCTGTAGAACTTATTGAGCTCTTTCCGAAAATATGCGTTACGAAAAGTTACGACGTACGGATTTCGTACGAATGTCGTACGAAATGGCCCCATAGGAATGAATGGGGCCAATCGGAGGACGGCAGCTAGATCGAAGGACAGGTAGCTAGAACTCCAGTACTGTGAGTGTATGGAGCTGCTATGGGATAAAACAGCGTTAGGTCAAAAGTTTGGACACCCCGGCCCCCCAGTACTGTGTGTAATGGAGCCACGGGTCAAAAGTTTGGACACCCCCGAACGGCCAGAGCAAACTAGCGTGCATAGCTGATTGATGTATTTGCACGTTGCGTAGCAACGTGCAAACACCATTTAATCTAATTTATGCATATAAATCACCTAGCAACCACCTAGAAACACCATAGCAACCACCCCAGATACCATAGCAACACCTTAGCAACCGCCTAGCAACACCCTCGCAACCACCTAGCAACACCTTAGCAACCACCCCGGATACCATAGCAACACCTTAGCAACCACATAGCAACTGCTTAGGAGTGACCTACCAACCACTTAGCAACACCATAGCAACCACCCTGGATACCATAGCAACACCTGAGCAACCGCCTAGCAACACCCTAGCAACCACCTAGCAACCACCTAGCAACACCTTAGCAACCACCCCAGATACCATAGCAACACCTTAGCAACCGCCTAGCAACGCCCTAGCAATGCCCTAGCAACCACCTAGCAACACCTTAGCAACCACCCCGGATACCATAGCAACACCTTAGCAACCGCCTAGCAACACCTTAGCAACCACCTAGCAACCACCTAGCAACACCTTAGCAACCACCCCGGATACCATAGCAACACCTTAGCAACCGCCTAGCAACAACCTAGCAACCACCTAGCAACACCTTAGCAACCACCCCGGATACCATAGCAACACCTTAGCAACCGCCTAGCAACACCCTAGCAACCACCTAGCAACCACCTAGCAACACCTTAGCAACCACCCCGGATACCATAGCAACACCTTAGCAACCGCCTAGCAACACCCTAGCAACCACCTAGCAACCACCTAGCAACACCTTAGCAACCACCCCGGATACCATAGCAACACCTTAGCAACCGCCTAGCAACACCCTAGCAACCACCTAGCAACACCTTAGCAACCACCCCGGATACCATAGCAACACCTTAGCAACCGCCTAGCAACACCTTAGCAACCACCTAGCAACCACTTAGCAACACCTTAGCAACCACCCCGGATACCATAGCAACACCTTAGCAACCGCCTAGCAACACCCTAGCAACCACCTAGCAACCACCTAGCAACACCTTAGCAACCACCCCGGATACCATAGCAACACCTTAGCAACCGCCTAGCAACACCCTAGCAACCACCTAGCAACACCTTAGCAACCACCCCGGATACCATAGCAACACCTTAGCAACCGCCTAGCAACACCCTAGCAACCACCTAGCAACCACCTAGCAACACCTTAGCAACCACCGCGGATACCATAGCAACACCTTAGCAACCACCTAGCAACACCTTAGCGACCACCTAGCAACACCTTAGCAGATACCAGCCAGCACTGCAATCACACTCGCAGTTTCTGCAGGAACTGCAATCTAGTTATTATTATTATTCCACCTGTTTTTTGTCCGGTTAACTAGTGCCGCAGTTTTCGAAATATCGACTTCGTTCAAAAGAGAAAACGTGCGTCCATATCGGGAATGGTGGGCTTGTATACAGCTTTCCGATCGGACTTACGTTTTTCGTAAAAACTTCGTAAGTACGCGTTTTTTTGCCCATTGAAAATGAATGGGCAGAACTTTGCACGCCCGTGGACGTCGCAATTTTTGAAATACGAAGATGAAACCAATTGAGGACCTGTAGAACTTATTGAGCTCTTTCCGAAAATATGCGTTATGAAAAGTTACGACGTACGGATTTCGTACGAACGGCGTACGAAGTGGCCCCATTGGAATGAATGGGGCCAATCGGAGGACGGCAGCTAGATCGAAGGACAGGTAGCTAGAACTCCAGTACTGTGAGTGTATGGAGCAGCTATGGGATAAATCAGCGTTAGGTCAAAAGTTTGGACACCCCGGCCCCCCAGTACTGTGTGTAATGGAGCCATGGGTCAAAAGTTTGGACACCCCGGCCCCCCAGTACTGTGTGTAATGGAGCCACGGGTCAAAAGTTTGGACACCCCCGAACGGCCAGAGCAACCTAGCGTGCATAGCTGATTTATGTATTTGCACGTTGCGTAGCAACGTGCAAACACCATTTAATCAAATTTATGCATATACATCACCTAGCAACCACCTAGAAACACCATAGCAACCACCCCGGATACCATAGCAACACCTTAGCAACCACCTAGCAACTGCTTAGTAGTGACCTACCAACCACTTAGCAACACCATAGCAACCACCCTGGATACCATAGCAACACCTTAGCAACCGCCTAGCAACACCATAGCAACCACCTAGCAACCATCTAGCAACACCTTAGCAACCACCCCAGATACCATAGCAACACCTTAGCAACCGCCTAGCAACACCCTAGCAACCACCTAGCAACCACCTAGCAACACCTTAGCAACCACCCCGGATACCATAGCAACACCTTAGCAACCGCCTAGCAACACCCTAGCAACCACCTAGCAACACCTTAGCAACCACCCCGGATACCATAGCAACACCTTAGCAACCGCCTAGCAACAACCTAGCAACCACCTAGCAACACCTTAGCAACCACCCCGGATACCATAGCAACACCTTAGCAACCGCCTAGCAACACCCTAGCAACCACCTAGCAACACCTTAGCAACCACCCCGGATACCATAGCAACACCTTAGCAACCGCCTAGCAACACCTTAGCAACCCCCTAGCAACCACCTAGCAACACCTTAGCAACCACCCCGGATACCATAGCAACACCTTAGCAACCGCCTAGCAACACCCTAGCAACCACCTAGCAACCACCTAGCAACACCTTAGCAACCACCCCGGATACCATAGCAACTCCTTAGCAACCGCCTAGCAACACCCTAGCAACCACCTAGCAACACCTTAGCAACCACCCTGGATACCATAGCAACACCTTAGCAACCGCCTAGCAACACCGTAGCAACCACCTAGCAACACCTTAGCAACCACCCCGGATACCATAGCAACACCTTAGCAACCGCCTAGCAACCACCTAGCAACACCTTAGCAACCACCCCGGATACCATAGCAACACCCTAGCAACCACCTAGCAACACCTTAGCAACCACCCTGGATACCATAGCAACACCTTAGCAACCGCCTAGCAACACCCTAGCAACCACCTAGCAACCACCTAGCAACACCTTAGCAACCACCCCGGATACCATAGCAACACCTTAGCAACCGCCTAGCAACACTCTAGCAACCACCTAGCAACCACCTAGCAACACCTTAGCAACCACCCCGGATACCATAGCAACACCTTAGCAACCGCCTAGCAACACCTTAGCAACCACCTAGCAACCACTTAGCAACACCTTAGCAACCACCCCGGATACCATAGCAACACCTTAGCAACCGCCTAGCAACACCCTAGCAACCACCTAGCAACACCTTAGCAACCACCCCGGATACCATAGCAACACCTTAGCAACCACCTAGCAACACCTTAGCAACCACCCCGGATACCATAGCAACACCTTAGCAACCGCCTAGCAACCACCTAGCAACACCTTAGCAACCACCCCGGATACCATTGCAACACCTTAGCAACCACCTAGCAACACCTTAGCAACCACCTAGCAACCACTTAGCAACACCTTAGCAACCACCCTGGATACGATAGCAACACCTTAGCAACCACTTAGCAACACCTTAGCAACACCATAGCAGATACCAGCCAGCTCTGCAATCACACTCGCAGTTTCTGTAGGAACTGCAATCTAGTTATTATTATTATTCCACCTGTTTTTTGTCCGGTTAACTAGTGCCGCAGTTTTCGAAATATCGACTTCGTTCAAAAGAGAAAACGTGCGTCCATATCGGGAATGGTGGGCTTGTATACAGCTTTCCGATCGGACTTACGTTTTTCGTAAAAACTTCGTAAGTACGCGTTTTTTTGCCCATTGAAAATGAATGGGCAGAACTTTGCACGCCCGTGGACGTCGCAATTTTTGAAATACGAAGATGAAACCAATTGAGGACCTGTAGAACTTATTGAGCTCTTTCCGAAAATATGCGTTACGAAAAGTTACGACGTACGGATTTCGTACGATTGTCGTACGAAGTGGCCCCATTGGAATGAATGGGGCCAATCGGAGGACGGCAGCTAGATCGAAGGACAGGTAGCTAGAACTCCAGTACTGTGTGTAATGGAGCAGCTATGGGATAAAACAGCATTAGGTCAAAAGTTTGGACACCCCGGCCCCCCAGTACTGTGTGTAATGGAGCCACGGGTCAAAAGTTTGGACACCCCGGCCCCCCCAGTACTGTGTGTAATGGAGCCACGGGTCAAAAGTTTGGACACCCCCGAACGGCCAAAGCAACCTAGCGTGCATAGCTGATTGATGTATTTGCACGTTGCGTAGCAACGTGCAAACACCATTTAATCTAATTTATGCATATACATCACCTAGCAACCACCTAGCAACACCTTAGCAACCACCTAGCAACACCTTAGCAACCACCCCGGATACATAGCAACACCTTAGCAACCGCCTAGCAACACGCTAGCAACCACCTAGCAACCACCTAGCAACACCTTAGCAACCACCCCGGATACCATAGCAACACCTTAGCAACCGCCTAGCAACACCCTAGCAACCACCTAGCAACCACCTAGCAACACCTTAGCAACCACCCCGGATACCATAGCAACACCTTAGCAACCGCCTAGCAACACCCTAGCAACCACCTAGCAACCACCTAGCAACACCTTAGCAACCACCCAAGATACCATAGCAACACCTTAGCAACCGCCTAGCAACACCTTAGCAACCACCTAGCAACCACCTAGCAACACCTTAGCAACCACCCCGGATACCATAGCAACACCTTAGCAACCGCCTAGCAACACCCTAGCAACCACCTAGCAACCACCTAGCAACACCTTAGCAACCACCCCGGATACCATAGCAACACCTTAGCAACCGCCTAGCAACACCCTAGCAACCACCTAGCAACACCTTAGCAACCACCCCAGATACCATAGCAAACACCATTTAATCAAATTTATGCATATACATCACCTAGCAACCACCTAGAAACACCATAGCAACCACCCCGGATACCATAGCAACACCTTAGCAACCGCCTAGCAACACCATAGCAACCACCTAGCAACCATCTAGCAACACCTTAGCAACCACCCCAGATACCATAGCAACACCTTAGCAACCCCATAGCAACACCCTAGCAACCACCTAGCAACCACCTAGCAACACCTTAGCAACCACCCCGGATACCATAGCAACACCTTAGCAACCGCCTAGCAACACCCTAGCAACCACCTAGCAACCACCTAGCAACACCTTAGCAAACACCCCGGATACCATAGCAACACCTTAGCAACCGCCTAGCAACACCCTAGCAACCACCTAGCAACCACCTAGCAACACCTTAGCAACCACCCCGGATACCATAGCAACACCTTAGCAACCGCCTAGCAACACCCTAGCAACCACCTAGCAACCACCTAGCAACACCTTAGCAACCACCCCGGATACCATAGCAACACCTTAGCAACCGCCTAGCAACACCCTAGCAACCACCTAGCAACCACCTAGCAACACCTTAGCAACCACCCCGGATACCATAGCAACACCTTAGCAACCGCCTAGCAACACCCTAGCAACCACCTAGCAACCACCTAGCAACACCTTAGCAACCACCCCGGATACCATAGCAACACCTTAGCAACCGCCTAGCAACACCCTAGCAACCACCTAGCAACACCTTAGCAACCACCCCGGATACCATAGCAACACCTTAGCAACCGCCTAGCAACACCCTAGCAACCACCTAGCAACACCTTAGCAACCACCCCGGATACCATAGCAACACCTTAGCAACCGCCTAGCAACACCTTAGCAACCACCTAGCAACACCTTAGCAACCACCCTGGATACCATAGCAACACCTTAGCAACCGCCTAGCAACACCTTAGCAACCACCTAGCAACACCTTAGCAACCACCCCGAATACCATAGCAACACCTTAGCAACCGCCTAGCAACACCCTAGCAACCACCTAGCAACCACCTAGCAACACCTTAGCAACCACCCCGGATACCATAGCAACACCCTAGCAACCACCTAGCAACACCTTAGCAACCACCCCGGATACCATAGCAACACCTTAGCAACCGCCTAGCAACACCTTAGCAACCACCTAGCAACCACCTAGCAACACCTTAGCAACCACCCCGGATACCATAGCAACACCTTAGCAACCGCCTAGCAACACCTTAGCAACCACCTAGCAACCACCTAGCAACACCTTAGCAACCACCCTGGATACCATAGCAACACCTTAGCAACCGCCTAGCAACACCTTAGCAACCACCTAGCAACACCTTAGCAACCACCCCAGATACCATAGCAACACCTTAGCAACCGCCTAGCAACACCTTAGCAACCACCTAGCAACCACTTAGCAACACCTTAGCAACCACCCCGGATACCATAGCCACACCTTAGCAACCACTTAGCAACACCTTAGCAACACCATAGCAGATACCAGCCAGCACTGCAATCACACTCGCAGTTTCTGTAGGAACTGCAATCTAGTTGCATATGTTATTTATAATCAATAATTAATAAAATTGACTGGTCTGTGAATAAACTTTTTGTGGTACAATTTGTACTGCTGAATTATTCTCTTTAAATGCACAGCCTAAAATAAAAAACACAAACAAAAACTCAACTCAACTCACCTCAGAAGTGTATTTTAACATTTAACATTTGCATAACAAAATTGGTCACATGCCCTCAAAACACTCTGTTTGAGGTTGCGTAGTGATGGAAATGATGGAACTGACTGCTGTGTAAAAAAACATTGTCTTGATCAAGACTACTGGCACTGAAGCTGTGGAACACTTAGATATAAAAAATATTAAACTATTTCTTTATCTTGTTAACAGAACATTTACAGCATTAAGACCATGGCAAACCAATCTACAGTCTACAAGGTGAGAGTACTGTGCACCACCGCAGGTCTGTGTGGAGTGAGTTACTGTGTATGATCAGCCAAAAATAGTTTTATATATACTCTGTAATAAAGTCATTTGCAGATATATTTTACCATCAAGTTCAGCAAAGCACTACTGCACTTTACAAGATATTACATTATGGTCTAAATTCGGAGATTGAATCATGTTAAGTATAAACTGTGGCTAGATAAATGAGAAATTGTTTATTTGGGAATCAGAGTGGTCATGATTGGAATATACACATAAGATAATCGGTGAAGAAAACACCTCAGGATGCTAAAATAAACCACTGTGTACAGGACAGTTCTTTTTACAGTAGAAAAGGGGTTTCCAAACTCTTTTTGTTGGGGGCCAGAAGGAGAAATATATTTGAAGTCACGGGCCACAGACTCTGTAATAAAACAAATAATGAAATGTACCACTTTAAATAATACATTTTCCTGATTATTTCATTTACACACCATTTTACTTGACTTACTATCTTTATCTTTGACAGTGTTGTGTAAACTAAGATTTTTCAAATTGATGTTTAATTTCATGATGTCTCTTAATATTAAACTCCTTAATTACGCCAACTTTTAGACTCTTTGGCCTGTTTTTCTGCGCTAGAATTGCTCCCCCTTTCTCCGCTTTTAGACTCTTTGGCCCGTTTTTCTGCACTTGAAATGCGCAACCTCTCCGCTTTTAGACTCTTTGGCCCGTGTTTCTGCGCTAGAAATGCGCACCCTCTCTGCTTTTAGACTCTTTGCCCCGTTTTTCTGCACTAGAAATGCGCACTCTCTCCTCTTTTAGACTCTTTGCCCCGTTTTTCTGCGCTAGAAATGCGCACCCTCTCCGCTTTTAGACTCTTTGGCCCGTTTTTCTGTGCTAGAAATGCGCACTCTCTCCGCTTTTAGACTCTTTGGCACGTTTTTCTGCGCTAGAAATGCGCACCCTCTCCTCTTTTAGACTCTTTGGCCAGTTTTTATCCGCTATAAATGCGCACTCTCTCCACTTTTAGACTCTTTGCCCCGTTTTTCTGCACTAGAAATGCACTCTCTCTCTTTGATGCTACTCAGCAATGCTGAATTCACATGTGTCTTAGGAGGCATGTGTTAGTCCTTACCCTCCTGGTGTTGGGGCATCACTAGTGATAGAGGGAGTCCTAATGAGTGGGTTACATTATTTGCTTCATTTATATTGGAGATTTGTTTTGATTGCAGGTCTTTAATGACTCTGTTCATGGCCACATTGAGATGCACCCTCTGCTGGTGAAGATAATAGACACTCCTGAGTTTCAGCGCTTGAGGAACATCAAACAACTTGGAGGAGGCTATTATGTCTATCCTGGAGCATCTCACAATCGCTTTGAGCACTCCTTAGGGTAAATTTTAGATACCTGACTGGCCCATTCATATGTGTATGAGGACTGTGAACTTTACGTATATTTGGGTAATAATAACAACATGTTTCTTATTTTTAATAGTGTGGCTCATCTGGCAGGGAAGCTTCTACAGAGTCTGAAAAAGAAACTGATTCAGGGAAAGACACAGAGTCTGAAAAAGAGTCTGCTTACGGAATTAGAGATAACACCCAATGACGAACTCTGTGTTCAGATTGCTGGATTGTGTCATGACCTGGGTGAGACTTGCATTATTCTGTATACAGACTGTAATGGCTATCCCATTTATATAAAACCATTTATATAAAATACTTTTGTGGATTCAAGCAATGTGAAAGAAATTTCAGTCCATTCACATGCACACCATGTTTTATATTTGTCAAATAAAGGTCACGGCCCGTTCTCTCATGCATTTGACATATTCATGAAGGAATTTGTCCCAAGTTGGAAGGTATGGTGTTAAATTTTATCACATTTTACAAATATTAAACATTACTAATATTCTAATGCTCAGATTACAATGTATTTACTTCTCCTATAGTCTATAATGGACCACTGACTTTGTGTGCTATTCTGAGTTCTGTGATAAATAAGTATGTTCAGAACCCTGTACGTTCTGTTCTGTGTATATTTTACTCCTAAACATCATGGACCTGACTTATAACATGACTAAACAGCATGATCTTTGCTTATTTTAATGGAATAGCATGAAGAAGAATCATTCAAGATGTTTAAATATCTCATTGAAAAAAATGGCATTAAAGAAGACATGGAAAGAGACTACACATTTTCTGAAGTCGACTTCACATTCATCAAGGAGCTTATTCAAGGGCCGAGTAATTCTGCTTTTGAGGTATAAGTGCTATCTTATATACTATACTACTACTACTACTACTACTACTACTAATAATAATAATAATAATAATAATAATAATAATACTTATAATTATTATTATTATTATCCTATACATTGGCACTAGTATATCAATAATAGTCTGACAAGTAATAATTGCATAATTTACTGTTCAATGACCATTTAGGACCTTGTTATGCAAATCATCCCATGTAAATGTGTCATTTTGTCAAGTGTATTGCATTTGTTTTTTTAATGAGTTTGCATAGTTATTTATAGTTGAGTTTATAAGTAACAGCTAAGCAAGAAAGTGTATTACCTAATCAGGAAATAATTATAGACTAATAACTAATTAAGAAATTCTGGTAAAAGTGTTAAGAGTCTTCAGCTTTTAGTAGAATATCCGATCATTTCCATATTCAATGGTTTCTTGTCGTATCATAGTTAGAGTGAATGCAGTCTAAAGTAGCTTCTGTTGTGAACCCTGAGGGTCCTATTTTAGTGATCTATAGGCAAGCTGTCAATCACACAGATGCATTTAGGGCGCGTCGGTGTGTCTTTGGTATCGTGAGGGCGCAAAATAAAACACATCAGTGTGTCACTTGCCATGTGAGCCTGGTGCATTCCGACTTTGGCACATTAATATCTTAAAAGCGCAGCGCTTCTGTGTGTCTTATTTTGGATAGTGGCGCATTGTTGTTTACCCCCGCCAAAATAGCAACATGAAAAAAATGTACCTGAATACACCTAATTTCCAGACCACCACGCGCAACGGCATAGATATATTCCTACATTTCAGCGCAGGGTGTAAGATAGGGCCCTTAATGTTTTATTGAAGTAGCTAGCTATGCTAATTCAACATTTTAACAGCTATTTACAGCAACTAACTAGCTCTCAAACACCATAGTGGGTGTTTAAGAGCTAAACTTGCGTCCCCCGCCCAAACATCCATACGTCTGCTCTTACCATTTTGTGGAGGGAAACTCTGCCTTGAAGCTCCAGTGAAGAATACATGTTAGGTGCTGCAAGCTGTCAGGGAAGCCATTAGACTCCGCTTCACCGGCGCTTCATAGTTGAGCCATTTCTCTGGATAAGAACATTCTGGTGTGGGTTTCCTTTCCCAAAATGGTAAAAGCAGATACATGGACATTTGGGTGGATGTTTCAAATTGAGTGTCTCTTCTCTGAAAGTAATATGGAGCTACACAACACTCTGTAGACAGACATACTATAATATACAACACAATATACAACAATATAAAACACACAGGCAGGCCAGTTCATGACAGTTTGTTTTTAATATATTAAAAAATATTATAAAATAAGAAAAATAGCATGAAACATGAACAGCAGCAATAAAGCCATTACATGCCTTATTTAGTGGCCATATGAAGGAAGAGAGAAGGAGAAGGCTTTCTTGTACGACATTGTGGCCAATCACAGAAACGGAATTGACGTTGACAAAATGGACTATTTCGCCCGGTGAGTTTAATTTTTTATGGGCTTCTTTGTGTGAAACAGGGCTTTAATTCTCTAAAGATTCAAGGCTGACTACTAATTCAAATTAATTGAATACATTTGTGTCTGTTTTGATATAGAGACTGCCACCACCTGGGCATGAAATGTAACTTCTCTCATGAACGTTTTATAACGTTTGCACGAGTTTGTGAAGTAAACGGAGAAACGCAGATCTGCGTAAGAGACAAGGTAATCTTTATTTCAATTAAAATGTGGTTTACAGTGACACTGGAAAACATTTATTATACAATTTTTTTTTTCTGTCTTCATCAGGAAGCGATGAACATGTATGAGCTCTTTCATGTTCGCAACCTCCTTCACCACAATGCCTACCAACACAGGGTCACGAAGGCAGTCGAACTTATGTAAGTTTATGAAAACATAATAATAATAATAATAATAATAATAATAATAATAATAATAATAATATTTGTTGTTATTTGAAAGGACTTTTAATTCAGGTAGTGGATTAAAGTACAGAGTGATTCGGTCTGATAACATTTACAGGCTTTATAAAATAATATTTGTGTAAACTCCTGTTTCTGATTGCATCCCCAAAGAGAAGCCCCTGCGAGTCTGCATTATGACAGGTGTTTAGAGAGGAAATTACCAAGAATACGAAGGATAAATCCAATTCATAGGGTTTACTATGATGTCACTCCACACTCCTTTGCTGCTATAACAGCTTCAAATTTTCTGGGAAGGCTTTCCACAAGGTTTAAGAGTGTGTTTATAGTAGTGGTGCGAAACACCATTTGATTTGATTCAGATTTATGGGATAACAATTAGATTCAGAATTTTGATTCAGATGGTCTATAAATTTTGTTTAATTAAATTATGTGATTGAGAAGATGAAACAGCAATTTAAACAAATAGAATATTTATTTAAAACAATAATTTAGGTTCCTTACTGTATAAAATCTTTTTGCAACATTTTGCAAATCTTTAAAACGTAACCTTAAATATTAAACATAAGACTGGGTTGGCTCCAGAGTTCACTGGTCTGCTGCTTTTGGACACGTTTTAGCTTCTTTTAGCTCAGAGTGATCAGTGTTGTATTTCCGAAGTACTTCAGTTTCATTTTACACTGCTTGCAAACAATTGTGCTTACATCAAGCACTCTCTTCCAAGGGACACTGTAAAATCCAAATTGTGCCCAAACACTGTCTTTTAGTGACGACAGGGAGAGTTGATTCACGCTCTTCTCCTGCTCTATGCTAGCGAACTCCATTTAGATAAATGAAGCTGGCTAACTAACTAGCTTGCTGTACCTTCTTGGCCTTCTTCTACGGTGCCCAAGTGGTCGTGCAATGCAGTATGCAGTACTGTCAGGAGTTGGAGGGGCAAAAAATAAAACCTAAACGCATTTCAGGGCATTGTAAAACGATTCAGGATTGCCAGGACTAAGAATCTTTAAAAAACGATTTTTTCAACACCCGTAGTTTATAGGAATTTTTAATCATTCTTCCAGAAGCTTATTTGTGAGGTCAAACACAAGTTGGATGAGAAGGCCTTGCTCACAGTCTATATACTATACTGCTTCTTCTTCACTCTACCATGTTCTGCCTCAATCTTCTTTGCTTTAACTCACTTTTCCTTACTCTTCCTCACCTTGCTTCAATCTACCATACTCTACTGAGTTTGAAATTCTTAGATGTTTGCATAAGGCTGGAATCTGCAAACTTAAAAAAACAAAGATCTCATGACAAACAGTCAGAGATATATGTGTCAACCTTTAGGTTGTATTTCTGCATGATTATAAAATCATGTTAATTCTGTTTCCAGGATAATGGATGCTCTCAAAGAAGCCAATGATCTCTTCAAGTTGAAAGAAGCAGCAATGGATCCTAAAACTTTCGTGGATCTCACAGGTTTTTGATACAATTTTCCTACATGTATTGAGGACTTCTGTCAAGTCACCAGGAACACAACAATATAGCAACTGCAAAAGTTTCATTAAAAAAAATGCACAACCACGTTGCAGTGTAAATATGTCCTATGCTGGGTGACAGTTCTACATATATACTTTAATGTTTAAATTTTGTTAGCGATTGGAAGGGGCTAGTACGGTGGCCGAGAAAGCCCAGCGCAGTGCAAATTGAAAAGCGCTGCAAAAGCACAAAACACATCCATCAAAATTACAACACAGGCGCAGCAAATAGAAAAACGCGCTGCAAAAAGAAAAACGCGCTGCAAATAGAAAAACGCGCTGCAAATAGAACCACAACACAACGGAAGTGAGTCACAACACAACGGAATTTTCCCGGGGGACCTTAAAAGATGCTGTACCAGCTGTATACAAAGGACAATAAGTGGCAAACAAGCTTCTGAAAAGTAAGTAATGTTTATTACCTGTGATTACCACGGTTGTGTGCATATTATTAAAAGTTTTGCTTCACAAAACGCCTTGTTTGCCACTTATTGTCCTTTGTACACATAGTGAAGTCCGAGACGCTACTGAAGACGCAGCTTAGCTGGTAGCGCGTTTTTCTATTTGCAGCGCGTTTTTCTATTTGCTGCGCCTGTGTTGTAATTTTGATGGATGTGTTTTGTGCTGTTGCAGCGCTTTTCAATTTGCACTGCGTTGGGCTTTCTCGGCCACCGTAGGCTAGGGCTGATCAAATCATTTCAAATTTAATCCAAAATTTAATTCAGAGCCTATGACCAAATATAACTTCTCCTAGAACCTAATTTTGCTCACAATAGAATGTAACGTAGATGTTAAAAGTGAGACATTGTAGATGTTTCATGAAAAACATGAACACATAAACTTGATGACAGCAACATGTTGGGGCAAAAGGCTGGCAAAGTAGGTGTTACTAACAAAAATCAGCTGCAACAGGAGAATTTTACAACTAATGTGCAATTGTATAAAAAGAGCATGTTAGAGAGGCTGAGTATCTCAGAAGCAAAGATGGGCCTTATATTGTTTAGTGAATTATTGCACACTTTCTGTAAATACCATAAACTTCATTTTCTTTCTCAAATATCAATGTGTTCGTCTGCTATATGATCAATTTAACTGAAATTGCTGATCTGAACAACTAATGATTTATAAAGGAAAATCATGAAGCTTTTTTATACCATATTTATTGTGTATATTAAATAGAGACATGTTTCTGCAAACTTTGTAATTTGTACATACTGCAATAAAAAAAAAAATTATTCTGTTTACAGATTGTGTTCTTCAGAAAATTCTAAAAAGTCTTGGAAAAGCCCAGAAAATCATTAAAAGATTATTAAAACGTGACTTGTACAAGTTCCTTGGTGCGAAAACATTTGAGCCTCAGGAGCTGAAACACTTGGACAGTGATGAAAAGTTGAAGGTTAGTTTTTTTCTGTTACTAATTTTGTTTTCCGTACAAATATTACTTTTTTGTCAGAAATTCAAATTAATAGCCAACTTGTAAAAAAAAACACTAGCAGTATTTCAATCAGAGAATTTTTTTTTTTTTTCCTTTTATATTTTTGTTTTACAAAATGTTAAACTACCTGCCTGAAACTTGGTTATCCTCACTGTTTTGCAATTAGAAAGTGCTGAAGACCTGGCTAGAAAACATCCAGACACCAGTTGGTGCCCCGAGGCTCAATCCAGAGGACTTTACAGTGGTGGTAAGTTTAATAAAACACTAATTACTCTGCAGAAATCTTTAAGCAGTTCCATACAAAACAGAGATATTAAGTTAAATATAAACTACAGTTTCTACATTTTAATATGTTAGCCATAAGTGTTAACTGTGGAATAAGTCTGGAGCATTTAGAATTAACAAGTAACAAGTTTTCTAGTTAAACAATCTCATAATTTGAATCAAATCAGAACAAAATCATCTTAAAACATTTTTTTTGCAGTGGAACCGCACAGCAGCTTAACTAGTTCTGTCCACTTAAAGTTTATCAAGCGCGAGGGTTTTGTTCCCATTATTCTCTCCATATCTAGCAGCTTAGCAGCGCCAGGCTACAGGGCATGTCATGTGTGCATATTACTTTCCTATTCATTACTAAATGATTACTAACAGTGTGTCTCATTACAGCGAATCAAATTCAATTACGGGATGAAGGACAAGAATCCAATTGATTCTCTCAGATTCTACAGGAAATCCGATCCAAACACACCAATAAAACTCTCCAAAGATGAGGTACAAGAAAATGTGTAATAATGATTTTAATGATATGTCACAGAATCACTGCAGTATATTTTAAACCCTTTTACAATAAACTCTTGGCATTTGAATGTTATCTCTTGGCAGGTCTCGTACCTCCTTCCTGAGAAATTTGCTGAAACCAAAGTCATGGTTTTCTACAAGGGTGAAGACAAAGATGTTGAGGAACTGGCCAGAAGGGAAATCAAACATTTCTGGTAAGATCTACAACAGAACCAACGGAATAATTAAATATTTAAGTTTATATTTTATTTGAATACCCCCAACCCCACCAACTGAACACAAATGCTTTAATCTATCCAGGAATGACTTGGACTTCTTCTCTTCTGCCATAAAGAACTCCAGGACCTATGTGGATTTCACAGGTTCACTCCCTCTGTCATTAAACAGAATATACAGTACACTTGGCTGTATTGAAAAATTATTCATTACTATCACAAGCACAAATACCAACTGCAATAACCTCACACTCTAAATTTGATATGAATATAATTAATTTACTTCTTATTGCCACATAGTACATGTTTAGATTAAAAATTATCTAAGATAATGTTATTCTAATTTAACCTATTTTACTTGGCTCTTAATAGAACCAGCTTGCTCTCATGTTTTTTACCTATACCTGTAATTTTTTGTAGATTTTATATTTAGTATTTTTCTGTTTTACTAAAGCCATTCTGCTGGAAATCCAAGCAATTCAACTGTTGGAGAAAAAGATGGTGACTGCGCAGGAAATCTGTGAGGTTTTTTCAAACCAGGGCCTTTACAGATTCATTGCTGAGGAAACATCCCTGCCAAAAGAACTGGAACATGTGGACAGCACTCAGTTGCAGGTTAGTCACTTATAATACCGTGACAGCTTTTTGTGTTTTGTTGATTTTGTCTGGATCCAACCAACAGGACATCTAATAGAGACATTAGTAATAACTGGTTGGTTGTTGGAGAGTTCATAGCCCAGAAATGATCATAACCCATAGGTTTTACAGGTATACAAAAGCAAAACACTTTAATATTAGTGCCAAATCATTTGCATGGCATGTTTTTACATTGTTTTATGACTGTTCAGCTGAAGAGAATTTGGAAATGTTGTCTTACAAATGGTCCTACATGATTTTATTACTGAAAATTTTGGTTGCAGTTTTCTTATCAAAATTTGTCTACAACATGACATAAGATTCTTTTCCCACCATTTTGTACCACCAGAACGTGTTGGAGGCTTGGGTGAGAGAACTCGAGCAACAAGCTGGTGGTCAGATGATTGTTCACACTGCAAAGGATTTTAAATTGGTGGGTTCAGTAAAATATACACTATGGACAGAAGTCCGTTTTGATGGTTACAGCACAACACCAGAGCTTCTAATAGTACTTTACCATATCAAGTACAGAATCTACAAAATCTAAACTTTCTACATTTTAGTACAACAAGCAAATAAATTACAATTTACAATTTGAAAGTTCAAATTAAGAACATACTATTAAATTAACAAGTTTTATGTCTTCATATTATTGAATTCAATAATGCAAATAAACAGGTGTATGCTTATGAAAAATATATCTGAAGGTAATTTACACCCATAAAGATTATAGAAATAAATTATGCAAAAAATAAATCATTCTTGCAAACATTAATAACTGTAATGCAAGTGCGAGTGTGACACCATGTAAATGGTACTTTTGTTTTAAACATTGAAATTAATGTGTAAAGATAATAAAAACATTCACTATGACTCCTGAAATAAAAGACAAAAGGGGGGCTGTATTATTATTATTTTTAAGTGAAGGACTTATTTTTGACCCATGTGCACATATCACTACCTATTTTACTTATATATTTAAATTCTGTCTCTACAGGTCCCGTACAGAGCTCCCGAATCTGAATCCTGTACTCTCTATGTATTGTACATAGGACTGCACATGGAGGAACTCGTACAATTCTGGTAAGACTGATAAGGTTACAAGAAGATATGCTAGGCCCTGTCTCCAAACTAAATACATTATTCTTAGACTGGATTTCATGCAGTGGAGGTCATCGTAAATAAGAAAACATTAAAAAAAAAAAATTGTAATCACTATATTACATTACTGAAAATGTCCCAATCTGTAATTTAGATTATTTTTAAGGTAAATCTTTATGGCTCTATCTTATCTCAGCATTTCATCACACAAATGAGCTACTGGCTAGTAGCTATTGCAATACATTTAAGTGAGCTCTATGGTAACAAACTTTATTATTTATAAAATCAGAAAACTACAATGAAATAAGTAGTACAATGTCAAGTTCATTTTGCCATTTTTGTTTCAAGATTTCAAGATCAAGATAGATTTTCGGTACCTAAATCAGAACCAAAATCTTTCAAGCCTGATCCATTAGATAACTGTTGGAAGTATGATTGTTTCAGGAACGTTTGCTCACAAACACATCTAGCAGAAAAAACTGATTAACCTCTTATACACTTGCCTTTAAATTGCACGTAATTTTACTTACACCACCTTAGATCAGCAGGGGTACTGGTCTGTTCATTGTAGTTTGTATCTGTGGTCACAAAGTGACTACTGATGAATGTCTTGACTCTATACGGATAACATGGATAGATAGATAACAAACTGAGTGTGAGCAGATTATCTACTGTCTCTAACTGAACGGCAGAAAGGTAGAGGCAATAAAGAGATTTTTTGAAGAGGTTTTTGAAAAATTGTAGACGTACAGTGTGGGAAATAATTATTTGAACCCTTGCCTACTGACAGACATGAACAGTCTACAATTTTAAGGGTAGGTTAATTTTAACAGTGAGAGATTAATATCCAGAAAATCATACTGTATAAATTATATTAATTTATTTGCGTTTTGCAGAGAGAAATACGTATACCAACCATTAAGAGTTCTGGCTCCTACAGACTAGTTAAACACTTCTAATTAACTCGTTACCTGCATTAAATACAGCTGTCTTAAACAGTAACATGTATAAAAGACTCCTGTCCATAGACTCAATTAATCAGTCAGAGTCTAACCTCTAAAACATGGGCAAGACCAAAGAGCTTTCTAAGGATTTCCTGCCAGACTTCCAGGCGGGTCTATGTGCTACAAACCCAAAAGTAAGACACACTGTTAAACATTGTTGAGACATTATGCCGTAATGGATTAAAATCCTGAACATCGTCCCCATTGTCAAGTATGGAAGTGGAAACATGAGTGACAACCTCCTTCACTCTGCCAGGACATTACAATGGGTCCTGGCTGGGTTTTCCAGCATGACAATGACCCAAAACATACAGCCAAGGCGACAAAGGATTGGCTCAAAAATAAGCACCTTTAGGTCATGGACTCCATAAAAACTTATGGAGGGAGATGAAGCTCCCAGTTGCCAAGCAACAGCCTCAAAATCTTAATGATTTAGAGATGATCTGCAAAGAGGAGTGCACCAAAATTTCTTCTGACATGTGCACAAACCTCATCATCAGCTACAAAAAAACGTCTGACTGCTGTGCTTGACAACAAGGGTTCTGACACCAAGTTTTAAGTCTTGTTTGTCAGAGTGATCCAATTTTTATTTCTCTCTGCAAAATGCAAATCAATTTATATAATTTATACAATTTGATTTTCTAGATTTTATTTTTAATATTCTATCTCTCACTGTTAACATTAACCCACCCTTAACCTGGATGGTTCTCCAACTCCTTAAATTAGTTCTCAAGATGCTGAGCTCTTGGTAACTGCTTTTGGTCCACTGTGCGCTCCAACTCACCCCAAACAGACTGGTTTGGGTTTTTATTTCAAGTGTTTGTGAAGCCGAACACGTCTACTACATAGCAGCATGTGTGTTCCTTCATGCAGTAAATAATACAAACAAAGAAAAAATACCTTTTGACTGGTACTGTATATCTATAATTTGTTTGGTTGGTAACATGCATTTTGTCTTCTAAATCTGTATATGTTTTTTTGTGCAGATTTTTTTCATTTGAACATTGTACATGTTCTACATGTATGTAGAATATTATTATCTACTTTCTGTCTCCATCAATTAAACATTTTTTTGTTCTTTGATGTTTCCAGGCAAATTGTGGGCCTTGGAACCTTCATAGGTAAAGAAGAAACTTTTATGTGCTTTTGTGGATCTCACAGATTCTTCCTTAATCTCTCTTTAAAAAAGAACATAGAGTACACTAGGCTCTCTGGAAAGGGTATCCTGGTTATCTGACTGACATTAAATAGCAACTGCAAAAATGAAAGCCACATATATAAGAGCAAAAACTAGCAAATTAACTTTATCCAGAAGCATACACTACTGGAATATTCTTCACCCTGAAAAGCCTGAAATACATTAAAACCTGGCTTATTACCAAAGCATACTATTTTAAATCTATTTTCCTGTTTTACAGATTACCGTTTCAGGGAATTCATATGCTTATACCTCGTAATAGCAAAGGAAGTTACTGTGAGACTTTTAAGACAAGGCTACTTCCTCATTGATGAGAAAGCAATGGAGACTGATAAACTGATACGTTTGGACGATGGGAAATGGAGAGTAAGTCACCCTATTTTTTACCTGATTGCGATTAAGCGACAGCCTTTTTCTCTCTAGACAAATGCTCTATGTTGTTAAAATATGCTAAATGTTCCCTTTCAGTAAAAACAGAAAGCTGAAAAAATACTTTTCAAGTCTTTTTCGTGCTGGGTGGGCTGTTTTCAACAAAGATGTTAGGAGGCACTATATCTTTACATTTTAATTCTTATATTAAAGGCTGTACTCACACCCAATCGTGCACATTTCTTCCCTACAGTCTGATTTTTTTAAAGAATATTTTCAATGTAATACACATGCATTTCAGACAAAAAAGCAGTGTATCTGTTTCAAGCCATGACTGTTAGAGCAGCTTTTCTTTTAAATTAAATGTATTAATTTAATTCAGTTTTAATCTGTCATTATTCAGAATACAGAATCAGAGATTTCAGGTGAGGCAGACATAGAATGAGGGTTTTCTTTCATTTTTATATCTTTAAACTGGTTGCTTTTATTTACACTCCGAAGGCACTGCAAGTATCAAAAATGGGTATCAAAAAATTTTGTATTTTTTGTTGTGAGCAAATAAGTGTGCTCAGGCTAG
The DNA here is from genome assembly GCF_023375975.1 of Astyanax mexicanus. NCBI lineage: Eukaryota > Metazoa > Chordata > Actinopteri > Characiformes > Acestrorhamphidae > Astyanax > Astyanax mexicanus. The sequence goes on from NC_064429.1 coordinate 9,047,934, forward strand.
TGGGAGAGAATAGATTGGGAAATTGGGCTGGGGCACCTGTACAAGGCAATCGGACCAAGTTTTTGCACACCCTAAAGCCAGGCGGACACTGTGCGATTTTTTTTAATCGGATGCGTTCTGGAGAGCTCACACTGCACGTTTGAATCGTTTGTCGTGTATGAACAACGCCTGCGATTCATCTGCACACACTGTACGGTCCGACTGACCTGCTGCGACGGGGGAGCTTACACTGCAAGTCTAAACGCAGCCCGTAGGCGGAGCTTTCTTTGCGTACAAACTCTCGCTTCAACACAACATGTCGCCTTGCAAAAGAAAGCGCTTAGCTTTGCTTATTTGTGCCCTGTTGTGCGCTGAAAGTCCACGGAAGAGACGTACATGGACTCGCAGGTGGCTGAGGCGACGTGGACTCTACGGGTTGTCCGTAGAAGGAGAGCGCATAGAAAAATTACTGCGCGTCAGGCTGCGAAAGAAACACCAGCAGCTTAAATAAAATAAATTTTATTTTTTATTCTGTTTATTGTTTATGTAAAAACTGGTTTTGCAACACTGACTATTAAACAAGCAATCGATTATTCACACTGGATAGGGACCCTCATTTACAGTGCCGCTGAGCATTAACAGTTTAAAAGGGATTAAAAATATATAAAAATATAAAAAACAGAAATAAAAACTGACATTTATTATAGACGAATAAAATATATACGTAAAAAAGAAAAAATAGGACCTTTTAAAAAGATCATAAAAATTGACATAAAAGGTAAAACATTAATATCTTATGAAGATATATATTTAATGATTTGATTAATAAAAGAAGAAAAATAATTAAAATGAATAAATAAAAAATATAAAATATAAACTCATTAAAAATTCGTTTAAAATAACCCAGGCTTTCTGCAGAATAATCAAAGTTTCAGTTAGTTTCAGTTTCAAATCATGAAAACAGCTCACCAAAACCTCAAACTATTCTTTATATTTGACAGTATTTACTTACAGGTCCTTTGCTTGTACTTACAGGCCCTTACTTATTTTTATTCAACTGTATTCAACTGTATTATCTGTAGCCTCGCGCTGAATTCAGCTCCGCGCTGCGAAAGAGCGCGAGAGAGAGGCGCAGCGCATTTTGTCCGATTTATCTTGATTAATTATCAGTACATTTATTAACTTTAGTAAGTTTAATAGCATTAATTTTACTACACTTCTCCGACCTTATTTATTAAAACGTTTATTTTAGAAGACAGAGGTTATTCTGCGCGCAATGCCACGCGCTCCGCTAAGCTGACTTTGCGTGGCTAATATTCTGGAGCACTGGACGAGATTTTAATTTATAAATTAATATATTTATAATTTTAATAAATTTGCCCTGGCGAAAAGAAACGAATTATAAAATATAGCTTTATATTTCTGTGCATGTTTTAAGTTTTATATAATTGACGGGCAGCACCAGACGCTGACAATGTGCTTTATTTTTCAGATATAATAACAAAGTGAAATAAAATAAATGTATGTTTGTCAAAGTTATTTTCTCTTTTAATTTATCTTTTCAAAAACTCCAGCTATTGACTGAGAATAAGCATCTGTTGAAATTCTTAAACAGCAGAATGCCTGTGTCTGCTATATTAAGCTATAAGTCTGTGTACCGAACATAAATATAAATCCTTATAACTGACAGAAATAAATATGACTAATAATTATTTATAGTTACTGTGCAGATTTTTGGGAAAACAGGTCGTGACGTTAAGAAATCGGCCCGCAAAACAGCTCACACTGTGAGACAAGCGACCAAAATTTCTGGCATGTCAGAGATCCCTGGTCCCCGACTGCTCATTCGCAGCTCGTATGGGCAATTAATCGGACATCGCTTCCCCTCTCACACTGCACGACAAACGACGCACGATCAAGCTAAAATTCGGCCCGATCATGAAATTCAGTCGCATCCGACCAGATCGGGCTTAAAATCGGGCTAAAATCGCACAGTGTCCGCCTGGCTTAAAACAGAATAAATAAGATTTCCTATTTTTTTGGCAGAAGTTACAGAAACACAAGTGTCCACAAAACATTTTTCTCATTACCTTTTCACTTCTAGACACTGCTGGAGAACTGGCTAAAAAGCATCCAGAAAAAAGCCCAACACCACCAGCTCAGGTTTACTGCAAATAACTTCAAAGTGGTAAGTGCAATAATTAGGGGTGTGACAAGATCTCGTGCCACGTGCGAGATTAAAACAAGATTAAAACAAGATTAAAACGTGACGATATTTCTCGTCAGGCTTAAACCTGTCTCGCCCGGGGGGGGGGGGGGGGGGGGTCTGGGGGGGGTCTACACAGTAGTGATAGCAGTGAGTGTGGTGGCTGAGCAGTGAGAGCAGCTCTCAGCAGAAGAGGAAAATTCAGGTATTTGTATAGAAGATGCTTCTGCTACTTTTAAGTTGTATGTCTGGCTGCATTTTGGCTCCAGTGGAAACAATAAACGGTAACAGAGAGACCAACAAGACACAAACCATATGTACATACTGTAAGTAAATTCTACACGTGACTGTTTCATAGGCAGTTGTACTAATCCCTTAGCTCTGTACTGTATTTAAAACATTCTGTCGTTCTGTCTCTGTTTGCACTTCAAGCATAGTCTTAATATGACTGGTTATGGTTATGAATAGTTCAATTACAAGAGATTTAGCAGAAAAAAACACAAACCCTAGTCTTAATATGACTGGTTGTGGTTTGCACTTATTGTTTGCACTATATAAGACCTAGAAAAGTTTTATTTTTATATTTTATTCTTATTTATTTTTCTTATAGAATCAATGTGTGAGAGAAGCCATTCTGTTAAGTGTGCGTTATATGATTTTGTCAAATAAAAAAAAAAAGGTAAAAAATATAAAAATAGTTTAAGCCATTTTTTATTTTTGACGTTTTCTTTAAAATTTTATTTTTAAATCTCGTCTCGTTCTCATGAACCCAGTATCGTGTCTCGTTTCGTCTCGTGATATTAGTGTCTCGTCACACCCCTAGCAGTAACACATATTTGATGTGACTGAATTTGGCACTGCAGCACAAAAATCAGGACTGACTGTTACAGTACATTGCCAGAGCTAGTAGACTAGTGTCTACTTTTCTTTGTTGGTTGAACTAATTTAGTTTTAATCAGATAACTAAAAAGCAGAGATACCATAACCTTAACATAGTTACATCACAATTAGTAGGAGTTTCTGTTTATACATTTGTTTATAACCTTAAAAAATGCATTTCTCTGTAGGTATCATACCACCTGCCTTGCCAACCTGAAATCAGTAAGGTGATGCTTTTCTACAAGGGACTCACTGAAGATCATGTCGAAAAATTGTGGAAGCAAGTGCGAAAAGTGTGAGAGGCTCCACCTGCCAAGAAGGCAAAGTGCTCATAAGTAAACTGAGAGGAAATACAGAAAGCACAAATATAAAAACTCTTACAAGTAATCTTAGGGCTTGAGTTGCGCAAATACTTTTATCTAAATTTGTTTCGTAAAAACAATGACGCATCATTGTATCATATACATTTTTTTTAATTGGCATATGGCATATACATATTTGTAAAGCTTGTAAACATTTTTCCCAACAGCTTGTACAAAGTAATTAAGTAGATTCTTATCAGTGACTGAAAATGGCTGACCCTATACACTAATGGTTCTCACACATTTTAGACTATTTACCATCTGCAATCAAACTACAAAGTTCCACCTAAAAAACAGTGTATTGTAATAACACTGTTGGATATCCTTATCCTGTTGTGAAACACAATAAATTAATGATATTAAAATGTATATATCCAATAGAAATGCTGCAAAATGACTTTTATTTTGAAGTTCTTGACATTTGGAGAAAATTAAGTTTTTATCTCACAGTGACAATATTGTCTCCAATGAAACCTGGCAAATTCTTAAAACCCGTGGATTTTGACATCCTATGGTATTCACATCCTCAAATAATCATTTGTTTTTGATACATTAAAAACGTTTATTTGGAGGTGTACCACCTTGGTGTGCTTCACATACCACCAGTGTTACACATACACAGTTTGAGAACCACTGCTATAGGGGGTCCAGTCATGACACTAAAATTAAAATGCCTAATCCAAAACTCTGCACTGCTCTCCCAGAACTATCTTATATGTTTGTGCTACCAGATGTATGGTGGACATAATCTAGCTGGCATGGAGATTTCAGCCCTCATTAGTAAATTAATGTAAAGATGATTCAGCTGAAAGAGGCCAAGGTAATTCTCTCCACTGTGCCTGGAATTATTTAGTACTTTTTCCGCCAAAATTATATAACTGAGTATAAACTCCCCAAAATATTTAGATAGCAACCTGTGCATGTTTGTCTGGGACTATATCATTTATCTCTTATGAATTTTATCTTAATTTTACAGAGTTTCCATTTGATTAATTAAGTTTAGCATCAGAAGCAACTGCAAAGTGCCTTTCAGAGATTATAGATCTCAGAATGTTTTAAGCTTCGCTACCTTATCTTGTTTTTATCTAATTTTTATCTTTTTATCTTATTTTTATCTTTTTTGATCATAATATTTCTGTAATAATCAAAATCTTTGCACATTTAGGGTGAAATATTGCCGTGGTAAAGAGTGGTCTGTAATTTGATATTTGTGACAATTGAAGTGATTTTAAATGTTGGGTACAGGAAATTAAATTCATTACTTTTAACATAATAGTGGAAGCAGGGTGCATTCATATGTAGTAACGGGTTTGCTTAGCTATGTAACTAAAACAACTGTGTGAAATGTATTTTGTGATTATACAAATAAAATTTTGGTCTATCCACTTCTGCTTCAGAGTTGTTTCTCATGCTGTCACAATATATTTCCTATAATTAACCTGCTCATAATGTCACAGTCACACCAGCATAATAATTTAGCTCGGAAAGACAGTTAACATAGCCAGTTATTCGTTGTTAGCCATTGTGGCTAATCCACTATTGCTTCGTTATATGCTTCATAATAAAAGTCTCCAGACCAGCTTTTATACTTATACTTGTATACCAAGAACAATAAAGAACATTAGTTTTATTAAGACTATTTTATTTTATTTAGTCTTTACTAAGCAAGTATTTGAACAAAATATGATCAAATATCTAATTTCTTTTTATATTTTTATATTTCATCTACTTTTCAAGCGTTTTAAGCAAGGGCAACATATTTCAGCTATTAATGTAAAAAATATCTTGGGGTGTACTTACTCTTTAAGACATATTTGAGTAACCTATGACCATCAGAATATACCTTTCTAGCATGTGAGAGTGTCTATTATAGTTGTGTAATGTTAAGGTGAATAAAGGTGCAGCTATAATAAACTGGTGTAGTGTTGTGAGAGATACTTATAGCGTTTGTTACTGACTTATGTTTTTTACAGTTCGCTGCCGACAGTTTACTGCATTTAAGGCTAGCAGAAGCACCAGAACACTATAGGTTTCCATAGCCTGGCAGTGTTAGTGTGTTTTAGAAATTCGGGAGAAATATTGTCAGTATTTTAGATACAATATATTCATATATTCATATTACTCAAACATATATTATTTTCCAGAGTTGTATGTATAAATTAATATAAAGTCCATTTACTCACATTTACCCTGTCTGTCAACACCCCCTACTGCTGCCTGATGAAAGCCGCTGAGCGGTGTCTTCTGGAGCCATGAGCTTAGACTTTACGAGGACATCCAACACTAAGGGAAAAAAGATCAGTACATGGTTTTAGTTAGTTTCCCACTCAAGACAAAGCAAATTCTAAAAACATTTTCTAATGTAAAAATCTGTTCCTTTGTGTAAAACTACTGAGAGTTCACAGCCTAACATCTATAAGATAAGAAAATGTTCACCTAGCTAGATAACTAACAGTGTTCATCACTCAACATCTAACAGAAAATTCCATCTTATATCTGTCCAGATAAGCTCTGGCCCTTCTCATAATTTCGGACCTAAAAGTTGTATTAATTTGGTTTTGTATTAGTAATTAAATATGATTTTTAAAACTGTATGTAGGCACCCTGTACTGCCAACTAATGAAAAAAACTGCTAGTGAGTTTACAACTCTAGATATAGCTCATTTTAAAAATGTTTTCTAACGTAAAAATCCATTTCTTTGCGGACTGTACAGCACGGCAGTGGAAACCCAAAAAAACTTCAGTTTTTTTCACTTTTTGGCAAACAACACTATTTTCTAAACTCTTCTTCGTCCATTTGACACACAAAACCTAACACCTTGTGGTAATAAAGGCTAAATGTCACGGAAGTGGAAGGGATGGACGTAAGTGCAATTTTCTTTTATTTAAACAAACAAGATAAAATAAAACAATAAACAAAACACGGGTAACGCAAAAAACTCAGAACTAAGAAAACTATGAACAAAACTAGGAGTAAAATAAAACACAGAATAACTATAACACAAGAAACATATACTTAACAAACTTTGTAAACTAACTAAGATATAATAACAGACCTGGATTCAGGGACCATGGAACACAACACTAGACTACACGGAAGACAAGGATACAAACAGGATACAAACAGGATACAAACAGGATACAAACAGGATACAAACAGGATACAAACAGGATACAAACAGGATACAAACAGGATACAAACAGGATACAAACAGGATACAAACAGGATACAAAAGACTCGACACTGAACATTCAAACAGAGGGGCTTAAATACAGGAGGAGAGTGAGAAACACCTGGGCTTGGATGACGAGGGGGCAGGGTTACAGACAGGACACAGGTGAGAACACTAATAGCTAGGGCAGGGCTGGGGCGGAGCTAGGGTGGAGACAGGTACAAAAACAACACCACAAGCACACGGCTGGGAACACTTGACTGGAAAACAGAGGGGCAGGAGCACAAGAGACCAAATGAGGGAGAAACAGAAGACAGACATGGGCTAAGGTGTTACACTAAAAGTCTATAACGTCTTTTTACAGCCTAACTTAGCTAACTTTAATAAACCATCTAACATTGAGGTAAAAATATCAGTAAACTTGCTTAGAATCGGTTTTAGAATGTAATAAAGTGCCTAGTGAGTTTATAACTTTAAATATAGCACATTTCAGAGATGTTTTTTAACGTAAAAATAAATTTCTTTGTGGACTATACAGCACGGCTGTTGATATGTGGAAAATCAGTCAAAGTTCACCTCAGTTTAGTTCATTTTTTGGCCAACAACAACTCTTCTTTGTCAATTTGAAACACAAAATGTAACACAGTGTGGTAATAAAGGCTAAAATTCTAAAATAACATCTAACAGCCTAACAGATAAGATCTGGCCCTTCTCATAACATTTAGACCTAAAGGTCTTTAAGGTTTATTGATTTTGGCTCATATTACTAATTAAAAATATAATTTTTAAGAGATTCACTTCCCGATTTCTGTCTGTCTGCACCCTGTACTGCCGCCTGAGGAAAACTGCTGAGTCACGTCCTGGCGTTGTGCTCACAGTGAGGCGGGAAAACTAGTTACCTCTTTAGCTTGTTTAGCTAACTTTAATAAACCATCCAACACTGAGGTAAAAATATCAGTAAACTTGCTTAGAATCGGTTTTAGAATGTAATAAAGTGCCTAGTGAGTTTAAAACTCAAGATATCGCACATTTCAGAGACATTTTCTAACGTAAAAATCAATTTCTTTGTGGACTGTACAGCACGACTGTTGATATGTGGAAAATCAAAGTTCACCTCAGTTTAGTTCACTTTTTGGCCAACAACACTATTTTCTGATCTCTTCTTTGTCAATTTGAAACACAAAATGTAACATAGTGTGGTAATAAAGTCTAAAATCTTCTAAGAGCCTAACAGCTAAGATCTGGCCCTGCTCATAACATTTAGACCTAAAAGTCTTTAAGGTTTATTGATTTTGGTTCAATTACTTAACATTACTGATTTCTGTCTGTCGGCAATCTGTGCTGCCACCTGAGGAAAACTGCTGAGTTATGTCCTGCGCTGTGCTCACCGTGAGGCGGGAAAATTAAATACCTCTTTAGCTCGTTAGCTAGCTTTAATAAAACATTTAATACTGAGGTAAGAATATCAGTAAACTCACTTAAAATCTAGTGAGTTTATAACTTTAGATATAGCACATTTCAGAGACGTTTTTTAACGTAAAAATCCATTTCTTTGTGGACTGTACAGCACGGCTGTTGATATGTGGAAAATCAGTCAAAGTTCACCTCAGTTTAGTTCACTTTTTGGCAAACAACACTATTTTCTGAACTCTTCTTCGTCCATTTGACACACAAAACCTAACATAGTGTGGTAATAAAGTCTAAAATCTATAACGTCTTCTTACAGCCTAACTTAGCTAACTCAGCTTAGCTAACTTTAATAAACCATCTAACATTGAGGTAAAAATATCAGAAAACTCGCTTAAAATCGGTTTAAGCATGTAATAAAGTGCCTAGTGAGTTTAAAACTCAAGATATAGCACATTTCAGAGATGTTTTTTAACATAAAAGTAAATTTCTTTGTGAAGTGTACAGCACGGCTGTTGATATGTGGAAAATCAGTCAAAGTTCACCTCAGTTTAGTTCATTTTTTGGCCAACAACACTATTTTCTGATCTCTTCTTCGTCCATTTGACACACAAAACCTAACATAGTGTGGTAATAAAGGCTAAAATCTTCTAAGAGCCTAACAGCTAAAAGTCTTTAGGTCTAAATGCTCACGGTCGCTGTGCTCACAGTGAGGCGGGAAAATTAATTACCCCTTTAGCTTGTTTAGCTAACTTTAATAAAACATTTAACACTGAGGTAAAAATATTAGAAAACTCGCTTAAAATCGGTTTAAGCATGTAATAAAGTGCCTAGTGAGTTTAAAACTCAAGATATAGCACATTTCAGTGATGTTTTTATCGTAAAAATAAGTTTTTTTTATCCAGCTGTGGATATGCGGCTAACCACTAACTAACTAGCTAACCTTAAATGTCTTAAGATAAGAGTTCACAGCCTCACCTGAACTTTATCGCACTTCTTGGCCAAAAAAAACTTTTACTAAACTCCTCTTCATCTATATAACACACAAAAACTAAACATTTAACGGTAATAAAGTAACAGAAACAGTGTAAAACGACGATTTTATAAACTGTGTAGCACTGCTATTTGTTTTTCCACCTGTTTTGCGACATATCCCGCCTACCACAGGTTTAACAGCCAATCGCAACGCAGACCCAGACCTAGCGCTGTACGCGAAAACGGCGTTGACGTTTTCTCCTCTGCGCAACGTCGCTGGCAGGAGAACCACAGGACTGAACAACTCCAATTTAAATCCTCCCCTGAAAAAAGTAGTGCCAACAACAGCTCAGTAAAATGAACTGATTCACTGATTATTTTCTGTTTCATGAATGTTTTGTGAGCCATTAATGAACGTACTGTTTTTAAAGACACACTGATGGTTTGAAAACGGGTGTATTTAGATGATATAGAGTTTACTAGCTGTGTGAGTAGTGTTGATTTACTTTCATTCTCTCTTCCTTTGGGAGTTGTGCTGATGTGGAACATGAGGAAATATGAGGTTTACCCATCACATCACAGTCTGAGCAGCTGTGGCTATAATGCCATAAACAAGGCAGGGTGTGGTGTGATGTTGTGTAACAGCTTGTTTTATAAGGGCTTGTTGTTGGATTTCATTCTTCAGGCTGGTGGAAGGCTGTTAAACATTCCTAGAAGATACCCAGAAATACTCATTCTCTGAAGACGAGACCTTGTCAGACTTTCCAAATTTTGTTATTCCAGATATTTATCCAAAGGTAAGCCAATATGCATTCCATACTGATGAGGTATGTTGCTGTCTATCTATCGTTGTCCGAATCTCTGGGTTTTACTTAAGCAGAGAGAGAGGTACCCTCACTAAAACCTCTACTCGGGTATGCTATGATAAACTTCATGTATATAAAAGTGTATATATGTATATATAGCTCTGGAAAAAATAAGAGAGCACTTTAAAATGATGAGTTTCTTTGATTTTACCAAATTGAAAACCTCTGGAATATAATCAAGAGAAAGATGATCACAAGCCATCAAACAAAGCTGAACTGCTTGAATTTCACGTGTAAAGGCATAAAGTTAATGTAAGCAACTGTGATTATAAACCAGTGTTATTCCACCAAATATTGATTTCTGAACTCTTAAAACTTTATGAATATAAACTTGTTTTCTTTACATTATTTGAGGTCTGAAAGCTCTGCATCTTTTTTGTCATTTCAGCCATTTCTCATTTTCTGCAAATAATGCTTTAAATGACAATATTTTTATTTGGAATTTAGAATAAATGTCATTTGTAGTTAATAAAATAAAACAACAATGTTCTTTTTTTCAAACATATATCTATAAATAGCCAGAGAAAGTCAGAGAAACTGATTCAGACACTGAAGTGGTCTGTATATATACATACGCTTATAGCTTATAGCTAAGGTATATAGAAATGTAAACGTATTTTTGGATCATACTTCAATTTAAACTTTGTTTTATAGTTGAAACAGTACAAACTATTTTACCATGTATGCATCCTATATATGCATATAGTTTTAATATATTTGTTCCTTAGGTTTGGGTTATATGGATTTCGGAGAAGATATAAGACGCAAATTCCAAACTTTTTAAAAACTGTATTTTGCGCTTTGTATGCTGATTTAATTTTATGTTGCTCCGCTAAACTAAAGTTTACTTAATAAAATATGTTATGTATTTTTTTTTTATAAGAGTAGCACAGGTGTTTTCACGATGGAGACCAAATGGACAGAACAGCAGGTGTATGGATGATTTTGGAATTGGGTTTGGATGGGATATTATAGATTAAAAATACATGACCTCAGTTATTTTTGCTGGCCTTAGTTTAAACCATTGTGTTTATTAGGAAGAAAATATCAAGCCTTTAATATGTCATGGCAAACAAATCTAAAAATACATGGGTCAAAAGCTTTGACCTTGAGTCTTCTATTTGTTCTGCTGATGTAGAAGCAGCCACAACTGCATTAAAGTCTGTAAACTACGGAGCTTCTTATTAATTTTTCACTGGGGCTGTGAGTTGACTGTAGGAACCAATTAGTCCCATAGGGATTGTGCTCACCTGAAACAGAAAGAAGGTTGACCTGTAAAAACCTCTCTCAATGATAGATCAATATCTCAATTTTCACAATTATTAAAAGTTGATTAGTCTGTAATATGGTGTATTATGTCATCATTAGCAAAAAAATATTGTTTAATATAATTATTTCTAGAACAATATATCAGTAACTGTAATTACAAATATTTACCATGGATATTTATCCAAAAGTAAGTCAGTATACATTCCATACTGATGCTTTTGTGCTTTCTTTCAAAAGATTTCAGGCTCAGAAAAAGTGTGACCATGGATGAATCATCTGAGTGGAAGGTGAGGTGTACATATACTAAATATACAGTATACAAGGTAATAAACACACAAACCTTGGGTTGGACTCTGGTCCAAACTTTTAGAGGTGAAAACACCCTCAGATTCCTATTCTTTCCCATTTTTTCTTGTTTCATCATAACACAGTATATGTATCTACCTCTTGATTTGTCATTATGACCATATTGTTTATGTTATTCAACTTACAGTTGTTTTAATGTTGTGGCTGGTAGTTGTATGTATAAAATATGGCTGCTTCTCATCACCCACATACTTAATTGCAGGTGTTCTATGACTCTGTTCATGGCCACATTGCGTTGGACCCTCTGCTGGTGAAAATAATTGACACTCCTCAGTTTCAGCGCTTGAGGAACATCAAACAGCTTGGTGGAGACTATTTTGTCTTTCCAGGAGCTTCTCACAATCGCTTTGAGCACTCGATTGGGTAACATGCTGATAGTTCACTTCACAGAATCACTACACTTTCCATTCCAATGCTCACAGAAGCCTTTAACATCAGGAAATTGTAATGTATATTATATTTTGTTTTATTAACAGTGTGGCTCATCTGGCAGGGAAGCTTGTCCAAAATCTGAGAACTGATAAGAGTTTGGATATAACTGATACTGATGAGCTTTGTGTGAAGATCGCAGGATTGTGTCATGACCTAGGTGAGGTGTTCTTGACTCCTGAAGATTCTTGACTCAACTCAGATTTGCCTATAAGGGGTTTTGACTCAATTTACACTCATCCTTAAAGAATTTAGGTTCTTCTAGGGCTGTTTCAAAGAATTTAGGTGCCCCAAGCAAAAGAGATTACTGAAGTTTATATATTTTGCCGGCTGCATGAATCACTAACCTACCTGGCTACTGTCAGCAACTAGTGGGAGGAGCCCGAGCCCCCTTTGAGGGGGATTCCGATAACAGTGATGTACTTTCCTGCATTGAGCGTAACAAAATTTAAATTTAAGGGGGGCTCAGACAGTTTGTGTTGAACTCAATTCATAAACAGTCCCTAGGCAACTGATCGGTTTGCTTGCCTTGTTGGAATGGGCCTGGACTAAACCGTGAATAATCCTGACTTTCACTCACCCTTGAATGGTTTTTGACTCAACTCAGACTTGCCCTTAAATGATTTTTGACTTGGCTCAACTCAAACTTAAGCTTGAAGATTCTTGACTTAACGCAGACTCAGAGCCTTAAATGATTCTTGACTCCTTTCAGAATCGCTTTCTGATTCGATTCAGATTTGCCCATTAAAGACTGGATCCTTGGCTGAACTCAAACACATCCTTGAGGATTCTTTACTCAACTGTAGCACCTGTTGCACACCTGTTAAACCGGTTGCATTTTTTTAATTTGATGCATTGCTTAATTACGGTGTCTGGTCAATGGCTGTTGCATCAGGTCTCATTCAACCTACCAGCCTTGTCCCACTTTACTACTAGCCTCTTTAAACATTGCTAATGTGGCGTTAGCATGCCGTCAAAAGGGCTCATCCAACATCACTATGGCAACAGTCTGGCTGGGCTGGCCAATAGGCAGACCCCATAATGTTTAACCCCTCCCACTGAACAGTTTTGTATCCTCAAGTACAGTTAATTAACCATGCTAAGAAACCAGAGCCCAACCTGAGTACATTCTGTTCAAATACATATTTTTATTCTAGATTTATGGTATATTTACTCTGTATTTTTGTATTTGTATTATTTGTATTATTTGATTCTATATCCTAATCCACACTGTTGTGTTTTTCTCAAATGAAGGTCATGGCCCGTTCTCTCATGTGTTTGAGGGATTTATGAAGGAACTGAACCCAAAATCAAACTGGAAGGTACTTTATATTGTATGTTATAAATATTTATGATATGTGATAATTGACCAGTAATGAGTTCATCTGTATCATAAACTGAGTTATTGTCTGTGGACTTTGTTTCCTAACAGCATGAAGAGATGTCAGTCAGGATGTTTGATTACCTGATTGAAGAGAATGGCATTGGTGAGGTCATGAGAAATGAATACAAATTTAAGAGCAAAGACTTCCAGTTTATCAAGGAGCTTATCTACGGTCCCAATCCACCCAACAGCAAGAACCCTGAAGATTCTCATTCTGCCCAAGATCCCCAGGAAAGTCTGCAGTTGTAATAATAATAATGAATTATTATGTTATTATATTAACAAATCCTCTACAGGACACAAACTTAATAGAGATGGACCAAAATGAAAATCTGTGGTCAAAGCCGAGGTTTTCCACATTTAGCCAAAAACAGGTTTTTATTTATATGCTACTTTTTCCCACCACAAAATAAATTTAAATCTATATGTATTTTGGCTTCCTTTTTAAAAGAAAAACCAATTACAACATAAAAATGCTAATATTTATTAAACAGTGAACATTTTGACATCATAGCATACATAATGACAAAGCACACAAATTGACATCAGCTGTGCTATTTTAATCAAGAATTTACTTAAGCAGTGCTATTCTAATCATAAATCAATAACTTTTCTTTTTACCTCAGCAGTGCTACTCAAGTCACAGTTGAATGAAATTTACTCCAAGAAATGTAACCACTTTCTTTTGGCAAATAATAAACAAATGCTAATGTTGAGTTAGCTCAGCTAACATTATAATCCTAGCCATAAGCAGCTCATATCTTTCAAGAGTCTGTCACTTAAAATATCCCCCATTAGAGATAATCTGGCCAAACCATAAAAGTGCTTTTTAAAACCATAAAAGTCATTTTAGCCAAATATTCTGTGCATCTCTAAACTTTTTTGACTAGAATATCTGTTAATTTGCTGAATTAAATATATTATGGGGAAAAAAATAACATGCCTGTTTTTTTTTTTTTTTTACAGAAGCGTTTTTATTATTAAATAAATAGTAAATAATAAACGGTAAAAGAATATGAAAACCTGCATAGTGTGAAAATAAAGCTCTAAAAAAAACTAAACAAATTTCTTGGTTGCATCACACAGTGGGCATATAAAGGAAGGACAAGGGAGAAGTCCTACCTGTATCAGATTGTGAACAATCAGACAACCGGCATTGATGTTGACAAAATGGACTATTTTAGTCGGTGAGTTTTATTCTCGTGTGTGTTTAATGTGTGAAATGTTAAACAGCTGTTGGTTTAATCTTTTGCCCTTTGTACAGGGATTGCCACCACCTGGGTATTAAATGTAACTTCTCTCATGAACGTTACCTGGTTTTTGCAAGAGTTTGCATTGATGAGGAACTCGGAGCTCAGATCTGCATTAGAGACAAGGTGATCTTTAATACATGGAAAATGTGGTTTAGAAATATTTCTCTTTTAAACTTTCTCTTTTTCCTCCTTTAGGAAGCGATGAACATGTACGAACTCTTTCACATTCGCAGCCACCTGCACCATAACTTCTACCATCACCGGGTTACAAAGGCTGTGGAAAACATGTGAGTTCTCCACTAATCTAAATCTAAATAATTCTACCTAACAAAATGCATTTTACTTCATGCATTTATTAGCATATTTTCACTATGTTTCTTTTCAGGATAGTGAATGCTCTCATAGCAGCTGATAAAAAGCTCGCCATCTCGGCTGCAGTAAAAGATCCCAGCGCTTACATGAAACTCACAGGTTCTCCATATTTCTTTTCACAATAGTATCACCAGCTTCTTGTTTCTACACTCATTATCCATTTTTCCAGACTCACTGATCTTATAATAGGACACTGTGTAGTTGTATAATAATTACAGACTGTAGTTTTGTGTCTGTTTCTCTGTATACTTTATTATTATCGCCCTTATTTTCACCCTGTTCTTTAATACTAAGAGCCTCACAGGGTAGAAAACCACCACAGAGATCCAGCTATTATTATTATTTGGATGGTGGATCATTTATTCTCAGCACTACAGTGATTAGCACTGATTAGCATGGTGGTGGTGTATGAGGTTAGCGGCTAATGCTAATGCTAACTAAACTGGAACTCCTGTATAACTCTGTACTTCAGTAGAGTGGCTTTACTGCTCCTTAATAGCTGACTGATAGAATTCATACATAAGGAGCACCGGATTATAAGCAGCTCTGATGATTTTTTAGAAAATTAACGTATTTTAAGTGTGCCTTGTAGTGTGAAATATACGGTAAGTGTGTTTTTAGTACAAAGTCCTTTTGTTTTGTCGCAGAACAACAGTGTGAATTTAGATTTGTCTCTTCTACAGATTTCATTCTCCAACAAATTCTAGACTCAACAGACCCAGAGCTCTCAACAGCACGGGAAATCGTTGAGAGACTTTCTAAACGAGATCTTTACAAGTTTATTGATGGTAAAACCTGTAAGCCTAAAGATGTGAAACACTTGGACAGCGCTGAGAAGTGGAAGGTGAATTGTGCTCCCTGTTACTGACTATTGTTTTTATTGAATTGAGATATTTATTTATCTTACTTAAGTAAAAATGTAGGTTATCTATACTTTACTGGAGTAATTATTTTACATTCTCACACAATTATCTAAACTTTCTACTCCTTATATTTTAAAAACAGCCTCGTTACTCCTATTTACTCATTTCAGCTGGTTTTTATTCCGGCTTCTCATCGTTCAATAAAAGCCCTATCCAGATAAATCTCTATCCAGATGAATCCAGTGAATCTGATTGTAATTGGATGTAGAGAAGTATAAACATATACCATTCCGACTTCCTATTGGTTTATACTGTGATCCATCACACCTGCACCCAAATTTCATTATCAACATTAACATTTTAATAGTAGAACATTATAGTCATTATGGCTTTTAGAAAAATGTGTTTTGGGGAGGGGGAGGTAGTGCACTATAGGACAAATGGTGCCTTTAAGATTAATTTCTAAACCAAAACCAAACCTGTTGATAAACATTTTATGAGTTATCAAGGTTTTATTGTTGAATCAGAATAATAAAAGTAAGAAAATGCTAATCCAGGCAGAACTATGAGGAACCTGGCATTAATGCAACATCAAATTATATTTTTTTGGGTACATTTGGCACATTTATTCTAAAGTGTAAAGATGTTTATGTTAAGATATAGGAATCCAACTCTATCGTATATTTTGGCTTTTCAGAAACATTCCATAAAGATAGTGTTATAGATTTGTCCTAAACATGCCTTTATTACCTGTCCTGCTATTATGTCCAATTGTAGATCTATTGATGATCTGATTATTAAATTGTATAAATTTTAGACAGTGTAGCACAGGGGTCTTTTCCACTTAAATGCAGCAACTGATGTTCTCATTTTACCATCAGGCAAAGCTGGTGGCCTGGGTGGAACATGCCAAGAAAGAGGCTGGCGGACAACAGACACAGTTCACTGCAGAGGATTTTATCATTATGGTAAGTGCTGTAAAATATTCACAGGAGTAGGAGACCCTGTTGCTTATGTAATATTCCAGTTTAGTACAGATAGTTAAATAACTTTTTTCCACATAATGCACAAGGTGCGTTGTGATGCTCTTTGCTATCTTACACCCTGCCAACAGGCTATTTTCACACTTTCCATCTGCAGGGTTTAAATAGCAACAGTGCTTTTGAATATATATACACTAATGGGCGTGGTGGTCTGAAAATAAGGTGTGTTCAGTTAGGATTATTCAGGCACAATTGTTCGTGCACCTTTACAGTGTGAACGCGCAAGTCAGTTTCCTCTGCTGAAAAGCTCAGTAGTGCTGCACCGTTAAAATAGCAATCCACCAAAGTCAGAGCACACCTGGCTCTTAAAGGAAATAGCAAGTGACACATTGATTGGTTTATTACAGGTTACGTCCAAAACATATCCCTAATTAACTACGAGAATTAGTCCATGCCGTTTAGAGCTGAACAAGGCATACTTTTCCAGTTGTTACGATAGCAAAGAAAAACTGACACACCCTAAATCAAGCTGCACAGTTCATGATTGATGGCTTGCCTAAAGATTGCTATAATAAGGCCCAATCTTTCTGTATCTCTTTCTGTAATTTATCTGTATTGCTACTTAATTACTTTAATTATTACTCACTATTATAATTCAGATAGATGTGCTTCTGGTACTGAGTTAGAAAATGCCCCATTAGGTGCCCCTCTAATGAAGAAGTGCCCACTTATGGACTCACAATGGAATAAACTATTTTTGATTTTAAAAGAAAGAGTAAATGGTGTAAGTGGTGCAGAGTTAAAATATATATATTTTTCATTCTTAAGCTTGCATTTATTCCATCCATTTATGTTTTCAGCTTTAGCCACGCCCCCTCTAGTAATACCCCAAATAGTAAAAGTAAGTGCTCCACTTTTGTGAACTGCACTGCATGTGATAGAGTGGTCGTTCTCTCTGGCCAATCAGGGCTCTGTACGGTTTACACGTCACATTTTAGCCCCTACTCGGCTCACTCAATACCAAGTACCAAATTTGCTCAATGGAAAAGCTTGTTGAGAAAAAGTTGAGAAAAGTTGAGTTGAGTAATGTGGGAATAATGCAGTGTAAAATGCCACGTTAGCATCCTGAAAATATTTGCCACAAAATTAACATCATTTTGGTCAAATAAAATGTATTTTTTCCATCCAGACTGATGGTTCTGGTTTTGCATTAAAAATTCTATCAAAAAACGTAGATATCCTCTAGTGATGCGTGTACAATAATGTCCAAACGGTAAAAAATAATACTTTATAATATTTTTTCCCTCAAGTGACTTATACCAGTGTGTCTCCATCATTACAGCCTGTCAAAATAAATTATGGCAAGAACGAAGACAATCCAATTGGCTGCCTGCGATTCTACAAGAAAGATAAAACAGACAAACCGATACGACTGTCCAAAGATGAGGTATTTGCAAAATTAATTTTTTAAATATGAATTAATACATTAATTTGATATGGAAATAAATAATAAATAAATTAGATCTTTGACCAATAAGGATTTTTCTTTTTTCTCAACAACGTAATGTTTTGCAGGTCTCTTACCTCCTGCCTGAGAAATTTGCTGAAATCAAAGTCATGGTTTTCTACAAAGGAAAGGACAAACTTGGGGTGGATCTGATGAAGACACACAGCGAAAAACTGTGGGAGGAGCTGCAGAAAGCTCCTAAAGATCAGTAAGAGGCTCCTCTCTCAAACAGGCAGTCACACTTTCATGTCTTGTGTGTTTCCTTTTAGCCTGTTTTTAATTTTTTTTTATTTTTCCCCACATGGCCCTGTGTTATTGCCTCAGCCCCGCCCTGTCATCTGTGTTCCCACCCATCTTGTTTGTTACTCTGCCCTCTCGTTACCGGTCCCAGGTGTTCCTCACCCTCTTTGTGTATATAAGCCACTTTATTTCAGCTCTTTGTGGAGATTTTTGTGTGTACACTATGCCATGTATGCGATTCTGGTTTGTTTGTTTTTGATCCCTGTGTAATTTTCAGCTATTTAGTTTCCAGTGTTGTGCGTGAACCAGTTCAAAAGAACGCGTTCATTGAACACGCTCATTTTTTCGTGAACATTGAACTGAACGCAACACCTTTTTTAATAGAGAAATTGAACGTGAATTAGTTCACATTATGTGTCATGAACGGCAGACATCACTGTAAATGAACGTTGGCTAGAGAGCGCGAGGGCGAGAGAGAGAGACCAACGACGAGGGCGAGAGAGAGAGACCGACACCGAGAGCGCGAGGGCGAGAGAGAGAGAGAGAGACCAACGACGAGAGCGTGAGGGCGAGAGAGAGAGACAGACACCGAGAGCACGGAGCGCGAGGGCGAGAGAGAGAGAGAGAGACCAACGACGAGAGCGTGGAGCACGAGGGCGAGAGAGAGAGAGAGAGAGACCAACGACGAGAGCGTGGAGCGTGAGGACGAGAGAGAGAGAGACCGACACCAAGAGCGCGGAGGGCGAGAGAGAGAGAGACCAACAACGGGAGCGCGAGGGCGAGAGAGAGAGAGACCAACGACGAGAGCGCGAGGGCGAGAGAGAGAGAGAGAGACCAACGATGAGAGTGCGAGGGCGAGAGAGAGAGACCGACTGCGAGAGAGAGAGAGAGAGAGAGAGAGAGAGACCAACGACGAGAGCGCGGAGCCCGAGGGCGAGAGACCAACGACGAGAGCGCAGAGCGCGAGGGCGAGAGAGAGAGAGACCGACACCGAGAGTGCGGAGCGCGAGAGAGAGAGAGAGAGAGATACAGAGAGAGAGAGACCAATGACGGGAGGGAGAGAAAGCGCTGCAATTAAAAAAAATGGCTAGAGGAAGTGAGACAGGAGACAGACACCGATTCTCCTTATCAACATTTTCATCACCTGGTAAGAAACCCACAATTGAAGTGTCATGAGGAAATGTCTACAATGAGCAGTTTCAAAGAACGTATAGTGATTTCTAGCTTGTAGTGAGGAAAAAAATATTTATTTGAATATCTCACGAAAAAGTAAAAATTAACTGAACTTTGAACTAGTTCAGAATTAAAATTGTGAACTTTGAACATGAACTGTTCACTTTGAGCATGTATGAACTGAACTTAAACTATTTCAGAAAAGCTGTGAACTGGCACAACACTGTCAGTTTCTCATTTTCTTTGTTTTGATTAGTCTTTTTTTTTCACTTTTCTCAAGTTTTTTTTCTCTTTATGCTTTAGTTTACCTTATTTTGCTAAATAAGGCCATTGTCATGCTAATGAGGAAACTGTTTTATCCAACTTTACATGTAGAATTCACACATTTACTTTTTTTCTTGCATGTTTTCTTGCTGTTTTAACTGTATTTGTTACATATCAGAAAGACAAAATTATACTACTAAATGTTATTAATTTACGGTTAATTATTTTAGGGTGAGTTTTGTCAAAATTCATATCTGTCGGAAAAAAGAAAATGAATGTATTCTATTTATAAAGTTTTTTTTTTTTGAAAATCATGACAAAAAACTGTAATCTTGTCTTTTAAATAAGATTTTACTGTAGAAAAAATGTTTTGGGATGTATTTAATTGCATTGACTGGGCTGTCTTTTGTGAGGCTTGAGACATAGAAAAGTAGCTGTACAATAAATAATATGTAACTAACTGTGGTGGAAGTTTTCTAATAACTGGCATCTCCAATAAATTATTTTTTCTGCTTCAAATGGTTAAAGTTTAAGATATAACCTGTTTCTGTCCTTTATTTTTAAGTTAAGGTTCAAAACATGAGGCATATTCCAGAAAATGTCTGCTGGGCTCTTGAGACACTTATGGGTTCATTGCTGCTTATTTCTTTACATCATATTAAGTGAACCAACACTAAACTAAACCAGGCCTCATTTATATATTTTAGTCAAATTAAAGAAAAATGCCCAATATATTTTGTTGATATTAGGGATACATTCTTGATAGCAGAGCTTTAGCCAGTATTTTCTTCTTTGAATTGTTTGTTATGAGGCACAAATCTGTTTGTGTTTTAGTCTCTGATCCTGCCTTTTCTCTAGTCCTATTTCCACACCCCAGGTTGCCAGGTATAGAGCACATATCCTACTAAAAAGCTCTATGAACAGAGAGAGAGAGTAAAACACCAGTACATATGGGCAACACGTTTAGATAGAGATAGATGGAGACAGCTTAGAACCCAGAAGGACTACAAGGCAGAGCCAAGTTGGCTAATTTTAATTTAGCACTGAGCTTCAGCTAAGATTAGCTGATTTTAGCTAGGGCATTTATCACTTTACCATTAGCATGGATGGGAAGTTTAAGTCAGTTTTAAAAATTGAGTGCTTGAGTGTATTTGTTTTCAGTTATTCTAACAGGGTTATCAAGGCAGGAAGTATTTAAGTTAAATAAAGTGATTCAGAATAGTGCTGGTTAATGCTTTCATGCTACTAATTCATAAATGATAAGGATGTATAATCAGATACTAAGGATACGTGCTTGACAGCAGCAATTCTTTGAATTGTTCGTTATAAGGTGCAAATCTAGTTGTGTTTTCGTCTCTGATCCTGCCCGTTCCCCAGTCCTGTTCCTCACCCTGGGTTGCCAGGTATAGAATACAACATTAGGCAAACACATTTATTTAGTCCTTCTAACAGGGTTTATCATGGAAGGATATCTTTGAGTTATTTTAAGTGATCTAGAATAGTGCTAGTTAGCGCTGTTAGGCTGCAAAATGCTAATGTGAACTGCTATCAGTCACAAAGGAGGAGCAGACAAGCCACAGCTGTTTACTACTTGTCCTGCACTCGTTTGGATAGGTTTAGTATTCTAGGTGGGAGGAAAGGGGGTAGTAAATTGTCTCCAGAGGCCTGAAATTGGATCGCAGTATCCACTAAACACACTTGCTGCCATTTAGTGCATGATTTACCTTTTTAAAAATTACCACATCTAATGTTATCTCCTTAGTGCCTTGTGCCACTAGGCACCAGTGTCTCTACCTGCAAGCATGAATAGCAGTGGGAGCTCATTATCTGGCCCAGAGCTCAGGGGTAAACCAGGGGTCATATGGCAGTGAAAAGTGACTGTAATTCTGAGCTTGTGTTAAAGCAGTATTTACATAAGTAAAGATCCCTGATTAAGATTTTTAAGTGTGGGTACAGACTTCATCATGGGATATACTGAAAAACAAATGTTTCATCAGGTGTCATTCAAAAAGAGTGGTGCATGTTCGTATTGTATCTGGATTTAAAGAAAAAGATGTGAAAAATAAAGACATTTATTACTCTCAGAGTTGCCAGGTTCGCGTTTTTCCCGCCAAATTGGGCTTGCTCAAAAATCCAGTCGAGTGATAATTCAGGGGTGGCAGAAATCACAAGGTGATGAAAGAATGTTAAAGAGGACGGAAGAGAGTTCAGGAAGAGCAATAACAGAAATGAGTAAGTAAAAGTCAGTTCTTTTTTTTTTGCTAATTATGCTGCTATTAAATGTTCTTGACTGTGATATAAGTAAACTGTTATAAAAGAACTAATAAAACAAAATACTAACTTGTACACTCATAGTTGTTGTGACATTTGCTTAAGATTGACTTTGGGATTGACACTGTAGTGTTTAATAAAATAATTAAATTAAAATTAATTCAAATTAATTGTACTCTTTAATTAAAAATGTAAAAGTACTGGTTTCAAAACTATTTAACGTATAAAAGTAAAAGTAATGTAAGGAGAAAAAATAAAGCCATTAATAACAAAGGCTTAGGCCACGCCCACAGAGTTCTAAAGTGCATTACTTATCTGGATAAGGGTTTTATTGATCGATGAGAATCCGGAATAAAAATGAGCTGAAAGTAAATAGGAGTGGAACACCCGCATCTGTTATTTGGATACAATACGGGTTAGCACCCGAACATCCCTTTCAGACAGCTTCCTCTTACAGCGTCCACAGTTAATCCTGTTGGATGTGGTTGGTCCTTCTTGGTGGTATGCTGACATTACCCTGGATACCGTGGCTCTTGATGCATCACAAAGACTTGCTGTCTTGGTCACAGATGCGCCAGCAAGACGTGCACCAACAATTTGTCCTCTTTTGAACTCTGGTATGTCACCCATAATGTTGTGTGCATTGCAATATTTTGAGCAGAACTGTGCTCTTACCCTGCTAATTGAACCTTCACACTCTTCACGCTCTTACTGGTGTAATGTGCAATTAATGAAGATTGGCCACCAGGCTGCTCCAATTTAGACATGAAACCTCCCACACTAAAATGATGACAGGTGTTTCAGTTTCATTGTCCAACCCCTGTAGCTCGATAACTCAATAATGAATGGCTTTGTTGGTGCTTTTGGTGGATCTCAGTTTATTAAATTAAGTTATTTGCTTGATTCGAGGTTGCAGTGGTTAAGTCACTTGTATCTTATGTTAACTGAATTACTTTAGAATTGCTTAAAGGTTTTGTATTTTATTGGTTACTCTGGTTATATTTATTTGAGCTGGAGCTAGCTAGCT
This sequence comes from Astyanax mexicanus, assembly GCF_023375975.1. Lineage (NCBI taxonomy): Eukaryota > Metazoa > Chordata > Actinopteri > Characiformes > Acestrorhamphidae > Astyanax > Astyanax mexicanus. The sequence continues at coordinate 9,071,182 of NC_064429.1, forward strand.
AATCACTGGCTGGAGGTTTTCTATCTTTAGTTAGCTATATGAATATGTAAGCTGTTTTGAGTCATGTTTCTTCTTAACTGAGGGAGTTTAGAAGAATATAAGTTTAGTTGTATTGTTAAGTTAGTTTAAGTTATTTTCTAAGCTAGCCAATGTCATGACCAATGCACCAAAACACATGACAAAACTTGGAACAAAAGCTTTTTACATTGACTTCCATAGAAAGATTTTTTTTGCAATAGTATACACTGTTACTTACACCTAGGAGCAAATAGCATGTGCCTTACTATTATTATTATGATTTTTCACAAGCCTGATTTTTTTTCTGGCTGTACAGTATTGGAGAATGCTGGGGGTGAATGGATTTGGGCTATTCAACAAAGGTTGTTACTTGTTATAATGTTTCACTCCACCACCAGTCCATTTCACACTGGATTTCTCCTTTAAGGCCACCAATTCCTTACAAATAAATGTTTTCTCAAGTTTAATTTGGTCCAGTCAAAAGAGTTTTGAAGAGATTTTAGAAAAAGACGAGGCACAGAAACGCTACAGATCCCAGTACTGATGCTGTGTGTTTCAGAATAATTGGAAATGTCACTGGGTATGTAATAATTGCCTCGTTCTGTCAAGTACGAGGAAATAACATGGATGATATGAAGTATCCTTCACCCCGGCCCTTGACTCCTCCAGTCAATCTTTCTACACTTACTAACAGAGGAAATTCAGCCCTGCTCCCACTCTCCTCAGGGATCAGTACAAGGGTCCTCCACAGAATCCTCAAATAAGTGACAAAGTGACTGGAGGGTGACAGCTTACAGCTAACAATCTGTTGCAGGCATCTGTTGCACATCGCTTGCAGATCTTTGCAGTGGTGTCGTGCAGGCGCCCACATTATTAAACCCCCCAAGTGTGAAAGATCAGTGACCAGTGATTTCATCATCTTCCCAACCCAGTATCATTTCTAAGCCTCGTCTTACATTTTATTACAGTATTTCTCTCATAGTTCATGGAAACAAGCAATAACCAGAAATCCTGGTGGAAGTGCAAATTCTAAAGTTTTAATTCGGACACATTTGTCAACAGTATTGAGCAGAAAAGTGGACTGTGAACACAGCTCAAGAAGCAAAAGTGGTCATTTTGTGGCACTGCTCAAAAAAACATTTGGAGCATTTTGATTTAAGAGCGTTCTAGGCTCACATCTAAAAGTCTGGACAAAAGTTTGACCCAAGCAAACCATTTTTTTACATTGTATTCTTTTCATTTAGTTTGGTTAGTTTCGGTTTTACAGTGCAGTTTAGTAACTGAGTGCACTTAGGATCTTTTTTTATTTATTGATTTAATTATTTTTCCATTTTGGGCCAATTTAGCCACCCGTTTAGCCACTACTCAGCTGTATATACCCAATCACTGGTGATGCCACAACCCCCTCTTTTTGAACTGCTGCTGATGCAGCATTTCCGAGTAGCATCACAGCGCTAACGCTCGGAGGAAACCGCAGTGACTCGGTTCTGATACATCAGCTCACAGATGCAGCTTTGTGATGATCCACATCACCCATCTACCATCCCCGAGGGAGCAAGGACAATTGTGCTCTCTCAGGACTCAGGCAGATGATGGCGAGCTGTATGACCAGGATTCAAACCAGCGATCTCCTGATCATAGTTGCAACACTTGACGCCTTACCAAGATCTTTAATATCTGCTGTCATCATCTTCTACGTGGGCGGAGTCTTATATTTCAAACTTTACAGTTTGGCGTGTTGCTTTTCCAGGTGTTGTGCCAATGCAGGAAATAATAACAGTGTCAGTGTGTCAGTGTGTCTTTGCTATCGTAACAATGGGAAAAGTACATCTTGCTTCGTTTGAAATGCACTTGAAGGTTATGTACTAATTCTCTTAATTACTCATTGGTGTGGTTAAATCATATGTGTTGCCTTTCCTATAAGAGCCCGGTGCGCTCTGACTTTGCAGATAGTGGATTGCTATTTCAATGGTGCAGCTACCTGGACGTGTCCAACGCTTCTCAGCAAAAGAAACTGACCTGCTCGCGCACTCTCTTTTTTTTTCTGTTTATTGTTAATGTAAAAGTTCACATAGCTGCCAACAGGCATGCACTATGGGTTTGTGCACTGCTGTGTGTCCATGTTTGTATAACAAGCAGGGGTGGTCATGCGTTGGGGATGCAGCTGTGATGATGATTCACTGCCGAGATAGTAATAAACGTCTGACTTTTGATGCCTGTCTAGGTTGTATTCAGTCAGTGGTGCACCTGTGTTTTCTGTTGCCAAGGGAGCAATACACCAAACATTTACAGAAGTACCATTGCTATTTAACAATACAGGTGGAAGGTGTTAAAATAGACTGTTGGAGGGGTGTAAGATAGCAATGAGCATCACAATGTACCTTGCGCAGGGTGTAAGCCCTGCGCCCTCATTTACAATGTAGCCGAGCATTTACATAGGTAAGGGATTGACAAAAAAAATGTAAATAAAATAAAATAAGTAATAAAAAATATTAAAAAACAGCATTTATAATAAGATATATAAATATATTTTTAACTATTTAAAAAATGTTATTAAGATATAAAACAAATAAGGTAAAAATACTAATTTAAGAGTAGGAATCATAAAATCATAGGTAAAAAAAAAATCAAAGGTAATAGAACTAATAAAAATCCAACTACAGGGGGCGCCGAGTGGTCCAGAGGTCTAAAGCGCTGCCACTATGAGCGGGAGGTCGCAGGTTCGAACCCCCGCTCATGCAGCTTTAACATCAAGCTGCCGGCACTCAGAGGGAGCACAATTGGCCCTGCTCCCTCCAGGTGGGTAGATGGCGCTCTCTCCCCACATCACTCCTAGGGTGATGTCCACAGCACAGGGGCATCTGTGAGCTGATGTATCGGAACCGAGTCACTGCGCTTTCCTCCGAGCGTCAGAAGCAGCTCGAAAAGAAGCGGTGGCTGACTTCACATGTATCGGAGGAAGCATGTGTTAGTCTTCACCCTCCTAGTGTGTTGTCCTAGTGATAGGGGGAGTCCTAGTGAGTGGGTTGGGTAACCTGCCGTGTAAATTGTGGAGAAAATGGGAATAATTAGAAATAAAATTATAAAAAAAGATGAATGAATAAATGAATAAATAAAAACTAAACACATAAAAGAGTAAAATATAAAAAAATATAAATAAGCAATAACTAAAAACAATAAAAGTGTACTGCAGTTTATCTAATGCCGCACTAATGTGGTCAGCTAAGCAATATAAATTGTGTAATCAGCATAAAAATGTATTTTATAGTCTACAATGGACGTGACTGTAAACAGCCTGGTTCTAATGGTGCCGTTTGCACAAAAGGTCAAAAGGCAAAAAGAAATCACCAGTGCACATTCAGACCCACTCTGGCAAAATGCATCCTTATATAGATCACTCTAAAGCAGGAGGTAAAAACAGAGTGTGTATGTTCTAAAGCACAGCGAGGTCAGGAGAAGATTGTGTTTTCCTCTGAAAGTCTCTCTGAAAGTGTGCTGGAATTTATAGCACTCAAGCCTTCGGTTTGACATCGCTCTCGTAAAAACTCGAGACTTTTTCCACAAGCAGCATCTCTTTATAGTCTTCAACAAAGATCAAAATGGTGAATGGAGTCTCAAGTCACGCTGGCGGTGAACTGAGCTGCCATCACTCTTTATCCTATCACTTTCCCTTTCAGATGAGATTCTAAATCAGCCGTGGTTTTGACACCAGCTTCACATCAGAAGTTGGCAGCCGAGTTTAGTCAGCAGAGAGAGAGAGTTTTTGAGTAAAGGATGTAAGATAAATTGTAAAAGGAGGATCTAAGGCGAGGTGTTCACTCCAGCAGAAACACTGTACCATTAAAGACTCTATAACACTCTGTCATGTCTGAGACTCTTAGAGAACTTCCCACAGTCTAATGCCCCGTCCACACAAAGCTGGATATTTTTAAAAACTGAGGTTTTTGTCTCCATTTTTAAAAATAAGCGAGTAAACTGATCTTTTAGTTTTACATGTAAAGAACTTGTGTGTGTTTTAAAGTTTAAAAGATCAGAATTTTAATAGGATTTTTAAAGCATGTAATAGTATGAAGAAGTACAGTACCATTTAAAACTGTGGACACACCTTAACTTCAGTGTTTTTGTCACATCCTTGCACTTTTCCCTGTCGTTTCTCTTCTGTGCTCGTATTTCTCTCTCTGTATTTATTAACCTTCCCCTATAGATGTCCAGTGCCTTTCTTCCATGTCTCCACCCCTGTCTAGCGTCTTTAACTGTGTTTCATCTGTAGCTCTGCCCCCTCATTACCTTTCCCAGGTGTTCTTTCCCGCCTTATGTGTGTGTGTGTGTGTATTTATAGCCCTGTGTTTCCTGTTTCATTTTTCTTGGTTGTTTTTTGTCTACACATAAAAGAAAATAAAACAGCAATGTTCATTTTACACAAACATATATACCTATAAATAGCAAAATCAGAGAAACTGATTTAGAAACTGAAGCGCTCCTCATTTTTTTTTCAGAGCTGTATAATATGGTGTATACTGGTGCATAATGGTGTTTGGTAGTACATACTTGTGCATGTCGTGATTTGTAGTGCTCTAAATTATTTCAAACTAGTGTGTTTTAGTGTTACTTGTGTTTTAGTACATATTGTTTCTTCCATGTCTCCATCCCCATCTAGTGCCTTTAACTGTTTCATCTGTAGTACCTCCCCCCATTACCTTTCCCAGGTGTTCCCTGTTTTCTTTCCCGCCTTGTGTGTGTGTGTATTTATAGCTCTGTGTTTCCTGTTTCATTTTTCTTGGTTGTTTTATGTCTACACATAAAAGAAAATAAAACAACAATGTTCATTTTACACAAACATATATACATATAAATAGCAAAATCAGAGAAACTGATTTAGAAACTGAAGTGCTCTCTTCATTTTTTTTTTCAGAACTGTATAATATGGTGTATACTGGTGCATAATGGTGTTGTGTAGTACATGTTGTGCATGTCGTGATGTGTAGTGCTCTATATTACTCCAAACTGGGGTGTTTTAGTGCTACTTGTGTGTACTGGTCATTTATGATTGGTTACCTAGATATTTTCAGCTGAAGTGGATATTTTCCTCTCAGAAGGAACATGCTTTAGTTCCGCTCTGATGGATATTTAAAGAATGTTACGCATAAACTTTCCAGTGGAAACTCCAGACAAGAGCTGGTATTCAGACTCCAGATATTCAGATGTTCATTAAAAGCTGCTGCTGATTTATTAAAGGATGCAGTTTTTTATTTTTTTTTTTACTCAGCTCTTCACCGCCAGAGTGAAGATAAAGTGTTGTAAAGTTGGAGATACATTCATATTGATAAATAAGGAGGTTATAATTTAATATATAGCAAGGCAATTGAATTTGGAATAGGGCTGTCCCTAACGATTATTTTTTAAACGATTATTCTAACGATTATTTTTTTCGATTAGTCGACTAATCTATTCATTGAGAAACATATTTAAATAATTATTTTACGTTTTAAAGCAAACGATAAATTACTATATTTATATATAATAACAACAACAACAACAACACAAGCCTACTAAACCAAACCCCACACTTATAATCACTTACATGTACAGCACGTTGTTTAGATCTATAACGCTAAAAATGGATAAGCTCCCATACACCACAACCGTGTGTTGCACTGTTTTCTGTGACCGCTAGATTTTGTGACCACTGGCAAGTAGTTCTCAGCAGACCGGTGCACTGGCCGATTCGAAACGTGTTCGTTTCTAATGTTTACCCCGACTGGCCAAAACGGTTCAGTTTAGGGCTGAGGGTAAGGTGTAGGTATAGAAAGCTTCCGCTTTGCCAATGAACGCTCATAACCGTGAGCACTGGTCACAAAATTCCGACGGTGACAGAAAACGGTGTGACACCGCAGCGCCGACGGCGCTAGCTAAAATAACTTAAGGCAGCTAGCTTAGCTAAACACCTGAACTTATGAATAATGCTACTGTTTCTGGAAACTGCGAAATGCCATGCACAAATATAAACCAAAAATGTATAATTTCTGCCTGTGGCAGGTTTAAAACCTTTGGTAGACAGCCTTAAGTCTTTTTAAGGACACCCGCGGAGACCCTGATGTAAACGGTAACTTACTGTGTGACCCTGTTGACATAGTGCTCCTGGATGTTTGCGCTTCAAGTGCTCCTTTTGCACGTATGGCAGAGGACCACATTGTTGCCCTTTTGCGTGAAATGCTCCCAAACTTTAGATGCCCGCTGGCGTTTTTTTGTAGCTGGAGATTGCTCTCCGGAGTCCAAGCTCTCTAGAGCTTAGATTCTCTGCCCGAACCCGACATGACCCGAGGCCCGCCCGTAAATCCGACCCGGGCTCCAGAAAATAGTCCGAGATGTAGGCGTCTGTTTTTTAATTATATTTTTATTAAAAAAAAAAATAATAACGAAAACTGAAAGTGAAACTAAACTAATTTATTTATAAGCGCTGTTTTCACTACCGCAGTTCTACAGCGGGGGTGTTGTGCCGATTCTGTCCGCGAAGCGGGAGTCAGATTCAGCAGAGAGTCGGATTCGGCACAAACGCGGCGGCACCTCGCGGTCCGCGGTGTCAGTTGTAAGCGCTCGCGCTAGCCGCAAAATACGGCAGAAAACACTGAGGGAGCTGCAGAATTATGAATGGGACTAGAATATGAGCACGAGGAGATCAAAGAGAACCTTCACCTGTGAGTAGAACAAGCAAATCTCTCTCTCTCTCTCTCTCTCTCTCTCTCTCGCACGTGAACTCCTCCGCGTTTGACTTGCAGAACTGTGTTTAGCTGTTCTTAAAAATCATTTTAATTAAATAATAGTTCTATGCTTCTATGTTACCGTGTTAATTAACATAATTCTGATCATATTTCGCTCATTAAAACAGCCCGAAAACAGCCAGTTGGAATTTTTGGGCCCGATCTAACCTCTAATACTCTCCACAGGCGCCGCCATGTTTACGACGCGCCGACGCACGTTATGCAAATCGATGTATTTTTGTAATCGATGACGTCGATTATGTCGATGCGTCGCCCCAGCCCTAATTTGGAAATAGAAAAAAAACTGTCATAGTATAAAACACTATTATCTTTATCATATCTGAATAAAACAAATTGACTTCTTTATCCAATCAGAACAGTGGAATCTAACAACACTACAACACAGGCTAGTGGTCGGGGCTTGAACACTAAACACAAAACCACTTCTGACACCAATCTTTACGTACCTAAACTTATTTAATTATGAAAAATCAGGACTGTGTTTTTGAAGATGGATACAGTAACGCACAATGCACAAAATATTGCAATAGAATACAATATGATATTAATATTATTTTAACATCCATAGATACCCTTTTGAAGATTGTTTGGAGACGTTCTTATTCAACAGCAGTGATATGCACTTTTTTTTTTAAGTTTGATGTAAAGCTCTTCACTTCTTATGACTACTGTATTTGACACTTAATATTAATATATTCATATTATACTTTATTTGCATTCATAAGTTCACAGACATGCAACAAATTGTGTGGAATCGTGTGACAAAATCTTGCAAATTAAGAAAGAGTGACTATGTTTCTATAAAAATATATAGATTTATGAAGACACGTACTGCTACAATACAATACAGCTCTGGAAAAAAAATAGAGACCACTTTTAGTTTCTGAAACAGTTTCTCTGATTTTGCTATTTATAGGTTTATGTTTGAGTAAAATGAACATTGTTGTTTTATTCTATAAACTACAAACAACATTTCTGCCAAATTCCGAATAAAAATACTATAGTCATTTAGAGCATTTATTTATTATTTGCAGAAAATGAGAAATGTCTGAAATAACAAAAAGTTGCAGAGCTTTCAAACCTCAAATAAGGCAAAGAAAACAAGTTCATATTCATAAAGTTTTAAGAGTTCAGAAATCAATATTTGGTGGAATAACCCTGGTTTTTAATCAAAGTTTTTTTTCATGCATCTTGGCATCATGTTCTCCTCCACCAGTCTTACACACTGCTTTTGGATAACTTTATGCTGCTTTACTCCTGGTGCAGAAATTCAAGCAGTTCAGTTTGGTTTGATGGCTTGTGATCATCCATCTTCCTCTTGATTATATTCCAGAGGTTTTCAATTTGGTAAAATCAAAGAAACTCATAATTTTTAAGTGCTCTCTTAATTTTTGTCCAGAGCTGTATGATTGAAACTGTACGATATATTGATTCATTGTTCCACCTCTTGTCTAATGCTATGTAGAGTTATGTATAAGAGGTACAGTGTGTATAAATACCCCCCAATATTAAGCTGTGGAGCAGTGGGTAGAACTGTGTTCTCTGGAATGATGGAGCTCCATTCACTACTTTAGGTCTTCCAGGACACAGTTACTCCCTTGATACCCGATGCTTTTGCTCCATATAGTGTAGGTATGTAACTTATTTGGCCTGAGGAACCTCAGATATCTCTGAAGCTCCTCCTTAAATCCTCATTCTACACACTTAACACACTCCACACACACACACACACACACATCCTGATCTCAGAGGGTGCCTCCTCCAACTTCCCAGTCCTGCTGCCATGCGCCCCAGTCCACTCACAGTCTGAGAACCCCGGACCGGAACCTCCATGCGGATTATGTGGATGAACTGGACCCTGCTGACGTGCGTCCTCGTGGCCTCCTCCCTGCCCGCGCGCCACCTCGGCGAGGCGCGGCCACGGAGACGGCTCGCACGCGACCGGGCACGCGCCCGAGCGGCTGCGGCTGCAGGCGCATGCACGGGCGCGTGCGAGCCATCCTCCCCGTGCCCGCGCCGCGCGCTCCGGACTCCTGCTACTTCGGCGTGACGAGCGACCCGTGCACGTGCTGCCCGGTGTAGGCGGGCGAGGGCGAGCGCGAGCGCGCGCTCTGCGGCGAGGGCCTGAGGTGCGCGCGCGGCCCGGCGGGGCGCCACGAGTGCGCGTGCGCCGAGCAGGGGGAGGTGTGCGGCAACGACGGCAGGACGTACCCGAGCGCGTGCCGCCTGAAGGCCGAGAACCGGAGGGGTGAGCGGGGTCGGTGAGTTAATTGGCCAACCTGACCAAGATAGACCAGTATAACCAATGCACTGATCACTAGTATAACCAGTGCAATGATCACTAGTATAACCAATGCAATGATCACCAGAATAACCAATGTATTGATTACCAGTATAACCAGTATGCAATGATCACCAGTATAACCAATACAATGATCACTAATATAACCAATGCAATGACATCCAGTATAACCAATGCAATGACCACTATAGTATAACCAATACAATGTACACCAGTATAACCAATGCATTGACCGCCAGTATAACCAATGCAATGATCACTAATATAACCAATGCAATAATAACTAGTATAACCAGTGCAATGATCACTAGTATAACCAATGCAGTGATCACCAGTATAACCAATGCAATGATCACTAGTATAATCAATGCAGTGATCACCAGTATAACCAATGCAATGATCACTAATATAACCAATGCAGTGATCACTAGTATAACCAGTGCAAAGATCACTAGTATAACCAATGCAATGATCACTAATATAACCAATGCAATGACATCCAGTATAACCAATGCAATGACCACTAGTATAACCAATACAATGTACACCAGTATAACCAATGCATTGACCGCCAGTATAACCAATGCAATGATCACTAATATAACCAATGCAATAATAACTAGTATAACCAGTGCAATGATCACTAGTATAACCAATGCAGTGATCACCAGTATAACCAATGCAATGATCACTAGTATAACCAATGCAGTGATCACCAGTATAACCAATGCAATGATCACTAATATAACCAATGCAGTGATCACTAGTATAACCAGTGCAAAGATCACTAGTATAACCAATGCAATGATCACTAATATAACCAATGCAATGACATCCAGTATAACCAATGCAATGATCACTAGTATAACCAATACAATGTACACCAGTATAACCAATGGATTTACCACCAGTATAACCAATGCAATGATCAGTAATATAACCAATGCAATGATCACTAGTATAACCAGTGCAATAATCACTAGTATAACCAATGCAATGATCACTAGTATAACCAATGCAGTGTTTACCAGTATAACCAATGCAATGATCACTAGTATAACCAATGCAGTGACCACTAGTATAACCAATGCAATGATCACTAGTATAACCAATGCAGTGATCACCAGTATAACCAATGCAATGATCACTAGTATAACCAATGCAATGATCACTAGTATAACCAATGCAGGGATTACCAGTATAACCAATGCAATGATCACTAATATAACCAATGCAATGATCACTAGTATAACCAGTGCAATAATCACTAGTATAACCAATGCAATGATCACTAATATAACCAATGCAATGATCACTAGTATAACCAGTGCAATGATCACTTGTATAACCAGTGCAATAATCACTAGTATAACCAGTGCAATAATCACTAGTATAACCAATGCAATGATCACTAGTATAACCAATGCAATAATCACTAGTATAACCAGTGCAATAATCACTAGTATAACCAATGCAATAATCACTAGTATAACCAGTGCAATAATCACTAGTACAACCTGTCACATATCAGCCCATGTCTGTCCTGTGTTTTTCCCTCTTTTGGTTTTCTGTGCTCCTGCCCTGTTTTCCTGTCTTGTGTTTCCAGCCATGTGCTTTTTTGAGCACATGGCATTGTTTTGTTATTGTTCTGTCTCCGCCCTAGCCCCGCCCTAGCCCTGCCCAAGCCATTAGTGTTGTCACCTTGTGTCTCATTTGTAACTCCGCCCCCTCATTACTTCCACAGGTGTCCCTAGTGTGTGCCTGTGTATAAATACCTCATGTGATCCATTGTTCTCTGTCACGCTTTTTGTTTGACCTTGTCCCGTGTGTTTGTTATTTTGGTCTACAGTTCTGGTTTGTTATCTTTATAGTGTTTTGTTCCTTGCTTCTCAAGACCTAGTTTATCTTTTGTTTTATAGTCTTTAAGTGTTTAATTTAAGTGTTTTCTTTGTCTCAGTTTTTGGTTTGTTTTTTTTGTCATGTCTAAAAATAAATATGACTTGCATTTGCATCCGGCCTCCTCCTCCATGTTACATAAAGCGCGACCTACTGAGGATGTAGCAAGTCTGTATTCGGCGATGCAGGAACAGCAGGAGTTTTTGGAGAGCCTTGTGTCCAAGCTTCAAGACGGACAGCCGCTGGTATTACCCTCATTGATGTCTTCCCCCTGTGAATATGATGGGGAACACGGGACCTGTGAAGGCTTCATCATGCAGTGTTCCCTCTACCTCGACCATTTGTTGTGCCCTACCCTTCCAGAACTTATAAAGGTACTTTTTATCAAGACTTTACTGAGGGGTAGGGCTTCACAATGGGCGGACATTGTGTCGGACCAAAGGCCTGAAAAGGCAAAGACGGTGGAGGGATTCTTTGAGCTACTGAAGCTCAGATTTTCAAGAGCACCCGCTGCTCCAGCCTCAGCTCCAGCACCAGCAGCTCCCGCTGCTCCAGCACCAGCAGCTCCCGCTGCTCCAGCCTCAGCTCCAGCGCCAGCAGCTCCCGCTGCTCCAGCGCCAGCAGCTCCCGCTGCTCCTGCGCCAGCAGCTCCCGCTGCTCCAGCCTCAGCTCCAGCGCCAGCAGCTCCCGTTGCTCCAGCCTCAGCTCCAGCGCCAGCAGCTCCCGCTGCTCCAGCCTCAGCTCCAGCGCCAGCAGCTCCCGCTGCTCCAGCCTCAGCTCCAGCGCCAGCAGCTCCCGCTGCTCCAGCCTCAGCTCCAGCGCCAGCAGCTCCCGCTGCTCCAGCCTCAGCTCCAGCGCCAGCAGCTCCCGCTGCTTCAGCTCCAGCACCAGCAGCTCCCGCTGCTTCAGCTCCAGCACCAGCAGCTCCCGCTGCTCCAGCCTCAGCTCCAGCGCCAGCAGCTCCCGCTGCTCCAGCGCCAGCAGCTCCCGCTGCTCCAGCGCCAGCAGCTCCCACTGCTCCTGCGCCAGCAGCTCCCGCTGCTCCAGCCTCAGCTCCAGCGCCAGCAGCTCCCGCTGCTCCAGCCTCAGCTCCAGCGCCAGCAGCTCCCGCTGCTCCAGCCTCAGCTCCAGCGCCAGCAGCTCCCGCTGCTCCAGCCTCAGCTCCAGCGCCAGCAGCTCCCGCTGCTCCAGCCTCAGCTCCAGCGCCAGCAGCTCCCGCTGCTTCAGCTCCAGCACCAGCAGCTCCCGCTGCTTCAGCTCCAGCACCAGCAGCTCCCGCTGCTTCAGCTCCAGCACCAGCAGCTCCCGCTGCTTCAGCTCCAGCACCAGCAGCTCCCGCTGCTCCAGCGCCAGCAGCTCCCGCTGCTCCAACGCCAGCAGCTCCCGCTGCTCCAACGCCAGCAGCTCCCGCTGCTCCAACGCCAGCAGCTCCCGCTGCTCCAACGCCAGCAGCTCCCGCTGCTCCAACGCCAGCAGCTCCCGCTGCTCCAACGCCAGCAGCTCCCGCTGCTCCAGCGCCAGCAGCTCCCGCTGCTCCAGCCTCAGCTCCAGCGCCAGCAGTGCCTGCCGCCCACGTGGTACCCACTGCTCCAGACCCTGTGCCCGCGGCTCCGGCCGCCTCTGACCCTGTGCCCGCGGCTCCGGCCGCCTCTGACCCTGTGCCCGCGGCTCCGGCCGCCTCTGACCCTGTGCCCGCGGCTCCGGCCGCCTCTGACCCTGTGCCCGCGGCTCCGGCCGCCTCTGACCCTGTGCCCGCGGCTCCGGCCGCCTCTGACCCTGTGCCCGCGGCTCCGGCCGCCTCTGACCCTGTGCCCGCGGCTCCGGCCGCCTCTGACCCTGTGCCCACTCCCAGAACTTTGTATGCCCCCAGGCCTATCCCCAGGCCTGCTCCCAGGTCACGGGCTCCTAGGCCCGCCCCAAGGCCCCCGGACCTCTGCCCAAGAACTGTGCCCAGGCTGGCCCCTCTAACTACCCCACAGACTTTAGCCAGTCCTGGGCATCCCCAAGTTTTGTTTGTTCCCATGTCTCTCTCTGTCCTGGTCCCAGTGTCTGTGTTTGTTCCCATTCCTGTCCCCGGTGGTTTTTCTGTTCCCATCCCGGTCACCGTATTTGTGTCAGTCCCAGTAAGTGTATTTGTCCCGGTTCCATCGCCCTGTCTTGTCCAGACCCAGTTTGTCCAGCCCAAGTCCTCTGTCCAGTCTAAGCCCCTTGCCCAGTCTAGGTTCTCCTCCACAGTCCAGTCTCTGTCCCAATCTAACATCCAGTCCCCTGTCCAGTCTCAGCCCCCTGTCCAGTCTTTCGTCAAGTCTCAGTCCCCTGTCCAGTCTTTCGTCAAGTCTCAGTCCCCTGTCCAGTCTTTCGTCCAGTCTCAGTCCCCTGTCCAGTCTTTCGTCCAGTCTCAGTCCCCTGTCCAGTCTTTCGTCCAGTCTCAGTCCCCTGTCCAGTCTTTCGTCCAGTCTCAGTCCCCTGTCCAGTCTTTCGTCCAGTCTCAGTCCCCTGTCCAGTCTTTCGTCCAGTCTCAGTCCCCTGTCCAGTCTTTCGTCCAGTCTCAGTCCCCTGTCCAGTCTTTCGTCCAGTCTCAGTCCCCTGTCCAGTCTTTCGTCCAGTCTCAGTCCCCTGTCCAGTCTTTCGTCCAGTCTCAGTCCCCTGTACAGTCTTTCGTCCAGTCTCCGTCCCCTGTCCAGTCTCCGTCCCCTGTCCAGTCTTTCGTCCAGTCTCCGTCCCCTGTCCAGTCTTTGTTCATGTCCCCTGCCCTTTCTGCATCCCTGCCCAATGTACAGCCCTCTGTCCAGTCTCAGTTCTCGTCCCCTGTCCAGTCTCTGTTTTTTCCACCTCCCCAGTCTCCATTCCAGTCCCAGTATGTTTCTCCTGTCTAGTCTCCTGTCTCAGTTCCTGCCCCTGTGTTCTTTCTCTGGTCTTGTCTAGCCTTGTCTTGTTTTTCTGTTCCCTCTCTCTCGGCGCCTCTGGTAGTGGCGCCGTTGAGGGGGGGTAATGTCACATATCAGCCCATGTCTGTCCTGTGTTTTTCCCTCTTTTGGTTTTCTGTGCTCCTGCCCTGTTTTCCTGTCTTGTGTTTCCAGCCATGTGCTTTTTTGAGCACATGGCATTGTTTTGTTATTGTTCTGTCTCCGCCCTAGCCCCGCCCTAGCCCTGCCCAAGCCATTAGTGTTGTCACCTTGTGTCTCATTTGTAACTCCGCCCCCTCATTACTTCCACAGGTGTCCCTAGTGTGTGCCTGTGTATAAATACCTCATGTGATCCATTGTTCTCTGTCGCGCTTTTTGTTTGACCTTGTCCCGTGTGTTTGTTATTTTGGTCTACAGTTCTGGTTTGTTATCTTTATAGTGTTTTGTTCCTTGCTTCTCAAGACCTAGTTTATCTTTTGTTTTATAGTCTTTAAGTGTTTAATTTAAGTGTTTTCTTTGTCTCAGTTTTTGGTTTGTTTTTTTTGTCATGTCTAAAAATAAATATGACTTGCATTTGCATCCGGCCTCCTCCTCCATGTTACACAACCAATGCAGTGATCACTGGTATAACCAATGCAGTGATCACTGGTATAACCAATGCAATGATCAGTATTAATTCCAGTATTAATTCTGCACTGTAGGTGTTAAACTAATATGCTAGGTGTTAATTCAGCACTGTAGGGGTTAAACAAATACTCTAAGTGGTAATTCAGCACTGCAGGAGTTAAGCTAATATACTAAGTGTTAATTCAGCACTGTAAGGGTTCATTCATGAGGCTCTGAGTTTGGCTGTGTACTGAAATCATCTTTTTTGCACGTCGACCCATTTCCACAATAATACGCCTCCTGTGGAGATTTGTTGCTGCATCACAGAACACTGGCAGAAAAGATAGGCCTATCTAATAATAATGCCTCAATAAGCCCAGAGGAATATCGGGCATGTTTTGGACCACGGCCTCCCAGTAAATCACAGGGAATACGCTGTGCAGCTCTGAGCTGTCAGAGCGTGAGGATTAACTCTATGGAACTAATGCTGAATGATGCTGTGGGAGGAGGAGAGGTGATCTATCTGCTCTAATGTCTCTGCTGCTTAACCGCTTTATAGAGGACTGGCCGGCACATTAAAACCTGCATGCGCATTAAAACACTGAGCATGAAGTTCTGGCACGAGTCAAAACCTTGACCTGATCATTATGCTGTTTTCACAAAAAAAAAAAAAGCTGATAAAACATTTTAAAACGTTAGTAGGGCTGCACGATATATCGTTTAAGCATCGTCATCATGATGTGTGCATGCACAATAGTCACATCACAGAATGTGCGATGTCACTTAAAGCAATTAAATCAAACACGTCATGTTGCAATGTTTTGATTCTTGACACAAGAAGTAGATAACAGACAAGAAGTGTGTGAGTGACAGGCTTCTGCTGCCTGAGAAGTGTGAGGGGGGGCAGGAGTAAACCCGAGGTTACCGCATGGCCTTCATCATCCACATGGTTGGGCACGTGCTTGTAAACGTGAGCACGTGTGGAAAGCTGTGCACTTCAGTCCTGCACAGTTTTGCGGAACAGATTTTTCCAGTTACAGCTGAATTCATGATTTTAATCCCAAAAAAATACTCTTCTTATTTACCTTTTAAAAAGCTATTTAAATGCCTGATTAAAGAGCCGATTACTGTTGTTGTTACTGCTGATTTACTTATATTTGATTTACCAATATCGTGCAGCCTTACAAAGGGCCCTGTTTTAGTGATCTGTAGGTGTGCTATTAGTGTGTCTTTGCTTTCATAACGACGGGAAAAGTAGACCATAAGTACAACTTGAAACATGCAAAAGGCATGTAGGCTACAAATTCTCTTAATTATTCATGGGTGTGGTTAATTTTAGGCATAAACTGAAATAAACCAATCAGCGTGTCAGTTGCCATTCCCTTTTAGAAAAAGCAGGTTCGCTCTGACTTTGGCATATTTCTATATTAACGGCGCAGCTACATGTAAGAGTGCAAAGCTTCTCAGTAGAAGAGCCTAAACTGACCTTTCCATTCCTAATTCTGCATAAGAAAAACGGAGAACGACACGTTTTAATATTTTTAATATTTATTATTTTGCTGATAAATATGATAAATATCGTAAGTATTGTAAAATTGTGACACTTATTGTGAAGTATTTTTAATATCACATTATATACTGTATATCTCAGAGAACACATACAGTTTTCTCTATTACCATGCAGCCCTAGTAAATATGTTTAAATTTCAGGTATTTAACGATAAAAAGTCCAGAAGATGGATCTCAGTCGCTGTGATGTAATCACCCCTGGTTGCACTTGACTGAATATTGATCAGATTTCAGCATCAGCATCCATAAGCACATCAAATTCACACACACACACTCTGGAGAGTCTGAAACTTATTCAAGGGTTGAGACGTCAATACAGTGATTGGAGTCAGACTTTACAACTTCATGCAAAATTCAAACAAGGCCCCTCATAAAATAGTAAGAGGAGGCATTTATGTGGTAATGGATTTATTGGTGTGCCTATAAAGCTCCACAAAAGCATAAAAATGCCTCTGCTTGCCAGAGCTTTTTCAATGTCAAGAGAGCTTTAATAGCTCTTGCTTTTAGAACATAACGCTGCCAATATGTTCCGGTTGATAAAGCCTATTGATTTATTGACGAAATGATATGATAGCTGACATTGCACTCTGACAGCAGCGTACCTCAGAGTCCTATAGGGCACATATGAGGTGTGTTACCTGAAGACTTTGGCCAATTTCCAAAGAATTACCTGCTTTTAAAAGCAGTGCCCTGGGGTGTGCTACCAGTGACACGCTGTAGATCTGTGTGACATGTTCCAACCTACGTCTACCACCTCCAACAACTCCCAACAGGTTGGATCTCAGTGCTTTACACTGAAAGTTTTGTTAAAACATCTGGACCTAAATACAGTCATTTATACTAAAACTAATGGTATTTATTCCTTAATATGTAAAAATAAACATAATATAAAATGTTGACACTATGACTTGTGAGCAGACCAGGCTGTTTCAGCAGGGTCATCATATCTAACTCAATTAAAAGAGCAGAAACTGCACTATAGTTAATGTATGGGTATTGACGTATCTGGTTGATACGTCAAAAGGGAGAATTAAAGAGTAACTGTTTATTTTACCTTGAGTGTATTGACAAATATCTTTCAATAATGATTACTTATCTTAGTATCTATAATTACATAATTATTGTGTGAAACCTTGTATTGTATATGCATTAACCAATACTCACATTATATTTGATCATTTTTACTCACAGTGTATTTTACACGCAATTATATAGAAGATTAACCAATAATCACAATATATTCTTTACATATATAGTAAAACATTGTTTGATCAGGCATGTGACTAACACAGACTCTATTATATGACAAATTAACCCACATTAACATATAACATATGAGATGTAGCTCAGGCTTGAAGTATTTTGTTTTACTGCATGACCCTAACTAACGGTCATCAATTCGACTGGTACGGGGCTAATTTGCTACAAAAAGGCTATTAGATCAAAGCAGCCTTTTGGTGAGTGAGTGCCTCCCTAAAAAACCTCTGCTTCAAAGCGGGGGGTGACGCACACACACAGATAGTGCCAGGATGGAAGAACACAGTCAAGGTCAAACACTAGTGGTCCAGTCAGACACGTGAAACTTCAGTACTAACACGTGCATGCTAACATGAGATGATTTTAACAACGCCTCATCAACAGGTTTCACGTCATTTGGGGTATAAACATGGAGTCAGATCAGAGGGGGGTCAGAACTTATACTGGGACGGCTGTTAGACGGTCTTTCATGTGTGGGTTCTCCTGAATATTCAGTACTTTGTAATAAATACTTGGTTTGCTTTCAGCTTCACTCCACCTGTCTGACTCTCTCTATCAAACGAACACGCAGGGGAGTTGTACCCCGGACGAGAGGTGGGGGTTAACCCACCTTTCATTTTCTTTTTTACAACAGTATGTATCACAATCTAACTCAATTCATAGATGAGAAACTGTACCGTAGTGAACATATTGGTGCTGTCTTGGAAAGTACAAAACTGTACTGTGTTGTACTACATTGAAAGTATCAGTATCAGTAATATATCACAGTCACAACTAAATTAAAAGAGCTGAAAATGTAAGAAGGTAAACATTTATGGGCCCTATATTGCAAGCCATCTCAATTAATCTAACTCAATTAAAAGAGACAAAAACTGTACAATAGTGAACATATCAGTAGTGTATCACAGTCCAACTCAATTAAAAGAGCAAAAGCTGTACAGTAGTGAACATTTCAGTTATATATCACAGTCCAACTCAATCAAAATAACAGAAACTGTGCAATAGTGAACACATCCGTAATGTACCACCATCCAACTCAATAAAAAAGGCAGAAACTATACAATAGTGAATGTATCAGTAATGTATCACCATCCAGCTCAGTTAAAAAAGCAGAATCTTTACAATATTGAACATATCAGTAATGAATCACGGCAGTTTAACTCAATAAAAAAAAACAGAAATTGTACACTCGTGAAAATATCAGTAATGTATCACCATCCAGCTCAGTTAAAAAGGAAAAACTCTACAATAGTGAACATATCAATAATGTTCCACAGTCCAACTCAATTAAAAGAACAGAAACTCTACTATAGTAAAAGTAATTTATACTAAAATTAAATGAATCACTAATATTTCAAAAATAAACAAAATAAAAAATAAAATGCTGACACTATGACTTAAGGATTTAAGATGAGGATTGTGAACTATTATCCAAGCCCTCAGCAGCTGGAGTCCGAGAGAGAGCACAGTTGTCCTTGCTCTCTCTGGCTGGGTAGATGGCGCTTTATCTACCCTCCTCACTCCCACAGTAAAGTTGGTTGGTTTGAATCGGCATCTGTTGGCTAATGTGTTGATTCCACGTTAGAATTAAATCTATCAAATAAAATAAACTAGTGTTTTAAACAAAGTGATAATAAACTATTCTCACAACTTTCAGAAATAATCTGCAAAAGGTTGAACAGTCAGATTTTTCATGCGCCGGTGTTCTTGGCCACAAATCAGCGGCTGCAGTCCGGAGGGACGTACAGCAGACAGATTGCTGGAATAGTAAAATAGTAAAGAGCATGTGTTTAAAAATTTGGGGGAAAACAAACGCTGAGGAGAGACGAAGTGTGGCGAGGATAGACAGCGACAGATGAGACGAGCTGGATTTCTGCCAGAACCCATCCCTGGTAACAAGCCCGAGACCAGCAAATTTGCATTTATGGAAGAACTTGCTGGTATGAGCTCTGTCATGTTGTCTGCAGCTAGAAATCAAGGCAATACTCACTTTACTCACCTATATCCTGAACTATTACAGTCCAGCAGTACAGAAAACAGCAGCTCATATAATATATTTATATTATAATCACACTGACCTCCCAAACTAAATAAACCATCATCATAATCACTTTATACAAATCTCAGTGAGATATAAGACATTCAGAGTGGGTTAAGTATGAAATGGTTCATTTTAGGGAGACATTTAAAACAGCAGAAACTGTCCAGAAGTAAAGGTATCAGTACTGTGTTACAATTTAACTCAATTAAAAGATTGAAAATCTTAATTATATAGTTATGGGTATGTGTTACATTCTAACTCAAAAAAGCAGAAACTGTACTATAGTAAAAGTATGGGTACTGTATCGCCATATAATTCAATTAAACAAACATAGAAACTGTACTACAGTGAGTCTTTTGGTGTTGTATTACAGTCTAACTTATGTGGTAATGTTTGGGTATGTCGTACACTTTAACTCAATTAAAAGAGCAGAAACTGTACTGTGGTAAACATATGCATACTGTATCACACTCTAACTCGATTAAATGAGCAGAAATAGTACTACAGTAAAAGCATGGGTATTGTGATACAATCTAACTCAGTTAAAACAACAGAAACTGTACTATAGCAACAGTATGGCTACTGTATCTGTATTATATTCTAACTCAAATAAAATAACAGAAACTGTACTATAGTTAACGTATGAGTATTGTATCACAATATAACTCAATTAAAAGAGCAGAAACTGTACTTTAATAAATGTATGGGTACTGTATTACAATATAACTCAATTAAAAGAGCAGAAACTGTACTATAGTTAACCTTTGAGTACTGTATCACAATATAACTCAATTAAAAGAGGAGAAACTGTACTTTAATAAACGTATGGGTACTGTATTACAATCTAACTCAATTAAAAGAGTAGAAACTGTGCTAAAGTTAACGTATGAGTGCTGTTTTACAATCTAACTCAATTATAAAAACACAAATCATGTACTGTATTGAATGTATGAGCACTATATCACAATCTAACTGAAGTAAAAAACCAGTAACTAGTATAGTACTATAGTGAAAGTATATACACTCAAAAATACTAACTCAAAAAGAAAAGAATATAGTGTGTGATGTAGAGGCATTAATATTATATTTGAACTCAAATAAAAGAGTAGAAACTGTGCTAAAGTTAACGTATGAGTACTGTGTAACCAACCTGGTTACAAGTATTTGTTATGCCTCCTCCTATCCATTAGGGGAGCTGTTAGAGGTTGTTCCTTCTTTGGTATAAAAAGGGAAGCCAGGTAGGAGGTAGCAGAGAGTTGTCCTACAGGCACATGTACTCTTTGTTTGGTAACCTCCTTTTTGGGAAACTACTGTTTCATGCTCATTGTAAGTACTATGGTTCACTATGCTTATGATATTCTATGCTATGCTATGCTATACTAATGCTAATGTTGCTAGAATGTTTAAGCTTTATGTTGGTTCTAAGCTGTTTCTACCATGTTAATCCTATGCTAATGCTATGCTAATGCTATGCTATGCTAATTCTATGCTATGCTAAGCTTTGCTAATGCTATGTTGGTCTAGAATGTGATTTCTGTTAGCTTTATTATGCTAACATGCTAATACTAGTATGCTAATGCTAGCAGCATGGTGGTTGTGGACTCATTTTTACCTTCTTGTGCAGAAGGAGGTTCTTAATTTGTTTGGACTGAGTGGCTCGGACTGAGGATTGTTTGAAGGCCTAGCTGTGCTTATCTCCAACTCAAGTTCTCCAGTCGTACCTCTCCCTCAGGTTCATTCTCCATCTGGTCTGCATCATAACTGGTGGGGGCTTCTAAGTACTTCTGTCTAAAGGATTTCCTCAAACCCAAGAACATGCTCTTATAGACTTTGTACAGTGATTTACAGAAAGGCACAAAAAAGACTTTGGGCTCTGTTGTTTGTTTGTTTGTTTGTTTGTATATGCGGTTGTTGGGGGGTGGGGGGTATTTGTTTGGTTAATTGTTTGTTTATCTCTGCAGTTTTTTTTGTTTGTTTTTTTGTTTTGTTTTTTTGGGGCTAACTATTTTATTTTCTTGCTTGTTGTTATTACTAATTTTGGCTATTATACCTCACTAAACAAAAAAGTTGCATTATATACATTCAAGGCTGTAGTGTGAGTCTGTTGGACACTTCTTAGCTACCTCTTCCCTTCATATAACACAGTAACATTTGAGCAGACCCTTATGTTATCCCCCCTTAATATTTTTGTGGCATTAATCTTATTGAGTTCTTTAGGATTACGGTTACAACTGTATTACAATATAACTCAATCAAACGAGCAGAAACTGTACTATAGTTAACGTATGGGTACTGTATCACAATATAACTCAATTAAAAGAGCAGAAACTGTACTTTAATAAACGTATGAGTACTGTATTACAATATAACTCAATTATAAAAACACAAATCATGTACTGTATTGAATGTATGAGCACTATATCACAATCTAACTGAAGTAAAAGACCAGTAACTAGTATAGTACTATAGTGAAGGTATATACACTCAAAAATACTAACTCAAAAAGAAAAGAATATAGTGTGTGATGTAGAGGCATTAAGTGCCACAGCTAATCAGCAGTACATTGGTGTTAGCCGTCATACAGACATTAGAAATAAAATATAGTGTTCAGTTTAAGGCTTTGGTTTAAGATTTCATAGAATTTCTAACCCTGATTAGATTTCCTTACAAAATATAAAGTACATTTTTATGAAGTATTTTTAAAAAAGCCTCCAGCCTGTAGTGTATGGTGCTGTAGAGGCTCAGCGGGCCGTTTTCAGAACCTCTTGGAAGCAGAATTCGAATAGCTGTGCTCCAATTTCTCATTTCTTCCTCTTATGAGGCTCCATCAGACGCTCTCTATACAGTTTACCTGCTACAGTCGGCCCCGGGGAGACGGGCGCCCGCCGCCCACGGAGACGAAGCCGTCGTCAGCTGCTGCAATATAATCGGCCCACATCAATTTAAGGCAGCGAAAACACCTCTGACAGGCTATCTCGCATACAGCAGGCGAGCCGGGGCCCGGGTGCCCAGGGGCCGCCGTTACGCTCAGACACGTGGCTTGTGAGCACATGTTGCTTTTTCGCTTCTGAACCTGTGTATACGGATTTATTCTCCGCTCTGCTTCACCGGCTGAGGGAGGCTGGAGAAGAAATTCTTGGCTTCCACAATAGCCTTCAGCCCGGCATTCGATAGCAAGCCGTGCTTTTTGTTTCACGTTTGTTGCCTTGATATTGGTCTCAGATTGTTTTTTGCTCTTGGACGTGACTGAAAAGAACAGATTCCAGACATAATATCAGGCATAACTGTGGATTTAGACATAAAGCACGAGTAGCACTGTTGAAACCTTCTCCCAGCTGAAACTCTACTAAAGAAAGCTTGAGTACTGCATCATAATCTAACTCAATCAAAAAAGTAGAAACTCTAAAATAATGGATGTATGGGTACTGTATCCTAATCTAACTCAATTAAAAAGCAGAAACCCTAAAATAAGGAAAGTATGTGTACTGCAACACAATCTAACTCAATTTAAAGCAGAAACTAAAATAATGAAAGTATTGGTACTGTATCATAATCTAACTCAATTACAGTAGTAGAAACTCTATGAAAATTAATGTATGGGTACTGTATCAAAATTTAACTCAATGAAAATAACAGAAATTCTACTATAGTTACATTAATTACTCAATAAAAAGAGTATTAACTTTATAATAATGAATGTATGTGGACTGTAACATAATCTAACTCTATTAAAAAAGTAGAACTCTAAAATAATGAAAGTATGGGTCCTGTATCACTATTTTACTCAATTACAGGTGTAGAAACTGTATGAAAATTAATGTATGGTTACTGTATCATCATCTAACTCAATTACAGGTGTAGAAACTGTATGAAAATTAATGTATGGGTACTGTATCAACTCTACTATAAAGAATTATTTGCGTTAAAAAATTATACCGCTTTACTGATTCCAAATTAATTGCATGCGTTAACGTTAAGCGATGACCACCCTGGTTTATTGTTATAAGTAAGTAATTGTTTTTATATAAATACTTTGTTGTAATTTTCTCTAATTGGTACTTTTGTGTCGTCTTGGCCGGGTCTCCCACGAAAAATAGGTTTTAATTTCAAGGGACGTTCTGGTTAAATAAAGGTTAAATACAAAATAAAAAAACATGTGTTTAGTGTAAGTTTTAAAACACGCTAAAATACACCAACCTGAGTTTATGAACCTTAAGGTAAATGCTGTTTGGACCTGCCCTGAGATAAATTTGAATTTAACCCTGAGGTTCATCAAGCGTCTTCTCATATAACAGTCCTGATCAGCCATTTGTCTCTGTCATTCATCAGCCCATGGTTATTACAGCTTCTCCACAACCAAGGAAAACAAGCAGGCTTTATGCTTTTTTATTTTTATTATTATTTTTTTTTAATCTCCAACCATCTTTTTTTATTCTCCTAAGGAATACCTCATACAGAAAAGCCTAACAGCATGGCTAATGTTGAAAGGAAGCTACTTAGCATTAAAGCCAGTTAGCGTGTTCTTGTTTGCACAATGCCCGTTAGCACAATGCAAATGAGATGATGCTGACTGGCTTTACTGCCCCCCCGTGCCGCTATCATTTGTTCTGATTTGAGGTGGCGTGTTTGGATGGCTAATTCTGTTAGTTTTTGTATCATATTTCTCTCCTTCGCTCTCGTTTTCACAGCCTGGTCCGGGAGCTGAGGGAGCGGGAGAGTGATTTCCCAGATGTGAGTTCAGGAGTGTACGTCTACGAGGTGATCCCGGGAACGGCAGCCTCCAGGTAGGAAAACAGGCCCGGACCTCCATCTCCACCTCCAACCCCACCCCCCTGCTCTCCGATTCCCATTCCCCCACAGCCAGGGGGCACACTCCATCACACCCAACCTCATTACACGATTTATGTCCAAATGTGAGCCAGGGGGCTTTTCTACCACGCCGCTCTCCGCTGAAGAACATTCCTCAGCAGGCCTCCTTTCCACCGCAATAACGAGTCACGCGCCATGGGCCAGTTTGGCAACGTGTAGGAACTGGAGGATACGTACGGTTGATCAAGGCTTGGAGGATTTTGTGACGTGACTGGAAATGGCACACTTGGACCAGATTCATAGAGTTGTTGGCAAGAGATCCAGACCGTGACTGAGGCACAACCCAAACTTCCACAATCAAAAACGCTCCACAGTGAGCATTGTCTCTATTGTCTGATTGGGTTGCCAAATATCTTGGCAACAGTAAATAGGAAGGCATGCCGATTCCCCTGGGGACAATAAATCAGAGTACCGCTCATGTCCTGAAGGCCGGAGATGGAAATCTACACTGGACTTCTCTGGTCTTTTTTTCTAGCCAAGAAACATCAGCTCAGAAACATCTCAGAGGGCCAACAGGAACGCTGCCAGCGGTGTGAGGCCTCTGCATGGACAGAAGCTCCAGTGCATACATAGTCTTGTTATAGACCTCTACAACTGTGGTCTTTTCGTAATAAGCTTGCTTAAAAAGAAATTTGTAGAGTCAGTATCCTAAGAAAATAGGAATGAGCTATTGTCTTGAATTGTGTTGAATTACTGATAATTACAGCTCGTTCAGGAAACTCCCATCAGGAAAACATGGAATTAGTTTATTACTAATTTAGCAAAACTTATCCTTATAAGTAATTTGCTCATTTTATTAATGGGAATCCTCTTCCACAAAATGAGTAGCTAGTATATTTAATATGTATATTTTTATTTTCTTAGGTTTTCTTATCGTCTTTAGTGACAAATCCAGGTTCTGCTTGGAATCTGATGATGGTTGGGTATAAAATAAAATATGGGGATCAGCCCGAGCAGTCTATGCCAACACCCCGGTTGCCAAGTATAATATGGGGATTGGCCCAAGCTGCTTATTCCAACACTCCGGTTGCTAAATATGTTATAGGGATTGGCCCAAGCTGCTTGTGCCAACCCCAGATTGCCTAGTATATCATGGAGATTGGCCTAAGCTGCTTATAGCAACACCTCGGTTGCCGAGTATAATATGGGGATAGGCCCGAACCGCTTGTGCCTGTACCTCAATCGTCGGGTATAATCTGACGATTGGACTGAGCCACTTGTGCCAACACCCCAGTTGCTGAGTATAATATTGGGATCAACCTGAGCCGCTTATGCCAACACCCCGGTTGCTTAATATAATGTAGGGATCGGCCCAAGCTGCTTGTGCCAACTCCCTGGTTGCCAAATATAATATGGAGGCTAAGCTGATTATGCCAACACTGTTTCCGAGTATAATAAGGGGATCGGCCCAGACAGCGAATATAATATCGGAATTTGCCCAAGTTACTTATGCCAACACCCTGGTTGCCACATATACCACCCTTTAGCTTCATTCCTGTATTAAAACGACAAGTTATAATGAATCTTTAACTATTTTGTATATTCTATTTTTATTGTATTCCTTTATTGTACTTTTATCTATATATCTATTAATAACAGCTCTTGGGTGTAAACTGGATCGTGAGATCACAATTTCGTTCCACCTCATGTACCACATAAGATGCGAATGATGACAAAATCTCCTTGAATCCTTGAATCCTTGAACTTATCTTGATCATTTCTGACTTCATAAGCACCTTACGGAGAAACGGTTTTCCCTACACCCCAAAAACAATTATTGCTATTATTTAAGCCATACCAAAAAATAACAATGCATATCTTCAGGGAGAATTCGTTATTTTTCTTTATTTTTCCATTTTTTATAAAAAAGTAAACTATTTAGGCTTATATTTTTTTATTCATGAAGGCATTTCAAATAACGTATCATGGTAGTAAAGAACATATTTGATTTGTCCTCAAAAAAATCTGACGTGTGTGTAAAGATCTGTTTCTGGTGTGTTCCTCAGTGCTGGCCTGATGAACCATGACGTGATCATCACCATCAACGGCCAGCTGGCCCAAACCACGGAGGACGTGAGCCATGCAGTGCAGTCCGGCGAACCCCTGTCCGTTGTGGTGCGACAGGCTAACGAAGACGTCACGCTCACAATCATCCCCGGAGAACAAGAGTGACCTGTGGCATACCTGCGGATTATACGTACTGTGTGCTGAATAACAGAGTACTGAGAATAGGGCATTGATTACAGGACAAAATCTGCAGTATATGTTTGTAAAATAAGCTGCTTTTTTTTTTTTTACATAGTTTTTGAGCTGAAGTATAGAAATTGGGGTGTTATTGGCTGATTGTTTGTGTTTAGTTACAAAAGTGTATTATCAAAAATGTATATAATTTTACATTTTTATAAGTTTCTACAAAGTTATGAAATTCCTCTTTTTATCATTTATTTTATATATTCAAACTGTAATAATTAACAACAGGGAATGTTTGGTGCTGTTTTTATTAATAGGAAATTTATATTTGAAGTTAGGAAACATGGATTTCACACTCCATATTAAGCACTTATATTATTATAATGAAAACTATTGTGAGGGCATTTAAACACTGGCAACTTGTTTGGAGTGTACATTGCTGCTCAATTCCAATCGCAGTGTTGGTTCTGTGGTGGTGTTTATAATCATGCCGCAATAAATTTGATTCTCCACGCCAGGCTGGACTGAAACAGCCTGACCAGCTGCTTCTTTAGTGCTGTTTTTTAGAACAGAACAGAACAAAATGTTTTTTTTCCCCCATAGGTTCCTTTCAAATGACTTACAGCACTAGAGGAAATCTTTTAATGGATTATTAGCCTGAATGTTGGGGGGAAAAAGCAGGGAATCTGTGCCTGACTTCATTTAAGTGCAGGTGTGTCGCACAGCTGAATGAGCGTAACAGGTTTTATACTGTTTAATGGGAGCCCAGATAGCAAAAATCACTCAGGCCATTTCCGTGCCTAAATACCACATGCCGAATCCCGATGCTCAGCTCACATCTGAGTATAATGCAACGATCAGCTCAAGCTGCATGTCTCAACACCCCGGCTGCCGAGTATAATATGGGAATTGGCTGGAGGCAGTCATGGCAACCCCTCGGCTGCCGAGTATAAAAAGGGAATCAGCCTATACCGCCTGATTCAGCACCCCGGATGCTGAGTATAATATGGGAATCAGCCCAAACAGCTTGTGCCAGCTTTTGACCAGTTGCAAACTGTAATATGGGAATCAGCTCAAGCCAATCATGGGAACATCCCGGCTGCCACACTGTAAAAAAAATTAGTTCTCTTATGTTCTGTGAAAATAAAAATAAATGTTGGCACAACATGAAATATAAAAATAGTTACCCCAAAATAAAAAAAATAGGCTGTGCCATCAGCTGCAGAATTTTTACCATTCAACATACAATTTTAAATTCAGTGAATGAACATTACTGTTCTCAGTCAACATGTCAAGTCCAAAGCAAAAAAATAAGTTGAGTGAACGACAGTGAAACTACTGCACATGCGCACAACAGGGAAGTATTTCTGGCGCGTTCTAGACCAAAATGAAAACGAAGACCCAGACCCAGACCCACGGCTTGTTTGGAGTACTTCAGAGTGCATTGAGAGACGTTCAGGTGAGTTTTACTCATAGACTGTCTCTGGTTTTACTGGCCGAACACAATTAACTTAGTATTGTTTGTTGAGTTCGAGCTTTAAATTAGGTTTTACTCAAACATTTTCAAACGCAACTCCAAGCTAGGTAGCGCTAACTGGCCAGCCACTCATGATACTGTTTGAAATAGTGCACCATTCGTTACTTTTTGCAGTAGTGCTAGCTAGCAGTTCCCCTATGATAGCTACTTTTTGGACGAGTGCTTGCAGGTCAGCCACCCTTGCAGCAGCTAGCTAGGTTAGCTAACTCACTAACCTAAGCTAGGTTAGCACTTTACAGACTAGTGCTGGCTAGCCAGCCCCTTTGTTTGCTAACGCTACTTTTCGGACTAGTGGAAGCTAGTCAGCCCCCTCTGATTGTTTAACCTAACTTTTTAGACTGAGTTTAATGTCGTGGTTTAATAAATTGATTTGCGTAAACTGTGTGTTACGAATTTGACTTAACTAACACCACCTGGGCAAACTGTAGTTTATGGTAGGTTAGCTTAGCTGGATCGTTCTGCGTTTAAATTAACGTTTGCGAAAACCCAGTTCGTTTCTAAATAAATAAATAGCTAGTTAGCTTGCTACTGGGGTTATAGTTGGAAGCATTTTTCAGATGTATGCCATTAAAGTGTGGCGCTCCGTACACAGACATACAAGGTGTAATTTTATTTCTCGTTAATGTTCTCACGGCTAGATAAAGTCTGTCGTATATAGTTTGTGCATATTAATATTAGATACTGGGATAACCTCTTAACACGCCCTGGCCCGCCGGCGGGCCAGAAAAATATGATATTTAATATCTGGCTATGTTTATGAATAGTTATAGGTTCAATATAGACACCCAATATACCATTTTAAAGCTTAGAATCTCTGCTTTTCAGTTATTTAGCCTGTTTAGCTGTATCTCCTTTCAGAAATATGCCTTGGTTATGAAAATATGAAATAATAATTTTCATATTTCCGTTTATCGTACGTCCATATTTGATCGAATGCGGACATGTTATACACCATTCGAACCGTCTGCCCCTCCGGATTCCGAAACTGTTCTCCGTTTTACTGTAGGATGTACGGTTTTGCTCTGTAGTTACCTAAAGTCACTCCTCCCCCCCCCCCCCCAACACCCACCAGCGCGTCCCCCACACTCTTACCTTCAAAAGGAGTCCAGACTCAAGAAAATCCATCAATCCAGTCTCCTATAATCCACAGTTATATCCACCCCGCGCGAGGAATAATGTGAGACAGAATCTAAAGTTTAATTCCTAATTAAAAGCATTTTATTCGATGCTGCGCCGATTCTGGCCCACAGCCAGACAGGGCGGAGCCCACTGGACATGACGGTATGCAAATGAGGTCTGTCAGCCAATCAGGTGGCGAGCTCGGCCAGCTGAAAGGCTAAGGAAGAGAGATGCTTGGCCACAGATCCTGAGTCTAATAGACTTTCCACTCAGCAGAACAACCGCTCCTAAAGAGACACTGCGGATTTCTGTTTGTATATGAGTAGACCACACAAAAACCCAGAGTTTACTGCAAAATGAGTTATAAAAGTGGTAGTTTTTATTCTTATAAAGTTTCCAGTCCTTTGGAGAAAGAAAAGACCATTACTGGTTCAAATCACTATAACTTCTAACCAGTAATAGGTAGCAGTTTAAAATTTTATATGATGATTGTAAACACATTATAGCAAAATGTAGAGCTGCCAAAACCCTTGTTCCATGTAAATAGTTTATTTTATGTGTCTGAAAATAAAAAAATAATAGAAAATCTGAAAAGCGTCTAAAATTTTTTCCTGGTTTTTACCATATTTTGGCCATTACATGTTCAATTGAATAATTAAAGTGTCTTAAATGAATTGTCTAAAGGCTTCTAAGTAATATTAATTCATAGAATTGACTCTAAATAATTTAATATTGGAGTGATAAGCCTTCAAATGTGAGTATGTAATTTCAGGCGGAAAATGGTAAAAATAGGCTTGGAGCTTAAGAGGATAAATAGCAAAGCTTAACGTTTACCCTTGGCATTACATGTGCAAAATGAGTTAATAGAATTAGTACATTATTTCAGTCTTTATGTGAAATATGACGAAATTTGACTGATGGCTGTTTAAATGGTTATTATTGTGTTTTCGTTCACAAGGTGGAAATGCAGTGCCGTTACTGCAAGTTCTCCGCACAGCATCAAGACAATTTGGACAGTCACACCAGAGGCTTGCTGAAAATGTACAGAGCCAAAGCAAATCAGGGAAAAGGTCGAGAAATGGAAGCACTTTTGGAGAATCTGGATTGTCAGGTAGCTTAGCAAATTTAAAGCATGGATTCTTTTTTTTTCTTTTTTTTATTATTGCATAATCTGGGGAATTTTATGCAATTAATTTAGGTCAACATCTTAAGCTGCCAGTATTAACCACCTCTCCACTGTTTTCTTTTTTTTTTATTTTGAGACAGACCACCAACTTGACAGCACATAGAAGATGTACTGTTCTCCGAGGTCTTCCGTTATACATGAGGGAGGAGCCTTCCATTTCGAAAACCTTACTGGTAATTTTTCTTCTTTGCTACTACTAAAATAAAAAAGGTTACAGATGTTATATAAATAAATAAATAAATCTGTAACTATATATGCGATTTAGGATATAGCTAGACTCCTCTGTATTTAGGTCTGTTGCAATAATTGCACTGTCAACGTATTGAACAACAAATTAACATGACCATGATAGTTTTTGCTGCCCTTAATGTTGCAAGTCTTGTTTACTTGTGTATATTACAGTAGCGACATTGTCATTTGTGCTGTTCTGGTCTCTCCTCTGCTCTGTGTCTGTGCTGAGAACGAGTCTCCTCCACACACACACACAGAGTATTTCACACAGTTTAACTAAGCGACACATCTGCAGTTAGTCAAGATTTCTTAGACACAAGTTTGACTACAATATTATTGTGTTTCATAGGATACAGAGGCATTGGAGGACCACACGAAGAGTGTGAAGATTGGAATTTTTGAAGTGGTGAAGGGGAGTGCTGAGCCATCGCGATCACATACAAGTGTGGTCAATGTTGCAGTCGTCCTTGAAGAGGAGGTAGTAATGGCTAACTTGCCTGACTACACTAATGCCTTCATTCTTCTCTTTGGTCTTTTGTATGCACTGAACATATAATATACAAAAGACTTAAAATACACTTTTGAAGTGGTCCAAAAAGTGTTCCTCCACCTTGGAAATGAGTGCACAGCCAGAGTGCAGTCTCTCAAGAACAAGTTATCGCACATTTAATCAATACATGCATACGTGTTTTTTTGTTTGCTTGTTTTGTTTTTTAATGGTGGTGATGCGACACACAGCCGCAGTGCTTTTATTTTATGTTGTTCATGTGCACCTCTGCTTGTTTTGCTACTCATTTAAAGGGACACTATGTAGGGTTTTCTTGATTATTCATACTTTTTAAAGAAGTAAATTTACAACTTCAAAATGACTGTTCCACTCCATTGAGGTGTAATACACATAATAATATTCCTCTCATGTCTGATCTGGGCTCCACTGTGTTGAAACAAGGCTATGTAAGTTGTGAGAGCCCCACCAATGCTCACATAGCCTTGTATCAACACAGTGGAGCCCAGATCAGCATGAGAGTGATTTTTTTCCTGCGTATTACACCTTAATGGAGTGGAACAGTGACTCTGAAAAAAAAAAAAGAATAATTAAAAAAGAAAATTGTACATAGTGTCCCTTTAAGAGTACCTGTTTTGAATCTAGGCTGAGATGTCTGATGGCTGCACAAGTTATTGCAAATGTAATCAGTATATGCCTACATGTGTGGCATATATATATATATTTTTTAAATAGTGGTGATGCGACACAGCCACAGTGCTTTTATTTTATGTTGTTCATGTGCACCTCTGCGTGTTTTGCTACTCATTTAAGAGTACACATTTAAAATATAGGCAGAGATGGCAGATTTTTCCCTCTGAAAGGGACACTATGTAGGCTTTTCTTGAATTATTCACATTTTTAAGAAGTAAAGTCACAAATGTGTATATTTAAAGTGAGAGCATTGTTTTGTTTTTGGAAAGTTTTGCTACCTATACTACACAGTTGAAATAATGCTGCTATAAAGAAACTATTCAGTAGTAAAGTAGATTTATTTTATAACTGTTAAGTGTTAAAATCTGATTTCATATTTTTGGAAGAAATATGTGCAAATAAAAATGCATTTGTTAAAAAAAAATCGGGGTTTCTTTAATTTTCTGTATATTTTATATTTACTTGATACAATATAAAATTGTTAATTTGGTCAACTTTGATAATGATTATTAATTAGCTGAACTAAACACATGTAGCTGACGCAATGCAAAATATTTAGTTGGACCCACTAGATGTGTTTGGTTTACATATAGTATTTCATTGATTCAAATTATTTTCTTTAATTGGGCCAACATTCTAGGGTTGTCAGCAGAACTTAAAATATGCATCTCGTAGAACTTAAATTAGACCAACTAAAAAAAATAGGTGCAACGGGTCACTTAAAACTTTTAAGTTGGTGAGAGTTAAATTTTTTTACAGTGCAAGTATAATATAGGGAGCATCTCAAGCCGCTTGCGCCAACACCCCGGGTGTCAAGTAGAAAACGAGAATCAGCCCAAACTTCCTGAGCCAGCACCCCGGTTGCCAAGTATAATATGGGAATTGGCTGGAGGCAGTCATGGCAACCCCTCGGCTGCCAATTACAATAAGGGAAGCATCCCGAACTGCATAATCCAGCACCCCGGTTGCTGAGTGTAATATATGAATCAGCCCAAGCCACTCATGGCAACCCCCGGCTGCCAAGTATAATATGGGAAGCATCCCAATCCACTCGCACCAACACCCTGGTTGACAAATAGAAAACGAGAATCAGCCCGAAATGCATGATCCAGCACCCCGGCTGCAGAGTATAATATGGGAAGCATCTTAAGCTGCTTGCACAAACACCCTGGTTATCAAATATAAAATGGGAATCAGCCTCTTTACTGTCCAATGAAAACGTCTTTCCATTAGTTTGCTAAATAATTTGAACACACAAACTGTTACTTACACCAAGCAAAAATGTCTTGATTTATGGACTAATAGAAATTCTTATATGAAATGAACTCTTTTTTTATATTGGTATTTTTTTTATATTTTTTATATTTTATATATTTTTTATAATGCATGGCCATGACTTATTAACCCTTCCAGACCTAAACTATTTGATTATCTACATTGATGAAAAAATGGAGTTCTGTCAGTTATTTACGAGAGCGTTTTAGGGCCACCCTTAAAAAAAAATTAAAACAGTTTACGTCGAGAATAAAGTTGTAATAGTACGAAAATAAAGTTGTAGTATTTTGAGGGAAATGTAGTTCTAACTGCTTGTGCTTACATTGAAAGTTAAGGTTTTACACAGTGGTTACACGGTTTAATCAAACATTAGCAGTAAACTCTTTTTTATTAATTCATTTAATTTTTAAAGAGGTTATGGTGGTTAAGATGTGAACTTGTTTTACGTTTAAAATTTGGAAATTTGGTGGTGTTCCCTCTTTATGTTAAGCTGCTGTAGCAGTTAAAGCCTTTTACAACATTTTGTCGCTGTGTGATCTAAAACACAAGTGTTTTTTGGCAGCATTTTCTGTACAGTCAGCATTCTGGCAACCAATTCTAATCTTGGCGTTTTATCAAACATCCTGCTGGGAGGACACAGATTACATTACATTATATGCAGAGAAAAAAGAGAGAAAGCGAGCGAGTGGAATAGATTGCATAGCTGAGACTAGAGATACTGACCTCTGAATAGAAAAGAGAAATGATGTTACAAGAGTGAAGCATTAAAATGGATTAAAGAGTGAAGCTTCATTGACAAAATGTCCAGATAATCATGGAGAAAAGTTTTCTAAATGCTTTTTTAAAAACTCATCTTCAAAGAGAGAGCTGTGAAGTGTGGGAGCGCAGTGCTATTCAGAATGAAGATAAACGTTACCAAGAACAATAAATTATTATACATTTAGATCCATATGGATATGGAGCCCCTAAGGTGACATCATGTTAAACAAATAACGCGTGGCCACGACTTATTATCCCTTTCAGACCTAAACTATTTGATTATCTACAGTGATGAAAAAATGGAATTCTGTCTGTTATTTACGACAGCATATTAGGGCCACCCTTAAAAAAAAATTAAAACAGTTTACGTCGATAAAGTCGTAATATTACGAAAATATTATATTTGGCAAACGGGGTGTTGGCACAAATGGCTCAGGCCGATCACTATATTATATTTGGCAACCGGGGTGCTGGAACAAATGGCTCAGGCCGGTCCCTTTATTATATTTGGCAACCGGGGTGTTGGCACAAATGGCTCAGGCCAGTCCCTATATTATATTTGGCAACTGGGGTGTTGGCACAAATGGCTCAGGCTGATCCCTATATTATATTTGGCAACCGGGGTGCTGGCACAAATGGTTCAGGCCAATCCCTATATTATATTTGGCAACCGGGGTGTTGGCACAAATGGCTCAGGCTGATCTCTATATTATATTTGGCAACAGGGGTGCAGGCACAAATGGTTCAGGCTGATCTCTATATTATATTTGGCAACCGGGGAGCTGGCACAAATGGTTCAGGCCAATCCCTATATTATATTTGGCAACCAGATTGCTGGAACAAATGGCTCAGGCCGATCACTATATTATATTTGGCAACCGGGGTGCTGACACAAATGGCTCAGGCCGATTCCTATATTATATTTGGCAACCGGGGTGCTGGCACAATGGCTCAGGCTGATCTCTATATTATATTTGGCAACAGGGGTGCAGGCACAAATGGCTCAGGCCGATCCCTATATTATATTCCGCAACCGAGGTGTTCAACGCAAGAGAGAACTAGGGCCTGACTGATTTGAGCACTATGTGGGTGACGATGATAATAATGAGGGACCTATAAATTCTGATTAACATTAATATGGGCTAATATAACTTTAGAATTATATTTTAGACACTAAATGTATTCATAAATGTATACATTTTATATACTTATTCTAAGTGACATAATGTAATATTAATAAATTAAAAGTGTTAGGAATGTACACCTTTAGATAATCAATAATATTGACTGATATAATTTTAGTTTCCCATATTTATGAGGGACACAAAGACTTTAGATGGAAATTGAAATATTGGTCAATATAATTATTTTTTTATATCTTATTTGTTGATTTCAAAATGTAGATAGTTTAATCCTTTTCAATTGTATCCTCTTTGTTTTTAGATTTTTTTTATATATACAAATTTTTGATTGATACAAAGGTGGAACAGGAGAGTTTTTATGCTTGTTAGGAAGACAATTGCCATAAAACATTGAAATTACAAACTAAACTATGGTAATATAGGGGTTATAGTATATATATTTTTTTTGTATTTTAAGTATTTTACTTTAATTTATGTGTTTCTTTTGTGGCTTGTGCCAGAGCCATGTTGCTAGTGATTCTCATAACCCTCAGTTTGGAGTGTTACTCTGAGAAATCTCAGTTTGAAGGGTCATTTAGCCCTAAAACGTCCTCTAAGACTAACAAGAATCAAGACACTCGACCCCCAGACGTGCACACTCGAAACCTTACTTGAGAGGAGTAAAGCTTAGTGGTAAAACGGGATTGGGCCAGTAAGTGCATAAACAAATTTTAAGGGTTTGTTAAATTTTTTAGTTTGTATTTTGTTGTTTTGTGAACACGCTGAACACAAACAGTGAATTATGTCTTTTATTTACAGCAGGAAAATCATCTTTACACCGAACTTAAAAAAAAGCCAAAATATTTTACACGTTTGTTTAAACGGATGCTGCACATGCAAAAAGGTCTTAACTAAACATTAAGCAGATTTACAAATAGTCACATTAAAGCCCAACAGAACCAACATTTAATGAACACCATCAAACACTGAACAGAACTGTGTAAAGAGTATAGTTCACTGTGAAAGAGAGAGAGAGAGCAGTTAAATAAATTATAGTAGCAGGTTCTGTTTAGACTCCGTTTGTGACAGTAAAGGAAACTGGAGTCCAACTGATATGAGCATTTAGTGGGTTATGATGATGATGATAATGAGGCATCAATAAATTCTAATGTTAATATGGGCCAATATAATAATTTTAGATTAATATTAAATTTAGGTATCTCAAAATATTTTAGATAATACATTTATATTTTCCATTTTAGATACTAATAATAATTATAATAATTTAAGATTTATATCTATTTTAGGGAAGTAACATTTAGATAACCAATAATACTGACCGATTTAATTTGATACATATGTTTTGAACATAAAGGATAAAGGATAAAGACTCTAAATGGATTTGGGAAATATTGGTCAATATAATTTCTGACTTATTTCTTATTTAGCGATTTTTAAATTTAGATTTTTTATCCTTTGGGATTTAATTTATAATTTTTTTGACTAATTTTAATTTATTTCATTTATATAATTTAAATATCAAACAATATTAAATTATGAAATGTTAGTTTTCTATCCATTTAGGAACCCATACAATTAGATAAAATACATTTATTTATTTATTTATTAGGGTTTTTTTAAGAATAGAAAGAATAGTCTGTTTTAGGCACCTTAACTTTAATATGAAGTTATACTTATTTACTGTTAAATGTCTATATTTTATGTACCTGAAATTTGCTGAATTCTCATTTACAATTTTTTACAATTTCTCATTTATATATATATTTTTAAGGCCTAAAGCATTGGCAAGCAATAATATAAACTCACTAATGTTAACTAATGTTAACTTCATATCTATTACATGGTCCTAAAAAAATTTTAGATAAGCAATAATATCAACTCATATAAATGTTAGTTTTATATGTTTCCAGGAACTAAAAATCTAGAAAAACCAATAACATTATTTTTTTTAAACAATTTTAGGGACACAAAAATTAAAAATCATTTTATGTAATTTAAGTTTTATATCTATTTTAGGCCCGAAAATTCTGATGACCAATAAAAATCAGCTAGTGATAAATTAAGATAATTTCAGATATTTCACATATTTATATTTGCAGATATGCTTGCAGGTTTGTTTTCTAATAGCCAGTATTAAATAATTCTCTAATTCTTTGCTTGGTGTTCATTCATTTATTTATCCTCTTTATGAAGAGTTTTGCTTTGTGTTATAACATATTTAAATTATATTTTAATAATTATTTATTTTCATGTCCTATCAGTAAATAATAAATCTTATATTGCGATCCCCAGTGGTGCATCTATTTAAGGTCATTTCAGATTCAATCTTAAAGAAAAAAAAATCACAAACAAGCTTATATTTCACCATGTTTCACCAAAACCCACAAACCAGCTCCATATTAGTCGGGCCCTAAAGGAAACACTTATACAATAAAGCGTTTATACAAAACATTGCTAAATGAATACTCAGCTCCACCCATTAACTCAGCGCTGAAACAGAAGCATGTGATGCTCTCTCTCAGACATTAGAAGGTCTCAATAGAAGGTGCACCAGTTGCTGCCGTCGCTGGGCGTCAGTCCTCCGGTGATGAGGAGGATGAGATCCACGAACCACCAGATGCCCAGGCCACCCAGAGTGAGGAGCTTCCCCACGGCCGTGCCCGTGTGACCCAGACAGAACCGGTCCACTCCGAAACAGCCCAGGAAGAAGGAGTACAGCAGCGTGGTGATGAAGTAGTGACCCGTGTACCTGCAGAAACATCAGAAACAAGGAGATAATGATCCGTCAATCACTGTGCATCACAGCTGCACAATATATCTAGTTAAATATCGCAATTTCTGTATTTACAGTCTTGGGAGCAAATTCCTACATAGTGAATAGTGATGAATAGTGAAGTGATCCAGGCTATGAAGGAACACATAAGGAATCATGTAGTAACTTGAAAGTGTTAAACAAACCAAAAAAAAAATAATACTCTGTGAAACATTTATTTTTTTCACTTTATTTAGTTGTTAGCTTGCGTTTTCTGAGGCTGGTAACTCTGATAAACTTATCCTGTACAACAGAGGGAACTCTGGCTCTTCCTTTCCTGCGGCGGTCCTGATGAGAGCCAGTTTCATAATAATGTTTTAATGGTCCTTGCTACTAGCTCAAATATTCACTATTCACTGTATACCTGTAACTCTACCTCTTCACTACTTTACTTTAACTGATGCTCTCAAACTAAACATTAAGAGACAAGAAATTTGAGTAATTAACTCTTGATGAGTTTAGATGTTAACTGAAAGCTGAACATTCCAGGTGACTCTACCTCATAAAGCTGACTAAGAAAATCTGACGTGCAAAACTGATCATCTAAAATATAAAACATCTTCTGCTTTAATACTGTTAACCCTGTTTCGTAGTTTAGTAATCTACAATGCAGACAATATTTAATTAAAAATAATGGAAAAACACTGAATTTAGGGGGTATTCAGACTTTTGACTGGTACTGTAACTACTTTCTTATTCTTTTTCTCCCTCTTTCTTTCTTTCTTTCTTTCTCTCTCTCCCTCTCTTTCTGTGGCCCTTTTTGTCTCCCTTTTTCTCTCTCTTTCTTTTCTGTCTCGCTCTCTCTTTTTCTTTCTTTTTCTGTCCATCATTTCACCTTCTTTCTCTCTTTCTCATTCTTTTCTCTCTTTTTCGCTCCCTTTCTATCTCTCTCTTTTTCTTTCTTTCTCTCTGTCACTTCTCACCTTCTTTCTCTCTTTCTCGTTCTTTTTCTCTCTCTTTTTCGCTCCCTTTCTTTCTCGCTCTCTTTTTCTCGTCTTCTTTTTTTTCTCTCCCTCTTTCTTTTTGTCTCTCTCTCTTTTTCTTTCTTTCTCTCTGTCTCTGTCTATCTTTTTACCTTCTTTCTTTCTCTTTCTAATAATTTTTTCTCTCTCTCTCTCGTCTACCTAATTTAGATGTTTTTAGCTGATCTGTATTTGGGTTGATCTGTGATGCGGTTGCCATGTTTACCAGCTCAACTACTACAGTACCACACTGCCCTCCAGTGGTACAGAATGATGTAAAACACAGTGAAAGCAGCATCGCATGAGGATGCCGCTGCGATGCTACAGTGATGCTCCTATTGTGATCAATTTTTACTGATTAATGGTGTCTGAAAGTCTTCTCCAATAACAGATGGGCTGTTATAGACTGTCATTGTAAACCTACAAAGTGCACAGTACACTGCAGGTGTTTCCAATAAAATGGCCAGTGAGAATGAGTATTTCATGTAGAGGTTATTGTACTATACCCAGGGTTTATGGTATACACCCCTACACTGTAAACCTGGATATGTTGAGATACATTGACTTTAATTTCAAGTAGATTCAAATAGACTTTTAATTGGACTAAAGACCATTAAACAGCTACAGCACATTCAGAATTAGGGGTGTTTTTAAAAAAAATGATTTTTCTATTCAAATAGATCTTCATTTGAATGATCCCATATCGATTCAAATAAACTCAAGATCGATCCTTAGAATTAGCCCATTTTCCCCGTTTAAATACATACAAAACAGTTTTAACGTCCCGTGTTTCATCTTGTGAAATCATTCTTTTTTCCAGCTCCACCCTCTGGCTGGGGTGATCAGTTAAGCTGGAACACGAGTGAGCCCACAAGTCGGCACTGCAGGGGAGTTTCTGTACAAATGTTTTAATATTTAATATTTTAAATGAAGTTTTCCTAAACTAATTGATTTTGAACCGAATCGGGACCTAGTGAATCAAAATCGAATAGAACTGGGAAATCAGCAGTGATACCCACCCCTATTCAGAACGCTGCAGCCAGAGTTTTAACCAAAGATATTTACAATTTTTCAAACTAATAGTGGGTTTACAGTGTAGTCTATTTAAGATACTGTATAGTTACCTTTAAAGTACACAACCCATATAAACCTAATACAGTAAATACTGTAAATTACTTTCCTAAAGCCCAAAAGATCCAAAGACCCAAAGACTGTAAGATCTCCATTTAGCTTACTTGATGCATGGTTCATTCCCGCGGAGAAACTCTCGATCTCCAGCACATTCAATGCCGTCTAAAGCTGTGCACAACACCTGCGTGTGGTTCACATCCTTATACACCTGACCCTGATTTCCAATCTGAAAAGAAGAAAAAAAATAGAATAAAGAGAAAGTTCATTTCCAGTAAAAGATAAATGGAGACTTTCCTACACTGACCTGACACATCTTAATAAGTAAAAGCGTAGCAGTAGCTACTTTTCCTCAGAAGCTGAAGAGACATGTTTAAATTTAGGAACCAGATATTAAACAACCAAATGTAATTCAGACAAAAATGACATATAAGCAGAAATGTAAATTTGGGTGCATCCCTATTCCCTATTCAACAAAGGTTACGCTGTAGGTAGAAGTATAGATACTAGTGTTTAAAATGCTTCTGTAGAAGTTGAAGTATCAACTCAAACTTTTCGCTCTTTAAATGGAAAAAAGTGTAAAAGTACTGGTTACAAAACTACTTAAAGTATAAAAGTAAATATTATGTAAGGGGAAAAAATAAAGTCATTAAGAACAAAAGCTTAGGCCACACCCACAGAGTCCTATAGTGCACCCCCCCCCCCCCCCTCTCCCAAAACACATTTTCTAAAAGCCATAATGACTATAATGTTCAAATATTAAAATGACGTGTGCAGGTGTGATGGATCACAGTATAAACCAATAAGAAGTCAGAATGGTATATGTTTTTACTTCTCTACATCCAATCACAATCAGATTCACTCTGGATGAAGGAGAGATTTATCTGAATAGGGGTTTTATTGAACGATGAGAAGCCAGAATGAAAACGAGCTGAAATGAAATAGGAGTAACGAGGCTGTTTTTAAAATGTAAGAATAAACAATTGAAAAATAAACAATTACTCCATTAAAGTAAGTATAGATAACCAACATTTCTACTTAAGTAAGTAATGAAGATTTTGTACCTCATTACCTGACATCTCTGCTATTTATGACGTATAGAGTATTCCTCAGTTAGCGCATTCCTCCTGTATACTCACCTTCAGGCAGCCACGTCCCATCTCACTATGGGCTGTTGCGTTTCCTTTGTGGTGCTCAGGCTCTTCGCAGTATACGAACTCCTCAGGTCTGGAGACGAAAGGACAGCAAATATTAGAGGTGGGCAATATGTGTTTTTTTTTTAAATAAATTTATCCCATTTATATCGACAATCGACTTTTTGAGGTATAAAAAGGATATAATCATAATAATAATAATAATACATACATAGCACTTTTATAAAACATAAAGACAACAAATAACATTAAGGACTAACATATAAGGCAAGAAAACATTAGGCTTGGTAAAAGGCTTGATTTAGGGTGTCTTAGTGTGTCTTTGCTATCGTAATGACAGGAAAAGTACACATTGCGCAGCTTGAAACGTGCAAAAGGCATGTACTAATTCTCTTAATTAATCATGGATGTATTTTGGGCCTAACGTGAAATAAATCACTTGCGATTCCCTTTAAGAGCCATGTGCGCTATTTTAATGGTGCAGTGCTTCTCACGTATGTCTATTTGGGTCCTTGTTGTATTGTACATATAGTGTCTCCCATTCTTTTACATTATATATCTTATTTTCACCCCCCCACATCACTATTGCACTATTGTCTTCTCTCTCTCCGTATGTCTATTTGTGTCCTTGTTGTATTGTACATATGGTGTCTCTCATTCTTTTATATTATATATCTTATTTTCTGTACTTGCTGTAATTTTTGGGAAGGAGAGTAACATAATTTCAATTCTCTGTATGTCCTGTACATATGCAGTATTAACAATAAAACTACTTGACTTGACTTCTGCGCTTCTCAGCAGAGGAAACTGACCTGCTTGTTCATTCTGTTTATTGTTTTTTTTTTATTATAATTTTATTTCTAATTTTTCGCTTTTACTCCCCAATTTACACAGCCAATTACCCAACCCACTCACTAGGACTCCCCCTATCACTAGTAATGCCCCAACACACCAGGAGGGCGAAGACTAAGACATGCTTCCTCCGATACATGTGAAGCCAGCCACCGCTTCTTTTCGAACTGCTGCTGATGTATCATTGCCGAGCAGCATCACAGCGCTAACGCTCGGAGGAAAGTACAGCGACTCAGTTCTGATACATCAGCTCACAGATGCCCTGTGCTGCAGACATCACCCTAGGGGTGATGTGGGGGAGAGCGCCATCTACCCACCCGGAGGGAGCAGGGCCAATTGTGCTCCCTCTGAGCGCCGGCAGCTTGATGGTAAAGCTGCATGAGCGGGGGTTAGAACCTGCGACCTCCGGCTCATAGTGGCAGCACTTTAGACCGCTGGAACACTCGGCACCCACATTCTGTTTATTGTTGATGTAAAAATTTTAATAGGGTTTTATGAGGGTTTGTGCACTGCTGCCTAACTGTTGACGTCTGTCTCGGTTGTATTCAGTCAGTGGAGCACCTGTGTTTTCCGTTGCCAAGATAGCAATACACCAGAAATTCACCCTGCCAGAAACATACCTCACTTCCAGTCCACCACACCTTGTCAGTGTAGATATATTCGGGTTGGTGTAAGACAGGGCCCTATAACGCTACAGGTTAGGGGGGTGTACTCACAGATATCTGCAGAGGACCACCGGAGAGGGGGGGGGCTGTACTCAAACAGATCCGTGTGGTTGGAGGGCTCTGTGGGGGAGGTAAGGTCCTCCGTGGGGGTTCCCTCCGGAGCTGCGGGAGTGGTTGCTGCGGTGGTTGTGGTGGTTGAGGTGGTAGTAGAGGTGGTGGAGGGGGTGGCAGAAGGGGTGGTAGAGGGAGTAGAGGCTCGGTCTCCTGGGGTTTGGGTGGAGGAGGAAGTGGAGTTGTGGGAGTGGGTGCCCCCCAGGCTCTGCAGCAGCAGCGCGGTGATCAGCAGTAAACACTGGCCGCACAGCAGCACCCAGCTCACACACACAGGCCGCATCCCGACCTCTCCCCGCGGGAAAACCCGGTTATAACTCCACACAGCGCGCTCCTGCCGCCTCAGCGACCCGGGGAAAAAGTGTCACTCTACCAGTAAGGCTCTACTAAATTCAGTGTAATTAAATTATACAAGAAATAGCAGCAAACTACCAGCGCTTTTAAGGAAAAAATAATAAACTGTAAAAACAACACTAAAAATACTAATAAATTTCTCCAGGAGGGGGCGGTCGTTTACCACCACATTTACACTGAAAAATTCCCTTAAACAAAGACTCTGAGAGTGTCCTTATTCTGTATAAAAATAAACAAACTTAACATTAACTTAAAATTGTTTCACGTAAAGTTAATCGAACCTATATAATAAAATGAATAACTTAATAAAAGTGATTACATACAACTGTTTTCACCTCTTTTCTCTTTACAATTAAACACATTAAATTAAACAGTTAAAACAATTAATTATTTCTCATTTTATTTCTAATTTTTCCCTTTTACTCCCCAATTTACACGGCCAATTACCCAATTATTCATATATAAATAAATAAATAAATAAATAAAACGACTTCTACACAATTAAAAAGGAAAATAATTAATTAAATGTTCAATTTAATGTGATAATGTGACAAAAATGTGACGAAAACACTTTTAACGTTATTTATTTTAATAAATAAGCGTGATGGATTTTTAACTGAAACTAATTTACGTATTTTATTTTTATTTTGTTTTATTTTATTTATTTTATACATGATACGGACACGCTATAAAGTGTTTGTTTTAGGGCATTTGTCGGTGTAAATGTAATAGGAAATAAGTAATAATTGTTTAAAGGTGTCATTGAATATAGAAAATAGTTGTATGTCATCACTTTTATTAAGTTATTTATTTGAATGTATAGGTTTGATTGATTTTTAACTAAAACAATTTATTTATTTTATTTATTTTTTTTATACAGGATACGAACACTGGGTAAGTTACAACATAACACTCCTTTATCGCCACCAACTTCTTCTGTTCTGTGATTGGCTAATCGTTTTGTACTCAGCACGCTTATTGGCCAGTGCAGACTAACTAAGTAACTAACTAAGTAACTAACTAAATAAATTTAAAAAAGTATTTATTTTTATTTCATTTATTTTAAATAAATGAAATAAATAAATAAAAAATGTGCTTTCATGCTGAAATACTCAGTATTGTGCTCTTTAATAGAAATTAACGGGGCTAAATAACATTTAAGGGGAGGTAGAGTCCCCTAAAACAGGTCTACTGACACCCGTATCAAATAGATACAGCAAACTGATTCAAGAGTTGACTCCGTTAAGCACAGTGGCATGCTTAACCTGTCATGAATCAATGGGGAGGAATATTCTCTTGCAGTTTCAGTTTCCCTGCTCTTTTTTAAGCTGCATAAGACACTAAAAAAAGTGTTTTCTGAAAAAATCTAAATTATACATTATAATCTTAAATTACACTCTTGACACAATAGTTTTAGCTATTATAAACCACACAATTACAACACTAATAATAATAATAATAATAATAATAGTAATAATTATTATTATTATTATTATTATTATTAGTAGTAGTAGTAGTAGTAGTAGTAGTATTAGTATTGTTATTATTATTATTATTATTATTATTATTATTATTATTATTATTATTATTATTATTATTGATGTTATTATTGATATTAATAAACACAGGCTCGTAATTATACAATAGCACACAACAATAGCAACAACAATAAAATAATGTTGTTAAAACGAAATTATTATTATTTGTATTTTATTTTTTACATTATTATTATATTTAGTAATAATACAAAAAAAATCTAAACCAAAACATAGATGACCACCACAGTTACTAGCATAATTTGAATAATGCAC
Source organism: Astyanax mexicanus (assembly GCF_023375975.1). Classification (NCBI taxonomy): domain Eukaryota; kingdom Metazoa; phylum Chordata; class Actinopteri; order Characiformes; family Acestrorhamphidae; genus Astyanax; species Astyanax mexicanus. Next base: position 9,115,911 of record NC_064429.1, read on the forward strand.
ATACAAAGAACCCTTTCCTGAACTTCAAAGAACCCGTAAGGCATCCAAAGGGTTCTTTGAGTGTTAATGGTTCTATGTAGAACCATTACTTTCACCGACGAACCTTTGAAGAACCCTTTTTTTTTAAGAGTGCATCTTATCCAAGGTAACCAACCCATCACCAGTATGTTGAGTTGTTGTCTTCACTCATAACTGTACCCATACCTGAAAGAGAACTTTGGATCAGGTTATGTAAGTATTTAAAGGTCACCTTCCGTCGTTTTTTCTTTCATTTTAAAATGTCTAGTTGTGGTCTCTAGTATGAATGAATGACATGTGAGCCGTTTTTGTAAAAAAAAAGTGCTCAGGTGTCTCTGTATAGCTCTTTTTTAATGGACTGTTTTAGGGGTGTGTCCAAAATGACCGGATTCCAGCTTTGCTCATGAATATTCATACATGCAAACAGCATGCAAATATCTCTCCTCTGATTGGCTAGGAGCACTGCGACGCCCCTCCACCGCTCTGCCGCTCACTGCCTCCCACCTCCTAACTGATGAGCGGTGATGTTGCGTCGCTTCAGCTCCGCCTCTGGGAGTTTCTCGAGCCAAGGTGGGCTGGTCTGTGAGTTTCTGCCTACGTAGGCAGAAAGATAATTCAAAATTCACCCGTTTTTCGGAGGGGGGGAGGGGGGTTTTCTTTGCTTAGCTCCTGCAGACAATGGGGGCTGCAAAACAGTTTAATGTGCAGGTGTACACATTCAACTCGGAGAGACCTACTGTATTCCACAAAAAACAAGAAAAATCGGATTTTCGCGGAAGGTGACCTTTAACATTAAACTTTTTTCTTTGCAGATGTTGGTGTAAATGGCTTTACGCTGGTGCCTAATTTTTCTGATTGTTAGGATGCTTTGCATGAGTCCTTAAAGAACAAATTTAAAAAGGAAAGACGTCCCTTGGTCAGTGATGAAGAAGTGGCCAGAATGAGAAGAAAGTTTGCCATTACAGGTGCTGGCAGAAAACGTACATCTGAGGTTGTCCAAATACCACTTAATGCAGTGAGAACCCCTCCCTGTAAGTACAACAGAACCCGCGCACTGTATCTGTGTAGATCTTACATTTCACTATTATTTATTGTCTATTGTGGCAGTTAATGTTGAATGTATTAATAATGATCCTACTGCAACAGAAGAAGTGTGTGTGGAGGAAAGAAACATTACTGAAATTGTGAAGGCTATGGCTGAAGAGGTAAAGAAAATTCGCCCAGATATGATGTTCCTGCAAGAGCAAATGACAAAGACAAGAGAGTACCGAAGGACATATATCCTCTCCCATCCTACAAGAGAGATTTTGATGGAATTCCCTTGCCTCAGACTTCCTGAAATCGTATGTTTTTTTTGTTTTTTTTTGCCTTGGTCAGTTTGCAATTAACACATTTTGTTACATGCTGACACCTTTGTTCTTGAACTTCCAACAGCTGCTTTTGGAAATGAAAGCTCTTCAACACATCGATGTAGACAAGCAAGTCACTTTAGTGCCTGTCAGTAAGGTGCAGTAAAAAAAGGTAAGAATTATCATAGTACAACCATAATTAAAAAAAAAAAAAACCATTGCACTATTTTGTACAATGATTGATTTTGATAAATATACATGGTAAATATCCAAATGAGGTACACATCATGTCAGAATACTATGACCACCCCTTGTTTGTAACTGATCATATACAAGCACTATGTAGTTTTATAATTACTGATAGTAGTCCATCAGTTTCTCTGTATAGGAAGTGTCTAATAGAGTGGGCAGTGAGTGGACAGTGTTGAGTTCATAATTATTTTTATTGATCAGAGGTCTGCAGTTGGAGACAGCCATCCTGTGCCTTCCGTCTCTGTTCAGTGAGGATGCCTCATTTCTCTTCACATTTGAGGAAGTAAGTTTCTTTAAAAACTCAAATGTGTTACATGTTGATGTATTTATCTCTTTTACAGCACTGGTAATTTTTGTGTAGTCAGGCACATTCCAGGTGGTCACACCACAGATTATCCTGAGTGGGTGTAAGGAGGGAGTGCCCTTGCAGCACAGTTTGGTGAAAGTCACCATGGACAAGGAAATCATAGTGGAAGACTGCACAGACATCTCCCTTGCCCTCTGTGTACTGTTCAGCACCTACTTTGTCTTCGGAGTGGAATACCCTAAGGGACTTAAAAAACTCTTACATTCTTTGAAGCATTTGTGTTTAAAATGAAAGAAGAGGAAATTACACTGAAATGAGTATTCAGTTCTCTCTGTAAGTAGATTTTGTAAATAAGAGCTGTGTAGGATGAAGGACTTCTCACAGCAGTTTAATTGCTGTTTAATTAAATGTATTTAATAGTTTATCATTTTGCTACATTTAGTGTAACATCCAGCATATTTCCGGTTTGTTGTGTTTCCATATGTGTTTATTTTAGAACTATAAATGCTGCACTTAACCCCACCCCACACAGATGCTATATGCATTGTATGGGCAAATGCCAAGGTTTAGTTTAGTTTAGCTTTGTATTTTTGGTGATTTTAGTCATGCACATAAGTACTTGAATTTAAAAAGGATGAGCATTTTTATTGTTACATTTACACAAGTATCCACTTTTCTCTTTCAATATCCTTACCTTTTTATTTCCTTTGCTTTTATACAGTCTTTAGTCTGCATTATTTATTGTCCTCCTATTTATTCTAAGCGTAGCACTGCTGCTGGAGTTTTTTTTTAACAGAAGAATATATAGCACCCTTTTCATAGGGTGCTATATATTCTTCTGTTAAAGAAAAAAAAACCTTTAAAAAAGGGTTCTATATAGCACCAAAAAGGGTTCCACTATTGTTACGAGCCAAAGAACCCTTTTTAGGTACTAAATAGAACCCTTTATATACCCTATATATATATATATAAATATTATTACTATAGTAAATTTACAAAGCCTAACGAAATTTGATGGAAGCATACTACATTTAGTAAAATGTGTGTGCAAAGTATAAGCGTATAATACACCAAACTAAAAGTATAGAAATACTGAATATATGTATATATTGTATTATTTATATATTAAGAATTTGTTGACTTCCTTTTTTTATTTATTTAATTAAATAAATCATTCTGTTTAACTTAAATTTTATATTTATAATCATATGGTATTTTTCATCATACGGGATCATACAGACAATATTGTTATTGTCCCCTTTAAATAAATATGTGTGTACTATACAATAGGCATTGATTAGAGTGACTGTAGTTAGATAAGTATATGTATAAGCATTAATTAGATTAATATTTTATAGGCATTCATTAGATTGATTGTAGATATATTATTATATTTATAGCTATTAATTAGATTGATTGTAGATATATTATTATATTTATAGCCATTAATTAGATTGATTGTAGATATATTATTATTATATTTATAGACATTAATTCGATTTATTTATATATATAATTTTTATATTTATAGATATTAATTAGATTGATTGTAGATATATTATTATATTTATAGCCTTTAATTAGATTGATTGTACATATATTATTATTATATTTATAGACATTAATAAGATTTATTTAGATATATTATTATTATATTTATAGCCATTAATTAGATTGATTGGTAGATAGATTTATATATTTATAGGCATTAATTAGATTCATAGCTTTATATATGAATAGGCTTTAATTAGATTCATATATTTATAGGCATTAATTAGATTTATTGGTAGATAGATTTAAATATGTATAGGCATTAATTAGATTAATATATTTAAATATTTACAGGCATTAATTAGATTCATAGATTTATATATTTATAGCCATTATTTAGATTCATGTATTTATATATTCATAGCCATCAATTAGATTGATTGGTAGATTGATAGATCCTCCCATCTTAGACATTTGAGATTATTTGTTTATATTTACAGCTTTAATAAAGTTTATATTTACTGTATTATTTTGTTGTTTGTCTGTTTTTTATGTTGTGGTTTTGTTGAATTCGCTGTAAAATCACTCTTTAATAAACAACCAAAACCAGAGCTTTTTCCACTTTACAACTTTTAAACATTCAGCTGTTTATTTTAATTTCTCAGGGTTTAATAAAAGCTCTTTATCTGATTAATAAATGCATTAATAAATGAATGAAGTAGGTGGTGTAGTGGATAACATCACAGTTCTCTCTGTGGAAGATCAGGGTTTGATTTTCTTGCTGGGAATTGAAACTCACAGCAGTATAAGTCTGTGGGTAAAACTCATAACTCTACATTCAGCAGCCTGTGCAGCCTGATTCAAATCTACAGACTCTAGATAAGATTATCAGATACAAAACTTCATTTATTACTTATTATTAATCTTATATCATATCGTCCAGCGCTGGTGGATGTTCTCTTGAGAGTAAAAAATGGAATAATCTGTGTTTTTCTGTTGTGTGATCTTAATTTAAAGGGGATGTAAAGGGTTAATTAGTAAAAATGACAAAAAATACTACAGTGTATAACACACCCCACAGTGTGATGGGGAAAATGTAAAATGTGAATTTGTGTGTACATGTTCAGGATGAGGACGGTCTGGTGGAATCTATAACTGTATTTACAGTCAGTATTTGATACGGGTGTCAGTAGACCTGTTTTAGGGGACTCTACCTCCCCTTAAATGTTATTTAGCCCTGTTAATTTTATTATATTATTATATTAATGTTAATTATATTAAAGAGCACAATACCAAGTATTTCAGCATGAAAGCACGTTTTAGTCCCTTTTTTTAGTGTCCTTTTCCTGTATAAAATAAATACAAAATAAATGAAATAAAAATAAATACTTTATTTATTTATTTAGTTAGTTAGTTAGTTAGTTAGTTAGTTAGTTAGTTAGTTAGTTAGTCTGCACTGTCCAATAAGCGTGCTGAGTAAAAAACGATTAGCCAATCACAGAAAAGAAGAAGTTGGTGGGGATAAAGGAGTGTTATGTTGTAACTTATCCAGCAGGGGGAGCTCGTTTACCACCACATTTACACTGAAAAATTCCCATAAACAAAGACTCCGTAGAGTGTCCTTATCCTGTATAAAAATAAATAAACAAAATGAATGAAATGAAATAAATAAATAAATATATTAATTGTTTCAGGTAACAATCTATCAAATCTATTTACTAAAATAAATAACTTAATAAAAGTGATTACATACAACTATTTATGCTTCTTTTTTTACAGTTTTTACATTCAATTAAACCTTTAATTAATTATTTCTCATTTCCCGGTACATTTACTCTGATAAAGTCCCTTAAACAGACATTTTATAGAGTGTTTGTGTCATGTATAAAAATAAATAAATAAAAACATAATAATAATAATAATAAATTACTTAAAATAGTTTCAGTTAAAAAAACGTATGTATTAAAATAAATAACATTAAAAGTTATAACATACAACTATTTTCGCCATTTTTGTCACAATCACATTAAATTAAATTAAATTAAATTAAACATTTAAGTAATTATTTTGAATTTGCAATTGTATAGAAGTCGATTTATTTATTTATTTATTTTAATATTAATATAATTTAATAATGTCTGTGTTATAACTATAAATATAATTATTTACTTTAATTTCACATAAATATGCTTTTATATGTATGGTTTGTATTAAACTTCACTGAACATTAAATATGCATGTCTTGTTTGTTTTCTGTTATTATAGCTTGTACTGTATCCTTTAAATGAATGTTTTTTTATTATTTATTTATTTATTTATTTATTTATTTACTTATTTATTTTTGAGTTGGTTTTGTTGTGGTGGTTATTGTTTATTGCTGTGGATATTATTATTATTATTATTATTATTATTATTATTATTATTATTATTATTATTATTATTATTATTATTATTATTACAGTTTTTTTTATATGATATCCCGGTTGCCTAGGCGACGCGCCGCCGCTTTAATTCGGTTGTTTTCATTCTGTTGTTTTTGTGCTTCAGAATAGCAGCGACTTTCAGCGCGGAGACTCTCTACAGCTACAGCTTCACCTACAGACCATATTACTGATTTATTCTCACTGTTTATTATCTGTACTCTTTATAATTACTCATTAATTACTGTATTATCTATATTTTAATTCTTATTAACTGTCTTTTTCGCTTTTTCCCTTTTGTTTTTGTTTTTGTACAGGTTACAGGAGCCGGTGAGGGACACCGCCACCCCGCGGTCGAACATGGCGTCTCCGAGCAGAGTCCGCCCCCTGGAGGTCAGTAGAAAATGATTTACCCTTTCAGAGTTTATTTATTTATTTATTATTACTGATCTGGATTAATTACTCACTATTAAACTAAAGCAGGTCTGGGTGGTGGTTTTTAGGTGGGGGTTAAAGGTCATTTCTGAAGCGGTTTCTCTGAGTAAACACTGTAAAACCATAATATGAGCAGTTGACTAAGCTAAGCTAAGCTAATCTAGACTAAACACATTATTATTAGTTATCATATTAACTTAACTATATTTAATTACTGTAGATAACAGGCTTTGAAGTTGTTTTATCTGTTTGGGAGCTGCACAGGTTGGTTTATGTGCTCAAAATATTATTAAATAAGCTGATAATATAGTGTCCACTGCTTTCCATGTTTCTGAAGAGAATTTAAAGCAATAAATTAAATGCACAGCCTCGTTTAATGATCATTAGAGCAGTAAAAAAGCTCTAAATTACTTTATAAAGATAATATAGTTAGATATGTAGGTCTTGTAAAGTTTTTCTTGTAAAGTTGGCTTTTCTGATATAAAAAAGTATAATGTAATATATAATATATTGGATACACATACTGTATTTGCATATTCATGCTGATATATTATAGATAATGGTTGTAATATATTGTAAATGTATATTTCTATTGCAGGTGCGTTCTGACCGTTCGGAGAACTCCACCATCCGTCCCCCGGCTTTTGGCGTGAGTTCCCATTAAACTGTTATTATTGCTTGTTAAATATTAAACCACATTACTGCTGCACAGTGGAAGAGCACGAAGAAATAGTGTAGTATAGTATCATATAGTGTAGTAAAGCATGTGTTTTTTGGTGCAGCCATAGACTGAGAGCTTAATCTCAGTTTAAGCTGTTAAAAGTTCATTCTCTGAACAAGTAAAATAAGTACACTAAGTGTAAGTACTTAAAAGAGTACAAAGCTTGTATCTGGGGCTGTACCTTATATTGAGTATCTTTCAGTGAAAGTCCTTATTTGTACTCATCTTTTTTTGTGCCACATATAAACATATAAACATATAAACATTATCATGTATATATATATAATCAACTGAATATGTGTCAAGAACTTGATCCAAAATTGTCTGGCTTTCAAATAAAAAAAATGCAGTTAAAATATATATATTTATGTTTATCAGTGCAGTGATACAGAAAACTGAATGTACCTTTTGGCTGGTTAAATGGTACAAATCTGTACTTATTGCTGTTAGGAAAAAGTTTGTACTTCAGAGGGAACAAATCTGACCCTGTAAAGACCAATATTATATCTTTGAGGGTACAATTTGAGAACAAAAAAGTACATATATCATACCTCTGTTTTTTAGAGTGAATAATAACGTGTTTCTGGTAGTAATTCTGATAATTCCTGTTCAGGACAGTCCTGAGTGTTTATAATAAATAATTTATCTTTTTATTTTGCCGCTGTTTGTTTAGATTTGTTTCTGTTGGACTCTTTTTTTGGACAGTGCCGAAAGGCTTGGGTGAAACGCATCATACGCACGGTGCACACCTCCCGCCCACAGCCTGCAGCAATCCCCAGCACCCCTCCCCCCACCGTCACGACCCCGTCCTTCCCTCGGTACAGCCGCCGTAAGGTCCTGGTGCCGATCCCTGTGGCAGAGCTGGACTTTGTTGGACCAGAGCCTGAGCTCATCCCAGGTGCAGCTGCACAGGTAAGAGTTTACAGTTAATCCAGTATCATCTCCATCTCTCTGCCTCCTTAAAACCACTGAAGATCTGCAGAGCTTTAGAAAACCTGCTAATTCCTTCCTCTCTGATTCTTCTAGGCTTTGGCCGACCCTGTCTGGGAGGTGGAGGACCTCGACGATGAGGTGGAGATGTCGAAGGTGAGCGCTCAGTGTTATTTAACCCAATTTAACTACATTTCATAGAAAATTCTCAAATTTTAGACCAAATTCACATTTTACAACACTCAAAAAGAAAACTAGAGATGGATCAGTATGAATTAAAGTATGTATTTGTTTTGTTTCAGGAGGAGTCAGACGTCTCTAGCGTCTACACTTCACCTTTTTCTTCTGTGAGTCTCTATTAAACTCTTACACACCTACATCAGACCAGTTTAGGCTTTTTTAAAACATAATGTGCATAATCTTTATGTGCAACGCAGGTTTTTAATGTATTTGTATTATATATTAATGTTTATATTGTTAATACTAATATAGTTTGTTATCTCTTTCTGTTTCTGTGTTCCTTGCTGTCCTTTTACTGCTGTAACTGAGTGAATTTCACTACTGTGGGACTAATAAAGGACTATCTTATCTAATCTTTTTATTGGACAGTGCTCAGAATCTTCAGTGGAGGACCTCACCACCACCGTCTTCCCACCAGAGCTAACCGGCCAGGGAGTCACTGCACCTTCACCCACCATCAGAACACAGAGCAGATTCCTGAAAAGACTCACCACCAACTTTTGGACCTCTGTGTTTTCTCGTTTCAGGTCCCGTGCTCGAGTCTCGGTGCTGGTTGGGGAGGCGGACCCAGGTCTGGAGGCGGAGCCGGCTGCACAGGTAAGAGTTTGTTCCAGTATCTTCAGTATGTGTCTCATTTAATAATAATGATGTTATCTGATGGTATAAAAGCGTTCTCTATTTTCTGCAGTGAAATGATTAATAAAGTGTCTGCAATTCTACATTAAACCCCTTTACTTCTTTATCTCTGTTTCTTGTAGGACGTGCAGGACCTGGAAGAGCGAAGGGACGCGGTGGAGACCCCTCCCAAAAGAAAGGTCAGAGTTCAATTTAATCTAAAGCAACACACAAAACACATACCACTATAAATCTATATATAAAGAGACATTTTAATGATTCTCTGATTTATTATAGTAATGATTTTTACTCCAAGTCTTAATTTATTCTGTTTTCTTCTGATCTTTTCCACACAGGGAGGAAGGAGGAAGCTGTTCCTGAGCTGCTTCAGGGGGTCAGAGAGGGATTAATTAGATTGATAGATTTAAATATTTATACCTATTAATTAGATTGATTGTAAATAGATTAATAGATTTGTAGGCATTAATTAGAGTAATTGTAGTTAGATTAGTATATGTATAGGCATTAATTAGTTGATTGGTAGATAGATTTAAATATTCATAGGCATTAATTAGATCCATAGTTTTATAGGCATTCATTAGATTGATTGTAGATATATTATTATATTTATAGTGGGCATTAATTAAATTGATTGAAGATATATTATTATATTTATAGTAGGCATTACTTAGATTGATTGAAAATATATTATTATATTTATAGTAGGCATTAATTTGATTGATTGTAGGTATATTATTATATTTATACTAGGCATTAATTAGATTCATATATTTATAGGCATTAATTTCATTGATTGTAGATATATTATTATATTTATAGTGGGCATTAATTAGATTGATTGTAGATATATTATTATATTTATAGTAGGTATTAATTAGATTGATTAAAGATATATAATTATATTTATAGTAGGCATTAATTAGATTGATTAAAGATATATTATTATATTTATAGTAGGTATTAATTAGATTGATTAAAGATATATAATTATATTTATAGTGGGCATTAATTAGATTGATTGTAGATATTATTATTATTATTATTATTATTATTATTATTATTATTATATTTATAAGCATTAATTAGATTGATTGTAGATATTATTATTATTATTATTATTATTATTATTTTATTTATAAGCATTAATTAGATTGATTAAAGATATATTATTATATTTATAGCCATTCATTAGATTGATTGTAGATATATTATTATATTTATAGTGGGCATTAATTAGATTGATTAAAGATATATAATTATATTTATAGTAGGCATTAATTAGATTGATTAAAGATATATTATTATATTTATAGTGGGCATTAATTAGATTGATTGTAGATATATAATTATATTTATAGTAGGCATTAATTAGATTGATTGTAGATATATTATTATTATTATTATTATTATTATTATTATTATATTTATAAGCATTAATTAGATTGATTGTAGATATATTATTATTATTATTATTATTATTATTATTATTATTATTATTTTTATTTTATTTATAAGCATTAATTAGATTGATTAAAGATATATTATTATATTTATAGCCATTCATTAGATTGATTGTAGATATATTATTATATTTATAGTGGGCATTAATTAGATTGATTAAAGATATATAATTATATTTATAGTAGGCATTGATTAGATTGATTAAAGATATATTATTATATTTATAGTGGGCATTAATTAGATTGATTGTAGATATTATTATTATTATTATTATTATTATTTTATTTATAGTGGGCATTAATTAGATTGATTGTAGATATATTATTATATTTATAGTGGGCATTAATTATATTGATTATAGATATTATTATTATATTTATAAGCATTAATTAGATTGATTGTAGATATATTATTATTATTATATTTATAGTAGGCATTCATTAGACTGATTTGAGATATATTATTATTATTATATTTATAAGCATTAATTAGATTGATTGTAGATGTATTATTATTATTATTATTATTATTATTATTATTATTATATTTATAGCCATTCATTAGATTGATTGTAGATATATTATTATTTATAGTAGGCATTCATTAGATTCATATATTAATAGGCATTAATTACATTGATTGTATATATATTATTATATTTATATGCATTAGTTAGATTGATTATAGTAAGATTAATATATTTATATAATATATATAATTATTTTAATTATTATATTTATATAATAAATATATTATAAGCATTAATTAGATTCATATATTTATATATTTATAGACATCAATTAGATTGATTGGCAGATTGATAGATTTTAGGCATTTGATATTATTTGTTTGTATTTAAAGCTTTAATAAAGTTTATATTTATTGTATTCTTTTGTTGTTTGTCTCTTTTTTTATGTTGTGGTTTTGTTGAATTTGCTGTAAAATCACTTTTTAATAAACAACCAAAACCAGAGCTTTTTCCACTTCACGACTTTTAAACATTCAGCTGTTTATTTTAATTTCTCAGGGTTTAATAAAAGTTCTTTATCTGATTAATAAATGCATTAATAAATGAATGAAGTAGGTGGTGTAGTGGATAACATCACAGTTCTCTCTGTGGAAGATCAGGGTTTGATTTTCTTGCTGGGAATTGAAACTTACAGCAGTGTAAGTCTGTGGGTAAAACTCATAACTCTACATTCAGCAGCCAGTGCAGCCTGATTCACATCTACAGACTCTAGATAAGATCATCAGATACAAAACTTCATTTATTACTTATTATTAATCTTATATCATATCGTCCAGCGCTGGTGGATGTTCTCTTGAGAGTAAAAAAAAAGGAATAATCTGTGTTTTCTGTTGTGTGATCTTGATTTAAAGGGGATGTAAAAGGTAACTTAGTAAAACAAGGACAAAAATTACCCCCAGTGTAAAACTGTCTCACCCCACAGTGTGATGAGGAAAATATAAAATGTGAATTTGTGTGTTTATGTTCAGGATGAGGACGGTCTGTTGGAATCTGTAACTGTATTTACAGTCAGTATTTGATACGGGTGTCAGTAGACCTGTTTTAGGGGACTCTACCTCCCCTTAAATGTTATTTAGCCCTGTTAATTTTATTATATTATTATATTAATGTTAATTATATTAAAGAGCACAATACTAAGTATTTCAGCATGAAAGCACATTTTAGTGTCCTTTTCCTGTATAAAATAAATAAATTAATTAATTAATTAAAAGAAATACTTTATTTCATTATTTAGTTAGTTAGTTAGTTTCTTTAGTTAGTTAGTTCGCACTGTCCAATAAGCGTGCTGAGGAAAAAACGATTAGCCAATCACAAAACAGAAGAAATCGGTGGCGATAAAGGAGTGTTATGTTGTAACTCATCCAGCAGGGGGCGCTCGTTTACCACCACATTTACACTGAAAAATTCCCATAAACAGGCTCCGTAGAGTGTCCGTATCCTGTATAAAATAAATAAATAAATAAAATGAATGAAATGAAATAAATGAATAAATAAATATATTAATTGTTTTAGTTAAAAATAAATCAAATCTATATATTAAAATAAATAACTTAATAAAAGTGATTACATACAACTATTTATGCTTCTTCTTTTTTTTTTTTACAGTTAAACACATTAAATCAAACCTTTATTTAATTATTTCTTATTTCCCGGTACATTTATTCTGATAAAGTCCCCTAAACATACATTTCATAGAGTGTTTGTGTCATGTATAAAAAAAAAAAAAATAATATAAAAAAAAATAAAAAAAATAATAATAATAATAATAATAATAAAAATAAATTACTTAAAATAGTTTCAGTTAAAAAAACGTATGTATTAAAATAAATAACGTTAAAAGTGATAACATACAACTATTTACGCCATTTTTGTCACAATCACATTCAATTAAATTAAACATTTAATTAATTATTTTGCATTTGCAATTGTATAGAAGTCGATTTATTTATTTATTATTTATTTATTTATTTATTTTAATATTTATATAATTTTATATTGTCCGTGTCATAACTATAACTACATTTATTTACTTTAATTTCACGTAAATATGCTTTTATATGTATGGTTTGTATTAAACTTCACTGAACATTAAATATGTGTATCTTGTTTGTTTTCTGTTATTATAGCGTGTACTGTATCCTTTAAATGAAGGATTTTTTTTATTATTATTTATTTATTTATTTATTTATTTTTGAGTTGGTATTGTTGTTGTGGTTATTGTTTATTGCTGTGGATATTATTATTATTGTTATTATTATTATTATTATTATTATTATTATTATTATTATTATTATTATTATTATTATTATGTGTTGATTTTTATATGATATCCCGGTTGCCTAGGCGACGCGCGGCCGCTTTAATTCGGTTGTTTTCATTCTGTTGTTTTCATTCTGTTGTTTTTGTGCTTCAGAACAGCAGCGACTTTCAGCGCGGAGACTCTCTACAGCTACAGCTTCACCTACAGACCATATTACTGATTTATTCTCACTGTTTATTATCTGTACTCTTTATAATTACTCATTAATTACTGTATTATCTATATTTTAATTCTTATTAACTGTCTTTTTCGCATTTTCCCTTTTGTTTTTGTTTTTGTACAGGTTACAGGAGCCGGTGAGGGACACCGCCACCCCGCGGTCGAACATGGCGTCTCCGAGCAGAGTCCGCCCCCTGGAGGTCAGTAGAAAATGATGTACCCTTTCAGAGTTTATTTATTTATTTATTATTACTGATCTGGATTAATTACTCACTATTAAACTAAAGCAGGTCTGGGTGGTGGTTTTTAGGTGGGGGTTAAAGGTCATTTCTGAAGCGGTTTCTCTGAGTAAACACTGTAAAACCATAATATGAGCAGTTGACTAAGCTAAGCTAAACTAAGCTAAGCTAATCTAGACTAAACACATTATTATTAGTTATCATATTAACTTAACTATATTTAATTACTGTAGATAACAGGCTTTGAAGTTGTTTTATCTGTTTGGGAGCTGCACAGGTTGGTTTATGTGCTCAAAATATTATTAAATAAGCTGATAATATAGTGTCCACTGCTTTCCATGTTTCTTAAGAGAATTTAAAGCAATAAATTAAATGCACAGCCTCGTTTAATGATCATTAGAGCAGTAAAAAAGCTCTAAATTACTTTATAAAGATAATATAGTTAGATATGCAGGTCTTGTAAAGTTTTTCTTGTAAAGTTGGCTTTTCTGATATAAAAAAGTATAATGTAATATATAATATATTGGATACACATGCTGTATTTGCATATTTATGCTGATATATTATAGATAATGGTTGTAATATATTGTATATGTATATTTCTATTGCAGGTGCGTTCTGACCGTTCGGAGAACTCCACCATCCGTCCCCCGGCTTTTGGCGTGAGTTCCCATTAAACTGTTATTATTGCTTGTTAAATATTAAACCACATTACTGCTGCACAGTGGAAGAGCACGACGAAATAGTGTAGTATAGTATCATATAGTGTAGTAAAGCATGTGTTTTTTGGTGCAGCCATAGACTGAGAGCTTAATCTCAGTTTAAGCTGTTAAAAGTTCATTCTCTGAACAAGTAAAATAAGTACACTAAGTGTAAGTACTTAAAAGAGTACAAAGCTTGTATCTGGGTCTGTACCTTATATTGAGTATCTTTCAGTGAAAGTCCTTATTTGTACTCATCTTTTTTTGTGCCACATATAAACATATAAACATTATCATGTGTATATATATAATCAACTGAATATGTGTCAAGAACTTGATCCAAAATTGTCTGGCTTTCAAATAAAAAAATTGCAATTAAAATATATATATTTATGTTTATCAGTGCAGTGATACAGAAAACTGAATGTACCTTTTGGCTGGTTAAATGGTACAAATCTGTACTTATTGCTGTTAGGAAAAAGTTTGTACTTCAGAGGGAACAAATCTGACCCTGTAAAGACCAATATTATATCTTTGAGGGTACAATTTGAGAACAAAAAAGTACATATATCATACCTCTGTTTTTTAGAGTGAATAATAACGTGTTTCTGGTAGTAATTCTGATAATTCCTGTTCAGGACAGTCCTGAGTGTTTATAATAAATAATTTATCTTTTTATTTTGCCGCTGTTTGTTTCGATTTGTTTCTGTTGGACTCTTTTTTTGGACAGTGCCGAAAGGCTTGGGTGAAACGCATCATACGCACGGTGCCCACCTCCCGCCCACAGCCTGCAGCAATCCCCAGCACCCCTCCCCCCACCGTCACGACCCCATCCTTCCCTCGGTACAGCCGCCGTAAGGTCCTGGTGCCGATCCCTGTGGCAGAGCTGGACTTTGTTGGACCAGAGCCTGAGCTCATCCCATGTGCAGCTGCACAGGTAAGAGTTTACAGTTAATCCAGTATCATCTCCATCTCTCTGCCTCCTTAAAACCACTGAAGATCTGCAGAGCTTTAGAAAACCTGCTCATTTCTTCCCCTCTGATTCTTCTAGGCTTTGGCCGACCCTGTCTGGGAGGTGGAGGACCTTGACGATGAGGTGGAGATGTCGAAGGTGATTGCTCAGTGTTATTTAACCCAATTTAACTACATTTCATAGAAAATTCTCAAATTTTAGACCAAATTCACATTTTACAACACTCAAAAAGAAAACTAGAGATGGATCAGTATGAATTAAAGTATGTATTTGTTTTGTTTCAGGAGGAGTCAGACGTCTCTAGCGTCTACACTTCACCTTTTTCTTCTGTGAGTCTCTATTAAACTCTTACACACCTACATCAGACCCAGTTTAGGCTTTTTTAAAACATAATGTGCATAATCTTTATGTGCAACGCAGGTTTTTAATGTATTTGTATTATATATTAATGTTTATATTGTTAATACTAATATAGTTTGTTATCTCTTTCTGTTTCTGTGTGCCTTGCTGTCCTTTTCCTGCTGTAACTGAGTGAATTTCACTACTGTGGGACTAATAAAGGACTATCTTATCTAATCTTTTTATTGGACAGTGCTCAGAATCTTCAGTGGAGGACCTCACCACCACCGTCTTCCCACCAGAGCTAACCGGCCAGGGAGTCACTGCACCTTCACCCACCATCAGAACACAGAGCAGATCCCTGAAAAGACTCACCACCAACTTTTGGACCTCTGTGTTTTCTCGTTTCAGGTCCCGTGCTCGAGTCTCGGTGCTGGTTGGGGAGGCGGACCCAGGTCTGGAGGCGGAGCCGGCTGCACAGGTAAGAGTTTGTTCCAGTATCTTCAATATGTGTCTCATTTAATAATAATGATGTTATCTGATGGTATAAAAGCGTTCTCTATTTTCTGCAGTGAAATGATTAATAAAGTGTCTGCAATTCTACATTAAACCCCTTTACTTCTTTATCTCTGCTTCTTGTAGGACGTGCAGGACCTGGAAGAGCGAAGGGACGCGGTGGAGACCCCTCCCAAAAGAAAGGTCAGAGTTCAATTTAATCTAAAACAACACACAAAACACATACCACTATAAATCTATATATAAAGAGACATTTTAATGATTCTCTGATTTATTATGGTAATGATTTTTACACCAAGTATTAATTTATTCTGTTTTCTTCTGATCTTTTCCACACAGGGAGGAAGGAGGAAGCTGTTCCTGAGCTGCTTCAGGGGGTCAGAGAGGGACTAATTAGATTGATAGATTTAAATATTTATACCTATTAATTAGATTGATTGTAAATAGATTAATAGATTTGTAGGCATTAATTAGAGTAATTGTAGTTAGATTAGTATATGTATAGGCATTAATTAGTTGATTGGTAGATAGATTTAAATATTCATAGGCATTAATTAGATCCATAGTTTTATAGGCATTCATTAGATTGATTGTAGATATATTATTATATTTATAGTAGGCATTAATTAGATTGATTAAAGATATATTATTATATTTATAGTAGGCATTAATTAGATTGATTATAGATATATCATTATATTTATAAGCATTAATTAGATTGATTATAGATATATCATTATATTTATAGGCATTAATTAGATTGATTATAGATATATCATTATATTTATAAGCATTAATTAGATTGATTGTAGATATATTATTATATTTATAGTAGGCATTAATTAGATTCATATATTTATAGGCATTAATTTAATTGATTGTAGATATATTATTATATTTATAGTAGGCATTAATTAGATTGATTAAAGATATATAATTATATTTATAGTGGGCATTAATTAGATTGATTGTAGATATATTATTATATTTATAGTGGGCATTAATTAGATTGATTGTAGATATTATATTATTATTATTATTATTATTATTATTTTATTTATAAGCATTAATTAGATTGATTAAAGATATATTATTATATTTATAGTAGGCATTCATTAGATTTATTGTAGATATATTATTATATTTATACTAGGCATTAATTAGATTCATATATTTATAGGCATTCATTACATTGATTGTATATATATTATTAGATTTATATACATTAATTAGATTGATTGTAGATATATTATTATATTTATAGTGGGCATTAATTATATTGATTAAAGATATATCATTATATTTATAGTGGGCATTAATTATATTGATTGTAGATATATTATTATATTTATTATTATATTTATAAGCATTAATTAGATTGATTGTAGATGTATTATTATTATTATTATTATTATTATTATTATTATTATTATTATTATTATATTTATAAGCATTAATTAGATTGATTGTAGATATATTATTATATTTATTATTATATTTATAAGCATTAATTAGATTGATTGTAGATGTATTATTATTATTATTATTATTATTATTATTATTATTATTATTATTATTATTATTATTATTATATTTATAAGCATTAATTAGATTGATTAAAGATATATTATTATATTTATATGCATTAGTTAGATTGATTGTAGATGTATTATTATTATTATTATATTTATAGCCATTCATTAGATTGATTGTAGATATATTATTATTTATAGTAGGCATTCATTAGATTCATATATTTATAGGCATTAATTACATTGATTGTATATATATTATTATATTTATATGCATTAGTTAGATTGATTATAGTAAGATTAATATATTTATATAATATATATAATTAGTTTAATTATTATATTCATATAATAAATATATTATAAGCATTAATTAGATTCATAGATTTATATATTTATAGACATCAATTAGATTGATTGGCAGATTGATAGATTTTAGACATTTGATATTATTGTTTGTATTTAAAGCTTTAATAAAGTTTATATTTATTGTATTCTTTTGTTGTTTGTCTCTTTTTTTATGGTGTGGTTTTGTTGAATTTGCTGTAAAATCACTCTTTAATAAACAACCAAAACCAGAGCTTTTTCCACTTTACAGCTTTAAAACATTCAGCTGTTTATTTTAATTTCTCAGGGTTTAATAAAAGCTCTTTATCTGATTAATAAATGCATTAATAAATGAATGAAGTAGGTGGTGTAGTGGATAACACCACAGTTCTCTCTGTGGAAGATCAGGGTTTGATTTTCTTGCTGGGAATTGAAACTGACAGCAGTATAAGTCTGTGGGTAAAACTCATAACTCTACATTCAGCAGCCGGTGCAGCCTGATTCACATCTACAGACTCTAGATAAGATCATCAGATACAAAACTTCATTTATTACTTATTATTAATCTTATATCATATCGTCCAGCGCTGGTGGATGTTCTCTTGAGAGTAAAAAAAGGAATAATCTGTGTTTTCTGTTGTGTGATCTTGATTTAAAGGGGATGTAAAGAAGGGTAACTTAGTCAAAAAAGGACCAAAATTACTGCAGTTTAATAAATTAAGTAATTGTAATTAGGTAATACTGTATGCAGAAATAAAGTAAAGTTTACTAAAAGAAAGGATTGATTCAGTAAAAATAAAGTAAGTAAAGTTTACTAAAAGAAAGGATTGACTGAAGTTCAGTTCACTTATTTACTCTGTGTAACATTTAAGTCTTGAAACCGAGTTGAAGTTACTTATCTAAATTTAATTGATCTAAAATTAAATTTACTTAGAAAAAGCAAATGCAGAAAGTTGTGAAACTTTACTCATAATTTTTTCAGTGTAGAGTTCAATCCCACATGATAAATGTGTTTAAATCCTAAATCAGGGGGCAAAAAATGTGATCAGGACATCCCTAGTGACTAAAAACAAAGGGTTTATTGTTAACATATATTTTTTAACTTAGTCTTTAATGTCATTCACTTCAGAATTTCATTTCATTGTTAAAAAAAACAAAACATATATAATCTGGACTTGCTGAGTGCAGATGGATCTGAACTTTTTTTTCTGTGATTTTAAAGCAGAAATAATAGTAAAAGGAAATTTGTACAGCAGCATGTTTGCGTCACGCCCTGCTGTGTGTGCGTACTGTCGCAGTCCTGAAAGCAGCCGTGTGTTTCTGAGTGTAATTCAGTTCAGCACTCAGCACCGTTCAGGTGGAGCGGGGAGTGGTCGACCGGTGGCCCCTGCTGGCCCCTGGACCCGCGGGGCTCCCAGTAAGCCGGAGGGGTGGTAGCGGGTAGGGGGCGCCGCGGGGCCAGGGCCGCACTGCTGCTGGAACAGCTGCTGCTATCACATTCATGTAGTTGTACGGGTAGTAGTGAGAGATGATGAGACCCTGTGGGGAAAAAAAATTGAATAATTAATTACAAGGTGTGTCGTGATGCTCATTGTTATCTTACACCCTGCCAACAGTATATTTTTACTCAATCTGCCTGCGCTATTAAAATAGCATTGGAGTTTACAATATATCTACATAATATCTGATGGGCGTGACTGTCTGGAAGTAAGGTGTGTTCAGGTTAATTTCTGGTGTATTGCTAACTTAGCAGCACTATATTATCTAAACAATGCACATTGTGTTTACATCAACAACAAACAGAATAAAGAATAAAATAACATTGCTGTTAAATATAAACTTTAATACGCTGTTTGATTAAACAGGTACCTGAGCCGCAGGTCCGATCTGCTGGAGCCGCAGCACCTCCTGGGTCAGAGCCCCCCGGCCCCCGGCCTCCCCCTCCCCCCAGCCGCTCAGCCACGGGGCCAGGGGGGCCAGGGGCCCGGCGGCCAGCAGCGGGGGAACGCTCCTCACCAGGTGATAATGCCCCTGCCCGGGCAGGAGCCCGCCCACCAGCTGCTGAGCCACCGAGCCGGGCGGAGGTGGGCAGCAGCGGTGTGTGTGAGTGTGTGTGTGTGTGTCTGGGTGGAGGGTCAGTCTGTGGTACTCGGGGTCCAGCGGACCACCAGGGACGTGTGTGAGGCCCGGGGTCTGCTCGCACTCCTCACTGCCGATGCTGGGGGGGTCAGGGAGATCACTGGGGTGGTTACTGGGGTGTTGAGGGTGGTCTCTGTGATGTTGAGGGTGGTGCTCAGGGGGTTGATGTGTAGAGTGTGGGGGTGGGGGGTCCGTGGGCTCGTCGGGGGTCTCCAGGCTGGTGGTGGAGATCTCTGCAGCCTGAGCGATCGGCCCAGAGTGTCCTCCGTCATTGTCACTGTCACTCTCACACACACCTGAAACAATATTATGTGTAGTTTCGTTAATGGAAATTAGTTTTCTTGTTGATTTAGAACACTTTTTATCATGTTTAGGAATAAAAAATATTTTGTTGGATTTATTTTTATATAGATTTGATATAAAGATAGTAGCATTCTCATATTTTTCCTTTACTGGAACATATAGAAATAGCAATGTTTCCATTGTAGATTATGTTAGAACTATAATAATAATAATAATAATAATAATAATTATTATTATTATTATTATTATTATTATTATTATTATTATTATTATAATAACAATAATAATAAACAATTGTTTGCCTACATACAGTCCAAATAACTCTCTTCTAATACTCACAGAATAAGTCAGAAATAAAAAGAAATCGAAATTAGTATAATTAATAATAAGTGGTAATATTAGTTAGGCATAATATGTATTATTATTATTATAGAAAACAATAAAAAATATGAACATTATATATTTTAAGAAGTTAAACATAGGTGGGTTGATTTAGTAGAGTTATTATTTTGTACAAATAAAGTTACTACAAATAAAGTCAAATAAATACAAAATACCAAATCATGTGTAATAAGAATTATTACATGATGAAATGTTATTGTTATTGAGATATAAAATGTATGATTATTATTAATAATAACATTTACAATAAGTGTGTAGTTATAGTTATGTAGTTATAGACAGTGTTGGAGGCTGAGTACCTTTATGGGTGGAGGTGGCAACGGTGGGCTCCTGCAGGAGATAGGGCGAGGGGTCAGAGGATGAGTCGTCTGAAGATCCGCTCTCTATCTTCTGCTCTTCTGTGATCTTCATCTGCACCACCGACTTCCTGACCAACACACGGACCAGCACATCATACAGATGCTCAGAACACTGTGCAGTAGTGTGTGTGTGTATATATATAAGTGTGTGTGTGTGTGTGTGTGTGTGTGTGTGTATTTGATCTATTGTAAACTGATCTGTGAGGATTTTAATAGATACCGTTTCTCTCTCCTGCCGTTCCCCGTGTCCCGGAACCCTTTAGCAAACGGGTTATTGTCGATTTTCAGCTGCGTTATCTAGAACATAGATCAGGGAGACACGTGACATCAGAGATCTGTTTATAGGTTTATGTTTGAGTAAAAAGAACATTATTGTTTTATTCTATAAACTAAAGACAACATTTTTCCCATTTATTTACAGAAAATGAGAAATGGCTGAAAAAAAAGATGCAGAGCTTTCAGACCTCAAATTATGCAAAGAAAGAAAACAAGTTCATACTCATAAAGTTTTAAGAGTTCAGAAATCAATATTTGGTGGAATAACCCTAGTGGGTTTTAATCACAGTTTTTTTCATGCATCTTGGCATTATGTTCTCCTCCACCAGTCTTACACACTGATTTTGGATAACTTTATGCTGCTTTACTCCTGGTATAAAAATTCAAGCAGTTCAGTTTGGTGGTTTGATGGCTTGTGATCATCCGTCTTCCTCTTGATTATATTCCAGAGGTTTTTCAATAAGGTAAAATCAAAGAAACTCATCATTTTAAGGTGGTGTCTTATTTTTGTCCAGAGCTGTATGTCAATAGATATATTGTTACAATGACCTTCATAAAACATTAAAGAGGCACTAAACCCTAAACAATATATTTCTTCTATTAATAGCTGAATCTCAGGTTCAACTGTGCTATAGGTGAGCATGATGTTTCCGTGTACTTTGGTATGCAGACACATCACAATATGCAGATCAGTCAATTAAAAATATCGTCCTCCTGCTAACTTCCAAAGATCTTGCATTAACTGCTCAGCCCAATCAGCTCTCCCTTCCGCCCCGCCCCTAAACCCATACATCATTCAGGGCACACCACTTAATTTTTTTTTGCATTTTTCAAATTTGAGCTAAGGGTGGAGTCTATAAGCTGAATTAAAGATACACCTGACTATAAGTAAAACATAGCAAATGAAGTAAGGAAATTCGTGTTGTAACTTTGCTGCTTTGTGCATTTTTTTCACCCCATAATTTTCTCCAGGGCACTAGAAAACTAGTTTAACTCGATTAGTAATCTGTATAAACTGTAGTAAAGTCTGGACCTTGTCGTTCTGGTAGGCGGTGACGGCCATGAACTGGGTCTCGGGGAAGACGTAGGTTTTGAAGGTGCTGTAGGGGAGCTGCAGGACGTCGTTAGCCCGGACGATGTGCAGCCGGGGCTGATACTTATGCATGGAGTTCAGGATGGTCTACAACAGAACCAACAAGACCACAAACATCAGAAACACAAAGCTAAAGAAGTGCTAAGAACAAACTCTAAGAATCTGGTGCACAATATATTGTAAAAAAAAAAAAAAAAAAAAAAAAATAATAATAATACAGCTAGAGCAACAGGTTTAGTCGTTCAGTTTGGTCAGTCTAACTTATACAATAACAAATGGAAGGATTCTATCAAAAGTTTATATTTTAATGTAGATTTCTGTTATTTCAGTGTATTAAAGGCAACAGTATATTAGTCTATATGATAAATATTAAATGAAAGGATGAACTCACGAATCCGTGCTGGTCAGAGATGTTGTTGGTGAGTTTCAGTTTGTTAAAGTTGACGGTTTTGGACATCCACTGCTCTCCGGTGGCCGGGCTGTCCGGGTGGATGTACATCCGCTTGGGCATCTCGGGGTCGGCTTTCCCCGCCACCATCCAGCGCGAGCCGTGAAACTTATACCTGCAGTCATCCGCCGCCACCACGTCCATGAGCAGCACGTACCGAGCCTTCCTATCAAACCCCGCACAGCGCACCTTCAGCGCGGGGAACATCCGCCTGTAGCGCGCGCACACACACACTTACAGATCAGTTACTGCACTTTTAATACACACTCAGATTCACTTAAATTCACTCAAATACTCTCAAATACTCTCAAATTCACTTAAATACACTCAAATACACCAATTACACTCAAATACACCAAATAAACTTAAATACACCAAATGTCTCATATACACCAAATACGCTCAAATACACTCAAATTCAACAATTACACTCAAAGATACTCAAATACACCAGTTACACTCAAATACGCTCAAATACACCAAATAAACTTAAATACACCAAATGGCTCATATACACCAAAGACGCTCAAATACACTCAAATGTAACAATTACACTCAAAGATACTCAAATACACCAGTTACACTTAAATACACTCAAATACTCTCAAATACACTTAAATACTCTCTAATTCACCCTCTTAAACACACTCAAATACACCAATTACACAAAAATACACTCAAATACAACCATCAAATACACTCAAATACAACCATACATCAAATACACTCAAATACATCAAATACACTTGAATACACTCAAATACACCAAATACACTCAAATACTTCAAATACATTGTACATTTTAGTGACACACTTAAATAGGCATAATTATTAGGATTTAATCTGGGGATATAACTTTATGCCTAATTCAATATTTTTTTACAAGGCATGATATTATGATAAATAAATATATCATATATTAAAACATATATTAAAATACTCTGAACATACTAGTTTAAACAGTATTGGGACATATGCCACTATTGAGATTATGCACATAACTTTGGTGGCAGACATGATTTAAACTAGACATACTTATTAGGATTAATAAATATGAACTATATTAAGACTAAAAAGCACCCAATACACTGGACATATTAGTTTAGAAAATATTACTAGTATTGACATTGTGTATGTTGCTTTGGTGGAAAAAATGTATTTTAACTAGGCATAATCATTACGAAAGTTAAATATACCGCACATTGAGACTGAAATACACTGAATACACTAAATATGCTGGTTAGGTAAATATTTGGACAGTTACTGTGCCAGTATTAACATTGTGAATATGGCTTTGATGCAAAATTTTGAGCCACATTTAATTTTAACTAGGCCTAATTATTGGGATAAATCAACATACAGTATATTAAGATATAAATATAAGACTAAAATAAGTATTGGGACGGTTAATGTTCCAGTATTGAGCCTAAAAGTGTCTATTAGTGATAAAATAATTAAACTATGTATTATTATAATTATTAGGACGAATAAATGTGTTTAAAGTTTAGTTATAATATTGTATTTGATTCTACTTTACATCTCTCTGTTGCTGTTGATTGTTGTATCAATCAACCCCCAAATTCAGCAACCAATCAGCATTATAAAACTTATATCATCATTCATGATGCACTGAAATAGTTTTAGGATCTAACTAAAAAAGAAAAAAAAAATCAATAAACTTAAAACTTTTTTTCGTAACCGATTACCAATAATCTAAGACATTTTCATATAATATCAAAAATTCATGTAATATTTTAAAGTACAGTGTCCTTAGCAAATAACTATACATATTATACTTATATGTTCATAAGATTTTCCTGAACTTATAAAAATATATTTTATTTAAAAAATATTTTTCACAATTACATACTACATTGGTTTTAGTTAGAAATATTTAACTAATATAATTTCCAACATCTCAAACAGAACACAAAATATATTATAATATATATATATATATATATATATATATATTTTTGTTATATCAATTGCTTTGCATAAACGTAATGTGAATAATTTTATTTTATTATTGTTCGCTAGTTGAAATATTGTTAAAACATTATTAAACATGATTTATAAATGTTTGTCTCAACCCGATTCATATTAATCAAAATAAGCTCTAATTCATGCAAACATACAAATGTATACACAAATACATTTTTGAATGATTAAACAATTAACAAACATAACATTCTTACTGTAACTGGAAAAATCCATATTTGTATGTATATATGTGTATATGTTTTTAGCCTTATTGAACCCAATACATTGTTTATGATGCTCTGAAATAGTTTTAGGTTTTAATTTCTCCAGTTTCTTCATGCTTTGAGTCATTTCTAACTGTGCGTCTCTCAACAGCGTCCTGCGTAAAGTTGTGCCTAAAGACAGATCTTTGCGCGCGGCATTAAAGCATTTTTTTTTTTCAAGTCTAATCTTAATTCTGCTGTAAAAAAAATATTAAGTAAAAACTTATAAATGAGCAAAAGCAGAAAAAAGAAGCACGAGCGCTTCCCTGATCCTACCTGCCGGATTTGGTGATGACCATTTCAGTACCGATCTCGTGGAAGCGCGTCCAGAGCTCAGCGCCCTCGAGCTGCACCACGGGCTCGTCCTGCGGCGGGGAGGCGGGGAGCTGGACGGGGCTCTCGAGCTGCTCCAGCACTGAGAAGACCGCCGGGTGCGCGTGAGGGTGCGGGGCACCTAGAACTGCCCCTATGGAGAAATCCGGAGGGTGGTACGCCATGGAGTGTATATGTCTAAGTGTGTGTGTGTTTGGGCTGCCGATTGTTTGGTATTTAAGTAGCCTAATTATGCCATTTCTACGTGCGCAGCGTCCTCACATCTCCACGTGCAGCAGTTATCTTGTCATGCCCTGTAGGGGAGGATAATAACGTAGGGGTCCTCGTGGGTCCTCGTCGCGCGCGCGCTCCTGCTGAACATTGTTTTCAGCTTATAGAAATGAAAAGAACAGAAGAATAAGGAGAGAGAGCGCGTGCAGTGTGCAGATCAGAGCCCTCCCGCGCGCTTTAAACTATCAGGACTCTTTCTGATTGGTTTTACGCACACACCCGGAGCGCGTGCACTTCTGCAGGGCGGGGCTACACACGGTAAACACTCACATGGTAAGGTGGAGGAGACAGAGCGAGCGAAGGAGACTGGAACTTCAGGAAGTCTAAAATTCACTTCAGTTTGAGATTTTCAGCATTGCAAGTTCAACCTAATAAATTCAATCAAAAATATGTATTAGCTCTAATTTTTGCAAATATGCGTGTATAATTATGTATAATACGTTTTTTTGTATGATAAAAAAAACAATTAATTGACTACTAAGAAATGCATATTTATATAAGTATTTTTATACATTTGTATTTTTGCATAAATAAGAGCTTATAGATATTTCTGAAAAAAAAACAACCAATATTGGTCTTAATTTAACAAATGTAACATTCTTACAAATATAAAAATTCATATTTATACACATGTGTATATGCATGTGTTTACATGATGTAACAAAAATATTAGCCTTATTGAAAAGATGATAACCAGGTGAATTACTCTTGTTGTTCCACCTACTGGCTCAATTAATTGTAATTTATATAATTTTTAATTGTAAATTATTGTTGTGAGAGGCAAATAAATTCAGAAATTAATTAAACAATTAAAGTTTTAAAATGTATTAAATAAAAATATATGAATTCAATCTAAGCAATTTAAATAAAATCAAATCCATTTAATTAAAAAAATCATAATAATATTAAGACAATGGATGTTTAGACATTAAAGAAAACAATTAACAAAACAATTAACATGCAAAATACATTGTTTATTTTCTATAGAGGAAAATAAAATTGATTGGAGAAGCAATGAAATTCGTTCACACTTTACCTTTCAAAACATACTGAAAGTGTGAAAAATAAAAATGTCATTAATTCAAATTCTGAAAATGATATATTTTTATTCTATATATTTTTTATGACATTTATGTTTAGATGTAGCTGTAATATGTGTTTATTGATAAACTGTGAAAGACAGCATCAGCCAGTGATTGACAGACTGTAGATACAGTACATTAAACTATACTGACCCCACTGATTAGCTGTTTATGGAAATAACCCTGAGTTACTCCTCCCACTGTCCTCCCACAGCTCCTCCCATAATCAATCCCCATCCCAGCCTTTAACTACTGGATACCAGTAACACCAACCAGCAACACCATAAACCATACCTGCCAGAGAGCAGCGAGGAACTCAGAGCCCTTCTGAGCTTTTACAGCTTAAAGACTGACATTTGAATTATATTTATGTGATATTTTATAAACTTTAAATATTTAATGATGTAATTTCTAAATTAAAAATGTAAAATTGATTATTTTTAGATTTTATTTTTTAGAAAAATCAGATCCATAGATTAAAATTGATTTAAAGTTTCGCTGACTTTTAAAACTCAATGTAATATAACATTTATTGCTGCGTATCTCTGCTGAGAAGCGCAGAAGTGCTGTGCCATCAAAATAACAATCCGCCCAATTCAGAGCACACCTGCCTCTTAAAGAGAATGACAAATGCCATTGATGACTTGTCTATAGATCACTAAAATGTCAACAGTGTTGCCAAAAATTTGCATGGTTGTTAATAGGTTGATTGGTGGTTGCTAAGGTGTTGGTATAGTACAGCTGTTAGTTGTCAAGGTGCCGCTGGGCAGTTGCAAAGGTGTTGTTATGGCATAGGCACTGGATGCTAAGGTATTTCTTGATGGTTACTGGCATGTTATGTTGGTGGCTAAAGTGTTGCTAGGCATTTGCTAAAGTGTTTTTTTATGGCATAGGCACTGGCTGCTAAGGTGTTGGTTGGTGGTTGCTTGCAAGTTGGTGGCTAAGATGTAGCAAGGAGGTTGCTAAGGTGTTGCTAGGTGGTTGCTAAGGTGTTGCTCTGGCACAGGCATTGGCTGTTAAGGTCAGGTGTTTCTTGATAGTTACTTGCATGTTATGTTGGTGGCTAAAGTGTTGCTAGGCAGTTGCTGAAGTGTTGTTATGGCATAGGCACTAGCTGCTAAGGTGTTGGTTGGTGGTTGCTTGCAAGTTGGTGGCTAAAATGTAGCAAGGAGGTTGCTAAGGTGTTGATAGGTGGTTGCTAAGATGTTGTTATAGCATAGGCATTGGCTGCTAAGGTGTTTATTGATGGTAACTTGCATGTTATGTTGGTGGCTAAAGTGTTGCTAGGTGGATGCTAAAGTGTTGTTATGGCATAGGCACTGGCTGCTAAGGTGTTGGTTGGTGGTTGCTTGCAAGTTGGTGGCTAAAATGTAGCAAGGAGGTTGCTAAGGTGTTAATAGGTGGTTGCTAATATGTTGTTATGGCATAGGCATTGGGTGCTAAGGTGAAGCTAGAAAAATAGGGGTTTTACAGTTAAAAATATATTTATGTTTTAGTTTTTGGGGTAAAAATTAATGCACACATTTCAGTCTGTTCATATTGGAGAATTTTGGCCAAAATTTTCTTCAAATGCTTACTGTACTACGAATACTATTGGACTTATTTAACAGCTGTTTACACCCATAATATTCCAGATCAGGACAGGGTCTTGATATCTTAAAAACGTAAGTAAAAAGTATCAGCCCCAAAATTTGGCAGAATAAAAATAATAAAGAGGTTAAAAGTAAAACTACTGCAATCACACTAATTAATAAAGTCCTGGAAACAAAACAACCCCAACAAACAACAACACCAATGAAATTTAGATCCATTTTTCATCAAATTTCATAGCATTTGATAGGAAAATGAATTTTTCCCACCAAGAGAACTGCTGATTTTATAAGATTAAATATTTCAGAATGATCCAGAGCTGCTTTCTTAAGGTCAGAGCTATGACACTTTCATCTTCAGTTGACTGAAGCCACACTAGCCACCATTTTATCTCCTCCAACACTCCAGAACTGCGCAGGACTGAACACTGGGGAGCTGTTACATGACATTAGGCTGACGAACGTCCTCCAGATCTACAAGCTGACCTGGCACCACTTTCCCATGTATTAGACGCTGAAAGTGAGAGCCCTCAGGGCAGGTCCAGGATCAGTGGGTACCCTGGCATCATCCAGCCCACGCCTCCGCCTCTGTGACGGGCAGAAACCATGGCATGAGGGGAGGAGTGGTGGGGACCTTCTAGAGCCCAACTATGCCTGTGATTGCCCAGGCCGGGATTAGGCGGCGTGTTGGGTTACAGCGTTTTATTGCGATGGAGCTTGGCAGGGTGGTGCAGTGCTCCGTGGTGGATGGGGAACGCCGCAGTGGAAAACGCTCTCTGAGTGAGAGGAGCAGGTTCAGAACACAAAGCCTCACCACTTGCCGTAAAGATCCGCGCCGCTTCCATGTCCATTGCGTCAACGTGGTGTTTCATCACCCTCCTGCTCATCTCTCTGGGGTGTCTCCTTCCTAACAAAGCCATTCATCCCACCGATCACCCGAATCTCAGATACCAACCTTAGATCTTCTGTACAGTTGCTCTAAAGACAATCGCCAGAAGATTGTGTAGTCATCATGGTGTATTCAACTGGGGAATCCCATAGCTGTCAGTTGTCCCAGGCTGTCTAGTCTTCATTTCTCCATTCAGGATAAAAAATTTTGGACTCACCTTCTCATTCAACGCGTTTTCTTTATTTTTTAATTACTATTTACATTGTAGAGTTTCATTGAAGGCATCAAAACTATGAATGATCACATGTGGAGTTTTATGTACTTAACAAACAAAAAATGAGCTGTCCTCCACAGACACCAGACCTGAACTCAATCCAGATGGTTTGGGGTGAGCTGGAACACAGAGTGAAGAAGGCAAAGGGGAAACAAGTGCTAATAAACACCTCTAGGAACTCCTTCCTTCCTTCAAGACTGTTGGAAAACTTTTCATTTCAGGTGGCCACCTCTTGAAGCTCATTGAGAGAATGATGCCAAGAGTGTGCAAAGCAGTAATCAGAGCAAAGGGTGGCTATTTTGAAAAAACTAGAATATAACATTTTTATTTTCAGTTATTTCACCAGCAGTTCAGCGTACGTTTTCTGAGAGGCCGGCTCAACGGCGTCACCTTTCTGTTGTCGGATTTTTTGGGGGGGACTGTATTAAGTGTGAAATGCCTGCCAGCGTATTGCTCTGTTAGCCATAGAGCTCCAGCAGCAAAAGAGGTATCCATTTACATATGGGCTCTCAAACCTGCCACTCAACCCTCCACTCCTGGTGCCAGAGATTTACCTCTATTCAAGACCAGCTTTAGGCTCAAAGGTGGAGCGATCAGAGGCAAGCACTGCATTAACCTACGTCTCCCATGGGGGGATGTACGTTTAACGTACAGAACTTCGGGATTTCATTTCAAGCAAGTACTTTAGATGAATGAGTATCTCAAGCACCAGGTTTACTTTACCTGTCTTGTGCCAACCTTACACCTAACAATTTGGTTGTGGAGTTGTGGTGGCATTATCTTGATGGTTTAGTGTAATGTGGTTGTGATTGAAGGTTTACATCAGTCTTTTTCACATTCAGTTTAATATTATCGCAAGTCTTGAGACCTGGCACACACAAATAGTGATTTGAACAATGTCAACAACCAATAGAAGAAGAGCTACGGGAAACTGCAACGCAAGCGCGGGAACGTTTGCTGAGCTGGATGTGGATAAGACTCCAGCGACGGCTCGAAAACCATGGTTCTCCTACAGTATAGAAAAGGAGGAGAAACTGGTGGAGCTGTGAAGTGACAAGAGTGTCTCTTTGATGTGTCTTCCCAATTATTATAACAATAATAGTAATAATACAAAATAATAAAATAATCTCACAAAGAGTCTAGTTGCAGTCTTGCAGATAGATAGTGACCCTGTAAGATCCCCAGTCTCTGTTAAATGCAGAAATCCAAAAATGATTAAAAACTGTAGTCTATCAAAAGTCTTTTCGAAGTAGTAAAGTGTTACAATTGCGATAAGGTTCTTTATGGTTAGGAAATAAATGTTTCCTTAAAAATTACAGAAACATTAAGCACATGCTCTACTAAGATGAGGCCAATGCTATGGCCGTGCTCTTCTCTGGTGTCTCCTTTGGTCACAGATTTGAATGCAGGAACACCTTCATCTCTAGGACTGTTATCCATGTTCCAAGACATCTGAGACATTTCACACAGGAACATCAGTAGTGACAGCTCTCTTTCCTGTACCTCCCGGTACAAAAAAAGCAGTAAGAAGGCTTGGTATAGTTCTCTGAAAAATGGTAGAAAGAGTAAACACAAAAGCCATAGTTCTTGTGGGCAGTGGTGGCTCAGTACTGATGGCAAAGTTGTGGGCTTGATACAGTGTCTGAAAGCAGCAAAAAGGGTGTGTAAGTAGTAGTGTAAGGTCAGTGCAGTGTTTTCTTCCCTCTGCTGAAAAAATCGATGGAGATGCGGATTTCATTTGCCAGCAGGACTTGGCACATTGGCAACTGGGCTGGGATCATAAGCTTCCTTGTCATACTTTTCTAAAAAAAAAATGGAAGAAAGAGTGATCAAAAACTCTGCTAAGAAAAGGCCAAAGCTAATGCCATGATTCTTGTAGGTGTCCTCATGTAGGAACACCTCAATCTCTAGAAGCATCACCTTTGTCCCAAAACATCCCAGTTATTTCACACCTTTCACACTTGCAAGGGTTCAATCCAAGCGTTCCCTGAGATCATCGGCCGTGACAGCTCTGTGTCCTGTACCCGCTGGTGCAAAGAGACAGGACTGTAGTCACAGGCTTAGGGGAAGCTATGCCATCTGTGGCCACCTACCAGCGATGATCCCGGCTTTTTCTGTCCAGCGGGTGAGGAGAACCCTGGTGCCCGTCATTTCACTTCAAAGGGAACGGAACGAAACCCGACACAGCTAAAACAGGACGAGGGGGCTGCTGGGATGCCTGGCTGGTAGGTGTAAGAGTGTAACTCAGCTGGCCTTATCGCCCACAATGAATTGCGGATTTGGGAGGCATCACCACACAGTGGCTACAGACCTCCTGATCACGTCTGAGGACATCTTCTTTTTATGGCGTTGAAGGGAGTAGCTTAGGTGGTGATGGTTCAAGTGCTACAAAGAATTATAGCCTTTATAGATCCGCCTTTATGTATCGCAGCT
Source organism: Astyanax mexicanus (assembly GCF_023375975.1). Taxonomy (NCBI): domain Eukaryota; kingdom Metazoa; phylum Chordata; class Actinopteri; order Characiformes; family Acestrorhamphidae; genus Astyanax; species Astyanax mexicanus. The sequence goes on from NC_064429.1 coordinate 9,147,942, forward strand.
GTTTAGAATAAACTGAAGCCACTGTTCCCGCTGCTGAATTACTGCAGTAACTACTGAGAATACTTTATGTATTTCTCACCATTGTAAAGACCAATAGAAATCCTTTGAAATTACTTCCATTGAAAGTCAATAGGATATTCACTTCTCCTATTAAGTTGCATTTTTGGAGATACAAGTTTTCTCTTTTTTGCATCAGTGCCAACACACACTGTCGAGCTAAAGAAGTGAAGGGTGTTACCTTCACTTGTGTGAATGATGGACTGGGAACCTCTGTAACTGTATAAGTTGTGAGGTGTTTTCTTGTGAGTCTTGTGAGGTTGACTGAACACTGGCCAGTGTGCTCATGGCAAGTTAATATGAATTATGGGAGTTGTGGTGAGCCCTGATGGGTGTAATCCACAGTGGCACATCGGTATCGGGAATCGGGAAAGTTTGGGCACAATGTGACCTTAAATTCTGTGTTTTTTTCATTATTTTTTAAATGTTCTGCATTGTTGATCGAACACAATGAAGAAAAACATATGGAATTATTTATTAAACAAAAAGTGTTCAACAAACAAGAATATGTTTTATATTTTAGATTATTCAAAGTAGAAACTCTTTCATAGATGACAGCTAGTCACCTGGAATTCAGGCTTTCAGTTAACAGCTGTGCTGAACTCATCAAGAGTTAATTACTTTATGAATGTCTTGTCTCTTAATAATGTGTTTGAGAGCATCAGTTGTAAAGTAGTGTGTAAAAATGTAATACTGATGAAAGTGGCACTCATCAGGACCACCCCAGGAAACCACAAGTTAACAAAGAGCTCCCCAGATAAGAGTATTTTGGTTTGTTTAAGACGTTTAAGTTACTACATCCTTATGTGTTCCTTCATAGTCTGGATCACTTCAGTATTCATTTACTATGTAGGACAAAAAAAAAACAGTGAATCAGAAGGTGTGTCCAAACCTTTGGCCCTGCCCATATGTGCCACAGGTCAGTGCAGTGTACATTAGCTTCTATGAGCCATGGCAAAAGTAATGGGACACATTACTAATTCCTATACCATGATGTTGGGCAGTTATCCACAATGAACACTGAATTATACACAGGTTATTGTTTATTAATGGTAGAGCCTAAATCGAGAATACTATATTAAAAATATCAAAAATGCTATACTATGAATAAGACGTTTAGATCTCTTTAAACTCCTAATACTGCTCTGTTAGAGCTTCACTGAGCCGCAGTCTTTAGTCCTGCGATCTCTCAGACACCTCCAGTGTGTATTTAGAGGGAGCGTGATGAATAGTCGGCCACTAGCAGGCCTCTGTGACTCGGAGTGTTTGGACTGGAGAGGTGGGAAGAATGCACTTAAACAGCAGCACTACTGGAGAGGTGAGAAAGAGAGAGAGATGAAGAGAGAAGGAGAGAAAAAGAGAGAGAGTAAGTTGTTTTTGACCATCTCTGGAGAAGCTGCAATGTTATATCATCCTTGTCTTCGTTCTAATTTGTTATAAATTTTTTATCAGTAATCAATATTGTCTTTCAATATTGTGTTTGGATCGTCTAAATATCACCATATATTACTGTTGAGCATTTTATTAAAAGGGATATATTATACCACGATTATAACACAAATTAAAATGATCTATATTGCATTTGTTATGTGTGTGCTTCTATACTCTGATTACCTTATGAAAACATGGCGACACCCTTGTTCACTTAGAATTAGGCTCCCTAAGTAGTTTACAACATTAAAAAATCGAGAAAAATAGTCGTCACACTACTGAAATGCGTATGTTCATGAAGTACTTTACACAAAATCACTCTCACATAAAGATAAAGGTCTCATCAGCTCTATTCCCACCAGTTTCCGTCCCTTTCAGAATGAGCCATTTGAGATTAAGCTGTTGCTGGCCACTCCCCATGTTTATGCTAAGAGTTTACCATACATTATTTTTAGCTTGTGCTACATAGCAAAGCACAAACAAGCTAGTTCATGCTTAAATGAGATAGAAGCACAAAACGCATTATTTAAAAGTTCTTACATCTCCCTCATCTACTTACTTGCCACTGACAGTAGGTACAGATCCCACACTCAGACAAAGTCTTCTGACTAATCCTGCTGTGTACTGTCTGATATTCTCAACTAAAACTATTATGCAGGTTTCCTTATTGTGACAGCACAATAAAGGAGCAATCCAAATGGCTCATAGAAACATATGATTCCTGATAGCAAACTCTTGGCATCTAAGACACCAAGGAATAAAGTGTTTCAGGTGTTATTTTCTCCCATTCTTCCTCCAAACATGTCTTAAGGTAACAGTAACAGTACATAATCGTCATCATTGTTAAAATGTATAATAACTTTTCATTTTTGTTTGTTTGTTAGTGTTACTAATAATTTAATTTAAATTAAACTAACCTAAACTAAACAGAACATAAACAGTTAATTTATGGCAAATAACTCTTTCTCAGACATAAGTTTTTAAAGAATATGGCTTGCATAAGACTTGTAGGACATTATAAGTAGGATTCTTTCCTGCTTTTGACAGTGTTAGAAAAGAGCAGCGTTTTATCGTTTTTCTCTCTGAAGGACATCAGATTAATGCCCATAAGAAGACGACTGTATTTCTTAGCATTTGCAGTGTTTGGCCCTTGAGGGAACAAAAGTAGAGGGTCTCACTGGTACGTGAATTCCCGCCACCCTGAGCGTTATTGATCGCTCTATTGTGCTCATGGGTTAAAACCTGAACAATGGGGAAAAATTCCCGTATTCAAGCAGGACTGGAAACAATGCTATAATAGATGCTGCCAATTTAGTTCTTCATCTGAAAGAGCTTAACCTGCCTTTCACTGCCAAACAAACTGGGCATCGTTTGTTAGCCCCGCATTTTCTTTGTGGCTTCGCACGAAGGTAGACGGCGCTAAGCGATCCTCGAGCAAAGAGTCGTTTTGTCTTTATTGTTATTTGTGGCGATTATTTTCACCTTGGATTAAGAGAATTCATAAAAAATCAATCCGTTCCTGCTGAACATGAGAAACACTTCAGCCTCTGCATTAATGTGACAATAGCACTGCTGTTACCGGGTGTCTCTCGCTCTTTCTTGCTCTCTCTCGCTCTCTCTTTTTCTGTCTCTCTCTTTTCACACAGGCATACAAAAACAAGAATCGAGAAGGACACGGCATTCAGCGTTCTGAAAAAAATATAAAATCTGCTCGGCGAGATCAATGATCAGATCTAATGAATAATTGTCCGATGTCGTTGCACTGATTTGTAGCAGAAAGGTTCGCGTTGTGGGCGAAGTTCAAGGATGGATGTGGTTCTGGTCTACACAACCTTCACTTGAGAAGCTACAGTATATACAGGTATATTCAACCCGTGCACATTAAATAATTTTAAAACTGTTTAAATGGGATGATAATGATGTAATATATATTTTTAGTCAGGAGAACTGCAGATCTCTGCTAACAACAAAAATAAAAATCTTGCTAAATACCTTAATTAAGGGGTGCTGAGTGGTCCAGCGGTCTAAAGCAATGCTACTATGATTGGGAGATGGCTGGTTCGAATCCCGGTCATGCAGTTTGCCATCAGCTGCCAGAGCCATTAGAGAGAACAATTGTCCTTGCTCTCTCTGGGGGGGTAAAAAATGTTGATCAGCATAAAAAATGATGCATCAAATTTACTTAAAAAACTTTCACAACTTTCTGCATTTGCTTTTTTAAAATAAATTTAATTTCATGTTACACAGAGTAAATAAGTGAACTGAACTTCAGTCAATCCTTTCTTTTAGTAAATTTAATTAATTTCTACATACAATATTACCTAATTACAATTACTTAATTTATACAATACTACTCAAATAATTTATGATACAGAATATATTATAATTCTTGAAATTTAAATATTTTGGTTAAAACACACATATTACACTGTATACTAAAAATTATATATTACATGTCATCCATGTGTGAGACAGTGAGGCTTGGTCTGTTTACAAAATAAATCTTTGAGATTATGTAAATATTTGAACGTGTGTTTTAACTAAAATTATATATAATAATATTGTATAAATTAAGTCATTGTATTTAGGTAATATTGTATGCAGAAATTAAGTAAAGTTTACTAAAAGAAAAGATTGATTCAGTAAAAATAAATGAAGTAAAGTTTACTAAAAGAAAGGATTGATTCAGTAAAAATAAATGAAGTAAAGTTTACTAAAAGAAAGGATTGACTGAAGTTCAGTTCACTTATTTACTCTGTGTAACATTTAAGTCTTGAAACCGAGTTGAAGTTACTTAAATTTATCTGAAATTAAATTTACTTAAAAAAAAGCAAATGTAGTAAGTTGGGAAATGTTTTTTTCAGTGGTGAGCTGATGTATTGGAAATGAGTCGCTGCGCTTTCCTCCGAGTGCGCTGTGATGCTACTCGGCAGTTGGAAAAGAGGCGGAGTCTGACTTCACATGTGTCGGAGGAGGCATGTGCTGGTCTTCACCCTCCTTGTGTTTTGGCATCACCAATCATGGGGGATATCATTTTACAGATTAAAATGAGTTGTATTATATAATTTGTTATATAATACCCGGGTCTTACGCTCTGCGAATCACACAGGGGTCAAAGGGGCTCCCAGGGGCCAGTGGGAGATAGCTGGTGATGGACAGGGGCCGAGGCCAGAATGGATGGGGTGTTGGGAGGCAATTGTAGGCCGGCCGACAGATTCACACGCAGACACAAGAAATTCCTGACGGTTTTCCAGACTCTTAGATGCCCCCCTTTAAACGTGGAGCGAGAGCGGCGTGGCCTCCAGCTGAAGCATTTCTCATCCCTATGGATAACATGGAGGTGTGTGCACACAGACAGGTGAGTACACACTCGCATACATTGCAGTGTGTTGTTGATATAATCCATAAAATTACAGGAATTCACTGTATAGGAGATATACGCTGTTAAATAAAGGTGGGTTATGGTTTGTTTAACACTTTTTTCCTCACAAAATTGTTCCATATGTTTTTTTGACATAGTTTAAAGGACTTTAGTATTAATCTACAATACAGAAAAAATATTAAAAATTATTAAAAGTATTTTAAAATAATGAAAATAATTTGACTGGTACTGTAGGTTCAGGCTTTTTGGTATGGAAGGCCTATGTAAGTAGTATCATGTAGATTCATGAATCTTTAATTACACCTTATTGTAAGTAACACCCACATGTTCACAATAGAGTCACAGTATTCCAATATTCTCCCAAATTTCAAATAAAAATATTCTCATTTAGAGCATTTATTTACAGAAAATGAGAAATGGTTGAAATAACAAAAAAGATTTTCAGAGTTTTCAGACCTCAAATAATGCAAAGAACACAAGTTCATATTCATAAAGTTTCAGAAATCAATATTTGGTGGAATAACCCTGGTTGGTTTTTAATCACAGTTTTCATGCATCTTGGCATCATGTTCTCCTCCACCAGTCTTACACACTGCTTTTGGATTACTTTATGCTGCTTTACTCCTGGTGCAGAAATTCAAGCAGTTCAGCTTGGTTTGATTGCTTGTGATCATTCATCTTCCAAGAAAAGGACATACATCCACCATTACCCCTCCTGAGTTTAGACTGGACTGGGTTAAGCTGGACTGGGTTTGCGAGAGTGTTTCAGTTGAGAGAAATGCTCACCCAGGGCCTCACAAAGCTTCACACAAACAAAATGCTTTTATTGCGGCGCTAAAAATCAATAAAGGCTTATCAATAACGAGGACGTAAATCACCGGGAGAAGGAAAGAAGGACAGAATAGAGTAAAAGAGGAGAGAAGGGAAGAGAGGGAGGAGGCATCCACGTCTGTACAGATCAATTTTCACACATTAGAACTATTAGCTTATTGAGAGGAGGCTAACGGATGAGCGCCAGCGGCTATCTGTGAAAAAAGGCCCTTCAGAAGGGGGTCCAGTTCAGTCCAGTTCACTTCAGTCTGTCCATCAAAAGTTTGGAGATACATTACATTATTTTAAAATGCTCCAGATCCAGAGATATGTAGTGTGTGGGGTTGTGTGGTCAATTTTTTTGACTGCAGGACTATCTGGACCAACTTTTGCTGGTTGCTTGTTTTAGATGCTTCCAGAAGATTAAACTCTCAGAATGATCAGCTTAATGCAGTAATTTAGGATAAACTTAATGCAGTAATTTAGGAAATTGGGTGGTTTTAGAGGAAGAAGGAGTAACATTCTTCAGTAAATGGAGTAGCTTTACTGTAAAACCCAATAAGTTTATCCCAAATGTTTTGTTGTAGCCAAAATAACTGAAATCTAATATAATTTTTAAAGTACAGTGAACTTAACAAATACTACTGCATCTCAAAAAAACAGAATATCATTGAAATTTTCAGTCAAGTCTAAAGTCAGTGCAGTTTTGTTTTCCTGGAAAATCTTACAGCACTTCATGCTACTGACAACTTTTATAGAGATGCAGATTTCATTTTCCAGCAGGAATTGGCACACTGCTCACACTGACAAAAGTACCAATTGTTCTTAACTTATATAATATTCAAATTTTCTGAGACACTGATTTTTGGGTTTTCATTGTCTGTGGCTGTAAGCCATAATCAATAATCAACAATAAAAGAAATAAACGCTTAGATAGAAAAATAGATCACTCTGTGTTTAATACACCTATATAATATATAAGTTTCACACTTTGAACTGAATTACTGAAATAAAGTTACTTGATGTTCTAATTTTGATATTAGAACTGGATTATAATTATGTGACACTAGTAAGGAACAGGAGTGTCACCATGTTTCCCTTCTAATTCAGCAGGTCTCCCTGCTGGGTGGTGAGAACTGTAAAGCTAAACAAAACTGTAATTCATAAAAATACTTTAAAAAATGTTTTTAAGTTAAACAAGCGCTGGATGTTAATCTACACAGATTTCTCTCTGGGTGATTAAAGCGCTTCTGTATATTGACAGTAAGCTTAGATTTCCAGATTTCCACTAAGGCTGGGTGCAGCAGCATTAGCATTAGCAGCTAACCACTAGCGCTAGCTGTGTTCCAGTAAGCCAGGGCAATATAAGCTAGCAGTTCGTCCCATGTAGCTTGTTTTAACACAGTAAATGAGCTGGCTATCGTCCAGTATACTCACCTCTGAATGGCGAAAGAGCTAGCGCTTAGCACAGTTAGCGGCTAATGCTAATACTGCTTCAGTATTGGTTCTAGAGAACTAAACTGAAACTCCTGAGTGGCTTTACTGCTCCTTAATACCTGGTAGAATTCATACATAAAATTCACTGGATTATAAGGCATACTGATGATTTTGGGGAAAATTAAAGGATTTTAAGTGTGCCTAAAATATACAGTAAGGGTATATGTGTGTATATATATTTATTTATGTGTGTATTTGTGTGTATTGGATATCTAGCCTCACGTTTTAAACAGAGTGAGCAGCAGTGCTGGCGTTTTTAATCATAGCTTTACTGAGGCTGGCAGGACTCTGCTAATCTGCGAGAGTAGATTTTCACTGCACAGAAACGTCAATAGGTTCTTTTTTGGCTCCCAGAGTTCACAGGATTGTTTAGATGTTTTCCAAACCTGCTCCGTCCCCAGGGTCCAGTTCAGCTTCGCCCAGCTCCACATCTGTGAACCGGCCTGTTAACAGCACTGAGTCACACCAGCCTCCGCGACTCTACAGTTCACACAGACGAGGAAAAAACACAGTGTATTGATTTCAGAGGAGAATAAAGAAGTAAAACAATCACAATATTCTATAACTTCTGACTTCAGACAGCTGACATCATACTTAGAGTGATTAATGGGTTTATATGACATTTAAAGTGGTCAAAACACAAATATATTAAATTTACATGACCTCATCTCCAAAAGACGAGGAAGGACAATTCCCCACTTCATGTATGGGAACGTAGTTTTAACTCCAATTACATTACCTTTGACTCTTATTTGATTGCAGACAGCATCATGTTTATCTGCTCAACCCCATTTAATTAATTAATAATAATAATAATAATAATAATACATTTTATTTGTAATGCACTTTACATTTCAAAGAAATCTCAAAGTGCTACAGTGTAAAAGGCAATAAAATCAGAAGCAAACATTTGGGAACAAGTGGATAAAAACAACAAAATTACACACATCAGTAGAAATATACATAAAATGTTCCAGTAGGCCTTTTTGAATAAGAAAGTTAATTTATTAATAGACCTCTATTACTGATGGCAGGGCTAGTTTAGAGCTAGTAATGAGGTTAAAACACTAAATAATGATGTCATTTCATCAAAACAGTTGATTTTAATCACAATTTGGTTTAAAACACCCTGCGCAAGCTGCATCACAATGCTCATTGCTATCTTACACTCTGCCGACAGTCACACCAATTTTAATGACTTCTGGAAATGAGGTGCGTTCAGATAAATTTCTGGAGTTTTGCTTGTTTATCTTGGTAACAGAAAACATAGGAGCTCCACTGACTGAATACAACCCATATCGACATCAACAGTCAGACGTTCACTGCTATCTTGGCAGTGAATTTTTAACACACAAACCTATGTGCAAACATTTACATCAACAATAAACAGAATGCAAAATCAAATAACAGCGCTGTTCCCGTAAATGAGCTGGTCCTGCACCTTCAGGTAGCTGCACCATTAAAATAGCAATCCGCCTCTTAAAGGGAATGATGAGCAAGTGACATTAGTTCATTGAGATTAGTTCGTTTTACATTACACACAAAAGACACCCATAATTAATTTTTGAGGGTTTTGAGCCAGGCAAGGTGTACTTTTCCCATCGTTACGATAGCAAAGACACACTGACATGCCGTAAATTAAGCTGCATGGTGTACAGCTCACCTATAGATCACTAAAATTGGACTTTTAATCTATGAGAGCAACATATGCTGCCTTAAGAAGGACATCTTTTCCAGGATCATCCATGCATTTTTCAACAAGACAAGGCAAAACCACATTCTGCAGAAGTTACATATCATAAGACGTGTTTGCATGAAGAATAGGACAAGATAACACCTAAAAAAAAATCTTCTTCACTTGGTTAATTTTGTGCCAAAACATTACAAAGTGGAATATGCTTAACTGTCCCAATTTTTTTTGGAATGTAAAATGCAGAAATGGAAATATATTATAAAAAATAAATTTAAGTAGATAAACTAAAAGTACTTTGGGTTCATATTAATATTAAATATAAGAAAACACTGCACTCTTCCACTACTGTTCCAACTTTTTCTGGTTAGAGGTTGTAAAATGTGATTAAATCCCTTGGGTACTGATCCAGAATCAGGTCTAAAGCTTTGCGTATAATCCCACTGGTTACAGTCTCACAGTCAATAACTGGTCTCAGATCAGATGATCAGCAGGGCAGCTCCAGCCAGCAATTAGCTGTGAGACACTCAGCACTCGCTATGATTGAATAAACAAATAAGCCGCTTTAATGTTAACGAGGCCTATTGATCACGACGGACAGTAAATATCGAAGGGTTGATAATGGGTGACGGGAGGATCGGGGGGGGGGGGGGTGGTTGTCACAGATCACAGCTCACCTGAATGAAGAAGAGCTTGCTGAAGGTCTAAACAGGTCTTAAAAGCTTTGGGACTCCAGAGAACCACAGTGATTCACTATTATTCACTAATAGAGAAAACGAATGGAACACTGGTGAACCTTCCCAGGAGTGACCGGCCGACCCACCAAAATTACTCCAAAAGGGCGATCAGGAGATCCCAAAAGAACCCAGAACAACATTTAAAGAGCTGCAGGATCTCACTAAAGCCTCAGTTAAGATCAGTGTTAATGATTCAATAATAAGAAATAAAAGACCCATCTCACATTTACCAACAAACATCTTGATGATCTCCAGAATTTTGAGTAAATATTATTTGGACTACAGATTGGTTTGGATAGTTTTTATTCCCTTTAATTAAAACTATAATTAAAAAGTGATTTTTATATTTACGCAGGTTACCTTTGTCTGATATTAAATATATTAGTATGACAAAAAAGTGCTGATAAATGTAACCAGTGGTTATATAAAATTTATACAACTATGCTGTGACACAAAAGACACGTTATAATGATAATAACCCATAAACCCATATATTTACACTTCACCAGCCTGGCATCTTAACGTCTTGCTGACTTCGCCCGAAGACTTAAACCAGAAGAAGTCCTGCGGTCCTGACAGACACCGTGCCCCAGAAAGAGGGACAAGATAAGGAGGTGCTAAGCCCCCTGTGGATTATGTGTTTTGGAGTAAGGAAATTCCCCTAGGTTACGATCAGCGGTTCTTGGGTTATATAGGCTTCCCTTAGGGAGATATAGTTTACTCCAGTGGGCCTCAGGAACTCGAGTGGGCAGCTGTGACCGAGACACTGTCTGCTAGGTACTCGCCCGAGTCGCTCAAGTCTTACAGTATAAGGCTGGATGTGTATTATAATAATCAGGGGTGTAAAAAACTCGTCAACAGAACCCTAATTTAAGAAATTTGTTAGTAAAACCTTGGATTTAAAGGGTAACTAAACCCCCTGATGACTCCACCCTCAGCTTGAATTTGAAAAATTCTAAAAAACATGGGAGATATAGTTTGGAAGGGGCACTTCTTGGTGATGTATGGGTTTAGGGGTGGGGCAGGGGGAAGAGCTGATTGGTTAATTTTACATTAAGCCCAAAACACACCCATGATTAAAAGAATTGTTAACAGTTAAATCCAACCAAAGGTCACTTTACAACCTAAATATGTTACTCCACATGAACTGATCAGTTATCATGTAATATTTAAAATAATAACAGATTTAGTTATTATTATTATTATTATTATTATTATTATTATTATTATTATTATTATTATTATTATGTACTGGTATGTCAATTCTGTTGTATATTTACATTTACTCCACTCTTTAAAAAAAAAAAAACTCAGTAGCTTTGGGTCCTGTTTTTTTTTTATTTGTTGAAATCACTGAAATCACTTCTTATGATATCTTTTTATTTAAAAAATGTAACTTTATGTTTTCTTCGAGATTTTTGGCAGCAGTTAAAAAAACATTATATAACCAAACCCTTTTAGTCTGTTAGCAGAACAAGACATTACCCAGAAGTCATTTTTTTATTGCAGTATATTTTAATAGTATATATTATTGTTGAGATTCATTGCTCTCATCGCTGACCGGCTCGCATGTAAAGCCGGTGTTGTGCCGAATTCAGCACCCCCGCCAGGAAAAGCACCACTTCTTGGGAGCGTGCACCCAGGTCTTCTTGGCTTTAACTTTACTTAGAAATGAGAAGAAAAAAAAGAAACATCTCCCGTGCTGAATGCTGAAACGTGCTGAATTTTTCGGAAGGGACAAACTTATGTATTTTTGATATTGGGTGGGACGTGTCCCCCCCGGTACGTCAATGTGTTGCAGTAATAAAGCCGTGTTGCGTAGCAATGTGTAGGAATCGCTCACGTCTCGCGAGTAATGCTAACTGTTGTGAACCGCAACTAAACAGAACAGTTTACGATGTTCTTAACGATGTTGATGGACGTCAGACTGTGACAGACCTCTCTGAACTGAATCTTCCACTGGGAAAGATCCAGGCTTGTGAAGTTGGGATCTGATTTAGATATAGTCCAGGCGCAGTATCTGATAACACAACATTTACCCTATAAACCCCCCTGCCCGCACACTCTCGGGGCATTTAGGGCATCACACACAGCTGCCCGCGTATGCCAGGCTGGGTGTAATCTATATTTGTGAGGTCTGCTGGCCGCCTGCTGTTTTTACGCACCGTCCCCAATCACTCAAAACATTTAATCCTTTATTCACACCGAGATTTTACCCCGCCGCCCTGCACCTGTCCCGCCCACAGAGCGAGGGAGCGATGTGTGGGGTGCCAGTGTAAAAATCTGCTCCCATCCGGCCACAGCATGCTGTGACCAATCAGAGCTCCATTATACACTAAAGATCAAAGATCCTGAAAAATGTGCTGAATTTATATTTTTTTATTCAGTAAATATAATGCATAATATACTGTAATTATTCTGCTGTTCATTTTTTTCAACAAAATAAAACCAACAAGGCAGCAGGTAAATGTTTAAAACAAATAATATAAATAATAATAATTGTACAGAATTCTCCATTATTATTTGTTGTTCTGTTATAATAGATTATTCTAAAATTGAATTTCTACATTAAGAATAAAAATATACAATGATGAAATGATATTAGACATTTATACAAATTTAAATAGAAATGAATAACCCAAATCATTTTAATGCCTAAAAACAAAAATGTTTCTTTTAAACATGTTCTGCATTAAGTCTTAAGCCTCTGTGTTGGAAAGTGCTATAGAAATAAACTTGCCATACATGTTTTAATGTTAAAATTAAATTAAGTTTGAGTATTATAAAATAAAATAAAATCACAGAGCATAAGGGAAAATTTTCACATTAATTACATTAATATTTAGTGCTATATCATTAGCTTTACAACCATAGACACTTCTGTCTATGTTTCTGGACATAATTTTAAAAGTAATATAACGTAAATTTACTTAGATTTTTTAAAAAGCTATTTAATAAAAAAGCTTCCTTTATTTACAGCATCCTGTAGGGTCTGCTACTGAAGATCTGAGAACCTGAGAATCAATTTTATCAATTTTTTAAAACTTTTTATACTTGGTTGAAAACACTGATATCAACTCAAGCTTTTTACTTTTTAAGTAAAAGTGTTTATAAAAGTACTTGTTTCAAAACTACTTAAATTATAAAAGTAAAAGTAATGTAAGGGGAAAAAATAAAGCCATTAAGGCTAAAAACAAAATCTTAGGCCACGCCCACAGAGTCCTATAGTGCACTACAGCACCCCCCAACCCCCCCCCCCTCCCTAAAACACATTTTACTAAAAGACATAATGACTATAGAGTTAAAATATTAAAATGTTAATGTTGATAATATAATTTGGGATTTTGCACTAGGCTGTTCTCTAGTGTTTCAGCTGCATATATGCTGGTTATAAATTAATGTATTTATTTTAGTAGAATGTACAGTAAATATATTAAAGAAGTTTAGTTGGACTGGAGTTCGTCTGGAGTTCTCTTGAGTCTCTGCACAGATCATCTTCATACTAGAGTACATACATCTGCTATGTTCTTACTGGAGTGTGGTGGGGGGGGGGGGGGGCGTTATGTGCAGGTGTGATGGATCACAGTATAAACCAATAGGAATTTGGAATGGTATGTGTTTATCCTTCTCAACATCCAATCACAATCAGATTCACTCTATCTGGATGGAGAGATTTATCTGGATAGTGGTTTTATTGAAGTATAAGGAGCTGGAATGAAAACAAGCTGAAATAAGTAAATAGGAGTAATGAGGCTATTTTTATTAAAATGTAAGGAGTAGAAAGTTCAGATAATTGTGTGAAAATGTAGAAAAATAGAAGTAAAAGTTGTCTCTGTTGGATTTATGCAGAATAAGGTCTACCACAGTTCTAGCAGACCTGTTGTGAAGAAAAGCTCCATCATTATAAAAGCTACAGTCGCTGATCGAGAAGCTCTAAATCTTAATCCGCCCCCATCAATCAGTCGCACACCTGTAAATAATTTGATAATGAAGAGGCCTTAATGCTTTTCCTGGCGGCTCCAGCTGCCGCGAGCCGCAGGATCTTACGGTGGCAATAAACGGCCCATATATCTCACACAACATTAACTGAACCCTGCGGGAGTAAATACGGGCCAGGCTGGGATCACAGGGCCGCGAGGGACTGACCTCAGGACAGCCTCGGCTTCCGCTGCTGAGTTAGTGCTGACTGGAGGAAACGCGTGGAAAAAGCAGCACCATCTACTTAATTGAAAAGCGAATCTGTTTCTTTTCCGGCTTCTCAGATCAATAACTCAGACCGGCCACCAACACTTAAGTGTAATTGTTAACTGTCAGAACGCGTGTTTCTCTCTGTTTCTGCTGTCTGTACACAGGATGTACGGGGGGGAACTGAGGCCTTCACCTGTTAGCAGCCTGTATTTATGCTCTGTAGTGAATGTGCTGTACTCATATAGTTATATAGTGATACAGGGAATCATACATGGTGTTGGCGAACATTCAGAGCTTAAATATGAAGATAAATAGTTTTACATTACAGATATATTATCTTTATTAACTCCTAAACCCCTTAACAGACCAGGATTTTTGTCAGTTGTCTGCTGAAAATACAGCACTAAATCCTGAGGATTTCTTTTTAAGCATTACATAAAAAGCTTTCATGTTTGCTAATGCCAAAATATAATGAATAAATTCATAAAATTGGCTCTTTCCTGAACTTATTATATTATTTTTGGTTAGCAGTGTGTTTATCTCTTTCTTCTTATTGAATCATTATCTCTTATATATTAACTGAGGCTTTAGTGAGATCCCGCAGTTCTTTAAATGTTGTTCTGGGTTCTTTTCTGACCTCCTGGATGAGTTGTTCATGCCCTTTTGGAGTAATTTTGTTTGGTCGGCCGGTCACTCCTGGGAAGGTTCACCAGTGTTTCATTATTTCTCCATTAGTCAATAATAATAGTGAATCACTGTGGTTCTCTGGAGTCCCAGGATCTATTTAAAGTGATTTCTTGATTTTACATGTCTGGTAGTAATCAGGCCTGGTTGTGGTTAGTAGTGAAATTGAACTCAGCTTTCCAGAAAGAAAAGAGATTAATCACAGTTAAGTTATTGAAAACAAATACTTTTTAGTAAATTAAATCATCATTTAATTGAGTGCTTTTATATTGAAGTTAAAAGCATTAAAGTCATAGAGGAGTATATTATAATGTGGTGTATAAAGCTAATCAATAGCAGGCCCTGTGCTGTACATTATCAGTATCAGCGTGGCCGAGCTGACGAAGCTGCCATAAGCCTAAAGACTAATAGTCCTGCATAATAAGCATGCTGAGACAAATAGTGCTGCCTAATAGACCAAATCCGTGTTGTACTAATCAGAAGTCAATACCTGCACCGATTAATCACACGGGCTGTTGCTCACTACAGGAAGAAGTGTCAGACTGACAGGAAGCACTTATTCACGCGCAAAGTAAGAGGCTCGCAGAGGAAAGGACCAACACATATAAATCCCTATAGTGTTGTTTTCGTATATGTTACTTATAAGATAATATATTACTATTACACATGTGCATCCTCTGGATATATGTAGATATATGTTTATAATATGCCACTTCAAAATTATCCTCAGACGTGAACCTAATTGAAAACCTCTAAAGTCATTAAACAAAGCACAAAAAGCATAAAGTCACCCAAAAGCAGTGTGTAAGACTGGTGGAGGAGAACATGCCAAGATGCATTAAAGCTATGATTAAAAATCAGGGTTATTCCACCAAATATTGATTTTTTTTTTTTTTTTCCTCGGTTAAAATATATATAAAAAAATATTTAAATATAAAGTTAAAATATAGTTTCTAAATTAATATAAACTTGTTTTCTTTGCATTATTTGAGGTCCAAAAGCACTGCATCCTTTTCCTTATTTTTTGCTAAATAGCAATATTTTTATTTTGAATTTGGGAGAAATGTTGTATGTAGTTTATAGAATAAAACTAAAATATTTATTTTACATGAACATATACCTATAAATAGCAAAATCATGGATTTCCACATCACAAATTATTTCCACAGATAAAAGTTAATTAAAATAACATATAAACAGCAGTAGATATTGAAGACTATTTAAAAACACCATATAAAATCTATACAGAAATCTATACAGTCTAAAGCTAAAACTTTTAAAGAACCCAGAATATGTTTTATACATTTCTCTTTGAGGACAGATCTGCAGACTCTTGGTGAGATTTTAATCTCAGCGTCTTCATGAGGGAGAGTCACCTGGAATAGTTTTCTCAGTGTCTTGAAGGAAGGAGTTCCTGGAGGTGCTGAACAATAGTTGCTGCTTTTCCTTCACGTTGTGAAGCTCCAGCTCACCCAATTAAATTGGGATCACCTCAAATCACCTTCTCAGTTCATTAGGTTTAGATCAGGGGATTAATATGTTGGAAAAACACTTTTTTACTGATTATTACATACAGTAATTCAATATGTGGCCCCTGTTTTCATGTCTTCAATATTAATCTACAATGTAGAAAATAAATTAAATAAAAAAATAAAGAAAAACATTTCTGGAAGTTGAGAGAATGGGAATGCGGATCGTGTGGGTGGTGGGCATTACTGGGACTGATGTCCCGTTTTATTGGGAACTCTATCTTCCACAGTAAAGGCCGAGAGCTCGTGAGGCTAATACACGCTAGCTGATTTCAGTGAAACTGGATTCTCATTTATGGAAACTGGAACAGAATGAAAGAGATGAGCTGATACCTCGATTATCTCACACATATATGCATTAAATTAATATTACTATTGTTTCAACTCAATAAAGGGTACTTTTGAGTCATTTTTAAGTCCAAAAGTTTGGAAACACATTTAAGAATAGTAACTATAGTTGTTTAATTCAATAATGAGTTACAGAACATAAATCAGCTCGTGCTGTGTGCCTGTGCTGACGAACATTAACATTACCTTGGGAGTGATGTGAGGAGAGAGCTCCACCTAGTGTACCCTCCAAGAGTGCGCATGGTCAACTCTCTTAGACTCTGGCTGCTGATGGCAAGCTGCATGATCGGGATTCGAACCAGCAATCTCCTGATCATAGAAGCAGCGCATCAGTCCAATGAACCACTGGGAGCCCGATAAACAAATTTTTTCGTATAATAGTAAATCTTCTGCCTTTTTTCCCTTAAAAACAGGGTATACTCATGCATAGCTAAAATATGATTGGACAACTGACTGATGACTGTTGTCATTGTTTTAATCAGTCAGTGGCGCACCTGTATTTCCCGCCGCCAAGATAGAAAGACGTACGCCAGAAATTTACCTAAACACACCCTCACTTCCAGACCACCACACCCATCAGTGTAGATATATTTTCCCAAATTCTGATAGTTTAAATTCATACAGAACTATTAAATCTCATGTTAATGATTGTAAGCTCAATGCTTGTCCTTTGCTTCATCTCTAAGAAGATCTGAAACCACAGAATACGGAGGTGTCATGTGGGGATGAGGTGGTAACTTGACCTGAAGTCGATGGAAATCTCGGCCTACGACCTAATCAGCCGTGACGGCTTGGGCGTCAACAGATTCCCCATTATTACAGCCCTAAAGAGCCCATCAAACCCAGTGTCACCCTCCAGGCCGCCCCGCTGTCTGCTAGCGTAGCGTGAGCTGCCACTGTATACAGTTACAGAGGTTAAACTCAACCAGGAAACCCAATAGCTCCACTAACACCGGGGGTAACAGGGGTCTGGCGCTGCTCGGGAACAGACGACGGCCATTTGAGCATGGAAATTTCAATAAAACTTTATTATCAACATGGTATTACACACAGAGTCATAACTCATAATACTTTATTTACCCAGAGATTTATTATGAACTGCACTGCAAGCTGGATAATGACTGGTGGATGGAGGAAAGAGTGGTAGATGCCTATCTTGCTATCTTGTAGCTAATGGTCAACAGAAATGAAATCACTTTCACTCCAACCATACAGGACCTGTAGAAAATACTTTTGGACCCTGTGCAAGGCGAGTCGTGATGCTCATTACTATCTTACACCTCACCAACAATCTATTTTCACACCTTCCTCCTGCACCGTTTAAATAGCAACAGTGCTTCTGAATATATCTACACTGATGGGTGTGGTGGTCTGAAAGTAAAGTGTGTTCAGGTAAATTTCTGGAGTATTGCTATCTTGTCAACGCAGGTGCTCCACTGACTGAATACAAATGCAACTTTTCCATCAACAATAAACAGAATAATACGGTGTGTGTGTGTGTGTGTAAAAGTTCCATTCTCACATTAATAGTAGAAAAGAATATGAGTGGTATATGATGCTATATATCTGTTTATTGTCTGATTATTTGAACATATGGGCTACTGCAGAAGAACATTCTATTATTCTATTTTATTATAGTCTATATTATATTTACACTTAATTTTGCATATAGAGATATATTGTGTCGTATTGTTATATTTGCACTATTTATTATGCACTATTCTTAAACAAAAAATATTAATTATAAAAAAAAGTTAAAAGAGAAAACATAGACACAGTTTGGACTGTTCAAATTTGAGAAAACATATATATATATATATATATATATATATATATATATATATATATATATATATATATATATATAATTAAAAAATAATAATTTAATAAAAAAAAATAATAATAATATAGAGCGCGTTCCCTTTAACTGTACGAAGCAGCTGTAGCTCAACTTCACCGTTCATTGGTCCACATTAGCGTAACAGGCCGTGGTGGACAACTGTAATTGGCTGGAGATTTGATTGACAGTTGTCTCAGCCAATAAACGCCGCGCTTGGATTGGAATTATCCAATGTGAGCAGCGGGCGGGCTCATTGGCTGTGTAGGCGGGGGGAACGGAAAGATGGCGACTCCCAGGACTGTGTGGAAGTCTCGGCCCGGGTTCTTTGTGCGGGATGGCCGGGTTTCGAGCGTGTTTTCGGGCAGGGCGGGAGTCTGCCTGGCGCTGGCTGTGTTTCTGGCGGCGGTGGAGCGGAGCTGCGGGAATAACGCCTACGAGCCAGAGGAGTTTCTGAAGCGCGAGTACTCGCTCACCAAGCCGTACCAAGGTGAGGGAACATCGGCGGGGAGACCCTGGGGATTTTAATTTACTCAAAAAACCTAACCTAAATGTATGGATTAATTAAAGTAAATTATGCCTCAGTAATCCCTTTATAGTGTTTTTTTTTAAACCCTAAAAGGGTTTACATGATCATTAAATACATGTTTAAATCTCTCTTTAGTGAAAAAGACCACCCCTTTCTCAGAGCTAGAATGAACTCGCCCAGCTGCTCAACAACTTCAAGCTAAACCAGCGGTTTATTTGTTAAACAAATCCGATCAATTAAATCCGTTTTTACTACAAATAAAGCGGATTATTACACTCTCAGATTTAAATCGGTTTATTTGATTATTATAATTCGGGTTATAGTAAAGCTGGGCGGGTGTGAGTGTGATTTCGCACTGTGACTGTGATATAACCAGCGTAACATGTAATCAGTTCACTAATTACATGCTCCAGTAATAATAACCTTTACAAAACAGATCACAACAGTTTATTTTATAATATAATATAATATAATATAATAGTCCATACAGTGTTTCTCATCAGCACAGGAGCTTCGACCTTTCTGATTGATAATCAGGTGGCTGATCTATCAGTTGATAAGTGGTGTCAACAAAGCTGTCACTACACACAAACACAAGTAAAAGTACAAATACTACACATGCTAAAAAGTATTGTAAATAAAGGAAAAAATACTTCAGTGAAAATATGAACACCCCAGTGGGTACATGGGTTATTAGAACAAATAATTAGGTAAAAGTACAATTACTCCAGTTATAGAAAGTTCAGTTTGGAAATTACTTTGCTGAAAGTATAAATACTCCAGTTAGAAAATACTTATGTAGAAGTAAATTACTCTAGTTAGAAAGTGCTTGTGTTAAAGTACAAATACTCCAGTTAGAAAGTACTTGTGTAAAAGAATGAATTCTTCTATTAGAAAGTACTTAAGTAAAAGTACAAATGACCCACAGCTACCCCAAAATACTTTAGTGAAAGTATAAATACCCCAGTTAAAACATTCGTAGAAAGACAAATAGTTGAAAAATATTTTAGTCAATAAATAAAGTATTCACTTAGAATGTACCTAAGGAAAATACTAGTACTCCATTTTGAAAATATTTAGCAAAAGTAACAAATTTAGCAAAAGTACAAATACTTCAGTTACAATATTCTTTGGTAAAAGTACTTAACAGTATTGTACTACAAAAAAAGTACTTATACTTTATTACTTGCCACCTCTGCATATGAAAATCTTTCAGAAAAGATTCTAGTTCTCATATGTGTCTGTCTTTGTGCGTGCCCTGTGTGTCTATCTGTCTATCTGTGTGTCTCAGGTCTGGGATCCTCCACCACTTCTCACTGGGAGTTGATGGGAAATGCGATGATCATGCCGGAGCACGTACGGCTGACCCCAGACCTGCAGAGCCGACAGGGAGCCGTGTGGAGTCGCCTGGTCAGTGTGGTCATAATGTTCTGCTCATTTCCAGCTGCTTCACAACTCTAAACGATTTGCACAGTCTAACGAGGCATTTACTGAGAAATGTGCATGTGTAGTTTTAGTTTTTTATACTTTTATATGTGTGTTTCTATGCATTTTTGATCATTTGGATCATGAGGATATGTACAATAATAACAGTAGTTAAATAAAAGCATAAAATGCACTATTAAATCAGTATTAAATATGTATTAAGCACGCAAGACATTTTAACTGTACATGTGTTTCAATTGCAATTCAATTTCTTGTATTATATTTTATTTGCGAACATATTAGAAGTTCAGTAATATATGAGAAAAGCTTATTTGTCGAAGTTTATTAATTATATATTTTGTATTTCTGTGTGTCTGCAGCCATTCTATGTGAGGGACTGGGAGATACAGGTGCATTTTAAAATCCACGGTCAGGGAAAGAAGAACCTGAACGGAGACGGACTCGCCCTGTGGTTGACCAAAGAGCGCATGCAGATTGGTATGCTTTCAGATTAATTATTTGTCTCATTCAATTACTAACTATATTTATGTTATATGATGTAATGACATTATTGCTGGTATTTAGCTTGTCACAGTATTTAAACTGTTAACTAGTTGTTCAGTATTGGATATGTAGGTCTGTCACAATAACTTGTTTTTTGAATGCGAGTTTGTTCAAGAAATAATTGCGATAATTAATATTATTATAAGTTTTATAATCATATTCTGTCTTTGTTAATGCAATAGCAGTTTTGCTCATTTTTAAGAAATCTCAGATATTGAAATTGCAAGGAAAAATATTATATTTTGATTATCAGTTTTAATAGTTTTAATTAATTTGATTCTTTTCTGTAATGTACATTACTTTCCATGACTGGGCTTTTAAGAAAAAATGTTATATTATTATTATTATAATAATATAAATAAAATCAAGTAAAATTTAAATTAAAAAAACTTTTTTAAATATAGTTAAAATAGTTAAAAATGGTTATACTGAGGTCAGGCAAATTTAATTGATATATAAATATAAATATAAATATAAAATAAGATATATTGTACAAGTAATGATACTGTAAATATAGTCACAAACTATGGATATGACCTGAATTATTTTTGCTTATCTAAATGTTTGCCTTTTACTTTTTTTAACCAATAAAAAAAAATTGAATTTGACAGCGTCTGGACTTCATGGTTTAAGTTTATTTCTTTGTGAACTGTTTAGGATTTCTGTTTTAAATTATACTCAAATTTAATTTTCTAAATAATCAAAATAATCAAATGTTAATTGATCTGTAGAAATGTTTAAATGCATTATTAGACTGTAATACTACTATTAAATCAGTTGCAGAAGATTGTCTTAAATATATATTTTTTGTTTATCTCAATTATTCTTGGGAAATATATGTCATACTAACAGATTTAGCCGTCACAACAGGCCTGACCAACATTTACTAATGGTGTGATTTTTACTGTACTTTAGGGCCGGTGTTTGGGAACATTAACTATTTCACTGGTCTGGGAATATTTGTGGACACTTATCCTAATGAAGACAAACATCAGGAGGTACGTTTTTCATTCATTCATTCATTTATTCATTCATTCATTTATTCAATCATTCATTCCTTAACACTACTGTTATCAGCATCTAGTGTTTTGAGATTGTTGTCTTTGTTAATAGGTTAAGTGTCATCACACTCTTAACCACATGGTTATCACAGATTTGCGGGTTATAGAGGTTATAGTTTTTGATATTATTTTCAGTTTACCCACTAGAGGTCAGTTTTTAACACTAGTTTCCAGTATCTAAAGAGACCACAGAGTCTTGGTGGTAAAGATGAAGAGAATTTCAGGGTTCATTATAATGCTTCTGGTAATACATAGTGTGTGTGTGTTTAAAATTACACTAAGAATACTTTTAAAACATATTAAAAAGTCTTAAATTTAACTGTCTAAAACCTGCAAAAACCCTGTTTACTGGAATTACACAGCACAATTAGATTTCTAGAATCACCCCTGTGTATGACACTAATATTTATGTAGTTAAAATCAGTAATACAGATTAGAAAAACTATTTAGAAAGGGCTTGTATAGAATTACAAACAATCCAGGTAGAAAAGTACTTTTCACTTAGAAAGTCTTAAGTACGTACAAAAATGTAGTTAAAAAATGAGTAAAAGTACAAACACTCCAGTTAGAAAATACCTGAGTAAAGGTACAAATACTTAATTAAAAAAATAAGTAAAAGTACAAATACTCCAGTTAGAAAATACCTGAGTAAAAGTACAAATACTCTAGATACTCTAGAAATACTCCAGTTTGGAAATATAAAAAAGTACCTATACTCTACTTAGTGCTTAAAGTACTTTTTAAGTAAAAGTACAATTACTTTGAAACTAAGTAAAATAACAAATACTGCATTTAGAAAATACTTGAAAAATACATTTACTTGTGTAAAACAAAGTAACAAAGTTCTTACAGTATAGTCTGAACTGGTGGATTTGGGTGCAAATACAGCAATAATTTACAGTTTATAGTCTTGTTAAATTATTTCATATTATTAATCTCCCTAATAAGCAGTCTTAAATACTGTGTACTCATTAATTGCTAATTACTGTCTCTCTGTCTGTGTAGAGGTCGTTTCCCTTCATCTCTGCGATGGTGGGGAACGGGTCAGTGGCGTATGATCACGATCGGGACGGAAGGAACGTGGATCTGGGCGGCTGCTCTGCTTCCGTCCGTAACGTGGACTACGACACGTTCCTGCTGATCAGATACATCAGAAACACGCTGACGGTAAACCAGCACACCACAACTACACACCATTACATCCTGAAATCAGCTGCTGAGGGACGCTGTAATATAGTTATTGATAGTTCTGGTTTTATATCTGTTTAAAATAGGATTTAAAGGGACTTACCAACCTTTTTTTAGTGATGGTGAAGTCTTGCATCATACGCTATGAATACAACAGCAATACAGTCATTTAATTTAACATCCAAAACCAACATTGAACCTACACACGTCATCTGAGTTTATATAGAAGAGTGATTAATGGTAAAATGATGTATTTAAAAAAATAAATCCTTTGGACTCTTTTTTGTAAAATAAATTTTCAATATTGACTAATAGTTGCAGCAATAATTCATAAATGTTTGGTGTAATAACTCTCTGTGAGGAGCCTTTAGATAATTCAGACTGATTCCATTCACCACCACTGTTCACCGTTTTCCATTTTATTGTATAGAAATGGACCCAGTCAGTGGAATTTACCTTTTTAAAAGTACATTTTTAAACAGTTAATTTAACTTTAGCAATAAACATAATCATAACATTACTACATGTTATTAAAATCACTGACACAATCACCCAAAATTATTATTTATGATGTATTCTTATTCTTTTTTTTTTTTTTTTTTTTTTACCAGCACTAGAATAGCTATATCTGTACAGCTAAAAATAACAGACTGGTACAGTATCATAGTATTTATATCAATAATGTAAGTGGTTTTGACCAGGAGAGGATGGGTCCATCTTTGTGATTTTTTTTAAATACATTATACACATTAGGAATGGATATAAATGTACTTTTTTGATCAAAACTGAACACAATGAAAATGTTTGACTTGTTCTAAATACTGATTCTAAAGGCAGAGTACAATTCTTTCATATTTGTGCATTTTGCAATTTTTTGTCATTATTGCTGCAATTTAAACATATTTATTGACTAAACACCTTCATTTTTCTAGGTTTTTCAGAAATAACAAATAGATTAGGAGGATAGTTTATCATAGAGTCAAACAAAAGAACCAACCAAAATCCTTAATCCTAATCCTAATTCAACAATTTTAGAAAATGTCAATTGAAAAGATAAAATTCACATTCTAACATTTTATCATCCACAAACTGTAGCGCATTTATAGCTAGCTTTTTAGATTAAAATGCAGACAAAAAAATTCAAAACAACTATGCAGTATTTTTAGCATGTAGCCATAATTACTAAGCAGTTTGCTTTAAATTATCACACAAATCTCATCACTCACTGATTGGGGACAAGCTTTAAATGGAAATGAGTGGAATTGAGTATCAGTAAAGGAGTGTAGTCTTAGAAAGCTATTAAAATTGCATAAATTACATTTATTTATATGTATTTTGATTGGGGGGGAAATAAATAAGCTTAATCACACTCTTGATAAAGACCATTATCCTAAAGAGGTACACATTTTTATTTCCTCTATTTTTTCCCCCTTTTTATTTGGTTGAACACTGAAAGTGCCTTCTTTTAATTCTTATTTTTTAAATTATTATTAAACTGTATTGGATGCTGAATTTTCAGTGCATCCCTAATAATCCTAAATTTAATCTGATTCTGATAATTTCACTATTAATGTTTTTCTTTCCCTAGATCATGATGGATGTAGAAGGGAAGCAGGAGTGGAAGGACTGTCTGGAGGTGCCTGGTGTCCACATGCCTCAGGGATACTTCTTCGGAGCCTCGTCCGTCACTGGAGATCTGTCAGGTTTGAACAAGCTGTGAAAATCAATCCTGTTTTATTTAGTTTGTCTAAATCTCCTGAAACGTGTAGTAAAATGTGTGTGTTTTTTGTTGTTTTTCTCAGATAATCATGACCTGATCTCCTTTAAGCTGTTTGAGCTGGCGGTGGAGCGCACTCTGGAGGAGCTGGAGAACGAGGAGGAGGTTCTGATACCCAGCGTGGACTACAGAGACATCCCAGGTAACGATGGAGGTTCAGTATTAGTGTCCACAAAACTCTTAGGTGTTTAATGATTTCATTCCATCATTTTTCATTAATTTTAGAATGTCTGCTTGTGGTCTCTAGTATGAATGAATGCCATGTGAGCTGTTTTTTGTGAAGAAAAGAAAAAGAAGTGTTCCGATGATCCAGTATAACACTGCTTTAGTCCCGTGAAGGCGTGGAGAGAGAGAAGCGATTTCAGGATTTCAGCTCTTGCTCATGAATACTCATACATGCAAACATATTGCCTCTGATTGGCTAACAGTACTGCAACACCAGGAGGCAGCGAGATGGACAGCAGTTAGAAACATTTTAAAATAAAGACATTTTCACACTAATAACAGTCTTTACAGTGTCATATGTTACTTTACAACATGTGTAATAATGCCCTGCTAAGTGCAGTTCAGCCTATACTGACCTAGTCTTAGAGTCTCTGTAAAATCCACACCAAATCCACCGGAGATCCTATTTAAACCTATAGTTACACTTATAGAGGTGGTTAGTCGAGGTCCAGAGTCAAGTTAAAAATCCACCCCTGGGCTGAGTTTTGTTGGCTGAGCCAAAGCAGAGCTGCCCAGGCAGTTGGAACAAAAGCCCGGGGTGGATTTTTAATTTTAACTAGTGTAAACAGAACTGTTCTAAACATCTAAACACCTACCTATCTCAATTGTACTTGGCTGGTGATGTTTTTCCTCCGTAGACAAATTCTAACTATTCGTTCCTTAGCTCTGAATTATTGGATAAAGAATATAAATAACACTGATGTGTTATTCGCACAAATAACACAGGAATGAACTGCATGCTGTTCCTAGCGCTGTTAGCTCCTGTTAGCCACAACACATACTAACACCTCGCCCAGCAGCGCGTGAGGTCGGAACTATCTGTTGTATAATTGATGTATAAATATATATTATTATTCCTTCTGTTGCAGTGGAGGTGGTGGATGAAGGCATGGGCGTGCTCTCTATCTTTTTCCTGTTCATTTTCTCTGTGGTGGGGCTGGTCCTGCTCATCGTGGCTCTGCTCCTCATCCACCAGCGCTGGAAGGATCGCAGCCGCAAGCGTTTCTACTGAGAGAGAGAGAGAGAGAGAGAGAGAGAGAATGATGGAGAGAGGGAGAAAGAAAGAGAGAGAGAGAGAGGTCTACTGTGAGTGTGAGGAGTTTAAAGACCAAACTCGTCCTGAAGTCTCTCCTCACTGCTGCAACAAACTGACCATACCTCTGAAGCCCAGAGTAGACAAAGAAGAGCCATACCTGACCTCTACTGATACAAACCAGCCGTCGCCCCTCCCTCTGTCACTTCTTACTGTGTGTGTGTGTGTGTGTGTGTGTGTGTCTGTCTGTCTGTCTGTCTGTCTGTGTGTGCGTGTGAATGTGTGCGTTGGTTTAATCTGTGTGCTGGATCTGCACTGGCCCAATCTCCCATGAAGCAGAAGATAAATGTGGGAGGAATGAATGCAGTTCTCCTTTTTCTTTTAATGCTGTTCTGATCAAACAATTCAACTCCAGATGAAGAAAGGATTTAACCCTAAAGAGCCCATGGTGACGTACATGTGTCGCAGACCTTTTGCTTTAAAAGCTGTGTAAAATTCCTTTCAGCACTTCGTCTCTCCTTTACTATAACACATGAAATCCTTTACTGACAAATGGTGAACATCCTGAGAGCATCACTACAGGAGAGAGCGTGTGAATCTGTGTCTTATTTACAGAATATATAAATGCTTTAAAGTTAGAGCTGGAGATAAAACTAAACTAGCTCCTTTTAAAAAAAGTGGATTTAAGCTTCTACAGCTCTGTTCCAACTAATGTAACTTGTCAAACTCGTATTTTTCGCACTATAATAAGCACAAAATTGTTTTTAATTTTCCCAAAAGAAAATTTACCAGGTATTAAGGAGCAGTTAAACCACTCTGCTGAAGGTATACAGAGTTATACAGGTGTTTTAGTTAGTTTCAGTTTAGTTCTCCAGTACCGGTGCTGGAGTAGCATTAGCATTAGCCACTAACCGCTAACCACTATTTCCCTGTTCAGAGTTTATTATTATTGCTAGCTGGGGTTAGGAGCAGACTACTGGCTACAGGCCAATAAAATAAGCCTTAGAGCTGGAGAAATTGGTTAATCTTAAGCGTACTATAAACAAACTTTAAAAGAAGGTCTTTGTTTTGTTTTGTTTTGTTTACTTAGCTTAGCTTTACTTAACTTAGTTAGCTACCCCCCCCCCCCCACCACCACACAGCGGCAAGATCTGAATTAGAAGTTCTTTGTAGTGTCTCTTAAAATGCGCCTTATAATCTGATGCGCCTTCTGTATGAAAATAGACCAGAAAATAAACATTCATTGATGGTGCTCCTTATAATCTGGTGCGCCTTATAGTATGAAAAATATGATGATAATAATACAGTATAAAAAAAAATTCTAATTTAATCCTAAAATGTTTACAGTCATGTTCCCACAATAAGAAACGAACAAAACTCAATTGATCTGATTTCAGTTTCTTTACATTTAAAGGGTCTGGGCTCTTATGGGTTAAACAAAGTGCTGCTCTCTGCCAAAACACCACTGTTCACCCGCCGCTAACCTTTAGCATCGCTTTAGTCTTTTCTCGTCAATATGTTTTAGAAATTTGAGTAGCAGTTCCTGGGGAAGTCCAGTTTCCCCTCGGTATGAAATCTGCATAATGCAGAGGATGAGATGTAGACGGATTCAGAGTGGGTTTGGTTTGAAATTGTTCACTACAGAAAAGCCTAAACTTAGTGGTTGGCATGTGCCTACCAGCGCTGGGGTCCTGGGTTCAAGTCCTTATCTGAGTGCAGTCTCCATTTTCTCCTCAAAATCTGTTTGGGTTTCCTCCAAGGACTTTGGTTTCCAAAAACATGGAGATAAATTACTACGCTACTACTCTAAATCAAGATGGACAGTCATTTCCGGTTGAGAGTATGCTGTGTGTGATTGGCTGCTGCCTCTCATTGGTGTGTGTTGGTTGGTTGAGTACTGATGTAAATTGTAATTGTAAGCATCTGTGGGAGCCTAGAAAGCCAAAATAGTGCTATATAAAGTAGCAAAAGTAACTAAAAGTAAAGCCAGTTAATTGCTATGTATTGTCATAATTAAGGTCCCTGGTGGTAAAGTTGAAAAAGCTTATGTGTTTTCTTTGGGGATCCCAAATGTTCTCAAAACTCTCTAGATCTAGTTCGAATCTCCAGGTAATTCTGCTTTGCCATCAGCAGCCGGAGTCAGAGAGAGCATAATGGGCAATGCTATCTCTGTATGACTGCATCAGCAGCCAGAATCAGAGAGAGCACAATTGTCTAGGCTAGGTTTGGGTTCATTATAATTATTTTATATTATATCACAAACAGCACCTGATCTTTGTGAGGCTTCTGATTTTCTGACTTTGTGTTTCTTTAAAAATGAGCATCTCAAACCAAACCCTCTCTGAATAACTTTCCTTAATTTAATCAAATTAAAATGTGAACAGATTTATTTTTTCTTTCTCTTTTTCTTGTTTCTTTTTTTATTCAGTAGAATTTCCCTTTAATAATAGAGGTAATAATGTGCAGAATAATCGTATGTCTTTATGTTCATTGTTTTTTGTTTCTTTTTTAAAGTTAGCAATAAATTAATTTAGTTTTTAAATACGGTTATTTTGCTCTGTGAGAAGTGAAGTGCACTGAAGTGAACTGGATGGTAATTGTGTGCACGTGTTCTAATCCTCTTTTAAGTGTCTTTATTTCTGTTTTGTTTTTTTGGTTAATGTAGTGAAATCAGCCAATCAGAGGACCGGATCAGAAAGCAAGCTGAAGCCGGATTCACTAAAATCTCTTAAGAAAGAAATTCTTTTTATATGTACTTTTTTTTTCTGTCATAATTAATAATTGTTTTTGGTGTGTTCTGATTGGACGTGCTAGGTCGGCAGGGTTTGCTAATTTAAAGAGGCCTTTAATTGAATATTAGAGCTGTGAACAAACAAATTGAAACTGCGTAATGCTGCTACAGGACCTCACTTTTGGGGTCTTGTTGCTGTGCTCTGCTTGCACAAATCAAATTTTTGTGTTTAAAGAGAACTCCAGCGTTTTTTGGTACAGCGGTAATCAGCAGGATTCGCCAAAACACCTGTGAATTTAAAAGCTAGCCTTAAACAAAAATTCTAAACGTTAGCAAATATGCTAATCGAGAATCAGTGATGTTAACCTGAGCAAATTCACTAACCTCCAGCGGATGTAGAAAACAATACAGTACAGATTTTTTAACTCATCAAGAGTTAATCACTTGAATTTCTTGTCTCTTAATGTAAAGGTTTGAGAGCATCAGTTAAAGTAAAGTAGTGAAGAGGTAGAGTTACAGGTATACAGTGAATAGTGAATATTTGAGTAATGTTCGAATCCAGGTTATGAGAAGCAAGAAATACTCAACTAAATAGAAAAAAGACTTTAAGAAATGAAGAACTTTTGAAAGTATCTTCAAGTGCTGATTCAAAAAAAGACAGTCAAAAAACATCATGATGAAACTGGCACTCATCAGGATGGCTTTGATGCACAGGATTAATTAGAGCTTTTGTGGTAAATGTGGATTAGGAGGCTATAAATAATTTCGGAGCTATAATTAATAAATGTTAACTACTATCTTTTCGTTAGCTAAGGTGAGCTAAGGGGATCGACTACAAACTAATGTGAAAGTGAACTTTTTTGCTAATGTGATAAATCTGACAGTTTTGAACATGCATGCATGCTAAGCTCTAGCTAATCCACTAAACCCTGATTAATTTATGCGTTAGCTGTAAACTAACACTGTCTTTTATAAGAAACAGGTTCATCAGATATAGAAGTAGACTAAAAAAAAACGTTGGAGTTCTCTTTCTAGGAATAGCACCTGCTAACTATAGACGAACTACAGACGTGTGTCCAGATATGGAGGATATGGACGGATGTCCAGAGCTGTTGTGTTGATATTATTGCTGTAGTCTGGAGTTTATATCTCTTTGGATTTATGATAATAATAATAATAATAATAAGAAGAAGAAGAATATGAACAAGAGAGATTGTGTGTTTTACATCCTGAATTCTTAAGCCATTGTGAGTTTAAATGAGTAAAATGTCAGTTTTAAACTAAATGCATAAATGTTTAAATTAAATGTTTGCAACCAAATACTGGAGCAGATCTGTAGCGAAACAGGCCTTACGTCACTGATGGGCACTAATAGTGTCCACCCAGTTAATTTTCAATGCAAAGATATATTGTCCTCAGTCATCAACTGTTTACGTGAATTCTGTTGATTTTTTAATATATATAATTTATAACTCAATTTGTAACTACTGCAGTATCAAGAAAAATCCAAACAGCAAAAAGACTCTTTTGTTTTTGGGTCAAAGTCTCGTCTTTCATTTAAAGCAACTCTCAGAATCAGATTTGTCCTAGTGTGTGTGTGTGTTGGTGTGTCCAATACATTGAAGATGAATAAAAGATGATTTTTTTTTTCATAAACTGAAATGTGTTTGCGTCTTTTTGAACAATAATAAAATAAAAAAAAACTTTTTTTTCACAGACTCAGATTAAACCTAGACTAAAAAACAAAAATTCAATAATGACTGAAATCTGGTTTGAAATGATTGAATTTGAACATGTTTAAATGAAAAGCGCTATAAGTGATGCCAAATAAATAAGATTTAACTTTTATTTCTTAGTTTAGTTCTTCTCTTAGTAACTGTTTTAACATAATCTTGTTTAATCTTAACTTTTATTTCTTATTTTAGTTCTTCTTTTAGTACCTGTTTTACTTAATCTTGTTTATTTTTAACCCTCATTTCTTATTTTAGTTCTTCTCTTAGTATCTGTTTTACTTAATCTTATTTATTCTTAACCTTTATTTTTTTTTTTAGTTCTTCTCTCGGCTATTGCTAAAACACACTTCGTAATTTTTCTTAACTTTACTTTCTTATTTTAGTTATTCTATTAGTTTATTTTATTTTTTTATTTCTTTCTTTAAATTTCCTTTTAATAATCTTGTATTATTACTTTTTAACTTTCTAATTATTATTATTAATATTATTATTATTGTTATTATTATTACTATTACTTTTACGATTTATTATTATTACTATTTATTATTACTATATATATTTATTTTAATTGTACTGTTTAAAAGTTAGTTTTAGCTTAAACTGCTTTAAGCTTTTAACTGTTTTTTTTATTAAATCTCTTATCCTCTTTTGATCTTGTTCTTATCAATTAAATGTCTAGTATTAATATTATTATTTTTATTGTATTGTTTTTTATTTTTATCTATTTTCCTATTTTTTTATCCACTGTTATTTTACATTTTCTTTATATATATATATATATATATCGTCTTTTTAAATGTTCTTCATGCTTACACTTCTCTATTACATCTTTATTTGGTTCCTGATGGAATTATAGGTGATTCTTCTGTGGCATTTCCAAAAGAACCATTAGTAGCACCTCTAATTTAAGAGGGTTTTTTGTTTTTTTGGGGTCTTGTGGTCTATCTATCTAAGAGGCGGATGTGGCTGATCTTTCACACTGTTCTTGTTCTCTTTTTACCTAAATTAGCAAATTTTTCTGACAGTAGGCTGCTGATCGGCAGGATGGAGTGGACAAAACAGGAGTTTTGTCCGCTCAGTCACACCCATATTTAGCAATAGGCAGTTATTTACCCGTCACCCAGAGCCTTTAAATGACCTCAGCATTGTTCATTTCTGCTTTTTTCAGTTTCTCACTCTGTGTTTGGAAGAATCACCAAAATTACCAACGAGACGTCGCCCACCACTTGGTTGCAAGAAGGATTATCAGCGGAAACATGACATAAGACAGTAAAAATAGAACCGTGCTCGTCAGATTAACATTTATCATTTTGATTTTGCAACCATTTGTTCTGTTAATTAATTTAACCTTAATTATTTATACAGTTGCAAGAAATCGTATGTGATTTCTGCATAAATTGCTCATTAAATGTGTTCTGATCTTCATCTACGTCACAACACTAGACAAATAAACACAGTCTGCTTAAACTAATACCACACAGAAAATTATATATGTTTGCATGGTTTTATTGAACAAAACATGTTAACATTCACAGTGGGGGGGGGGGGGGTATGTTGTGAACCAGTATGTTGACCAGTTATTAGCTGATACGCTAGGATTCTTCCTCACCTCATTGATCATTCTGCGCTGTGCTCTTACAGTCATCTTTACAGGACTTTACCACACCTAGGAAGAGTAGCAACAACAGTGCTGAGCTTTCCATTAGTCTAGGGGTTCACATATTTTTGTGTCGTCTTTAAGCAGTTTAAGCAGAGTGTTTGTCTATTGTTGTGACGTAGATGAAGATCAGAACACATTTAATGATTAATTTATGCAGAAATCCAAGTATAATCCCAAACGGTTCACATATTTTTCTTGCAACTGTGAAATAGAATTGTACAGGCAAAAGGAGGCATGATATCTGATCTAGAACCATACAGTATTTGAAAGACTGTGTTCAGACGGTAGGTAGATTGGATTTGCATGTCTGAGCATCACACATCACTGTATCTACATGGGTTGCTGTGGTATCGAGATGTTCATAAGTAATTTGGTGAGATTGTTAATTTTTGTGTTGTGATTGATAAAACAAGTCATGTTCAAATCCGATTTGACTGAGATGTATCTGTACAAATTCCATTATAACCACATTTCAACAACCACTTCCACAAGGCCTAAATACATAAAAAAAAACTGATTTAATGTGATTTCTAGCTGTTTAGACTATAAAAACTCAGTCTGGGAACAATCAAGATATAGTAAAAAATGTAATTTTGACTGACAGTCTGCATCTAAGACTAAATTCATTAACAGAATTAATTTATCCATTAACAAAAAATATATATATTAATTAATTCAGCTTTAAATGGTCATAAGGTATTAAACAGGATCATACAATATTAAAAAGGCTGTGTTCAGACTGCAGGTAAATCAGATTGTTTCTGAAATCAGATCTGTTTCTATGGCTGTTCACATGGCTGTTATTTGTGATCAGAATGGATTTGCATCACACATCACTCGGAGGAAAGTGCAGCGACTCGATTCTGATACATCAGCTCACAGATGCAGCCTTGTGCTGATCCACATCACCCTATAGGAGTGATGAGGGGAAAATAGGGCGCCATATACTGTACCCACCCAGAGAGAGCAAGGTCAAATGTGCTCTCTATGACTCTGGCAGCTGATGGCAAGCTGCATGAACGGGATTTGAACCAGCGACCTCCTGATTTCCACTCATGTATAGTTTTATTTGCATTTTCCGTGTTTTATTTGTTTTATTTGTTCTTATCTTGTATCTACAGCATTTTAGTCAATGCAAGCTGTTTAAAGAGAGCTTTATTAACTAATTAATCTTTTACTCAATTAAATTTTTAAGCTAATAGCAGCCTTAATAGCCGTTTTTAACAGCCAGTAGAGCTGTACACTGTGTGTACACGTCATTTAGTGTGTCCTATTGTTCGTTTTACATCTTCGAGTTGTCAGGTTGTGGTGGGTTTGCGCCCCCCCCGGTGCCTGAGGGCTGAAACACTGAGTTAGATCTGGCTCTGCTGTTTGCTGTGGTTTTCCTCAGTATGCAGCGCTGCATTTGCAGCGGCGCATTCGTTTTAGAACAGCCATTTCTGCTTTTCTCTGCTATTCGAGGAAAAGCTAAAGTTAGATATGGGTTTTGCATTAGTGTAATATTAGTGAGCTCTGTGTGAGTCATGAGTTCAGAGCTCTGGGTTTTTATTTTTTCTCTTTTTCCGCAGTTCATGTGTCTGTGTCTGGGTTTTTTTTTTTTAGAGTCTTAGTGTGTCATATGTGATGGTGGTGGCGAGGCGGTGTTTCAGAGGAGGTGTTGATGTTCTTTCACTGATCTCAGATCAGTTCTTTGTCAGTGTGATGCTGCAGGAGGGCAGAGTTTGGGTGAGGGGATGTGTCTCTAGGTCAGGCCCAAAAAAAAGGCATCAAACAGAGGAAGTGAAGCAAAGCCAGTGTGTTTCCCCTGCAGACGCAGCGAACATCGGTCGAGAGATCATCAGCCGAGACGAGTATTCGCTGTTTGTGCCGGACTCAGGCCTGAGGCCTCTGTGGAGTTACCAGTTTTTGGATTAGAACGGTGAGAAAATGCTGAATTTTGAATTTTTATATATCATTTATTAGAAATTTTAAACTTGAATTAAATTAAATAAAAAATACCCAGTGTTTCAACAATTAGAGCTGTACGATTTGACCTAAAACTCATATTTTAACATTTTTAACTCAAAGTTTAACCCTTTAGATTATGTTTTTTTTTTCTTCTTTTTTTTTAACCAGAAAGTGTGAATCTAAGCTTAACCTGATTGTGCCATCGCTACCATTTGGCTCAAAGCCTTTTTACTTTTCATTACATTTTTTAGTTTTTGAAAGATTAAGCACATTATTTTCAGCATTCTATAGCTATATAAGATTTGATATGTTTTGAATTATATAACTAAATGTTCAAAATACACGTTTATAAACATAAACATAACATTTTTCGTATTTGTATTTGAGTTAAAAATTTTACCACTCAAACTTAAACATTTTATTCAGGTGTATAATTAAAAAACTAGGGTCTTTTAGAAGAAATAAAAACTGTAAGTTGTTGTTATTATTGCCTGAAACAAACCAAAAATAAAACAAATTGAAAAAATAAGGCAGTATATATTGTACAATACTATACAAAATGAATGGACAAACATTCTAATAAATATTCAAGTATAATATTAAGTTATTATATATATCTAACTTTGTATATATAGGCATTTATAATTACAATATGGGTACATCAATAAAGTAAATAATAATAAAGTAGATAATATAGTAATAGACATTGTTAAATGGTTAAAGTAATGTATCAACTAATTATTAATTGACACATTATTATTAATCAATACCAAACTCAATTCCTAATCTCTCAGTTCATCATTATTTAAAACCTTCCTAAGCATTAACATTGTGTTTATGTTCATTAAAATGTTTAATAATATCTTATAACTAGTGTCAATTAATAATTAGTTGAGTTATTACTAATAAATCCATTTTATATTGTTTTTTACTATAGTAAATACTGTTCTAATTGATTTACCCTTATTGTAAAGTGTTGTTTTTTAAATTAATAATAAACATAAAACAGTAGCACTCTTGTTAATATTTCATTGATTCTGTAAACTGCATTAGATTATGTACAGTATTTGAAGAGGATGAGATGACCTTGTCATGTTGTTAACTTTAATTGTGACGTTTTTACGAGATAATTTGCGTAATTCTCTGCTCTGTAGAGCGTTTCTTTCTTCGGAAACCAAACCGTTTCCACACACATGACTGGCTCTGAATGATCAGCAGACATTTAAACCTATTCTGCTTAACCTCAAACTTTAACCAAACTTTAACCAGTTTTCACCAACAAAGATATTTGTGCTGTTCTTTATTGGAATTGAGCTAGAGACGATTATGGCATCAAACAGTACTACTTAAACTTTTGGACACACCTTAAATACACAGTTTTTTATTTTATTTTTATAAGTTATACATTGTAGATTAATACCAAAGTGTTCCAATGAGGTCAGCTTTATAAGATAGAGTCACCTGGAATTCAGGCTTTCAGTTAACAGCTGTGCTGAACTCATCAAGAGTTAATTACTTGAATTTCTTGTCTCTTAATGTTAGTTTGAGAGCATCAGTTAAAGTAAAGAAGTGAAGAGGTAGAGTTACAGGTGAATAGTGAATAACAGCTCTATTTGAGTAATGTTCGAATCCAGATTATGTGAAGCAACAACTACTCAAATAAGTAAAGAAAAAAATACTTTGAGAAAAAATGAAGGTCAGTCAATTCAAAAAGAAGAATTTCAAGAACTTTGAAGAAAGTATCTTCAAGTGCTGTCACAAAAAAGACCATAAAAAAAGGTTTTAATGATGGAACCGGCACTAACCAGGATCACCCCAGGAAAGGAAGAGCAAGAGTTTCCTTTGTTGTACAGGATAACTTCATCAGAGTTACCAGCCTCAGAAACCAGCTCCCCAGATAATATTAGTATAATAGTATTTTATTTTTTAACACAGTTACAGTTTTAAGTTACTACATGATTCCTTATGTGTTCCTTAATAGTCTGATAGATCACTTCACTATTCAAGGATAAAAATGTACTCACCTAATGTAATGTTAGTGGCAGAGGCACAAAGATATTCCATGTGTACTTTTGATCATATTTTCTCATTTTTTTTATTTCTAACTTTTCTAGAAGTTTCTAGAGTTTGACCATTATCTTCTGCATTCCCACTTTCAGTTCTATCTTATAACAAGTAGAGTAATGCATCGAGTGCTGCACAACTGATGATGGAATGGGCACGCATTCAAGCAACAAAGACGCGTTTATTCCCACTTGCATGCATTCCTCAAGACAAAGATGCTTTTGTGCGCACTTGTGGAATATATTAAAGCTGCCTGTATTATGCTTTTATGCTTTTATGGTCACTTGCAGCACATATTGAAGCAGTCCTGATGAGTGCCAGGTTCATCATTAGAATGTTTTTGATGGTCTTTTCAACTAATGTGCTTGAGGACACTTTCATTTATTAGAAATTAGAGCTGGGCGATACGACTTAAAACTCATTTATCGATATGTTTACCCTTAAGATGATTTTTTTTTTTAAGCAGAAAGTGTGGAACTTAGCATAATATGATTGTGCCATCTCTACTATTTGCCCTTAGCCTTAGCTTTCAGTTCTATCTTGTAAAAAGTGCACTATTTTTAAGTAAACCCTAATAGGTGATGCTTTTATGGTGACTTGCAGCACATATTAAAGTGGTCCGGATGAATGCCAGTTTCATCATTAGAATGTAGAATGATGGTCTTTGCGATGACTGTGCTTGAGGACACTTTCAAAGTTCTTGAAATGATCTTTTTGAATTGACTCTTCATTTCTTAAATGAAATTTCTAATTTTTTCAGCTTGGTGTCTGCGTCTGCATCATCACAAAAAAAAATTCACTTATGCAAAGCAGTTTGCAGAGCTCTAGCGTGGCGTGTCTTAAGGTGTGAAGTAATTGTAGCCTTTTAGTGGACAGGTGCTGCTTTCTCAATGTGTTTTAACTTAATATTAATTTTTCCCACATTTTGTGTTGAAAATGTCCTACATTAGCATTACTCTTGTGACTTCATTTGGGACCATATCAGAACATAATTGGTTAAAACCCTTTATTCTGTGGTATCACTTAAAAAACCCTTTGGAACCCCTTGTAGCCCATTCCTTTTGGTCTTTACTGTGCACATTTTGATAGTTTTCCAAAGAGTGGATGGAATAAATCCAATTAAATCCAATATAAACTCCTTTTTTCTGTTAATTTGAGGGCTTTAAAATCTCATACAGGATACTTTAAGGGGAAACTGCCTGTTTTCTCTCTTTACTCCACTTAATAATTTCAGATCAGAAACAGGAATCAACCAAAATTCTGCAGGTTTGAACAAAGACGTAAAAACTAGACAAACGTAATGAAATTAAAGGTTTGGAGGACATGAACTGTTTGCTTTGTTTGCAGGAAAATATTGATTTTAAAATAAATTTTAAGATAGAGCCAATTTAAATAAATGAATTTATTTTATTCATTATATTTTGTCACTAGCAGATTTACTTTTACTTACTTTTTTTTTTTTTAGATTTTCTATTACAATAATGATTTTTAGTGTATTTTTTATGTAATGCTTTTTTAGAAATCCGCAAGATTTACTGGTGTAATGCCAGGAAAAAGAACCCTGGCCTGTTAAGGGGTTTTAACTCACAAAACGTTCAATAAGATGATGTATTCTTTGCAGTTTTTGTCATATAAAAGCCAGAAAGTCCTAAAGTTCTTGTGCATTGTGGATATTTTTTGTTAAAATTGATAAAATTACTAATTATTATCAATATAATCAATGTTTAGTGCAATAGTGTTCCTTTCCTCTAACAGGTTATGGTTCAATTAGGATAGTTCACTCGTTTTTCATTTAAAAAAATATATGTTCAACTACTTTTTTACTTTTAAGAGACTATAACAAACATATAAAAATAGTAGTTTTACACAACATTGAAAAATAACATTGCAATTTTGTTTTAGTTAGTTTTTTTAATTTAAGTTAATTACAGTAATTAAGGCAAGCAGTTAAAAAAAAATACATTTAACTATTTTTCCTAGATTTTAAAACTTTAAAACAGCTCAATTTGACCCATAACATAATAGTAGAGTTAAATTATTAATGAGAATTACCAGCATTTTGTGTTTAAACAGCATCAGATCTGCTAGAATGAGGAAACGAGGTTCATTAAACTCGAGTTTTGAGAGCGTACAGAGGAAATGTCATGGTTTTTGACGGCGGTCGAATGGCTGAAAGTGTCCGGCCCCACCCTCAGCGTGACAGAAAGAGGAAGTGGTGTTTCTGAGTCAGTTAAAGTCTGCCTTCTTTATCAGCTGAGTCTTTATTAGTCCTTTAAAAAACACGACCATCAACAGGTTTAGAATTAAAAAATGCTCTTGCTTTCCTGGTGGTGGTCCTGATGAGTGCCAGTTTCATCATTATAGCGTTTTTGATTGACTGACCTTCATTGTTTTCTTAAAGGAATTTGTTTTTCTTTATTTAGTTGAGTAGTTCTTGTTGCTTCTCATAATCTGGATTAGAACATTACTCAAATAGAGCTGTTATTCACTGTATACCTGTAACTCTACCTCTTCACTACTTTACTTTAACTGATGCTCTCAAACACATTAGGATACATTAAGGTAAGAAATTTAAGTAATTAACTTGAAAATGTAAATTGTAAAACATATTCTGTTTTTTTTCATTCATTAATGAAAAATCACTGTATTTAAGGTGTGTCCAAACTTTTGACTGGTAATTCAGACCATAAGAAATGAAAAGAGCTTGTCTCCAATAGAAAACTGATAGACCACGCCTTTAGGAAGTTTAAAGTAATTTTGTGTCACCAATATTAACCCTAATTCTGATAAAGTGGGTCAGTGGTGGCTCAGTGGTTAAAGCACTGGGTTATTGTTCACAGGGTTGTGGGTTCAATGCCTCTTAATGATATTCAGACTTTTCTAATAATGACACAGTAGGGGGTCAGTGGTTAGAGCACTAGGCTGTTGTTCACATGGCTGTGGGTTTGATACTCTAGATCAGGGGTGTCCAAACTTTTTTTGTTGGGGGCCAGAAGGAGAAATATATTTGAAGTCACGGGCCACAGACTCTGTAATAAAACAAATAATGAAATATACCACTTTAAATAATACATTTTTCCTGATTATTTCATTTACACACCATTTTACTTGACTTACTATCTTTATCTTTGACAGTGTTGTGTAAACTAAGATTTTTCAAATTGATGTTTCATTTCATGATGTCTCTTAATATTAAACTCCTTAATTACGCCAACTTTTAGACTCTTTGCCCCGTTTTTCTGCGCTAGAAATGCACACTCTCTCCGCTTTTAGACACTTTGGCCCGTTTTTCTGCGCAAGAAATGCGCACTCTCTCTGCTTTTAGACTCTTTGGCCCGTTTTTCTGCGCTAGAAATGCGCACCCTCTCTGCTTTTAGACTCTTTTGCCCCGTTTTTCTGCGCTAGAAATGCGATTAACTTGTTTGATGTCCTGCCAGAATGACGCAGTTGTGCCTCCGAGGTTTTGTGTATTATATAATATTTTAGTTCAGGTTTAGTGAATTGTGTGTTTAGTGGATGTTTTTTTGGTCATTGTGTAGTGTGTAGTATGCATTGTTTTTTTAAGGTTTGCTGGACTTTTCTACAGACCAGGGTTAATCAGGGTTGTGGGTTTGATGCCCAGGTTTATTTGACTTTGTGAACGATGACTCAGTGGTTAGAGTAGTGGATTATTGTGCAAAGGGTTGTGGGTTTTACGCTCCAGTTTGCAAGAGTTTCCTTATTCTGGCACAGTGGTTAATGCACTGGGTTACTGGTCACAAGGTTGTGGGTTTGATATCCAGTTTTCCTTGACTTTGCGAATTATGACTGAGCGTTTAGAGTACTGGGTTGTCGTGCACAGGGTTGTGGGTTTGATGCTTAGATTCCTTGAAGTTTTCCTGAACTGGAATAGTGATTAATGCACTGGGTTGTTATGCACAGGGTTGTGGATATGATGCTTAAATTTTTCCAAACTGGCCTAGTGGTTAGTGCATTGTGTTATTGATCACAAGGTTGTGGGTTTGATGCCCAGGTTCACTTGACTTTGCGAAACTGGCATAGCGGTTAATGCATAGGGTTGTGGATTTGATGCCCAGGTTTACACAACTTCCTAAAATTGGCTGAGTGGCTATTGCACTGGGTTATTGATCACAGGGTTGTGGGTTTTATATCCAGCTTCTCTTGACTTTGCGAAGGATGACTCAGAGTACTGGGTTCTTGTGCACAGGGTTGTGGGTTTGATGCTTAGATTTCCTGAAGTTTTGCACTGGGTTGATGCTCACATTTGCTGGAGTTTTCTGAGACTGGCACAGTGGTTGGTGAACTAGCTTATTTATCACAGGGTTGTGGGTTTGATGCAGTTGGACTTCCTAAAACTGTCTCAGGGTTTAGTGTACTGGGTTTCTATTCACAGATGTTTTCACTTCATGTTTAATATAATGTTGCTAATGCTGCTGTTTATTCTGCAGGGCTGAACAAAAAAACAAGAAAGATGTCCTGCCTCAAGTGCCTGAAATACACCATGTGTGTGGTGAACTTCATCTTCTTCGTACGTATTTATCTGCTCACGCAATCACAAACAGCAATATTAATCCTCTCAATATACAGAAACTAGCTTTATGATCATTATGACATAGTTGCACCCAGAGGGAATTAGCTGATAGTAATGAAACTTGGTGGGTAGTCAGGTCTAGAGCTTATAGCCCGACCCAACCCGACCCGTAAACTGTCATAATGAGCCAGATTCTGATTTAAACTCCACATTATTTTAGTAAGTAGAGCGTTATATTTAGGCTTTTTGAAATCTGTTCAGAATTATGTTAACTAAAATTGCAATACTAAAGAAGCATAGACTTGTTATTTAAGAAATTTTTTTTTTACAATTAAGAACAGATCTCCAAAAGATTAAAACAATGATCCACATGCCTAAACATCGGTAAATTAGGCTACTCTACTCTAATATTGTTTGACATGGTTTAAGAATAGAAAATACTTTCTGAACATACAAAAAACAAGCATAATTCACAATGTCCAGGGACAGACACTGGCAGATAAAGTTGAAAGAGTTTATTACGAAATAGGAATTAGGCTTATAAGGGTTGTGAGGGACAGGCAAGGTCAGTAACAGAAAAGCAGCAAACAACAAAAACAGGGCAATGCACGGTAAATCCTACTACATGAGGGAGAAGGCAAAAAGAGAGGTCCAAAAAATCCAAAATGGTTAGCAACAGGTAATCAATAGAATGGGCAAAGCAAAGGATGATAAACGGTGATATAAAAAAGGAAAGGCAAAACAATAAAATGTGTTATAGATATATAGATACTAGATTCAATACTCAGCAAAGAACTGAGCAAACTGAGGGGTATATATGCTTGGTAGGACAGGTGGAGCCAGTTAGTAACTCGGAGAGCGAGAACGCCATAGCGTCATGGGATCAGTGGAGTCAGGGAAGTCCGGTGTGGGTGCATGCTGGGAAGTTGAGTCTTTGTAGCACAGTTTAGAGCTCTAATATAATTAAACATGGTTTAAGAATATAAAACACTTCTTTTATTTAATAGACTGATGTATTTGCAGATCTGTGGAGCTGGCATCTTCGGACTGGGGATCTTCCTAAAGTCCACAGCCAATCTTTCCGTTATCGCTCCGTCCATACCAGCCGTGAACGTGGTGAACGGACTCTTCATCCTCGGCATCTTCATCACCTGCGTCTCCTTCCTGGGTTTTCTGGGAGCTCTTAAAGAGAACCGCTGCCTGCTCATTTCTGTAAGTTCTGCTTTTAGCGCTTTAGGTTTTAGATTTTAGCGTCAGTAAGGATCAGCTTTTAGAAACTGATCTCATCTGACTGGTTCTACAAGAGGAAGTTCTCAAAAACCACAAATCACATTAAAAGAACTCAAGAGAAGTGCAGAGTCTATATAAGGTATACCAGGTATTTGGTTGTTTATTCATTTATATGTGTATTTATTTATATATGTATTTATTCATTTATATATTTATTTATTTATTCACTTATTTATTTATACATTTATTTATTTCTACATTTATATGTGCATCTGTTTATTTAAACTTATGTCATTTTTGGTCCTCCATATTTGGTGTCATTCAGGGAATATACTGTTTTTAAGCAGTTTTTATCTCTAAAAACTAAAGCTCAACCTAAATGTTTACCTGTTTAATTTATAGTTTAAATTTTTTTCCAAAAAGTGGCTTGCACACTAAGATGCTGCAATTGAAACACTTTTCTTTGATTATTCAGACTTTCAGATTTCAGAAATTAGATAAATAAAAAGACAAACTAAATAAAAAATGAATAAAAGGGTAAGAGAAAAACTCAACTAAAACAGGTACAGACTGTCTGAAGTCTGTAACAGAAATAAAATAAATCTGAGGAGAATCTTTTACGATAATTTTATGGCTTGAAAAACATTAATTTA
Organism: Astyanax mexicanus; assembly: GCF_023375975.1. NCBI lineage: Eukaryota > Metazoa > Chordata > Actinopteri > Characiformes > Acestrorhamphidae > Astyanax > Astyanax mexicanus. The sequence continues at coordinate 9,190,483 of NC_064429.1, forward strand.
CCAGATGTTTCGCAAGTTCGAATCTTGGGTAATGCTTCTTTGCCATCAGTAGCCAGAGTCTGAGAGAGCACAATTGGCCATGCTCTCAATACTTCACTGCCATTCCAGTTTAAATCATATTTGGCGATGGAAACACATTAATGTGTGAATTTTATATAGTGCTGTATCTAAAGACTCTAATGTGTGAATTTTATAAAGTGCTGTATCTAAAGACTCTAATGTGTGAATTTTATATAGTGCTGTATCTAAAGACTCTAATGTGTGAATTTTATATAGTGCTGTATCTAAAGACTCTAATGTGTGAATTTTATAAAGTGCTGTATCTAAAGACTCTAATGTGTGAATTTTATATAGTGCTGTATCTAAAGACTCTAATGTGTGAATTTTATATAGTGCTGTATCTAAAGACTCTAATGTGTGAATTTTATATAGTGCTGTATCTAAAGACTCTAATGTGTGAATTTTATATAGTGCTGTATCTAAAGACTCTTTGTGAATTTTATGGGTTTCAGTTTTTCATCTTGTTGTTTCTGGTGATGCTGGCTGAGCTGGGCGTGGCCTGCTTCCTGCTCATGTATGAATCACAGGTAAATGAGATATGTGGGCGGGGTCTCCTAGTACTGTCTGTGTGTGTATCAGATAATTAATGTTATCTATACTGAGTTTTGAGCAGGTTTGTGTGTTTATTATATAAAAGGTGAGGTGCTAGACTAGTACTGTCTGTGTGTTTATTATATTAAAGGTGAGGTGCTAGACTAGTACTGTCTGTGTGTTTATTATATTAAATGTGAGGTGCTAGACTAGTACTGTCTGTGTGTTTATTATATTAAAGGTGAGGTGCTAGACTAGTACTGTCTGTGTGTTTATTATATTAAAGGTGAGGTGCTAGACTAGTACTGTCTTTGCGTTTATTATATTAAATGTGAGGTGCTAGACTAGTACTGTCTGTGTGTTTATTTTTATATTAAAGGTGAGGTGCTAGACTAGTACTGTCTGTGTGTTTATTATTATATTAAAGGTGAGGTGCTTGACCAGCACTGTCTGTGTATCACATAATTAATGTTATCTATACTGAGTTTTGAGCAGATTTTAGCTACTTAAATTAGATTATATGACGAAGAATACAGCTTTGGGAGGTATTTTTGATTTTAAAAAATATGTAAAAATGTGCCCCAATTATTTACAGAAAAGATGTTTAACATAAAAGTAACATACAGTTTATTATACTCCAGTAGAGTATATATACAGTATTTTAGTACTTAAGCACAGAGTGTGCTAAAAGATAAACGATAACAATAATATGCTGTCCTGTATTGCAGATTGACAAAACGATCGAGGGCGAGCTAAACAAAAGCCTGGAGCAAGCAATAAATAACGGGTCCATCGAGTGGGACACCGTTCAGAAAACAGTAAGTCTTCTTAAAGTTTTTTTTGTCTACATAAAAAATGTAAAATCTAATAAATATATACATATACAGCTCTAAAAAAATAAGAGAGCACTGATGATGAGTTTCTTTGATTTTACCAAATTAAAAACCTCTGGAATATAATCGAGAGGAAGATGGATGATCACAAACCATCAAACCACCAAACTGAACTGCTTGAATTTTTGCACCAGGAGTAAAGCAGCATAAAGTTATCCAAAAGCAGTGTGTAAGACTGGTGGAGGAGAACATGATGCCAAGATGCATGTTTAAAACTGTGAACTTTTTTAAATCTTTTTTTGTTATTTTAGCCATTTCTCATTTTCTGCAAATAAATGCTATAAATGAGATTTTTTTTAATTAGGATTAGATTAGATTTTTTATTTGGGAGAAATGTTGTCTGTAGTTTATAGAATAATAGAATTTATAGAATATTTTACATGAAACTGGTTCAGAAACTGAAGTGCTCTCTTCATTTTTTCCAGAGCTGTATATTAATATAATTTACATACATACTCATAATTATTAAATAAATTGTTGCAAACCTATTCACAGCTAAGATGATTAAATATTTACAGGATATTTTGTGCTTCCCTCTGCTGAAAACAACTTTTATGGAGGTGTGGATTTTATTTTCCAGCAGGACTTGGCACACTGCCCACACTGCCAACAAAAGTACCAATGGGTCCTAGTTATATAATATTCAAATTTTCTGAGATACTGATTTTGGGGTTTTCAATGGATGTAAGCCATAAACATCATCAACAATAAAATAAATTAATAAACGCTTGAAATAGATCACTCTATATAATATATGAATTTCACATTTTTAAACAGAATTACTGAAATAAAGTAACTTTTAAATGATATTCAATTTTTTAAGATGCACTAGTGTATTGATGATCCCTACTGATGAATCTGTCATTCCTCTCCCTACAGTTTGAGTGCTGTGGAGTTAAAAATGCAACAGACTGGAAAGATAAGGTTCCAAAATCCTGCTGCATAACTGAATCCTGCGAAGAGAAATACAACCAGGTAACACCTATTCTGTTCTTCCATTACGCATTTTCACAGAGCTATACAGATACTAATTTTGTATGTTTCTATTATGTTTGTAGGGTTGTTACGATAAGCTGAGGAACTGGTTTGATGGGAACCTTCTGAGCACCGGGATTGGAATCATCGTTGTGTGCAGTATTGAGGTGCAGACCTTCCTCTAATTTAAAGCTTTAACACACCACAACACATCTATTGGTGCAGCTGTGCAGCTATAGCTGCAAAAAAAAAAACAGCAAAAGCAAACCACCTGTCCTTTTTTCACCTCCTGGACCTGAGCATGAACTTCAGAGCAGCTGTTTACTCTCTACTCCAGCAAAAGATGCTCCACATATGAGCTGCTAACTCATCCATTTCACCTTTATAAAGCTACACAGATACAGATCACTTACATTTGTGAATGTGAACAGTCAAGATAGACAAATATGGTCTGAGCAAAAAATCGGATTCGAGTAACGTGGCTTATAATGTGAACGTAGCTAAAGTGCCTTAAATCTGATTTGAAAAAAAAAATCTGATTTGGCACGTTCACACAGCAATGAAACAAATCAAAAAATTTGATTTGAGTCACTTCAGCCTGGTAATGTGAACGCAGCCTTAGGATCAATCCACTTTCTAGCTCTATTCCTCTGTTTTGACCTCTATCTTGTTTCTTGTTCAGGTTTTGGGGATGTGCTTCTCCATGACGCTGTTCTGCCACATCAGTAAGTCTGGACTGGGATACATGAAGTAAAGAGCAGAGCTCCATTTATAATAACTCAAATTAAAGAACTGCCAGATTATGAGTAACAAGTACAGCGCTGTAATTCTGTCAGATTTAATGTTACTTCTGCATGTGAAGATCTATAAGTGTATATGTGATTTATATGTATTTATATGCGTGTATATATTTACATAGGAGCGTTTAGACTTCTACATCTATGAAGCCTCAGTATATTTAGAAAAAAAAAAAATAATTTAGTCCTTAAATCCTCAAAAATACATTTCAAACAATTTACTCATAACATCATTTAAGGTAATAAAAAAAATGATATAATTAGGTCAGTATTAATATAGCATGTCTTTTGTGTCATTTAAACATTTTTCAAAGTTTTACTCTGAATTAATACAGTATTCCTCTATATGCATATAGAGGAATGTTAACCTTTACTTTTTCTACATTTGATACAGTTTTCTTTAATGTGCTTTTTATTCTGATAATGACATATTATATTATTTGGTGCTGTGACAGAGCACCATTGTTTTGCACCATCAATCAATCAATAAACCTTTATTTTCCCTCGGGAAAACATTGAGGGTGACCCTTATTTACAATGTTGCCGAGCATTAACAGCATCAAAGGGATTGAAAACATTTATAGTAATTTATAGTAATAAAAATAATAAATAAAATAAATCAACATTTAATATATATATATATATATATATATATATATATATATATATATATATATATATATATATATGAATAAAATAATTAAAATATATATGTAAAATAGAAAATACTAAAAGACCATAAAAACTAAATTGACACATAAAATGTAAAGAATGTATAAAATATAAAATAAATAAAAAGGTAATAGTAAAAGTAAAGTAAAATGATAAGAATAATAGGAAATGATAAAATAAATAATAATGAATCAAGGACATAAGAATCAAAATATAAAAAAAGTAAAAATAAATAAATAAAAACAAATAAAATAAATTAAAACAATAAAATAATAAGAAAGATATGAACTAATAAAAAACTTATTTAAAAACACAGGCTTTCTGACGGTGATTAGAAACTAAAAGTTTAAAATGATTTAAAGTGAGCCTAGTGAGCTGAGCTTCAACATTTCCTGTAGTGAATATTTCCAGCTCACTAGTGCTCTCTCTCTCTCTGTAGCTAAAATCAGATTTTCCCAGTTCACTAAAAACTACCGGTACCTGGAGCGAGTCTGATAAGTACTGTTATTAATCGAGATCAGAGATATAAGAGATATAAGCTGTTAAATATCCAGAAAGTGATTTATAAATAAAAAATTGCCAATGAGATTCTTCTTCATACAGTTAAACACCAGTAACTCACAGTAAGATCTAGCCAGGTTAACGTAGCCTTCAGTCCTTAAACATGGTGGTGGTAGTATCACACGATATTATTATCTGTTACTATCTCTCCCATCTGCTTTCACTCTTACAGTGTGTATATATAAATATATACTAGTTTCACATTAACTATTGTACATATAGAAGGCTTTACTATGTTTTGTTATAAAAGTCTAATAAAAAGTTATTTCTTCTTCATTGTTGTCATTTTTGTTTCAGTATATTCATTAAAATAACCACTGCTGACCAGAATGTCACGTGACTTCTTGTAATAAACACTCGCTGTGTAAAACATGCAGCAGCTGAAAGTTTCACTTCAGCTCAAACTCTAAAACCTCCCACACATTTCTTTATTTTAGCTGCGCTGTGGTGGGCTTTATGGGTGAGGTGTAAAGTGCGTCATTCTATAAACAGACCCACAAAACATACACTGCAAAAAACTCAATCTTAGCAAGTGAAATTTCCACATTTTAAGGCAATAAAAAATAAGAAAATAAATAAATTATTTTCTTCTCTGATAAGACGGTTTGTTTTAATAAGAATTGTGTAGATTATGTAAGATTTTGTTTATTTTAGTATTAATTATTTGAACCCTTTCAGACCTAATTTATGTTCCAGTGAAGAAAGAAATGTGATGCTGTTTTTTTCTGTAATGCACTCACAAACAAGATTCAGTAAATTAATAGATAAATAAAATAATTAATAAATATAATCATTTAAAAAATCTTATTTTTAATATTTATTAGATACTGAATCATTTAATTTAAATACTGAAGGATTTATTTTAGATACTGAATCATTTAATTTAGATACTGAATCATTAATTAAGATACTGACGAATCATCTTAGATACTGAATCATTTAATTTAGTTACTGAATTATTCAATTTAGATACGGAAGGATTCATCTTAGATACTGAATCATTTGATTTAGATACTGAATCATTTAATTAAGATAATTAGATAATATAATATCTTATAAGATAATAAGATATTTTAGATACTGACTTATTTAATTTAGATGCTGAATCATTTTATTTAGATTCCTGAATCATTTAATTTAGATACTCAATCATTTAATTTAGATACAGAAGGATTCATCTTAGATACTGAATCATTTAATTTAGATACTGACGAAATCATCTTAGATACTGAAGGATTCGGCCTTGCTCTCTCTCTCTCTGGGTGGGTACAATACAGTAGATGGCGCTCTTTTCCCTCATCACTTCTAGGGTGATGTTGATCAGCACAAGGCTGCGTCTGTGAGCTGATGTATCAGAACCAAGTAGCTGCGCTTTCTTCCGAGCGTTAGCGCTGTGATGCTACTCAGCAGAGTAGGCATGTGCTAGTATTCACCCTCCTGTTGTTGGGCAACACTAGTGATGGGGGGAGTCCTAATGAGAGAAAATGGGGATAAAAACTTTAAATAAATTTATTTTTAAAAAATCAATAACTAAGAATCAAACTGATTTAAAATTCTGTACGGTTGTAGATGAGAGATTGAAACTAATGTTTGAATGGTTTGAAGGAAATGTGTGACTGATCTGGATTTAGTGAAGCGTGAAATAACTCTAAGAAAAAAACCTGTGGGGAAAAAAAAACTCACAACAAGAACACATGAGAAAACTGTTTAGAAACCTAAATCAGGAAGCTGTTAGCTGACCACTGGAACTGAAACAGTCTCAGAAACTCCCACAATAACTGCACAGGCCACTTTAACATCTATTAAACATACAAACTCAGCAAATTCTGTGCTATTTTTTGCACCTTTTGGTTTTTACCCAGAATTTACAGTTTTGCTCAGCCATTTTGATGCATTTCTCAAATCAGAATCAATATAAGCATCACAGTGTGATTATCATCTCTGAAATAAGTTAATGAGCAGCTAATGGCCAAAAGGTATGTACAGTGGCTTGCAATAGCGAAAGTGTTTCGCTGCAATTACAGCTAATTATACCACAGTTAGTTCCGACCCTGCAATGTGATCGGCTGAGAGGCATTCTATGAGTGCCATTACCAGCCGGTAATGCACTGTAACTGAAGCTCTCCATGTATTACTGTATTACTCCACCACTTTCAGGAAATCTAGCAACGATGCAGCGCTTACAAACCAAACCGCGCCGCTACAAACAGAGCAGCAATTGAACTGAATTGAACGGAGTTTTTATAACCAAACAGATCCTATTTTCTCAAAACTGTGGATATAATGGATGTGTGTCATAATCGCAATAATACACTCGAGGTGCGTGCTATATATTACACGCTATAGGAAGACTTCTGAAGGCAATTGATTGATTGGACTGGATTCTAAAGAAAGGGGGGCTGAATATGTTTGTCCCACATCACACGTTTCAGATTTTTATTTGATTACAATTTTGAAAATAATAAATATGAAGTCTAAACGATTAGTCATGTGATCATGTATCAGTTTACCCTGTAAAGATTTACTCAATGCTAATGTTTTATTTGATAGATTGAAAATTATTTTAAATTTAGCACTTTTTCCTGCAAATCAAAGTTTCAGCAGTACAAAATTATACATTACTGTTTAAAAGAGCCTGGAGAGCAGTTGCTTTCTTCCTGATGGTAGTCTCATGAAAATTAAGATCAGCCAATATAAGAGAGAGGCCTTCAGTTGCTTAGAAGTTACCCTGGGGTCTACACTGCAATCTGAGTGTGGATTGGTGGAATCTAAACTGTTTAGAGACGGTTTTGTAAACTTATAAACTATCTGCTAAACCTAGAGATTTACTTACTTTTCCTACTCACACATATGTAAAATTAAATGTAACTGAAAAAAATAATAATATTTTTTGTCTGATTTGTTTAACTGAGCTCTCTTTTAGGCCATGATTAATTAACATGTGACCTTTATTTTATTTACAGCAGAAACATTAACTTAAAAGTTTCATAGAAGTTTTTAGAACTTTAATATACGTTTCTTAGAAGTTACGTAGACGTTTTTAGAAGTTTCGTAGACGTTTCGTAAAGTTTAACATTCACACATGTAATATTGGATACTTTTCCTTAATAAATAAAAGAGCAAGAATAATATTTTTGTCTGATTTGTTTAACTGGATTCTCTTTATCTACTTTTAACCCGCACTAGAAAACATGCTGCCTTTATTTTATCTGGAACATGCCCACAAACCTAGTAAAAGTCATTCACCTGATAGCTGATTATCAATTCAAGAGATATCTACCAGATAAGTCTAATTGAAATATATAAAATCTGTTTAACAGCTCTTGTAAATTGATTTAACTCATTAGAATGTAAGTAGAATGTGTGTAGTGAAGAGATGTAGACGTGTTTCATATATATATAAAAAAGACACATTAAAATCGTTATAATTCCACAGTTTTATTTTAAGAATAAAATCCTGTCTCCTCCATACTTTAAGACCAAATAAAAATAATAACCCTAAAAAAATACTAAGATTTCCTTTACATTTTTTTAAAATAATTTTTGTTCTTTTTGAAACCATCACACAAAAAATAGAAACAAGTACAATTTAAAGTAAATCTTAAAAAAAAAAAAAAAAAAATGTAACTGTACACAGCAGAATACACCATTTTATTGCAAACGTAACACCCCTTATACCTCTTCAACTATACACACAATTATTGCAGTTCACCTAAAATATGCAACAAAAAATCTATTAAAAAAAAAAAAAGGAATTGATCATTCGTTGTGTTCTGCTCAGGAAATAATAAAAGATAAAATGCTGAACTGTGGATTGGTTTGTGAAGTTTGTCCCGTCCCCCCTGCAGTTCCTTACAGCAGAAGCGTTAACTCGAAGTTTCGTAAAGTTATTTTTAGATGTTTTGTAAAGTTTCGTATCCCCTCAGCTGTGCACAGAATATGCAGTTATGTGCTTTATAATGACCCTAAACTAAAATCTAAACCATAACATGGAACATTTTTAAATCTACCTAAAAGAAGAGTCAGAACTGATTCTAACATCATATTAAATGCAGTTCTAAAGAACAGAAACAGCAATCCTCCACTGGAGTCTTAAAAAAAATAAAAGAACTAAAAATCTGCTTAAGAAAAGACGCTTTGCTTCATTTTCCAGAATATTCCCGCCTTAAAAATAGGGATTTATTCATACAAACGAGCAAAACATTCATTGTGCAAGTTAGCAGGTGAGCGATTAGCTTTTGTGTGCGTAACTGCTTTTCGTTGGTCTTCGTAGAGTCATCGTAAGTGTGAGTGAGGAACCAAAGGCTGGATTTCAACAAAGTTAAAGCTAATTTTCTTCTAGCTTTAACATAGAGGTGCGTCATTATGCTCATTGCTATCTTAAACCATGCCAACAGTCCATTTTCACTTCTTCCACTTGCATTGTTTTAAATAGCAACAGTGCTTTTGAATATATATCTACACTGATGGGCATGGTGGTTTGGAAATTAGGTGTGTTCAACAGAAAGCACAGGTGCGCCACTGACTGAAAAAATAAAATAACGTTGCTGATCCCGTAAATGAGCTGCTGGAGCTCCTTCACAACGTGAACAAGCAGCTCAGTTTCCTCTGCTGAGAAATGCAGAAGTGCTGCGCCGTTAAAATAGCAATCAGAGCGCCAAAGTCAGAGCGCACCTGGCTTTTAAAGGAAATGATGAGCAAGTGACAAACTGATTGCTTTATTTTACGTTATGCAGAAAATTAACCACATCCATTTATGGTTCATTAAGAGAATTAGTACAAGTGTAGTACTTTTCCCGTCGTTACGACAGCAAAGACACACTAACGCCCTAAATCGAGCTCTGCACTATGCACGGTTGACAATTATTCTATACAGAATGCTTAAAAAAAAAGGTCCCATAAGCCCTGTTCGCAAGGGATTAGTATCTCAAGGGGATGTCTGTAAAAAAAAACCTTCACATTTAAAACTCCTGCATCCGGATAAAACTCCTGCATCCGGACTGCAATTGAAAAAACAGGAGGACCAGTGAGTTTTTAGGCTTTCTCAGTCACATGACATTCAGGTGTTCAGTAGCTCCTCCATTTCCACTCTCTGTTGTGTTTTTACGTGGATCTCCATGGAAACACGTGACCACGGAGTTAAGAGAAAAACATTAGATAATTCAGCCTGTAATTTTCTCAGAGGACGTCTGAGAAAAACACATAGATGGTTGTTCCGGACAGGAATAAAATCACAGAGGATAAAAACCCCCATAAAAGGGAAAATTACCCCGGAACCCCCTGAGAAACTAATCCTGTCCAAATAATCATACTTTTTATAGTGTGAAAGAGCCTAAAACCTGGCAAAAACTTTAAAACTTAAAAAATTAAAAACTTTGCAGGAATCCAGCCGTTTGGGATCAGAGTTACCCCACTTTTGATCAGTATAAGACTTGAGTATTTCACAAACATTTTTTTACGCTAAGTTTACGTTAAAGTGTGGTTGTTGGTTGTTTTAAATGGGCTCCAATCATCAAACTCCTGCTAATAATGAACTAAAGCTGATGCTCTACATGATAGCAATGAGCTAAATGGTCCCACTTTGCTTTAATCATTCAGTACGTTTGATTATTCCGACAAAACAAACAAAACTGTAACAAGTTATCCAAGTTATTTGAGTTATCTGAGTTAGCTAGTTACGAATTTAAGACTAAAACGACTCTGCTACAAACAGTCCTCATTAATATTTATCATACATATACTATCTACTGTACTTATTGCAACAAGTGCGCACCTAAACCCCGTAAAAGAACAGGATTCGACACTGGTTGTGGTGGTTTACGAAGTTTTCACACAGCGCTAAAGTGAACAAGTTCGCTTATTTAACGTTATAAAGTACTATCGTGTAGTAATATGATAAAATTTATATTAATATACACCAGTTGATTTTTTTTTTAAGTACCTAACGTCTTTATACAGAGACTCCAGACACACTTCAGCATAAAGCTGGCACTATATATATATATATATATATATATATATATATATATATATATATATATATATATATATATATATATATATATATATTTAGTTGTTTTTTTATGACGAACGATGAAACACTACTACTGCTAATATTATTATTATTGCTCTTAGCAAATGTTCAATACGCATCTATCTATCCATACCACCTTAAAAGCCATACAGTAATAACAGTAAACCACACTGATTATTGATTATGTTTAAAAAGTCAGTAACTGGGCAAAACCTGCACTAAAAAGCAGCAGAAATGTTCAAAACAAAAGTTTAGCATGAGTTAAAATGAAGAAATTGACTCTCTGTCAATGAAGCCTGCGGTTCTAGATAACAAGAACATTTATAAAAGCTACGGATGCACTGAATATTCTGCTTTTTTTATGCAATTTTTTCGCCTGAAATTCCAAATATGCACTTTTGTGTTCGACCAACATGTGAAAAATATGTAAAAAGACAAAATAACTAACACCAAACAATAACATTGCATTTATTGGTCCAAATGAAGAAACTATTGTATCAAATTAAATGAAATAAAACTTATTTTGTGTGTAAAATAGTAGGGGTGCACTGGCTGTTTGGCAACTAAAGTAATTTTTATTATTATAACTAATTATTATAATCAAATGTGGCAGAAAAAAAGAAAAAATAATTTACATTGAGCAATAGGGCAGCACAATATAATGTTTCAGCATCGATATAGCGCAATAATCACATTGCAGTGTTTTGTGTAAAGATACATTACATTTTATGTACTTTTTTGAGGCTTAATACAAAGAAAATGCATCTTGGCATCATGTTCTCCTCCACCAGTCTAACACACTGCTTTTGCTTTTGGATAACTATGTTGTGCTTCATTCCTGGTGCAAAAATTCAAGCAGTTCAGTTTGGTTTGATGGCTTGTGATCATCCATCTTCCTCTTAATTATATTCCAGAGGTTTTTAATGTGGTAAAATCAAAGAAACTCATCAATTTTAAGTGGTCTCATTTTTTTTCCCAGAGCTGTATATCTCAATGAATCGTGATATTGTGCAGCACATCACTTTAATGTTGTTTTTTGATTTTTTTTTGTTGGAAGGTTGGCTGGGATTTCTCTTTAAATCATAGTTTCATAATTATGATGTCTTTGAAAAGCAAGACTACATCAATTTAGGCTAGTAAATTTAAGCAATGGTTAAAAAAAAATGCAAAATGTTTAAAAAAAAACCTATGAGCTAAGCTTCAAACCCTTAATTGATGTTCGTTTTTTTTGCCAATTTTTTTTATTTTTTTTCGCTTGCAGCCAAAACTATGTATTTCAGTGCATCCCTAATAAAAGCTTAAGTACAAAAAGCATTGATCTGTATAGGGAAGACCTACATATCTTGACCTTTCACTAATATATGATTCATTTATGGTTCTGCAGTACAATCAACACCGTAACAAACAGTCCGCTGGTGCTACACCACCACCCGAACAGAGGCACTAAAGAAATTCATTCAATACATCCGCCATTTACAAGCCACAGCCATACAATAATAATATCGATATTAATAACTGTAATCCACATTTACCCACAACTACCTCAGAGCGAGAACCGCCAATCAACAGAAGTTCTGAAACTGATCATGACAAGATAGCAACCTCAAGGCTCACATTAGTGCTCAAGTGTTTAAACACACAAACACACACTTAAAACTTCAAAATGCATACACTGCTGTGATCCTAAGCATACTGAGGAGTTTTTTTTCACACCTGGAAATCAAAACCAGAGTCTGAACCAAATGTTTTTGTGTTTGTAATGTTACGTTGTATTCTGTACAATTCATCCGTGTGGTTTCGGTTTCACACTGCAGTTTAGGGAGTGTGTGCAAGGGCTGCACGATATTGGAAAAAAAAATTGACATTGCAATGTTTTTTTCCACAATATATATCGTGATATTAAACAATGCTTTAGAGCTTTAGAGTCAGCGAAGCTCTCAAAACCAGAGAAAACAGCAAAACAACACTAATCGGCCCTTTAATCAGCATTTAAATAGCTTTTAAAAAGGTAAAAAAGAGCATTTTTCTGGAATTTAAAAGCGTTAATTCAGCTGTAACTGGAAATATCTGTGCTGCAAAACTTGCTTGACTGAGGTGCACAGCTTTCCACACATGTTCACGTTTACAAGCACGTGCCCAACCATGTGGATAGAGGCCAATGCTGTCACGCTATTTTTACGCTATTCCTCTTTAACAGTAATTAACTGATAAAAACAGGGGGACAGAACGTGTTCAGACTCTTCATTTACAGCTCTAGTCATGCAAAAGATGTGTTTTGGACTTGAGATTCTTTCTTTCTCTGTGATCCTATTGGCTGTGGGTAGCCACTACTCCTGACTCCCAGTCGCTGACTGAGTCAGATATCTAGCATGCCAAATATTTGCCAGAAGTCTCCAACTGGTCTGTGATTAGTCACAACTGAGCGAGCGCCAGGAGATCCCCGATTTGTCTATGAGCAGAGTTTTTAGTTTAGACCAGCGTATGTTTATTTTGGTCCTAAACATGCATCACCTTTCGGTTCAAACAAACAAGCCAGGTGTGAAATCACCCCAGGTATGCTTAAAATACTTACTACTTCTCTACTGTTATGAGAAGGACGCTATAGGTAAAGGGTAACCAGCCCCTTTTCCCCCAGTAACGTCGCTAACAAGCTGAGCACAAAAAGCTGTCAGTTATAAATGCTCTCAATCATTTACTGAATAATCTGAATATAAACTAAAGCTCTAATATAAAACAGAAAAAAGGAAACCCTGCAGGTCATAAGGCCTCATGAGTTCACTCTGAAGTCACTAAATCAAGTCACTAAAGTCAGTCGATGTACGATATCGCTTTGGAAAACACACACATATATTTATTTAAAAAAAGGAATAAAGAATAGTTAGAAATTGGTCCTGACAGTCCAAGCCATCAAACAGTTTACATAAAATATACTAGCGCATTTTTTTAAAATAAAATATCATTGAAAAATTCCTTTACTTTATAAATTCAGTTCAAATTGTGAAACTCATTCATTATGCCAATCCTGCTGGAAAATGAAAATAGTTGGGAAGAGGGATTTCATTTTCCAGCAGGATTTGGCACACTGCCAAAAGTACCAATTAGTCTAATCATAAACCATAAAAGAAATAAACGCCTAAAATAGATCACTATATGTATAATACATATATACTATATAATGAGTTTTACATTCTGAACTGAATTACTGAAATAAAGTAACTTTTCAAATATATTAAATTTTATTTTATTTGCACTAGTGAATCAATTCCACACAATTCCTTCTCTGCCTTATTTTCACTATGCTATTTTATTATCACTGTGTCATTTAATCACAATAATTTCTAGTGACAATATATCATCAGGTAAAAATAGTTATTGCTATTTAATTCATGCAATGGTGAAAAAAGTGGCAAAATGAAATGACAACGGAAACCTGGGAAAAGCGAATGAAAAATGTTGCAAAATTAAGAGTAAATTAAAACTGTGCTCGATATTCAGCATCTGGACAAAGGTTTAATTTAGTTATGTTTCAGTTTTGGCCAAAACTTACATGACTATTCATGAGCTGAAAGCTGCAACACAAAGCTGCCGTCATTAGATGGCAGTGTGTCTTCATTTTAGAGCAGCTGATTCTGCGCATTCTCTCTCCAGTTGCTGCAAAGAGCAAAAGAATAAAAGCTTTTAAATAACAAACAAAAGTAAAAAGCAGTTAAAAGTGGTACTAACCTTCCTGATTTTAGCCGAATACATTTAAAATGAATGGTTGAAATTGTAAAACTTAAAAATTAGGTTAAAATTAAATTCATGAGATGGTGAAAAAAAGTGGAAAAAGAAATTAAAACATTTTATGTATTAAGCTTCAGGACAAATTAAGGGGAAAAAATGGTGCATTCCTAATTATATAAAAAAAAAGATTCTATTGCACATTTATGGAGGGGTAAAATAAAGTGGCAAAATTAATAAAATAAACCTCTGAAAACTGTGTTTGGTCAGTTTTGGCCAAAACTTACATAACAAATATAATAAAAAATTAAATATGTAGATTTACAGGTTCATGTCTGCAATTGTAATTATTTCTCTTCTTCTTTAATGCCAAATTGATTTTAAAAAATGGTGTGGGTTAAATGTGAATTTTACTGAGATTAAATAACGCATATCAGATTATTAACCCTCTATGGCATGGTGTGGCAAACCACTTTTTGATTTTTACACAATCTTTTTCATTTGTATATTTTTTTTTGTCACAAAACAGCAAATGTATTTGTTTTTTTTTTGTTTACTTACTAAAACTTTTCTTTTACCTTTTTTTTGTTGCCTCAAGGCAACATTACGCCACTACATCTACATTTTTTTTTTTGAATTATGCTAAAACATTGGTACTTCTTACTTTCCCACTTCACTACAAAATAAATCAATACAAGGGTTCAATTTAAGCCATAAAGTGTTAAATAATATCTGGTCCGAATAACAAGCACAACAAAGCTGCTCAGAATGTGAATTTTACTGAGATAAAAGCAAAACTACTACTAAACTATCAGCACTGATACTGATAACAGAGATAACTGCTGCTGCCTGTAAGGGTTAAAACAGTAGTCTGGCCCAGTAACACACTTACACACACGAGAACTCAGTAACTCAGAGTAATTCACACAGGATTATTCATCACAGCCATCTGCAACCAACACCATCCACTTCACAGCACAGACGGAGAGAAACAGCAAACAGGATGCCAAATCTGCTGCACTCAAACTCTCCAAAAATCTCAGATCAGGACCAAGAAAATTCAGCTGAATTCCTCTCTGAAACGCGCAGCCGACGTTTCTGATTAAACCAGAACATTTATAAAACCAAATTCCAACAGAATACCGAGAACATACCTCCATCTGACCTCTTACTAACGTTTGGTCCGATTTTATGCCTTGCATAAGGTGCGCTGCGATGCTCATTGCTATCTTACACCCCGCAAACAGTCTATTGTCATTACTTCCACCCGCCTGGTTTAAATAGTAACAGAGTTTCTGAATCTATCTACACTGATGGGCGTGGTGCTCTGATTATGAAATGAGGTGTGTTCAGGTACATTTCTGGAGTTTTGCTTGTTTATCTTGGTAACAAAAAAACACAGGAGCTCCACTGACTGATTAAAACCTAGACAGATGCCAACAGTCAGATGTTCATCGCTATCTTGGCAACACATGTTCTGCACATACACCCCACTTGTTGCAAACACATGAACAATTCTCCAAAGTCAGAGCGCACCTGGCTCTTAAAAGGTAATGATAAGCAAGTGACACACTGATTGGTTTACTTTTCCCGTTGTTACGATAGCAAAGACACACTGACACGCCCTAAATCAACTCGCCTATAGATCACTAAAATAGGGCCCTGAATTTGGATATCATAATCTTTTGGACAAGGTACAGTTTGAGTAAAACTGTTAACTGTTAACTAAACTGAAAGCTTGGGTCCTGGATTATTAACCCTCTATGGCATGGTGTTACCCTCAGGCAACCAACCACTTTTTTAAATTTTGCAATGATCTTTTGTCACATCATTTCTCAAAACATAAAATTTATTTTTTTTGTTTATTTACTAAAACTGTAGTTTTTTTGTTGCCTCAGGGCAACATTATGCAGCTAAATCTAGCATTTTGTTCGAAATAATGCTAAAGGACTCATATGTTTTACTTTCCCTCCAAAATAAATCAATAAAAGGGTTCAATTTAAGCCATAAATGGTTAAATAAGATCTGATCCTAATAGAAAGCACAACTAAACTGAAATGCTGACAGATCGTCTGTCTATTACAGCCACGAGTAACAGAGCGTGATGCGACAAGATGTATCCTTCCCGTTTTTGACCGATGTCTTTTTCTATTTTTGATGCCCTTAAAATTACTCTGTGGTTTAAAGAGACACATGGTTAAACTAGCAAAAACCATGAGGTGATGGGAGATTCAGAAAAAAAATTGAGATGTAGAAATTAAAGGACCAATCTGCATTATATTTTCTGTACTAACGTCTAAATAACGCAGATGTTTGATCAGATATTTGGGAAACATGCTAAGTTTAAGCACCTCTTGGCATCTTTTGACAACAGAGTTTTAGCTAGTATTTTCTTATTTGAATTGTTGATTATGGAGCGGAAATCTGTTTATGTTTTAATCTCTAATTGCCCATTCCCCTGTCCTATTTCCACACCCCGGGTTGCCAGATACAGAACCGAGCAGCAGGCAAACACACACACAGTGTGCTGCTTCCTTAGCATCAAGGAGCCCAGAAGGACTACAAGACGGAATGCCGAGCTGCTAATTTT
Organism: Astyanax mexicanus; assembly: GCF_023375975.1. NCBI lineage: Eukaryota > Metazoa > Chordata > Actinopteri > Characiformes > Acestrorhamphidae > Astyanax > Astyanax mexicanus. The sequence continues at coordinate 9,207,316 of NC_064429.1, forward strand.
CTATGGTTAGACAGGTAAGCACTGAGCTTCAGCTAAGGTTAGCTAACATTCGATTAGGTAATTTTTCAGGAGCAAAAGTAGCATTGGGCATTTTAAGACAATTCAACATTTAGGTCTCACACTTATACTTTGAGTTGTCAAAGCAGTGAGCATTATTTAAGATCGGTAAAGTGACCCAGACTAGTGCTGACTAACACTGATCATGCTACAAAAGGCTAACGTAAGCAGCTATCAGGCTGTCATTGGTCACAACGGAGGAGCAGACGGAGCACATGGCTGTACGTAAGAAACAAAACCAAAAGAAATTGAAGATTTTTGTGCATTGAGCAAAACGCTACAAACTATTTACGTTTTCAGATTTGATCATTTTTTTTCTCCATATTTAAAGAGAAAAATATGGCTTACAAGTGAACAGACTCGCCTATGAAGGACGATGTAGAGAGTTCTTGCACCATTTTAAAAGTCAAATTTAATGCTTTTTAAAACCTTTTTTTAGACCGCAACGGATAACATTTATGACCCAAAAATGTAGTCATAATTTTGTTGGTAGAAAATGATTTGTTCTGTTAGAAATCAAAACTTAACATATCTAACGTTACCATCTTAGCTAGCTCTCCGCTCTCCCTGGTAATGTAGCTAGATAACTCGCTGCAAACGTTAGCATGTTAGCTAGCTCACTGCTGAAGTTAGCGAGCTCTCTGGTAACCTTAGTTCTCTTTCCTGTAATGTTAGCTGAATTAGCACTAAAGTTAGCATGTGTTCTCCGCTAACCTCAGTTCTCTCCCCGGTAACGTAGCTAGATAACTCGCTGCTAACTTTAGCGAGCTTTCTGGTAACCTTGGTTCTCTTTCCTGTAATGTTAGCTGACTCACTGCTAAAGTTAGCATGTGTTCTCTGATAACCTTAATTAGCTGGCTTACCGCTAAAGTTAGCATGTGTTCTCCGCCATCCTTAGTTCTCTCTCCAGTAATGTAGCTAGATAACTCGCCGCTAACGTTAGCATGTTAGCTAGCTCTCCATTAACCTTAGTTCTCTTTCCTGTAACGTTAGCTGACTCGCCGCTAAATTTAGCATGTGTTTTCCCACCGGCATTAAATGGTTTATACCTACAGTAAATTTACAGTAAATTTAAGACTATTTAAGACCTTATTTTTAACCTATATTTTAATTTAAGACATTTTAAGACTTTTTAAGGACCCGCGGGAACCCTGATGTATCTATACACTTTTATCCTGTGAATTACTGTTGTTAATAGGATAAGATATGAACTAAGCTTGTATTAAACAGCGAAAGCACATAACGTCTAGGAGACTTTGAATGTTGTTGGTGCTGAGGTGATGCAGAGTGAGAGAAATCAAATTAATTTACATTTAAATGGCTCAATAAAGTTATCAATTAATCAAACAAATGCATTAATCATAAACCCAAAGCTAGTTTGAATAATGTTTCTTAAAGTGCAAAATTAGTTTTTTAAACCTGCAGACGCCTGAGCTCAGAACCCGGATAGAAATCACGTAGTGTTCGCTCATTACATTACTCGCAATAAAAAAGTGCAAACTAACTGATTAACTAAGACTGTGAGAGAAAGAGAGAGAGAGAGAGAGGCTGAGCTGTTCGTTATTCCTACACTCATCCGTTATTTTAATCCATAATGCGACTAGACCACCAGTGTCCTAGGAGGAGGGCACGACGTGAACTTTAAATAAAGCTTGCACAGGAGCTGGAACAGAGTTTGATGATCTTAAGATGATGTAAATCTGTGTGTGTGTGTGTGTAAGACAGTGTGTGAAGGTGGGTGGGCTATATACACAGTAGTGCAATCTCAAAAAATTAGAATAACATTGAAAAAAGTTATTTAAATTTAGTAATTTAGTTCAAAATGTGAAAATCTTACAGCGCTTACAGCTTCCCTCTGCTGACAACTTTTATGGAGATGCTATTATTATGGATTTCATTTTCCAGCAGGACTTGGCACACTGCCCACACTGCCAAAAGTACCAATTGGTCTTATGCTGCCTCCTCTGAAATTCATACTTCATACGAGGTTTGGAGGTCGTAATTACGACTAGACATGTTTTTTTAAATGTTTTTTGTTAAAATTTTTAGTCTATTTTTAGTCTATTATCTTAAAAAGTAGGAGGTTTATTTTGCCCGAATCAAAGAGAATAAAGCGAATAAGACATGTATTAGGTGAGTGACGTTTTTATTCCATTAGAACCGTGAATCATACTAGACTTCTACGGTTTTACATGTATTGCTATTAAAGCTATTTTATTAGTTAGCTAATAATAATCAGCAAGTGTTTTTAAGTGTTGTAGCAATAACAGAAGTCTATGTTACAATTCGAACGGTCTGCATCAATTTATTGACCCTTTTGAGTCTGGGGTGGCGTTCACGTGAATTATATAATATTATATATAATATTTGGATTTTTTTTTTAAGACACTGATTTTTGGATTTGTTTATGGGCTGTGAGCCATAATAATCAACAATAAAAGAAATAAAACTTAAAATAGATCACTGTGTGTGTAATACATCTATATAATATATGAATTTAACATTTTGAACTGAATTACTGAAATAAATTAACTTTATTTCCAATGATATTCTAATTTTTTTTATTTTTTTAAGATGCACTAGTATATAATGTTCTACGTGAACTACATTCGTACTTGTGTAGAAAACAGGTCCACAATAATATCACCTCTCAATTTTTTGTAATTATTATAATGCAGCTAATGTAGGTTTAAAAAAGAAAAAAGTTAAATAAAATGAAACGTTTTTTGGAGGGGGGCAAAAATAAAATAATTAATTAAAATAATTAAGTTCACTTCTTGCTTTCCTATCAGGGAAACTAAAGCGAATTCTAGAGCTGTGAGGACGAAGAGAGGTTGTAGGTGTGTGTGTGCGTGTGTGTGTGTGACTGTGTGTGTGCTGATGGAGACGTAGAGGAATGCATGGTAGGGACGTGTCTGAGTGTGTGTAGTGGCTGCAGAGGTCACTGGGCTGACAGAAATGTGGAATGGAGGAACTGGGGGAACGGTTGGGTCCCGGGTAGCAGGACGTTGAGGTCCTGTGGGAAACTCCTGGTCCTGGTTCGAGCAGGATCACAGGGGCATGAGGCGCGTGGTGTGGAAGAGCAGCGGGTTCAGGTCCTCTGCGTGGACGGCCCGGTGTAGAGACGGCTCTGAGGCGCTGCGCTCGATTTTGGGCAGCAGGTCCTGAACCTGCTCGATGCCCACCAAGATCTGCAGAATACAGAAAGTTATACATGTTAAGAGTGCAACAATACAACCAGTGTCGCTTTTAAATGTACCCTTTTTACATTTTGTCACCTTACATCCACGAACGTACTGTATTTTATTCAGATTTTGAGATTTAAAGTGATAGATCAACACAAAGTAGAACATAATTGTGAAGTGGAATCGCCAAAACCACTGGTGTGCAGTGAGACCCTTCCCAGAGAAGGGGTTACAATAGGTGCATGTAAATCATTACATATTATTTATATTATTTTTAGTTTTTTATCACCATCAGAAAGCCTGTGACTGTTTTAAATGATTTTTTAAAATTAGTTTAGCTTTTTTTCCTATATTATTTATATATATATATATATATATATATATATATATATTTCTTTATTTTATTCATTTATTTTTTTGTTTATTTATTATTACTTTTATTTTTTATTACATTTTCATGTTTTGTATTTTCATTCTTGTTCTTAGTTCTATTACTCATTTAATCACGTATCATTTTAATATTTTACTTTACTTCTACTATTATCTATTTACTTATTTTATATTTTGTACATTTGTTTGTCAAATTTGTTTTTTATGGTATTTTACAATTTTCAGTTTTACATATATATTTTTATTAAATGTTGATTTAAAATGCGTATTTTTTTTATTTATTTTATTTATTTATTTATTTTTTTACTATTTTATTTTTTATTATTTCCAAATTATTATTAAATGTGTTCAATCCCTTTGATGTTATAAAGGCTTGGCAACATTGTAAATGAGGGTCACCCTCAAGGTTTCTTCCCGAGTGAAAATAAAGATTGATTGATTGATTGATTATTTAATCAGGAAATATATATTATAGTTATTGTAAACTATGAGCATATATTTTATTATATAAATTAACTAATATAAAAAACAGCAACTAATTCAATGCATTAGTCTGTGTTTTTCAGTTGCTACAGGACTCTTATCTGACTGACAGAGGTTCTAACCAATAAAAATGCTTTTTAAAATGGATTCTGCCCCCTTGTGTCTGCATGGACCCTTCAGCTGATTTTGAGAAGGGTGTAGTAATGAGTATATTAGCAAAATCGCAGACAAACTAACCAATCAGATTCATCATCATTTTCACTCTGGGGGTGGAGTCAAGACTGTCTAACCCCTTCTCAGTTAGTGAACAAATATAATTTTAAAAAATAGCCATGGTTAGGTAGAGAAGCAGCTAAGAGGCTCATGATCACTCTGGAGAAGCTGCAGAGATCCACAATTCAGGTGGATCAGGAGAATCTGCCCACAGGACTATACTATAAATTTTATTACTTTGTGTTTGTAGATCGCTTAAAATCTCAATAAAATACATTTAAGGTTGTGGTTGTAAGGTGACAAAATGTATTTAAAAAAAAAATAATAATAATAATAAAAAAGTTAAAGGGGTATGAGTACTTTTGCAACACACTGTAACAGTTGCTGTTACAGTAGCTGTTGATACAGTAATAGATTGAATCAGTACTGACCTGTGGAAAGAGCGGCCTCTCGTCCCGCTTGAATTTCAGACAGTCAATGATGAGCCTCTTCATGGATTTAGGGCAGTTATTGGTCAGCTTACTAAGGTCTGGTGATAAGTATCCCCGACCCACCATAAAAATGATCTGTTGGGAGGATTAAAAAAAATTAAATGATTAATTTCAGTATCTACACACATCTGTATGATACCTGACAGACCATAGAAACCAACCACAAGTGTGAGGGGTTGGACAATGAAACTGAAACACTTGGTTTTAGAGCACAATAATTGATTGTGGTGATGGACAGTTCTGTTGGAATCAGGAGAGTTGAGGTGCACATTGAATTCTGCGTGATTTGATCAGCCGTGGTTTTATGTTTTTTGGATACAATCCGGGTTAGCACCCGAACATCCCTTTCAGACAGCTTCCTCTTACAGCATCCACAGTTAATCCTGTTGGATGTGGTTGGTCCTTCTTGGTGGTATGCTGACATTACCCTGGATACCGTGGCTCTTGATGCATCACAAAGACTTGCTGTCTTGGTCACAGATGCGCCAGCAAGACGTGCACCAGGTTTCAGTTTCATTGTCCAACCCCTGTAGAAATGCAGGTGTATCTGTAACACAGAAGGATATCTAGGACTGACCTGGTCCCGGTTGTTGATGTTGGAATAAGGCAGAGTTCCGGACATGAGCTCGAACAGCACCACGCCGTAGCCGTACACGTCTGACTGGAAGGTGTAAGGGTTCGGGTCCTGCATCCTAATCACCTCCGGCGCCTTGGGGACAAACACAGGACAGAACAGGAGCTTTAAATAGACTTTACTACAGCGGAGCAGTGATCGAACAGTGGATTTTAATCTACGCAGATTTCTCTCCTGAAAACTCTCTTGTTTATTTAGGGGAGTAAAGCACTTCCACTTATTTACAGTAAGCTTAGATTCCCAGATTTACACTAAGGCTGGACAGACTGTGCTACACTGAGGAACTCTACACTAAGTGTTCTGGTAAGAAAGGGGGATATCAGCTTGTGGTTTGTCCCACATAGCTAACTAGTGCTTAGTGGGGTTAGATGGTATGGCTAATGCTGCTTTAGCAGTGCTAGCAGGGTTAGCAGCAGGCTACAGTCCGATATACTCACCTCTTTACTGCTTAGCACGGTAAGCAGCTAATGCTAATAATGCGCCAGTCTTGGTGCTGGAGAAATAACTGAAACTCCCGATAACTCTGTACTTCAGCAGAGTGGCTTTACTGCTCCTTAATACCTGACTGATAGAGTTCATACATAAGGAGCACCGGATTATAACACACTAGTGCTATATACTGTATTTAAACTGTTTAATTTTTCCAAAAATAGACAGTGTGCCTTATAATCCGGTGCTCCTTATGTATGAATTCTACCAGTCAGGTATTAAGGAGCAGTAAAGCCACTCCACTGAAGTAGAGAGTTATAAGAGTTTTCAGTAAAGTTTCTCCAGCACTAAGGCTTGGGGCAGCATTAGCAATGGCCATTTACCATGTTAAAACAAGCTACATAGGAAGAAAAGCTAGCTGATAGCACCCTGGCTTACCGGAACACTCAGGGTTCCTCAGTCTAGCGTTATCGGGCAGCATTTACGTCCCGCTAGCATTGCGGTTAGCTGCTAATGCTAATGCTGCTGCACCCAGCCTTAGTGCTGGAGAAACTTCACTGAAAACTCACCCTTAGATAAAATATTGGAAATCTAAGCTTACTGTAAATGAATGGAAGTGCTTTACTCACCCAAATAAACAGTTTTCAGGAGAAAAATCAGTGTAGATTAACATCCAGCACTCGTTTGACATTGAATGAAATTATACATATATTTTAATTACAGTTTTGTTTACTTAGACGATTCCCCAGTTTTCCCATTAGAAGGGAAACATAGGGACACCCTTGCTCACTTCGATGTAGCATCCTCTCTAGTGTTGCTTAACGCTCCTTATAATCCGGTGCGTCGTTTGTATGAAAATGTGGTGTGGTGAAAACATGATTTAAACTCGAGTGTGAACGCTCACCATCCACAGAATAGAGCCGCTGGGCTGCTCCACCTGCTGAGAGCCACTCCAACGAGACTTCACCGTGGCCAAGCCGAAATCACCGATCTTCACTGTCCAGCCTTCATGCAGGAAGATATCTAACACCTGGGTTAAAGATCTTTATACTTCATACAGTCTCTATACAGGTAAAAACAGACATCAATTTAAATCATATCAGGTTTATCTTGTCTGTGAAATGAGATACGAGCTTTATCTGCACTGTAAGGATACTGTTAGATTTCAGGTCCCGGTGAATGATATTCTTGGCATGAAGGTAGCTGTAAAAAAAAGTGCATTATTAGTATCGTGACATTCTGGATCATTTACTTCTGTTACAAATCTGATAGATTCCTGTATTTTTTAATATCTCAGTGCAGGGGTGTGCACCACATCACATCGTATGCATTATTGAAATTAAAATTTTATTTGGTTGCCGTAGTTTTTTTTTCAGTGTTTTAATTCATATTTTAACATCAGACAAAGATAATCTGAGTAAATACTAAAATCAATCATTATATAAATATATGTATTAAAAGAGACCTGTAAAGGGATAAAATAATACTTAACAGAATAGAATTTTTATAGAATAGGCAAAAAAATGTAAAGTTGCGTACTCCATGCCCTGCGCGGTCTGCCTGGCCACGTCGATGCGGCGCATGGTGTCGAACTTGGTCTCGGTGACGTGCAGGTGGCGGTACAGACTGCTGCCCTCACACCACTGCGTGATGATGGCAAAGTGCGGCTTCGTCATGAAGCCCATAAACAGCAGGATGTTGACGTGACGCGTTTTTCTGCACAGTGAGAGAGAGATCAGAGAGAGCGGGAGAAAAAAAAACAGATAAAAACACAATTAATGGAGAAAACGGAGTCTGACTCAGCTAAAAGAAAATACCTGTATCTTTAAACAGTGTTAGAAAAACGTTCGTTAGGAAAACGTGTGACATATCTTTAATTATGGGTTACATTAGTAATAGGACAAGTTGGATTACCGTATTATTTGCACTATAAGGAGCACTGGATTATAAGGCAAATTTTATGTGACAATTTTTGGAAAAATTAAACTATTTTAAGTGTGCCTTATAGTACAAAAAATACTAATGGTAAAATTTCTGGGTTTTTTTTTTGTGTTTTTTTTTTTTTATATCACAATAAATATTGCAGAAACATACAACTTTTTTTCAATGTTGTCCAGATCTGATAGAAACTTCGAAGAAATGTGTTTTAAGGGTGATTTAAGACACTTATTTTCCAGTGTAATTCTTCCTCTTAGAACAGAGTTAGAGGAAAAAGGGATGAAATTCTCCCACTAAGAATTGGGAAACCCTTTAAAAACCCGATACAGATATATATAGCTTTATAGCAGTGTAGCGCTAAAGTTCATCAACCTAACTGCTGCTGCTGATTAACTGCATCAATTCATTATTATTGTCAATTCCTTAATTCCTCTCTGATAGAGGGCAGACATGAGCTTTTATTCTCTTTATTCACAGCTTCTAGCTTCAGTTCACTCACCGTAGAACCTGCATTTCGTTCCTAAAGGCCTGCAGCTGCTCGGGCGTCGGCTCCGTCACTTTGAGGATCTTGATGGCCACGTCTCCGTGCCACTTGCCTTTATAGACGGTGCCGAAAGAGCCGGAGCCGATTCGCTTCTGCATGTTCACCTCCCGCGAGTGCACCTCCCAGTAGTAGCTGGAGTCCCTATAGCCCACGCGGTGCTGAGGGAGGGAGAACATTCAGAGACTCATCAACACCTTTACCTGATGCAGCTATAGCTGAAAGATACAGCTAAAATACCTAAACTACAACAATTGAATAAAATTATGAAAAAAAAAATATCAAATATAATATTCAATTCCTAATAACTTTGTTATAACGTTAGGAGCATGTCAAAGCTAAAAGGACTTAAGCACACCTGGTTTAAAAGGTGCGTTAAACCCGATTTAAGAAAGTGTAACAAAACACATATTTAAAGGTAGTAAGGGGCTTCTATGAGTGGTGTATCGTCCAGGCCTTACCTAAAATCACTTTTAACAAGCACTTTTAAACTAACTTTTTTTTTTTTTTTATCTGATTTGCCCCAATGTACTTTTGAGTATTGTGAGTATTTGAGTAAGGTATTTCTGTCTGATTTGATTTTATAAATACTTAATTTAATTAAGAAAAGAAGCATAAACGTTTTAATGGAAATGGCTATTAAGTACTTGTTTATTTTGTGATAAAATAGTAAGTTTTAATACTGTTGTTTTAATAATAATAAAAAATTCATTCAAAAAACCTTAAGGGACAACTTTGATGCTTTGATGCATTTTTTTCACTGCATTGCTAAAGTACTGATTGGGATTTGGTAACGGCAGATCATCAAAATCAAATGACTCGGGGGCCAAAAAAATAAATAAAAATATATATTTCTGTGAGTACGGCTCATATTTTTAGCTTTCTCTAAAACTTAAAAACTATAGAAACAGCTGAACATGGGAATTAAATGCTGTTTACATGTCCAGAACATTCATTGATATTTAAATATGGAAAGTGATGTTACACTTTTCCTGTTGTGTTTCTGTTCCCAGTACTTCGCATAGTGCTACAAATTAAATCAACACTGTTGATTATATTATAGATAGATAGATAGATAGATAGATAGATAGATAGATAGATAGATAGATAGATAGATAGATAGATAGATAGATAGATAGATAGATAGATAGATAGATAGATAGATAGATAGATAGATAGATAGATAGATAGATAGATAGATAGATAGATAGATAGATAGATAGATAGATAGATACTTTATTGATCCCCGGGGGGGAATTCTTGTACTAATCGCTGCAGCTCCATCACTCACCACTTTCTTCTTCTCGTCAGAAGAGGACGGCTTGCGCTCTTTGTGTTCTGAGGGGGATTTGGGGGGTCTTCGGCCAGGGGAACCCAGCTGAGGAGGACTGGTGGAGGGTTTAGGAGAGGGTTCTGGCCCTGTTGGCAACAACTCTGTTAATGGTAAAGATGTATTTTCCCATGTTAGTGATTAAAGTATTAAATTTAAATGTTATAAAAGTATTACATTTAAACAACACATTAAGGATCAGTCTCCAGACATGGATTAAGCCTCGTCATAGACTTTAATATCCCTTCAATGGAAAACCTCTATTTAAAATGTTGAGTATTCCAAGATTAGGCTTAATCCTTGTGTGGGAAACTGACCCTTATATAAATAATAGTCTGAATTAAGTCAGTGAGTTTTATATTGCTGTATATATGCATTAGGGTTGAGACGGTATGAGATTTTCAGAGTATGACAACCATCTTATACCACATCACAGCATGGGACAGCATTCAGTCGTGGGTTCTGAATGGTCAGTGATTTTTTTTTAAACACTAATACAGCAGTGCTCCTAGACGAAATGCAATCCTGTGCACTGCAATTTGCTTTTGAACATTCGCAGCTCCACAGCACCAAAATACACTTCAATAAACCACGCAAGCATATTCTCTCCTCTGATTGGTTAGAGCTGTCTGGCGCGGGAGTAAGAAAGTAAATATAGTGAGAAGATTCTGTGTTTCATTTATGTTCTATATATCTGTGCAGTGTGAAGCTGCCTTAACACAGAACACTGTGCAGGGCTGTGAGCAGTGAGCGCTGCACATACCGCACTCCTAGTGTGTAAACAGCATGGAGCAGCAGCAGAGAAAGCGTTTGGCAATAGCTGTGGTAACTAATTAGTGTTTTCTGGCTAATATATATCAGATTAAACTGCACCTTATCAACAGTTTAGCTCAAATCAAATAAGAATTAATTGATAGCTGGGTCTAATCGAGAACAGATCACATTCTCACCTCAAGCGAACCGCTCCAGAGTTCGTTTGGGACAAGACGAGACCATGAGCTCTAGCTGGTCTCGGTTCAGTTGTTTTGATGCACAACTGAGTTTGATTACTGTTTTCACACCTGCTCTGTTTTGACTGAACCAAATAGTGCTGGTGTAAAAACGCCCTGAATGTGGTACCAGCTGCTGACACTCACTGACACTGTAATAAGCTAATGCTCAGAATATGATAACCATCTGTTTTCACACCACAACACACTGTGAAATCTGTTACCACTGCAACCCTTACACTCAGAAACTCAGAAAGATAAAGAGGAAGTACTGAACTACAGATTAAGTTGAATAGATGTTATGAACAGTGTGTGGAAAATTAATTCATGTTCTCATGGTGTAATGACTGGTCATGTGACTGAAGTCAAAAAGGTGTTTGACGTTCATGACCGAAAAACAAAAAGCGGAAAAAACTCACCCACTGTGTTGTTGCTTTTTAATGCCTCCTAAATGAGAGTGGGGAAAACGGAATGAATAAAGTGATGGAGAAAAATCAAAAGGTGGCAGAAGGTGAATTTTTAAAACAACCATCCAAACCATCAGGCAGCATCAATGCAGGATAATGATTAAAGCTGCTGTCAGAGCAGGAATTAAATTCATTTATAAAACATTTATCCCATTTTCTCCCCCAATTTACACGGCCAATTACCCAACCCACTCATTTGGACTAGACCTGTCACAATATAACAATATTTTGTCCTAGAAATAATTGTGATAAAGGATATAGTAATGTTAGGAGCATTTTGTGACACTGATATAAATCCTAATATAATAGCAAAATAATACATTTACATAGTTTTTGTTACATATGTGTTACATATTGTATACAAATCTAAATACTGTACAAAAAGCTGATAAAATTCATCATGAGGTCTATATATCTTCTCGATAAGTACAATTAGTACAATAAGTACAATATACTGTAATTATTGTGACAGGCCTAATTAGGACTAATTAGACCTCCAAAACCAGGAGGGTGAGGACCAGCACACGCCTCCGACACATATGAAGTCAGACTCCGCCTCTTTTTGAGCTGCTGCTGATAGCTACTGTAGCATTGCTGAGTAGCATCACAGCGCTAACGCTCGGAGGAAAGCAGCGCAGCAACTCGGTTCTGATACATCAGCTCACAGACGCAGCTTTGTGCTGATCCACATCACCCTAGGAGTGATGAGGGGAAAGACAGAGCGCCATCTACTGTACCCACCCAGAGAGAGCAAGGCCAATTATGCTCTCTCGTGGCTCTGGCAGCTTATGGCAAGCTGCATGACCTGGATTCGAAACGTCACACTGACAGCAGCTTTAAATGCAAGGCAATGCTTAAACAAAATGAATGTTTAATGGTGTTCAGAGTGTGTGTAGGACCGTGCGTCTGACCTCAATGATGCCGGCAGCACCAGGGCTCAGGGTGCTGACCATGTGGACATTAGGGGTTGAGGTGGAACGATGCCTCTGGAGGGACTGGCCGTCCGCTCCTGGCAACGGGAAGTGGAAGGCTGACGTCGGGGACAGAAGCCCTGTCCTAAAGGGAGCAAACGAAAAAAAATAAAGCTTATAAGCATGAAGTGTTAAATATTCAATATTACAAAATGTTAATGCTAATGTTTTATTCAGTTTATTCATTTAGAAACAACTAGAAATTCTAATGTAATAAAAAAAAAAGTTGAGGGTGCAAATATCTGACAATTTCACATATACTACTAGTGCATCTCAAAAAATTTAAATATCATTGAAAAGTTACTTTATTTCAGCAATGTGAAAATCATACTATATAGATGTATTACACACAGAGTTATCAATTTTAAGCGCTTATTTATTTTATTGTTGATGATTATAAAGCTTACAGACAATGAAAACCCAAAAATGTCTCAGAAAATTAGAATATTATATAAGAACAATTGGTACTTTTGGCAGTGTGCTAAGTCCTGCTGGAAAAGGAAATCTGCATCTCCATAAAAGTTGTGAGCAGAGGCATGAGGTGCTGTAAGATTTTGTGCTCTACTGTATCTGAAGCCAAAATTATTTTATCTGACTGAAAGCCATTCTGAATGCATGGAATCAGTAATGTATAAGTGATTGGTTTTAGAGGCGATAAATGCTTGAATTTCAACATTTCAGTGTTTTTTCAGTGTAAATTTAAATAAATAAGTAGACAGATGTACCCGGGAGGTTCAGGGGTTAAGGCTAAATCACTCTGTGATATGGAGTTGTCGTCAGGCGTCATTAACATGGGTATTGGTAGACAGTCATCTGTTGGAGGACCACACCTGAGGAAAAAAAATACAAAAACAAAAAACACACACATACATTATACACTAATACTGAGAGAAAGAGAAATTAATACAGTTCCAGGCAAAAGTTGGGACACACCTTCTCATTCGCTGCTTTTAATTTTTTATATCCCCTCTTATCTGGGGAGCTGTTAAGTTGTGATTTCTGAGGCTGGTAACTCTGACGAACTTATCCTGTACAACAGAGGAAACTCTTGCTCTTCCTTTTCTGGGGCAGACCTGATGAGTGCCCATTTCATCATTATAATCATTATAACGTTTTTGATGGTCTTTAACTGACATACTGTGGAGCTCAGAGAGGAAACCTAACTGAAAAGAGATGCTTAAACAATGCTAAGATCTACATTATTTTGGCTGATATACTCTGAAGAGGGTTATCCGGTTAGTACTGTGGAAAGTCTATTATCTTTTCTGTATGAGAACACAAACATACACACACACACACACACACACACACACACACACACACACACACACACACACACACACACACATTTCTATGACTAGAAACTTTGCAGACGTTTCACACAGGTAGGGAAAAACTTAACGCACCGTTTGGTCATGGTGTCCATGTCCACGCAGACTGTAGGGACTTTGCTGCTGCAGTGCTGGTGGAACTTGTAGCCGCAGGTCTGACATCTGAAGCCATTAAACAGAAACTTGTGGCAGAAGTCACAGTACGCTAATTTAAAGAAGGTTTTACGAACCTGGAAACAATTTAAAGACACAAAAAAGAAACAAATCAGGGTTTTTTAGTTGACATCTGAATATCTGGATCCACTACAGTGTTTTTACACCATATATATGAATATATAGCAACTTAATATACTTCATATATAATTTACTTCATTTAACAGTTTTTTTTTTAATGAACAGGTTCAATAAAAAAATAGATTTAGTCCTACTAATACAAAGCTGATGGCAAGCTGCATGACCGGGATTCGAATCAGTGATCTACCGATCATAGTGGACCACTTTGCACCCCAATAGATGCATTTTTAGAGCAACTGTGTAAAACTTACGAAGTTGTGCATGGTTAGGGGGACGTCATCCAAAACCTCGACTAGAAGCTCCTCCCCCACGAGGGGCGTGATGTCAGTGTTCCATTCTGTAAGCCTTTTACGGCTGATCAAAAGAAAAGAGAGAGACAGCAAATTAATATAAAATCACATATACAATTAAAAATGCAACGCAAAAGTTTATAGTGTGATGTAAAGTACTGTACTCTAGAAAAAAAAAAACTGAACCTGATTTTTGGAGATTATAAAGCTCTCAGATAGAGAGTTATTAGATTGTTGGTCTACATGGCGCACTCACCCTTCAAGAAGGCGGAAAACAGCGCAGCATTCCTGGCTCAGGCCTCGTACTTTCAGGGCTTTGTCCAGGCTGTCGTGAACCGTCTGCCCGGGCCGCACATTCACCTGAACACAAGACAGTTACAGATTTATCCTGGTTTCCGTCTACAGAATGAAACATGTTAAAGCTGTACAATTTAATATTACTATGGCTGTAGTGCTGTGCGATAGGACTATAAATAACGTGGGGATGATAGAAAAGTGTCTATCGTGCTACTTACCTTCTATTCTTCCTATCGTTTCTACGTTTCTTATTCATGCAAATATATAAAGTAGGCTACGATGAAATGTATTGGCGTGAACTCGGTTTATATAAGTGATAAAAACATTATCTTGGGAAAAAAAGCTTCATAATGTGATTTTGCGACATTATGCTGCTTTGCGTTATTTGACGCTTTTTAGCATTATCCGCTAACTGTGCTAAGCGCTAACTCGTTCTCTGTTCAGAGGTGAGTATATCGGACTGTAGTCTGAGTGTTTTCTGTGTTAAAACAAGCTATGTAGGACAAACCACTAGCTGATATCACCCTAGCTTACTGGAACACTTAGGGTTCCTCAGTGTAGCACAGTCGCGCTGCTAATGCTGCTGCACCCAGCCTTAGTGCCAATCTAGAAATCTAAGGTTACTGCAAGTAATAGGAAGTGCTTTTTTTCGCCCAAATAAACAGTTTTCAGGAGAGAAATCTGTGGTTTGTTAATTTAGCTCAGCTTTACTTAACGTTTAACTTTTTTTTAACTTTTAACAACCACCACCCAGTGACGAGAACTGCTGAATTAGAAGGAAAACATGGCGACACCCCTGTTACTTACTAGTGTCACAAATATTTTAACTGTAATAAAAACCCTCAATCTGAATGCAGAGCTGCGGCGAAAACATACAGACTGAGCAGCTATTACAAGGCAAAAGCTGAACCAGGATACACAAAGCCTGCGTCAAAATAAAAGTCATTAATAAAAATGAACAGTCATTAATTAAAAAGTCATAATTACGTAAAACAAAAACAAACATCCAAACCAAACCAAGCTTCCAAACCAAAAGCTAAAATTAGTGTCTTTTTTATGCTAATTTAAAACCAAATCTGCTAAGAGCCCTGAGATGTAGGATCATCCTTTACATCCCTATTAAACACTCTAAATGCAACAATGCACTGCCAGACATTCAGAGCAATCCTCAACATACTCAACTGCCTCCTGGTTTATGAACAACACATGGATGCAGATCTACAATTCTGTAAATATATTCAGCTATATTTCAGTAATTGACATTTATTACAATAAACATTCCCCCCCCCTACTGTCTGTGTAACTGTTTGTAGTCGATGGTGCACAAATGAGAAACTCAGAACGCACTGAGATGCTGAGAGAGCTGTAACTCACCACTGTGCGCTGCTTGTTGGGGAGGAAGACGCGGATGGTCCCCCCGCCTCGGGGAACATCCTCCGGGCTGGTCTCCCCCGACGAGGAGCACGAGGACGTGGAGGACATGGTGTCTCCACAGAGAGAGAGAGAGGGGGATCGCAGCACTGGACGTCGGTCAGCCGCAGAGAGAGTAACAACAGCCTGGGCACCACAGAGAAGCGCCCTCACCTGGAGCCTGGAGGAAATACAGAGCAGCGCTAGTGAGCTTTTAATATTTATCTACGTATTTCTCTACTGCCACAATGTAATCCATTGAGTGGACTTGACTATATGTACATAAATAAAAAAAAAATTATATATATTTATGTATTATTACAGCTCTGAAAAAAGAGGAATCAAGAGGAAGATTAATGATCACAAGCCATCAAATCAAACTGAACTGCTGATTTTATTAGGAATTTGGGAGAAATGTTGCCTGTAGTTTATAGAATAAAACAACAATGTTCATTTTACTCAAACATAAACCTATAATTAGCAAAATCATAGAAACTGATTAAGAAACTGAAGTGATCTCTTAATTTTTTTCCAGAGCTTCAATTTTGTAAATGTGATGGAAAGCATTGATAACAGCGACGCAATTATACAGTCATACTTTATTTTCAATCATAAAATGTATGCCCTTAAGTAACAAAAAGGAGTTATGTAACAGCCAAGTTTTTACCTATTTGTACACTGAACAAGCCAACAAGTGGCGTAGTTTCCCTGATTACTGTTACCGTTACTTTTGAAGCTCCACAGTTGACTGACATGGCAATTCACCAACCACAATTATTTCCTTTAGGTGCTTTCACACACGCACCATGGGCCTCATACGGCCCTCTGCTTCTCAATGACCGGCCAATTGCACAACCACCCGAGAAATTTAACCAGGCTTTAGTTCACTTGTTAAATTTCTCACCATTAACAAGAAATTAGGCAAATGAGGTAACTAGACTAAAAATCAAATAGCCATAGCACTTTGAATTAGATGAATTTAAGGCTGCTCTTAACTGCAATTATTTATGTTAATGTTTATTTAATAATGATTGAATATTGCTTTCACTATGCCTGCTTCACATTTCTCTTGCCTAAATTTTACTAGTAACTGGTATTACTACTGCATTTTTAAAGACATGATAATTAACAATTAGCCGAACTGAGATCAGTCCTTTTGTCCAGCTTCACAGAGGCTGTGAAGCTGGGAAATATTGTGATATTATTTTTGGGCAATATCGCCCACACCTACTTTGGATGGTTATTTTGCTAGACAGTAGACTACTGAAAGTTCTTTCTTCCATTAACTGTTTTTAACCTAAAATTATGATGTTATCTTCAATCTGCTTTAGTCAGTGCTGCTGCTACTGCCTGTATAATGCAACCAGGAACAGGAATTTCAAGTTCTAACGCTGACACAGACTTTCACTGATGCAAGACATACTTGGCAACCCCACAAAAGCTACATGAGCCGTAAGATGAGCTAAATGTTGACTCAGCACTTGTTACTTAACTGTACTTATATATCCACTTCGAACTCAAAACATGACTACAGTATTTTAGTTACACTTTAGTTACACATCGCTTATATAGCTTTGGAACAAATTGAGCGTGAGACCAATTAATTTTCTAAATCGGTTTCTCTGATTTTGTTATTTATTGGTATATATAACCTTTCTCCCAAATTCCAAATACAAATATTGCCATTTAGAGCATTTTTTTCAGTTTTCAGACCTCAAATAATGCAAAAAAAATAATGCAATAAAGTTTATATTCATAAAGTTCTAAGAGTTCAGAAATCAATATTTGGTGGAATAACCCTGTTTTTTAATCACAGTTTTTGTTCATGTATCTTGGCATCATGTTCTCCTCCACCAGTCTTACACACTGCTTTTGGATAACTTTATGACACTCATGGT
Organism: Astyanax mexicanus; assembly: GCF_023375975.1. Lineage (NCBI taxonomy): Eukaryota > Metazoa > Chordata > Actinopteri > Characiformes > Acestrorhamphidae > Astyanax > Astyanax mexicanus. Next base: position 9,224,954 of record NC_064429.1, read on the forward strand.
GCAAAAATTCTTGGTTGGATGGCATCCATCTTCCTTTTGATTATATTCCAGATGTTTTCAATTTGGTAAAATCAAAGAAAATCGTTTTTAAGTTGCCTCTTATTTTTGTCTAATGCTGTATATAAATCTTATATTAATTATATACTGACAGACAGACTAAAGGGCAGGGATTAAGCCAAGTCATAGACTAAATTTTCTTTTCAATGGAAAATATCCATTTAAATATATCCATCCATGACTAGGCTTAATCCCTGTCTGGGAAACTGAATCACTCTTCTGTCCAATCACAGCTTCATATCCTCTCCCAGCACCTGACTACTCCATTCGCTAGGACCGCACCAGGCACCTGACTCGTGCACTGCTCACCTTAACCTCAGCTGAACCTGTGCAGGAAAGCTAAGGAAAGGTGTGGAAACCCCTGATCAAAGCTCTCCAGCCTCTCACAAACACCTGATAAGCTACAGAAAGCTCCACCTGCTGGTAGGATAATCCACAGGAGCCCTGAGAGAAAACCAAACTCAGATCAGGACAGGTTACTTCTTCACACCTTTTTAATTAATACCACTCAGAGACAAAATTTAAAACACCTTTTTAAAATAAGAACACTGATATTAAAGCAGAAGTCCATGTTATTTAGTTTCTAAACTGAAAGCAGAAGCATTTCTGAGTGGAGAAGAATGTGGATAAAATATTGCGTTTAATTGTACCATTGTGCTGGAGCAAACATCCCTGCTAAGCCTAATAATATATTCAGTCTAAAAACTGGGGTGTCGGGTTGCTTTTTACAGTTCTTCTGGCCACGTCACGCGTCTTTACGTACTTATGTCACACGTACAGCCTCTAAAAGAGGATCCGGCTCAGTTTTACGCTTTTACAGCTGAAAGCGAGTGACTGGTGGAGCAGTGGAGACTTCAGAAGAGGAAACTCAGAGCTCAGTAGTTTATTTACTCATGGTAAAACCAAAGAAACGAAGGAGTGAAATTTCTCACTGAGCGCTTTCTTTCTCTCTCTCTCTCTCTCTCTCTCTCTCTCTCTCTCTCTCTCTCACTCTCTTACTAAACATAACCTGGAATCGGATTCATCTGCTCTGGACCGCATCACACCCACCAAGTTTAAAATGATTCTTACACATGCTCTGTGCAATAACCTATTCTCATCAGAGTGAGGCCTAAATCCCTAAAAAATAAACTTTTTAGCCATTTTTTAGATATACAGACAGACAAACCAGACAGACAATAAGACAGGTATATAGAAAGACAGACAGATAGATAAGACAAGTACATAGATAGACAGACAGGTTTTTAAATGAACAGACAGCTAGACAGATAAGATACAGACAGACAGATGACTGACCGACATACCGACAAGACAGAGAGACAGATACATAGACAGGGACATAGAAAGACAGACAGACACATAGATAGACAGGCAGACAAGACAGATGCATAGACAGGTACATAGATAGACACACAAGGCAGACAGAAAGGTAAATTGACTACTGTAAGTACAAGGAGTAATATTTAATACATTTTAAGAATCTGCTGCTACAAGTGCATTTCTTATGAATGCCAGTATATTGTGATATCTCTCGGTATATCGGTAAAACGGTAAAATGTTATAGGTAAAAAGGTTACAGGTAAATATCGTGATACAACTGATATCTGAATAAATCACCCAGCCCTGCTGTGGAGCGGTAGCTACACTCACAGCTCTTTAGCCCGATAGCACAGGCAGGCCCGGGCCCGCAGCGGGGTCCGTGGGTGAGTCGGTTCCGCTGGTGGAGCCGGGCAGGACCGGCGGGGCTCGGGGTTCGGTCCGGGCGGGTACGGAGGAGCGGCAGCTCCGTGTCGGTGAGGCGGAAAGGGATTAGCTGTGTTTAGCCGCTAAGCTAACAGGCTAGCTGCTGTTAGCCGAGCTGCTCTTCTGCTTCAGAAAGTCCCGCTGCAGCCCGCCACCCGGGTCCCCCCGAACCGGCACCCGAACCGAGCCGAGCCGGCCGGCTATTGCTGCTCCCTGCCCCCGGCTCCCCCCCGGACCCGCGCTGTTTCCCCGCGGACTCTCCCTCACTCTGCTGCTGAAGTAAATACTCACCTGAGCCCGCCATCTTGAATTCTCTCAATCTGAAGTCGGATCAGAAGATTTCAGACGCGCAGCGGAGCGCTCTGATTGGCCCGGTTGCTGCAGATCTTCGCTCGGATTGGTCTCTTTTTAAAGCACGCGTCCCGGATTGGTGAAACGTGTTCCACACTGTGGAAGGAACGCCTACTCCTTGTGATCTGTTTGGTCTGTTTTTAGAAAACGCTACCCTGATTGGCTACACGATGAAAGGAACGCCCACCTGTTGAGATGTAATTGGTTTGTTGTTGAGAAATAGCGTCTCTCATTGGTCAAAAGAGTTTTACAGATCAAAGGATCGGTCAAATCCACAAAACTCTTACTGCTTACTTTACTTATAGACAGACAGACAGACAGACAGATAGATAGATAGATAGATAGATAGATAGACAGGAGTGTGCATACGTAAAAAAATAAAAATATATATTAAGAATTTGCAAGAAATAAAAAATATACTGCTGATGCACAATTATAATATGTGTGAGTAATAAGTGTTATCTATAGACTATGCAAGAGGAGTTGTAAAGATGTAAATGATATAAGATGTATATATGATATTAGATAGTAATATTAAATATAAAAATAAATAGATACATAAATAAAGAGTGTAATTTAAATTCAGATTTTAAACCACTATTTAATAAGATAGTTTAAAGGCAGTGTGTGCAGTAAGTGTGTAATTACAGTGTAGTTAGAACACTAGAGGGCAGCTCAGGCCCTCAGTATGTTGAGCTACAGGCTAAATGCACTGTTTGACCTCTGCAGTGCAGTGAGATACTGCTGAAGTGTTGTTTTAATCTGTCACTTGTTTCTTCAGCTGCTGTAAATTTTCTCTACAGGCCAAATAAAAGCATCCACCAGGTCTAGTCTATGGCCCAGTCCCATTTCTCCTTTATACCCCTGCCTCTTACTTTCAAGTGTCAAAATCCCACAAATTAAAACTTCTAATCACTTAATTTATTTGGTCTAATTTAAGTTCTGTGAAATGTGTTTTGTATGTTCTACTGCCAACCCTAAAATTTAGGACCAACTTAAAAAAGGAGCTATAAAATGTTTTGGATTTACATACATATACATATATGCACTTCTTGTTAACAAAAAAAAAAACACATTTTGTTAACAACATAATTGAAGTTTATTATGAGAAAGTATCTCAAAATAATGAGACAGCATCTAAAAAAAACGACTTAGCGTCTCAAAATAATGAGATAGCATTTTATATTGAATAATGAGAAAACATACAGATTGGATTTTTATTTTATTTTATGTGAAGGGAATAGTAGGGTTATTTTTTCATTAAAAAATGTGTTGCTAACCACTTAATATCTGGACCTCACCACTTAGTATGTGGTGCTCACCACCCCATGTCCCTTCAGGGGCTGCTTAGTTCTATAAGCAGGCAATTGAGACGCACCCCTTCTGAATGTGTTGTAGGCGGAATAGCCGAGTGCCCTACAACATTTGTGCGCACTCCAGGGTGCGGGCGCGTATTGGAACGCGCCCCGTCGTGTCGTAAACCAGCGACCAGCACCAGGACCGGGACCGTGGAGCAACAAGCTCGCGGCGTGTTTGCGGTTCCGCGGCGGGGAGAAGATGCGCTGGGGCGGACAGCAGCAGGCCGCAGACCAGCTGGTCCGGGAGTTTCTGCGCACGGGGTCCTCCGCCAGGTCGGTGAGAGCGGGGGGCGGCCGGGGAGCGCGACCGGCGCAGGGTGAGGGAGCGGGGGCGGAGCCTGCTGCAACAGCCGGAGCTCAGTACTCACTGGTAGCATGGGCTAGGCTAACACAGCTAAGCTACCACAGGCTAACAGAGCTACAGACAGGCTAACAGAGCTAAATCTAGGCTAACAGTGCTACAGACAGGCTAACAGAGCTACATACAGGTTAAAACAGGTATAGCTAGGCTAACAGAGCTAAGCTAACAGTCTGCATTGGAGAATTACTGCTCAGTGCTTTAGTGTAGGAGCTCTGACGACCTACAACCAGCTCTAAAATCAGTTATACAGCTTTATTTACAGCCTGAGATCACTGACATGCAGGTAAACCATCAGAAGACTGGCAGAGCTTTAGTTATCTAAGTACAGCAGATGATTTAAAGGGTTTAAAGGTATTTATAGGTTATAGTCAATATCTGTGGCGTGTTATTGTTTACAGAAACAGCCTTATTCAGTCTAATTTAGCATTTATTATTATTAATCTTCATTCAGAAGGACAGGGTGAGTGGCATGGACCCTCAGTCCAGCACAGGTGGGTGTAAAAACCTTTATATTTACTAGCTAGGTATTAGTAATAGCTCTTATGCTGTTATTTACTAATAGTGCTTCTAGTTTTTCTAGTGATTTTAAATTAAACAGCTAGTTTGTGTTCAGAGAGATCTGTTTGTCACTGGTTTAGTATTCTGGTTAGTTTTAGTCCTTACTAGCTCCCTGACTATCTAATCTAGTATGCTTAAATATTCTTAAACTTTACATTCAGGATTTGTTCAGGATTTCTGATTATCATTGTCTATTGATGTTTCTCCATTTCCTCCAGTTCTGTCTAAGTAGAGGTTTTAAATTTCTAGCCACATCATTCAGTATGTAAACAGAGACTGAAACAGTCATTCAGTGTGCTTTAAATAGCTACCTGAATTGAACTTCTTTGCAGTGTTGGTGAAAGACACAGACATGCAATTGCAACTAGAGCGTCAATGAAGGATTATTTTGGTAGTCGACTAATCTGTTGATTATTTTTCCGATTGATCATATACTCAATGATTATATCTGACATGCTCTCCATGTCTGCTTCCTGTGCATACCTTTCTGTTTCCAGCTTTCTTTATCGCTAGCATCTCAACTAATAATTGTTTTTGTAGTCAACTAATCTTTCGATAATTATTTCGGTTAAAAAAAATAGTCAGCGATTATTTCTGCCATGCTTTCCATCTCTTCTTCCTCTGCATATGGCTCCTCTGTTTCTAGCTTTCTCTGTTGGTAGCGCGTCAGCTAGTAATTGTTCTGGTTGTCCACTAACCTGTCGATTAGTTTACCGATTATTCAGCGAGGATTTTTGCCATGCTCTCCATCGCTAGCTCATCAGGCAATACTTGTTCTGGTAGTTGACTAATTGTACGATAATATTTTTTCAGAATAGTCAGCGATTATTTCTGCCATGCGCTCCATCCCTAGCTCATTGGCCAATAATTGTTCTGGTTGTCGACTAATCTGTCAATTATTTTTCAGATTAGTCAAATAGTCAGTGATTATTTCTGCCACACACTCTGTCTGTGCTTTGTGTGCATACAGCTCCTGTTTCTAGCTTTCTCTATCGCTAGCAAGTCAACTAATAATTGTTCTGGTAGTCGACTAATCGTATGATTATTTTGTCCCGATTATTTACCATTTTTTTCTGCCATGCTCTCCATCCTTGCTGTCTGTGTGTATGGCTCACTAGGGCTGCTGCTAAAGATTATTTTATTTTATTATTTATTTTTACTGATTAATCAACCATTGTTTCATATACCATGCCATGCTCTTTATCTCTGCTTCCTGTGAAAATGGAGAAGGTATGTCTTTGCACATAGAAGCTGCAGAGTGAATTTTAGTAGATAGACTTTCTGCTTCTGTCAGAAACCTGTAAAGAACTCCTTTATAAATTACAGTGATTTACATATTTTACACTTCCTTAAAAAGTTAAATATAAGGAGTTTATGTTGGTGACGTTTTTTTTAAGTTTTAAAAAATGTGTTTATTGACGATGTTATGAACTGTGTCTGGTTATGTCGCAGGAATAAGATGATGAAGAACTGGGGTCTGATCGGCGGGATCGCCGCTGCCATGGCCGCCGGGGTTTACGTCCTGTGGGGTCCGATCACAGACAGGAAGAAGAAGAGGAAAGGTAAAGAACCCAGGCTGTGTTCCTGTGAAGCTTTTTAAAATTATTGTTACTGGAATCACTGACTGTTGGTTTGTGGCGTTTCCTGCAGGTACAGTTCCCGGGCTGCTGAATCTGGGAAACACTTGCTTTATGAACTCGCTGCTTCAGGGTCTGGCGGCCTGCCCGTCCTTCGTCAGGTGGCTGGAGGACTTCGAGAGCCAGAGCAGCATCAGTCTAGCCAGGCCTGAGACGGACACTCGGCTGTCTGTAACTCTGCTGCAGCTGCTTAAAGGTACAGCGCGTCCGAGTCTGTTTCTGACTTTACTGTGTTTCTAGCAGCAATAGCACTCGAAACTCAAATTCAACTAAATAGATTTTTGTCCCAAATCAGGTTTTGTTAAGTCTAAACAGCTGATCGGAGATCAGAATGTGTTGCATCTCCAATTGTTTTTAAAACCCGATCCGGATGGGTTTAGTTTCTTGGGGGGACATCTGTGAAAAAGAGTGTAATTATGGTGCGTGGCAGTGGACAAAAAGCTGTTTTATTAAACTTGAAGTGACGAAACACAGAAGGACCACAGATTTCAGAGAAAAACAGTAAATGATTCAGCCTGTAATTTTCTCAGAGGACGTCGGAGAAAACACGTACATGGTTGTTCTGGATGGGAATAAAATCACAGAGGATAAAAAACCCACATAAAAAAGAAAAATTACCCCAGAAACCCCTGAGAAACTAATCCAGTCCGAATAGGGCTTAAATGAGTGTTGAATAATCTCATCTCTGATCTCAGACCTGTTTAAAAAAAAAAGATGCAAAGCACTGAGTAAAAGGAGTAAAAACCTCTTAAGAATAATTACTACAGTAAAGTATAGATAGCCAGCATTTCTACTTATAAAATAATGTAAAATAATGAAATATTTGTACTTAGTTACTCAACACCTTTTATTCTGAGGCTTATAGTAAGTTTGTAAAATTATATTTAAAAAATTAAAAGGAAGAAAAAGATTAAGTTATGTGGGATGAAGTTAATCCGCATTTGCTGATTTCTCTTGGTTTCTCTGCGCAGCTCTGTCCAGTCATGAGCCTGTGGAGGACGATGTCTTGGACGCCGGATGCCTGTTAGAAGCTCTTCGGCTGCACAGGTGGCACATCAGTTCCTTTGAGGAACAGGTGAGTGGTGGTGTTCTCTTTTGAGACAGTTCTGTCTAAAATTGTGGTAAATTAATCTATTAATCTTATTTCTCTTTTTTTTGTGTGTTTGGGTTTTATATGCTGTATGAAATAATTTGAGTCATAGTTGCATGTTAATGTATTTTTATTAATATGTTTGTGTATATATAATGTGATTTTCTCCTCAGGATGCTCATGAACTTTTCCACGTGCTCACCTCCTCTCTGGAAGAGGAGCGCGACCAGCAGCCCAAAGTCACTCACCTGTTTGACATGGAAACACTGGAGGTAAACAAATACACACACACACACACAGGCATCCTTTCATGTTTAAAAAATATTACAGTAATTTGTATGATGTTTGTCGTTACAGAAATCTGCAGAGTCCAGTGAAAAAGCCATCAGCTGCAGGAGTCGAGGTGAGCTAAAGTTCTATTTTTTGCATAAATTTGCCCAAAACCTTTATTAGATTTTCACAAGTTCTTAGTGTAGTTAAGCAGAACCAAATCAAACAAATAATGGATAAATATTGGACCTATTCATTTATTTATAGAAGAAAATGATCCAGTATTATAGACAGCTCTGGGAAAAAAATAATAGACCACTTAAAATTAGAGTTTCTTTGATTTTACCAAACTAAAAACCTCTAGAATATAATCAAGAGGAAGATGGATGATCACAAACCATCAAACCAAACTGAACTGCTTTGGTTTTTGCACCAGGAGTAAAGCAGCATAAAGTTATCTAAAAGCAGTGTGTAAGACTGGTGGAGGAGAACATGATGCCAAGATGCCTGAAAACTGTGATTAAAAACCAGGTTAATCCACCAAATATTGATTTCTGAACTCCTAAAACTGTATGAATATGAGCTGTATTTGTGGTATAATAATACTGTATAATAAAGTAAGCTGTTTATAAGTCTGAAAAAGAGGATGATGTAAGGTGAATGTAATAACAGGCAGTGGTGTACTGTAACAGAAACCTGCTGTAAACTGTTCTGCAGTGAAAGCTCTCTGTAAGCTGAAACAGTCATGCTTGAAAATCCAGTTTCTCTCACAGCGTTGTTTGGTAATCGATCTTTTTAATTAGTGTTTTGTGTCTTTAGGTCCGCTGCACCCCATTCCCAGCCTCTGGAGGACCCAGCACCCTTTCCACGGACGTCTGACCAGCTACATGGCCTGCAAGCGCTGTGAGCGGCAGGTATTTATACAGCTCCCATTATCCTCCTGCATCTTCATAAAAGTATGGTAAGAACAATCGATACTCTTGGCAGTGTGCCAAGTCCTGCTGGAAAATGAGATGTAACGGCATCTCCATAAAAGTTGTCAGTAGCAGAGGAAAGCATGAAGTGCTGTAAGATTTTGTGGGAAAACAAAACTGCACTGACTTTAGATAATAAATCACAGTGGATCAACAGCAGCAGATGACAGACATGACTCTCTAACCCACATGTGTCAAACACAAGGCCCGCGGGCCAAATGTGGCCCGCCACGTCTTTTTATGTGGCCCGCGAGAGCTTGTAAGATCTTAGTGTCTATAATAAATAAGTCAGAAGCGTTCTTTGACCAAAAAATACATTTCCCACAATGCTTGTCGATTGTATTACCCGCAAAGTTACGGCTTACTGCCACTACACGGCAGTGTAGTCATTGATGTGGAAACCCTGCCGGAGGGAAGGTGTAACTTCGCGGGTGGAATTGAGACATATAAATGTTTATCCCATAATGTCCAGAAAAAGAGAAGTTGATGCAGACGGACGGCTGTGCTTCAAGGCGAAAGACCGGTATGCCTTTTGTGTTACGAAGAGTGTTACTGACCAAAATAAACGCTTTTTAGGAGAGATATAAGTTCTGTGTAAATATTTATCAGACAATAGCTGACAAAATCTGTTTTAATGACGTTAATAAACATCACTGGGACAGCGCTAGTCGCAGTTTCACCGCAGCAAAGTACGAGGACGTGAATCACTTATCTAACCAGCCTTTACTGATTTCTGCCCTCAATAACCCTTTCAATAACCTCCAATAGCCTTTAATGGTCTTCAGTAGCCTTCAACAGTCTAACCTTGCAGCCGTGGTGTGTCCACTAAACTCCGTAGTTATAAACATCCTGAGGTTAGCAGCGCGCTAACTGACCTGTTTATAATGTAATCCCAGCAGTGACTCATGCTCTAAACGGCTGCTGTTAGCTGATTGGGCTGAAAGATGAACTGTAGAGAGTTGTATTATTCGGTTACAAAAATCTTTATTTCATACACAGAAGAACTTAAAAATTTTAAAAACGCTCCAGACTGGCTGAGCTGAGCCCTGTAGCCCGTGGCTGGGCTGTAGCTCTGACTCAGTAAAGACTGCGGACTTGTGGTGCTGCTAGTGGTTGGATGAGGAACTGCTAAATCTGAGGAAATGCTATGTTCTTAACAGCTCACAATTTTTGATTTTATATTTATTAAGCCTTATTTCAGTTAATAATTTCAAAGTTAATATAACTTGATGTCATTTCTATTCACTTGAATAGTTTGGTTCTTGATTGATGGAGTTTTTGGATTTCATGACATGACAAATTAAAAGGATTTATGTTAGAGCAACAAGCAAACATTTTTTCCATGCAACTGTAATATTTGATTGAATAAATAATATATTGAGAGTTATTTAACATTAAGGAGTAATTACATTCATTTACATATATTACATTTGGTTACATTTTATTACATTTATAAGTTACATCTGGCCCTCGGAGGACAGCCAATATGCCAATGTGGCCCTCGGCCAAAATGAGTTTGACACCCCTGCTCTAACCCATCACTGATCACCAGTACATTTTACATTTCATTTGTAAAAATCAAGGGATCAGAGTCTGGAGGTAGATTGGAGAGTCCACTGTGTTTTATTATCAAGTCTAAAGTCAGTGCAGTTTTGTTTTCCCACAAAATCTTACAGCACTTCATGCTTCCCTCTGCTACTGATCATTTTTATGGAGATGTGGATTTCATTTTCCAGCAGGACTTGGCACACTGCCCACACTGCCAAAAGTATCAATTGGTCTTATATAATACTCTAATACACAAGTTTCACATTTTAAACTGAATTACTGAAATAAAGTAACTTTTCAATGATATTCTATTTTTTTTTTAAAGGTCACCTTCCGCGAAAATCCGATTTTTCCGAGATATTTGCATGCTGTTTGCATGTATGAATATTCATGAGCAAAGCTGGAATCCGGTCATTTTGGACACACCCCTAAAACAGTCCATTAAAAAAGAGCTATACAGAGACACCTGAGCACTTTTTTTTTACAAAAACGGCTCACATGTCATTCATTCATACTAGAGACCACAACTAGACATTTTAAAATGAAAGAAAAAACGACGGAAGGTGAGCTTTAAGATGCACCTGTATATTTCACAACTTATTCTGTTTATTCTGTCATTCCGTTTATCATTATTATTGTAGTAGTAATAGTAATAATTGCTTTATATTGTATTAATGACATACTGTTGTTCGTGTTTGTAGAGTCCTGTGCGTTATGACTCGTTTGACAGCCTCTCTCTGTCAATTCCTGCTGTTCAGTGGGTGAGTAAATCAGACCAATGTGCTTGGGACTACGTTCACGTTATAAGCCACATTGCTTAAATTCGATTTTTTGCTCAGATCGGATTTGGCAAAAAAAAAAATTAAATAAAATCAGATTTGGCACGTTCACACAGCCATGAAAAAATCAGATCTTAGTCACATTGAGCACTAAATCAGATTTAAGTCACTTCAGCTTGGTAATGTGATCGTAGCTTCTGTTACTTTTCTGTAACACTTGCAATGCAATCGTTCAGTACTGTTGCCTTTTTTTAAAGCAGATCTGATTGTTGTTTGTGCGCAGGGTCGGCCTGTAACTCTGGATCAGTGTCTTCAGCATTTCATCTCATCTGAAACCATTAAAGAGGTGGAGTGTGAGAACTGCACCAAGGTAGGTTGTGATTCAGTTCCTGTTAATGGCGTTTATAACAGCTATTCTTCCCCATTAAAAGTTTTTTCCCCCCAAAATGTAGTGAGTAATTTAGTGTAAATCTCACTCCAACAGGTATTTAATTTTCCACAGGCCCAAAACAAATATTAGTCACATTTTCTGTATAACCATAAGGGTCACACAGTGTGTTGTTTGCTGGTCATTAGTGTAATATTGGCTTTTTATATACATAATTAGAATCTGCTACCTGTCTGTTTATACTAACTCAGGGTTCATACGGTCATAAAAAACCTGGAAAAGTCATGGAACTTAAAAAAATAGCAATTTCCAGGCCTGGATAAGTTTTGGAAAAATTAAAACACCCAGAAAGTTTTTAAAATATCATGGAAATTTGGTCTACAAATCTTTGTGTTTCCATTTATCGATGGATAAAGTCTATTTTGAGCTACAAAAACATCAGCTCAGAATTAATTCAGTAATTTAGCCTTAACTACACAATGGAGCTCTCAGGATCTAACGCACATTTTATTATTAAAGATCGTGTGTCAGATTTATTTTAGGCCTACTATAATCAATTTTAATTATAGTTTTAGTTGATTGTTGGTGTTATTGTCCATGTCTGCAGTTTAAAAATCGTATTGTCATGACATTTTGCCTTTACATCTTGAAAAAGTAATCAAAAATCATGGAAATGTATTGGTTATAAAGTGTATGAACCCTGTAACTGAAGAGATGCTAGCGATGCTAAGCTAATGTCTCCTTGCTGTGTGTTTTGTGTGTTTAGACCCAGACGGGAGAGCTGGTGAACGGACAGGAGAGCCAGAGGACGACGTTCATTAAGCAGCTTAAGCTTGGAAAGGTGGCTGTGCTTCTAATTCTCTTCATTCAGAACACATTCCTATTCTGAGCTCGTCCTCCCCACACGCCAACTGGGTGACGTCTCTTCTTTCAGAGAGAAGATCTCGTCCTCAGATCTCCAGCGTCTGGAGTTTAATTCCGTCCAGTCAACACAGAACTAATTCAGTACACTGATTACATCATTCTGATCCACTAACGCATTTTACACTTTAACCCCTTAAACAACAAACCGTTCTTTACCTTTACTCTTATAATGTAGTAAATTCTGTGTATTAATTAGTTTCTACTATTATCCATACAGTATTACCTATAACTTATTCAGTAACTATGATCTGTCATTTAGTGTCCATTATGAATTCTTTAGTATCCACTATGAATCATTCAGCATGTTCTATGAGTTATTCAGTATCCACTAAAAAAAAATATTTATACAAGATGCTAAATATTTCACAGTAGATACTAGGGGTGGGAATCGTTTACTATCTCACGATTCGATTCGATTCCGATTTTGGGGGCCACGATTCGATTCAAAATCGATTTTTGATTCAAAACGATTTGAATTATAAAAATTTCTGCTTCTGGCTTATGAATCTTATTGAAAAAAAACCCTCCATAATATACACTGGTCCTGGAGCAGGTAATGTGTTACAAAAACAATAAAATGTGCAGGAATGTGGGTCCTCAGTGACAGAGGAATCACTGGGATATCACAATGACGTTAATGAACAATAAATAAATAATAAATAACACTGCTTTATTACCAGGCTACTAGCGGTGGTGTGTAGGTGACGCTGCTGGGCTGATGTGATGATAGCAGTGGAGCGCTAAAGTTCAGGAGCAGCTGCTGATTAACTAGTTAATTTAAGGTCGTTGTATTTCTTCAGAAAGGGGGCAGGAGGTGGAGAAATTAATTCATATGGTCCATTCCTTAATTCCTCTGTGATGAGGAGCTGAAATTAGCTCTGATTAGCTTATTGTTATTTTTCCGTTCCGCCTTAAATGCTGCAGCCCGCTGCCACCTGTAGCGTTATTTAAGGTGGAACTGGAAAGTTAGCTAGTTAGCTAGCTAACAGTTACTGAAACTAACTACTAGCGATCTTTTTTATGCTTGTTATGAAGCATTCTGCCATAAAACATTGAAACTACACGTTAATCTAATGTAATATAGTGCTTGTTCTGCCATCTTACCGGTGATTCTCAAACACCTACGCTCTGTGTGTGTCTGGAAGATCTCCGTTTGAAGGGACAAGCCCTATCCCCAGGGTTGCCAGGTCCAACAAAAATACCCAGCCCAAAATCAGTCTAAAACCCGCCCCTCAGAATCGATTTTGGGACATTTTAAATCGATTCTGAATCGTAGTAAATGAGAATCAAGATTCTTATGTGAATCGATTTTTTGGCACACCTCTAGTAGATACTGAATAATACTGAATAATTCACAGTGGATATACTGGATAATTCGTAGTGGATATTGAATAATTCATAGTTGAAACATTGAATAATTTGTAGATGATGCTGAATAATTCATAGAGAATACTTAATTCGTAGTGCACATTCTAAATAATACATAGTGGATACTGAATAATTCATTGAGAATACTGAAATTCACAGTGGATATACTGGATAATTCATGGTGGATACTGAATAATTCATAGAATATTCAGAACAATTCATAGTGAATTCATTAAATAATTCTTAGTGGATATACTGATAAATTCATAGTGGATACTGAATAATTCATAGTTGAAACATTGAATAATTTGTAGATGATACTGAATAATTCATAGAGGATACTGATTCATTCATAGTGGACATTCTAAATAATTCATAGTGGATACTGAATAATTCATGGAGGAAACATTGAATAATTTGTAGATGATACTGAATAATTCATAGAGGATACTGATTCATTCATAGTGGACATTCTAAATAATTCATAGTGGATACTGAATAATTCAAAGTGGGTGTACTGTATAATTTATAGTAGATACTGAATAATTCACAGTGGACATTCTAAATGATTCATAGTGGATACTGACTATTTCAAAGAAATGCTGAATTCATAATAAATTGAATTACAACATTGAATAATTCATAGTGGACATTCTAAATAATTTATAGTAGATACTGAATAATTCATAGTGGGCATACTGAATAATTCATGGTGGATACTGCATAATTCAAGATGCTGAATATTTCAGTGTCCACTATGAATCATTCAGTTTTTACTCAGTATGAATAATTATTTATCCATGATCAATTGTTAAATAGTCCACAAATATTATTTTGTCTAGTATTTAATTTTCTCTGCTTACTGTACATTTTACATACAAATATTTGCTATAGTTAAGTGATATTGAGCTGTATGCTGTTGATGTATTTCTATAAGTGTTTAGAGGGCAGGTAATTATTATCTGAGACAATGTACTTTGAGTAATGCTGCTATATATTTTTAAACATATATTGTTTGTCTATGTATGTGTTTCTGTCCAGCTTCCCCAGTGTCTGTGTATTCACCTTCAGAGGCTGACCTGGTCCACTGAGGGCACTCCTATAAAAAGGCAGGAGCATGTGCAGTTCTCGGAGTACCTGAGCATGGACCGATATAAACACTGCAGTGCAGCTCAGAGACTACAGAAGCCCAGCAGGGCCAATAAACCCAGCAGCACTGGAGCAACGGCGGACGCACACGACCAAACCGTAGCCAACGGTCTCGGTAAGAGAGACATACAGAATCAGGAACCACGTAAACAAGTGTTTTACAGAACTCTGAACTTTAGTTTAGTGTTCACACACCACCCTCATTATTTCAGGCTTGTTTAGACACCCTTGAGGCTCCAGGGGGCAGCAGCTCACTAGAAAGAGTTTTTAAGGCCCAGAAATGGGTCTAAAGCCTTCTGGGAGCTTCTGAGGGAGCACTGTAGCCCCTTGTGCCATACCATGCATAAAAATAATAATAATGTTAGTAATAATGCAGGTTTTATATAAAATATAATGCTGCATTTAACTCTAAACGTTATTCTGTTTATCCTCTTAGACCCCGAGCACCACAACAACAACAAGCCTCTTTCTAACGGAGCTTTCCCCTCCGTCTTCATCCACTCTCCTTCTCTCAGTCCTCAACTCAACCTCACATACGACTACAGGTAATTCAGACTCATCAACTAATACTGACTCTCCAAACCATCACTGATTGGTGGAAACTTCACACTAGACCTCGAGCAGTTTGGAATGTGTGTCTCTCCACTCTTCCTCCAGACTCTGCTCCCTTTATTTACATTAAATGAAATGTAAAATTTACTGATGATCAGTGATGGTTTGGAGAGACATGTCATCTGCTGGTGTTGATCCACTGTGTTTTATTATCAAGTCTAAAGTCAGTGCAGTTTTGTTTTCCCACAAAATCTTACAGCACTTCATGCTTCCCTCTGCTACTGACAACTTTTATGTAGATGCAGATTTCATTTTCCAGCAGGACTTGGCACACTGCCCACAATGCCAATAGCACAAATTGGTCTTATATAATATTCTATATATTTTTTTTGAGACACTGCTTTTTGGGTTTATATTGGCTGTAAGTCAATAATCAATAATCAATAATAAATAATCAACAATAAAATAAATAAATGCTTTAAATAGATCACTCTGTTTGTAATACATCTATATAAAGTATGAGTTTAATATTTTGAACTGAAATACTGAAATAAACTAACTTTTCAAAGATATTAAATTTTTTTGAGATGCACTGATAAATATATGTTAAATTCAGTGTTTTTAGTTATTTTTTTTTATTGTCCTGCATTGTAGATTAATACTAAAGTCATCTAAACTATTAAGTAAACAAAAAGTGTTAAACATCATTTTTATTGGACACGTCCAGGTAGCTGCGCGGTGGAATGGCAATCTGCCAAAGTCATTGTTTTTTTTCACGTTACACCCAAAATGAACCACAGCCTTGATTAATTAAGAGAATTAGTACATGCCTTTTGCGTATTTTGAGCCACACAAGGCATACTTTTCCCGTTGTTACGATAGTAAAGACACACTGAAACGCCCTAAATCTAGCTCCATATAATGCACACTCTTGACGGCTCACCTATAGATTGCTAAAATCTTTAGATCACTAAAATCAATATTTCCTGTTCTGTTTGCTGTATATGATAAATCTGAGTGGTTTCTGTTCCTGCAGCTCGTCAGAGTATCTTTTCCGGTTGACGGCGGTGCTGGTGCACCACGGCGACATGCACTCGGGCCACTTCATCACGTACCGCCGCGGACCGCCCTCCCCCCGAAGCACCGCCCCCTTCAGCCCTCAGTGGCTGTGGGTGTCGGACGACTCGGTGCGGAAGGCCAGCCTGCAGGAGGCGCTGTCCTCCAGTGCGTATCTGCTGTTCTACGAGCGCGTGAGGAACCTGGCCGGCCTGCGGGCGGAGGAGTAGCCCTGGACCTGCTGAGGTTCTGCTGAGGTTCTGCGTGTGCTGCTGGGTACAGTCCTACCAGAACCCTGCGTGGCCCTGATGGACTGAGATCTCTCACAGAGAACTTAAAGAACGGAGAGATTTTGAAGGACGTACGGAGAACCTGCCTGGACTGCATCTTGTTCTTATCGTTGTTTCTTTCAAGTAGAGATAGTGTTACTATGGAGACTATGGAGAGTAGTGTGGCATCATAAACCACTGAGGACAGATTTTGGTGTATTTTTGCTGCCAGTTTTCTCCGTGTTTGGTAGGACTCCAGCTTCTCTTCACGTTTTTGGGCTTAATGAAGCTGAACATCATAATATAAAGACTATTAAAGATGCGAAGGAAATTCCTTATTATTTTTTAACGTGATCTAGAGATGATACAGCGGACGATAACTTTCTTTATTTTCTGAACAAGAGCTGGACAAGAGCTGAAAGCCTGGACAACTAATCCTCACTTCTAATGGATGCCAAGGGAGCAGTTGAGCTAGGGGGCGGGGCTTAGGATAGACTGTCCAATGAAGATGACTGACTCCTCAGTAGCCTGTTGGTTCACATAGATATATGATGTTAATATAATCTTAAGAACTTTTTAAATAGGGCTGTGTTTTGGCAAGACCTTGGCAAAACAATACATATCATAATACATTGGTTATTATTCAGTATACAGCTTTGGGGAAAAAATGAGAGACCACCTAAAAATGATTAGTTTCTTTGATTTTATCAAATTGAAAACCTCTGGAATATAATCAAGAGGAAGATGGATGATCACAAACCATCAAACCACCAAACTGAACTGCTTGAATTTTTGCACCAGGAGTAAAGCAGCATAAAGTTATCCAAAAGCAGTGTGTGAGACTGGTGGAGGAGAACATGATGCCAAGATGCATGAAATAACTGTGATTAAAATCCATCAGGGTTATTCCACTAAATATTGATTTCTGAGCTCTTAAAACTTTATGAATATGATATGATGTTTTCTTTGCGTTATTTGAGGTCTGAAAGCTCTGCATTTTTTTTGTTATTTCAGCCATTTTTCATTTTCTGCAAATAAATGCTCTAAATTACATTTTTTTTAATTTAGAATTTGGGAGAAATGTTGTCTGTAGTTTATAGAATAAAAAAATAATGTTAATTTTACTCAAACATAAACCTATAAATAGCAAAATCAGAGAAACTGATTCAGAAACTGAAGTGGTCTCTTCATTTTTTCCAGAGCTGTATCACAATATATTGCGGTACTGTTGGCAGTATGATATATTGTGATTTGTTTAAATCAGTTAATTTTAGGAAACTTTAATAGTATTAAAAAACACACTACCATATCCTGTATTATTAAATTGGATTAAAAGTTGCTTAAGTTTTTATCCAATCAGAATTATGAGATCTGAAGACAGAGTACAACACTGCCATCTAGTGATCAGGGTTTAAACACAACACCAACTGAACCCCTTCTGACACCAATCTTTACATCGAAACTAATCATTAAAATCATCTAAATTGTGTGCACCAGTTCTCAACCTTATATGATGTAGAAACCAAGAAATTTAGGCTATCTCGCCTGCAGCCTAGATGAAGGAGCACAGCTATAGTCTTACTACAATACACTGGTAATTTGTAGTAAACAGCGTAATTCGCTAAATTAGCGCAATGCTAACTAGGGGTGTGAATCACAGGGCACCTCATGACACAATATTTTATATGTTGCCCACATTGATACTGATGATCTCTACAATACTTCACATCGTCTGTGTTGTTATTTAAGAAGACAAAATACTTAATATTCCAAATAATTAAATAATAGGAATTATTAATGGATTTATTGATTTCCGTTTTACGCAATTCAACTAAGCAAAATATTTTCTTTTAAAGTCAAACGAGCGCTGGATGTTAATCTACACAGATTTCTCTCCTGAAAACTGTTTATTTGGGTGAGTAAAGTGTTTTTAAATTATATACAGTAATCTTAGATTCTCAAATTTCTCCAGCACTAAGGCTGGAGCATTAGCAATGCCACTCAACAGCGCTACACTGAGGAACCCTACGTGTTCCAGTAAGACAAATAGCTTGTTTTAACACGGGGAAACACGCAAGATACAGGTCGATATACTCACCTTTGAGCGGCGAAATAGCTAGCATTTAGCCCTGTCGTTAGCTGCTAATTCTAATGTTGCTGTAGTCTCTGTGCAGCCTGGAGAACTAAACTGAAACTCCTGTATAACTCTGTACTTCAGTGGAGTGGCTTTACTGCTCCTTAATACCTGACTGGTAGAATTCATACATAAGGAGCACCAGATTATAAGGCGCACCTTATAGTCTTAAAAGTCACTTATATTGGCTTATATGTCAAAATAATCCAATTAATAATCAAATAGTATTCCATGTGCAGCACAGTGCTTTAACTAACCCTAATTCTGAATTCAGTTTGTCTCTATGGAGCTTTAAACACAACTCCAATCATGTGTGTTTAATCATGATAATGAAGAAGAGTCAGAATTCAAATGTACTTAAACCATATAAACTCTCCAAATTTTGAGCCCACTAGATAAAATAAGCCTGTGGGAAACTGCTGCTGCTGCTGGTGTGTTTAGTGAGTTGAGGGGGCGATCTGTCCTTTATATGAATCTGTTCAGTAGAGAGGAGCCGCTGTTCGCAGGACTGTTCAGAGGAACGGAGGGGGAAATGACGTTGTATGATAATTGTATGTTGTATAATTGCTATTTGCACTGAGATATATTTTTATGATGACCCGTTGCCGTGTGTATGATGGTAAGAATGAATTTTGAATGTTTTCTCACATTTAAATTATCCTAAATAAATTTCTGCAGATTTAAAAATGAACTGTGTGTACTATAGCATCTGTTCACTTATGTATGTTACCTATACACCCTCACTGTTTTGTTGGTATAGTATAGTATAGTATAGTATAGTATAGTATAGTATAGTTACTTAGTTTTTTAGTGGTTAGTTCTCTATATAATTTTTTCACTGAATTTTAAAATGATAATGCAAAATTCTAAGTGAAAATTGTAAGACAACATGTAATTATGTAAATATTAAGTATTAAATATTGAGAAACTATTCATTATATATTTATATATATATATAAATGTTATTTTTTTTAAACCTTTAGTTACATCTGCAGATTGAAAGAAAAAAATATATATATATATATATTATTTGTATTTATTTATTTATTTTCAATCTGCAGATGTAACTAAATGTTATTAAAAAAATATATGAAAATTATTAATTGATTCAAGAAAAAAAGCAATTCCAGGTAATAAAAATGCTGAGAAAATCAAACGTCATTATTCAATGTTAGTTTTTAGGAAATTGTTTAATTCGTTGTTTAAAGCCAAATTTAAATCTACAATTAAAAAAGGTTATTAATACAGGAAAACAAGATAAAGTTGAACATAAAATAATATTTAAGAATGAGAAATAAGAAATAATGTTGTGAGAAGTCAAAAATCTAATTTGTACACTTTTTTTGCCAAATGTCTTTGTTTAATGATCAGAGACAATACGCCACTATTAAATAATAAGAAGAAATAATTTCAGAATAAAAAAATAATATATTATTTATATGGTAGAAAATTCAAAAATAATTTCAAGCCAGAATAAAAAAATATGATTTTTTTGGGGATAGTTATTTCACTAAATAACAAAAAAATTCAATAACTTTGAAATTAAGTCAAAGTTTTAAGAAAAATAAGGTAAATCTTCAGGAGACAAGATTAACATTTTTTCATTTATTTATTGGCAAACAATTCTACATATATATCTACATATATATATTTTTTTCTTCACTTCTTACCTAACCTAACCTAAGTTTCTCCAAACCGAGGGTGTAGGGTGTAGGGAGCGAGTCTTCGAGTGTATGAGTAAGGTGTTGGGACGCGCCGCTCTCGGTCACCACACCCCGCTGGCAGCACGCTGCTCCCTCACCGCTGGATCCCGGTTTACCTGCAGCAGCTCCGCCGGTAACCGGGAGATCACGATGCCCGTCAGAAGCGTGTCCGCCCGGGACCCGGCCTTCCCCGCCCGGTTACTGCAGCAGTACCTGATCTTACTAAAGAGATACCCCATAATCACCAAATCCGTCACAAGGTCAGTCCCTAACTCACTTAAACTAGCTTTTACTGCTGTTTATAAACATTAATAAACTATTAATCAGCGAAATAACTCGATTAATACATGGATTATGTTTATTAAATACATTTAAGGCTGTCTGTTTAATCCTTATTAAAGTAAAAACAAAAAAAAACTCCTACAAAACAAAAGAAAGTAGCTACTTTTTGTAACTCTCCGTTCCACCTTAAATGGTGCCGCCCGAACGCGACTGCTGCAATATTTAAGGTGGAACGGAGAGTTACAAAAAGTAGTCAACTTGAACTTTGTTTAAACTGTTTAAATATTATTATTTGTTTATAACATACCTAATAATGTTGTGTACTTTAATAACAATTAATTTTAACTTTATATAATTTATATATCCTATGCAAAAAAAGAATAAATAAATACTCAAAAAATGCAGTTTTACTGCTTTTTTTAAGTTATAAAATCATTTTAATAAAAAAACTGAATTAACACTTTGCATTAGCTTTTTTTGTTTTTGTTTTTGCAAACCGTGAATCATGCAAGTTGATGCATGCATGTTAAAAAAAAGAAGAAAAATGTCACATTTTTTTAAAAGACGTTGTTGCAAGATGCTAAGCAAAGTTTTAATTTTAAATTAAACAAAATAAATAAAATAATTATTTTGAAAAAAAAAAGATAAGCAAGAGTGTTTAAAAAAATAGTTGCTAGTTGTCGCTAGGTAGTTTCAATGGTATCTGTGGGGTATCTGTGGTGGTTCCTATGGTGTTGCTGAGTTGTTGCTAAGGTGTTGCCAGGTGGTTGCTAAGATGTTGCGATGGTATCAGTGATGGTTGCTATGGTGTTGCAAAATGGCTGCTAGGTGGTTGCTACGACGTTGCAATGTTATCCGTAAAGGTTGCTATGGTGTTGTTAGGTGGTTGCAGTTACCTGCCCTAATGCTGTGGTTGCCATGTTGGATGCTATGGTGTTGTTAAGTGGCTTCTAGGTGGTTGCTAAGATGATGCGATGACATCCGTGATGGTTCCTATGGTGTTGTTAAGCTGTTGCTATGTGTAATGGGGAAAAAACGGAAATTAGCATGCTTTGCAAATCAAAAAATCTGTTTTGTTTTTTTTGTTTTTTTTTCTTTCAAAAAAGCATCAGAATTGTCAAGTACAACTTTGGGAAAATGTCAATATTTTTAAACAATAAAGTTGAACCTGAGCTATATACTTTATTTTAAATGATACATCATATCATATCATTTCTATATTATTCTTTTAGTAAACTACTTCAAACCTAAGGACACCTTAGTCATTGTTCCAAATATAACTTAGAATACCCTAAAAATAACAGTACATTTGTCTGAGTGCAGATTTGAGCTGAGCATTAGTTAACTTTTCTGCCCTGTTTTGCCCCCAAAACACACCTTTGTACTCCGGTTCTGCTATTTTAAGCTGGACGGGACCCAATCAGCCCCTTGTTAGCAGTCTCGCCCCATTTCGAGTAAACAGGCCCTGAAACTTTTAACCCTTTGGTGGCAAAGCAGGACATTTTTAGGGAGTCATGTTGTGTCTTTCTGTGTGTGAAGAACTAAATGAATGAATAATGATTTTTTTCATTAATGAATAATGACATATATTTTCTGTATTGTTGTATTTGCAGTGGGATTCTGTCGGCGCTCGGGAACCTCCTCTCTCAAGCTTTAGAATCCAAGAAAAACCGTAAAGAAGGTCGTCCAGCCAAGGAGGTGGACATCCACGGACCCGTACGCTTTGCGGTTTATGGGTATGATACTTATTGATATATTTTCATGAGAAAACACTAAAGAAAGTAAACTTTGATACAGTGTAAATTAGTCAGTGTACAGCTACAGCATAACCCTAAATTTACTGTTCACTCAAAATAACTCGAAACACAGCCATTAATGTCTAAACTGCTGCAACATTTTTTGAGTACACTCCAAAATCTTTTGAGGATGCCCGTTCATTACCTTTACCCACAACTTCTATAGCAAGGCAGTTATCCTCTTGGAGGAATGTTTGAGGTTGTTATCATGTTGGAATTCTGCCCCGCAGCCCAGGGAACACAGTGTTTAAAAACTCCCGCAGCACTGCTGCAGTGTCTGATCCACTCTTTTTAACGTTTTTCGCTAATAAATTAATTTTTAAAAATCAGAAATATGTTTTAAATTACCGTATTTTATGGCCTATAAGGTGCACCGTATTATAAGGTACCCAATTAATGAAAGTCTATTTTCTAGTCTATTTTCAAGGCGCATTTTCAGTGGCACTAGTAAGGAACCATGTAAGTTGTACTACTAGTAAGTTGCCATGTTTGCCTTCTAATTCAGCAGGTCTCACCTAAGTAACAAAAGCTTGTTTTAACATTACAAACATGTAGACTACAGTCCGATACATATACTCCCCTCTGAATGCCGAAAGATTTAGCACTGCAGTTAGCAGCTAATGCTAATACTGCTCCAGCTTTATTGCTGGAGAAAAGTTGTACTTCAGCGGAGTGGCATTAATTTATTCAAAAAAGTATCACAAATATATACACACTGTAAACGTTAAAATGTAAACTGTACTGCTTCGTAGTGTTTTAGTATTAAATGTGTTTATTTTGTGATGTATCCTGTTCTCTCTGCTCCGGCCTGATAAGTATCTCTCCTGTTGTGTTGTGTGTTCAGTCTGGTCGTCACCGGCCCGATCAGTCATTACTTCTACCACCTGCTGGAGGCGCTGTTCCCGGCGGCGGAGCCGTACTGCATGCTGAAGCGTCTGCTGCTGGAGCGCCTGGTCTTCGCCCCGGCCTTCCTTATGCTCTTCTTCACCGTCATGAACGCTCTGGAGGTACATGCCTCACTGTGTGCAGAACTCTTTAATATTCAGTAATTACTGCAGTTTATTTAACATTTGCTTAGGTTTTATTTCATTACCGAGCCAAACACTGCACTGAGCTTTTAATGAGATTTTATCAGTACTAGATAGATAGATAGATAGATAGATAGATAGATAGATAGATAGATAGATAGATAGATAGATAGATAGATAGATAGATAGATAGATAGATAGATAGATAGATAGATATAAGGGCATAAAAAACTTAAGACTAAAGGTAAGAATCTATCTGTAAATAGAGCAGTGCAGTAGATTGTGCAGTGCAGTGTACGTAATATGTTGTTAATAATTAAATTAAACCTTCTGTTTTATTTGAGTATTTTAGTCTCTCCTCATTCAAACATATGGAAAGCTGATCCTCCTTCTTCTATTACCAAACACCATTCTGGTTGTGTTTACATAAACATAATACCATCTTTTGCAGTGGGACAAAAATCAATCATTTTGAGTATATGTATGTATGAATGCTCTTAACTCACCCCCAAATTTGACATATTACAGTAACTGCTCAGTCAAATGAATAGGTTAACATGCGGTGAAGAACATTTCACACATATTTAAATTGTGTGAAACTGACACCAATAAATCCAAAGTTCCTGCTATTTACTTACTTAGAAGTATTTTTTTCTCAGTACTGTAGTCACTGTGCAGTGTGGAGAATAGTTTTGCGATATATTGAGAGCTGAATCGCAGTTTTGAGATATCACAGTTATCATTCATTTACAACAGCTGAAAGGTGCTGGAAAAACGTGAGCCTTAAAAGTGCTTGAAAAGTGCTTAAATTGTACCTTGTAAAAGGCGTATGAACCCTGATCTATAGAATATGAGTTTTACTGTATCTGTATTTTCAAAATTATAAAATAATCTCTAAACCCTGCAGGGGAAGAGCACGGCTGAACTCCAGGACAAAGTGAAAAGCAGATACTGGCCTGCACTGAAGATGAACTGGAAGGTCTGGACGCCGTTTCAGTTCGTCAACATCAACTTTGTTCCTGTACAGGTGAGCAGGACTAGCACTAATGGTGGAATAAGTGTAAAAATAGCTGTAATTCTACCTAAAACTCTTTTTGTGTTTCTCTTTTTGCAGTTTCGAGTTCTGTTCGCCAACATGATAGCCTTGTTCTGGTACGCCTACCTCGCATCCGTCAGGAAATGACCATATAAGGACGGTTTCCCAAACAGGGATTAAGCCCAGTCTTGGACTAAACAGCATTTTGAATGGAGATTATTCATTAAAAGGAATATTGAGTCTAAGATTAAGCTTAATCCTAGTCTGGGAAACTAACCCCTAGAGTCAGGGATCTAATCTGAGGTTTATAGAAAGCACAGGTCAGTACTAATAAAACCAGATTGTGCCTTTGAAAAATAAAATAATGTGTTCACACAGCAGCTAAAACTCCCAAAAAAGTCCAAATCCAATCTTTTACATCATATAGAGCTCTGGGGAAAAAGAGACAAAAGAATGAACGATGTTCTTTTATTCTGTAAACTACAGACAATATTTCTCCAAATAAAAATATTGTAATTTAGAGCTTTTATTTATTTGCAGAAAATGAGAAATGGCTGAAATCACAAAAAAACTCAGACCTCAAATAATGCAAAGAAAAAAGTTCATATTCATAAAGTTATAAGAGTTCAGAAATAATCAACATTTGGTGAAATAACCCTGGTTTTTAATCTGTTTTTTTTCATGCATTTTGGCATCATGTTTTCCTCCACCAGTCTTACACACTGCTTTTGGATAACTTTTGGATGCCTTTACTCCTGGTGCAAAAATTCAAGCAGTTAATCTTGGTTTGATGGTTTGTGATCATCCATCTTCCTCTTGATTATATTCCAGAGGTTTTCAATTTGGTAAAATTAAAGAAACCCATAATTTTTAAGGTGTCTCTTATTATATATTATTTTTTTCCAGAGCTGATATATTTTTATATGTGATATTAAAATACAGCAGCAGTGTGATTCTGTCTGAACAACTAGATCAGAATTCATGCAACCTTTATATCAAAGAAAAGGATAAAAGGATGTGCATATAGAAGGGAAATTGATTGTTCAGGGTTTCTAATAAAATGCATTAATGTGGCCAGAAGAGGGCGCTGCTGCAGAGTCAAATTAAAATAAAAAGCTTAAAAAATAAATTTAAAGGAAACCCAGGGATACAAAACAAACAAAAGTCACTTTTTACAGTGATTTAGAAGCTGGAACACATTTTTGGTCATAATTCCAGGTGCCGCTACTAGAATTTGGAGTTTAATAGCTGCTGTGATGCTGGAGAAAATAAAAGCGAAACTTCACGTGAAGCTCTGCTCTTTAGTGCATTAGCATCAGTTTAGAATTAGCATTATCTTTTCAGACTGTACAAAATGATAAAAATACATCATAAACAGCCTAAAATAAAGATGAGATTAGGTGCCACTTTTACCTGCTGTGTGAATGTAGCCCTCTAATAGATTCTATTAATCTATTAATTGATCTGTCTATAGATTTTATATGGGGATCTGTAGCAGATTGCTACTAGATTACTGTGATTCAGTAAAGTCAAACTGACTGTTTTACTGAGAGTGTATCGTTTTAGCTAATGCTAATGCTAAGGCTAAAGCTAATGCTCTGCGCCGCAGTTCATTCCCCACCCTCAGCTCATGTTGCCAAGTCTTGTACAGCTTTATGATGTACAGCATGTTTGCAGACAGCTCACTACAAGTGCCAGACTGTACAAATATTTTAATACAAATTAATAGTAATTTATTTGACTAATTAAATTATGTTGAATAAAAAAAACGCTGTTTGAGTGTTTTGTTTGTCAATTTCAAAAAAATAGTTTTACTGCTTTATTTAATGCTGTATTTTTACCATGCACAAATCAGCCATAACATTAAACCTACCTGATTAATATTCACTGCATTGCTATTGTTTACTACACACTAAAAACTGCAAGTAGACCTTTCACGATAATTGTGATTTTGACTTATGAGCCAATTAACATTTATTTTATTTTTATTTATTTAGGATATTTTAAAATACTTATTTTTTAGCATAGAATATATAAATAGTTAACATTTTCTTAATAATCTACAGTTCATTGCTTATTTTAAAGGGTGTCATTGCATTATTATTAATTTTTATTATTATTAGGGTTGTAAAAATTCATGCGTTTAAGCATGCATTTAACCTGGATGTTTTAACAAATACATTTTTGAATGCAAAATAATCATTACAGAGCCTGGTGACATATTAGCAGTTTTATTAAGTGATTTAACTTTATGCTAAAGTTTATACTCTCTCTCTCACACACACAATACATACAGCTAATGGTCCGTTTCATCTTCTCCATCTGTTGGAGTGTGGAATATGGAGCTACACTAGCATTTATTTTCTCCTTTAAAACTCTCAGTTAAACCCAGTAACTCAAAAAAGCATCAAAACTAGCCTGAGATATTATAATACAGTAAAAAAGCATCTAGTATTCTATATTTAAAACCACATTACACCATTATTACTGTCTCATTCCCAAAAATACAGTTAAATACAGCATTAAAATAATATAATAAATAATAATAATCACGATTTCACCATAAATTAGTCACAGAATATTGTTGTGATTTAATACAGTTATTTTTTGAGACTGTCACCAAAATGGTTTCTAACACTGATTCTTTTATTTAATGTATTTAATCCCCATTAGCAAAATCTTAGTCCTAAGGAAGACAATTAGTCACAATAGGATTGTGTGATTAATCACAGTTCTATTGTGATTAATGTAGTTAATGTTTTATAATCAATTGACACTATTAATTATTATATATTTGACATAAAACTGTGTTAAACTGTGATAAACAATATTATCACAGTTATTTTTGGACCTTTATAGTGTTATAGCTCATTTGCGCTGCATTATGGGATAATGGTATAATAAAAACACATTCAAAAACTGACAGGTTCTATTTGAGTAATGTTCTAATCCATATTACGGCAAGAACTATTCAACTAATTGAATAGAACTGAAAGAAAAAAATCTTTCAAGAAAAGGTCATTCAGTCGAAAAAGGAGAATTTTATGATTTTTTTAAATATCCTCAAGTGCTGTCATGGCAAAAACCTTCAAAAACATTATAATGATGAAACTGGCTCTCATCAGGACCATCCCAGGAAAGAAAGAGCAAGAGTTCCCCCAGATAAGAGCACCTAAATGCTTCTTCACAGAGTATTTTTGTTTGTTTAACACTGTTTTTAAGTTACTACATGATTCTTTACGTGTTCCTTCATAATCTGATAGATCATTTCACTATTCATTTACTATGTAGATAAAAATCTTGTGACTGGTAGTGTATAAATGAGTAGTTGAGCAGCGCCCTCTAGCGTTTATTGGGATGTTTGAATATGATGGGGTGCAAAAGGTAATAAAAAATGTCACAAAATTAAATTTTTATATACCGTATTTTTCGGACTATAAGGCGCACTTAAAAACTTTTAATTTTCACAAAAATTGACAGTGCGTCTTATAATACGGTGCGCCTTTTGTATGGATTTTACTCGTCAGGTTGTAAGGAGCAGTAAACACACACTCCGTGCAGCGTTATAGAGAGTTTCAGTGCTATACAGAGTCCAGAGCCGTGCAGCTCCGAGGCTGAGCAGCAATAGCATTAGCTAGATGCTAACCGCTAAGCTAGCTAGCTTATTCACTGAGATCAGTATTATCTAAATTTTACTCGTCAGGTTGTAAGGAGCAGTAAACACACACTCCGTGCAGCGTTATACAGAGTTTCAGTGCTATACAGAGTCCAGAGCCGTGCAGCTCCGAGGCTGGAGCAGCAAATAGCATTAGCTAGCTTATTCACTGTTCAGAGATCAGTATTATCTAAATTTTACCCGTCAGGTGTAAGGAGCAGTAAACACACACTCCGTGCAGAGCCGTGCCGCTCCGAGGCTGGAGCAGCAATAGCATTAGCTAGATGCTAACCGCTTAGCTAGCTAGCTTTTTCACTGTTCAGAGATCAGTATTTTCTAAATTTAGCACTTTTAATACTGCTGGAGCAGTATTATTAGAGTTAGATGCTAATCGCTAAGCATTCACCGTTCAGAGGTGAGTTATCGGCCTGTAAGTCTGTGCTGCTTTGCCTGGCTAGCATTAGCTAGATGCTAAGCGCTAACTCTCTCAGAGGTGAGTTTTATCAGCCTGTAATCTGCTTGTTTACCGTGTTAAAACAAGCTACGGGGGACGAATCGCTAGCTAATATCTCACTGTCTTACCAGAACACGCAGGATTACTCAGTGTAACGCTGTCGTTTAAGTTTGGGTTAACTTTACTAGTTTAGGTGACTAGCTAGCGTGCTAGCGGATAGCTATGCTAACGCTGGTGCAGCAAGCCTTAGTGGACATCTGGAAATCTAAGCTTACTGTAAATAAACTGAAGCACGTTACTCACCCAAATAAACAGTTTTCAGGAGAGGAATCTGTGTAGATTAATATCCAGCACTCGTTTGACTTTGAAATAGCTAGATTTGTATACTGAGACGCTCCACCGGCAAGCGACCACCCCCGGTGGGGGAAGGGAAACATGGCGCCACCCCTGTTCACTTTGATATAGGCACCCTTTGTAGTGTCACTTAACGCGCCTTATAATGCGATGCGCCCTATGTATGGAAAAATAGCAGAAAATAGGCGTTCTTTGATAGTGCGTCTTATAATACGGTGCGCCTTATAGTCCGAAAAATACGGTAATTTATTATATAAAGTATATAACATAAAACACCTCTCATTTATACATTGAAAATTAATCCTAAAACATACTTTACTGATTTAAAAAAATGTCAGTTTGGGACATAAAAGGTTTTAACATGATCAATACAAATTTTCTTCACATTTCCCTAACCAAAAATACTCAATTTTGAATTTCATCACAAATTTATATGTAGCCAAATATTTAACCCACAGCAAATTAGCCATGCCCATTTAATTTATTTATATAGATTTTTCCATTTTCTCCACAATTTACACGATCAATTACCCAATCCACTTATTAGGACTCCCCCTATCACTAGTGATGCTCCAACACCAGGAGGGTGAAGACTAACACACGCCTCCTCTGATACATGTGAAGTGAGACTCCGCCTCTTTTTGAACTGCTGCTGAGTAGCATCACATCGCTAACGCTCGGAGGAAAGCAGTTCTGATACATCAGCTCACAGATGCAGCCTTGTGCTGATCCACATCACCCTAGGAGTGATGAGGGGAAGAGCACTATTTACCCACCCAGAGAGAGCAAGGATAATTGTGCTCTCTCAGGGCTTCTGTAGCTGATGGCAAGCTGCAAGATCGGGATTCAAACCGGTGATCTTCTGAACATAGTGGCAGCGCTTTGCCCGCTTGACCACTCAGAACCCAGGAATTTCGGCACAAATATATAGTATGTAGCCACATATTCAACCCAACCCCATTCAATGTATATATTAAATTCGCCACGCCAATTTAATTTATATATCCGTATTAATTCAGTATTAATTTATAATGTAAAAATAAATAAATTAATAAAACTTTAAATGAAAAGGTGTTGTTTGAAACAGGGCGTGGTTCTGTGCTGCTTCAGGTGGAGGTGTGTTACTCTAGCCTCCCCGTAGACGGAGGGTCAGGTAAATGATGCTTCCGTTGGTGACGTTGTAGTCCTTCAGCTTCATCCCCGCCTCCATCTGTCGGCCGTTGTGGATGAGACGCTGCTGGTCCTCAGGAACTCTCTCCTTGTTGTAGATCTTTCTCTGCAGCTGAGCCACCGTCTCCTCCTCGCCCACGTCGTACGTCTTATTCTGACCCTTCTCGTTCTTCACGATCACCTGGGTCAACGCCGGCGAGCGGAGCAGCAGCATGAGGGCGGAGCCGTGGCTCAGGCCGAAGCTGCTCAGGGGGGCGGAGTCGTTGTCCAGGGTCGTAGGTCGGAGGTCATTGGCGTTGGCAATGGAGAGCCGAACTCGCTCGACCGGCTCGTCGAAGCTCTGAGCCACCGCTCGCCTCAGCTCCCCCACCGTCGCCCCGGTGCTCACCCGCACCGCCCGCCCATCTCCACTAACCAGCGTCACCGTCAGCTCCATTACTGCCACCTACTGACCTGGAGGAAGAAATACAACACGTTATTATACAGAGAACTAATTAACAATTCAATGCTTTAACTTATTTAATAAACTCTTACAGTGTTTAATTAGTGTTAAATGAACTCAGTGTTGAAGTAGTTTTAATTAATTCAGTGTTGAAATAACTCTTAGTGTTCAACCTTTACAAGTGTTAAACTAGTGTTAAATTAACTTGATTTTTAGCTTTTACAGCCTTTTCCCAACAATTTAACAAATTCAAATTCGTTAATTAAAGGTTTCATTCTGACATTATTTCCAGAATAAAAAAATGCAACTGAAGTTATGAAATTGTTGTTGGGTTGTAATTTATGTTACATCAGCATTTGAACCTTAACATATCAGTCAGTTCAGTCCCATAACCGCACTCTGCAGTCGTAGGGAGGCATGAGAGATGCTGACACAGTTGTCCTTTTCCACTGCTGCCTGTCCTTGACTTCACACAGGAGCCTGTTCATGTCCAGACCAGTCCAAGCCTTGACATCGTCCATCCAGCACTTCCGTGGTCGGCCTCGTCACCTACCTCCTTCGACTGTTCCTTGAAGGATTGTTTTCGATAAGGAGTCATGTCTGCTTCTGTGCCCAAACCACTGAAGCTTCTGTCGTTTTACCGTTGCCAGCAGTGGTTCTTGGGGTCCAGCTAATGTGGCAACAAGACCTCTGACATACTCGTTGGTCTTATGTTCCATCCAAGAGATACCAAAGAGCCTGCGGTAGCACTTCATTTCAAATGCTTGTATGCGTTTCTCCATCTCGGTTGTCAAAGTCCAGCTTTCGCATCCATACAGGAAGATTGACAGGACCAGGGACTTGAAGAGCTTAAAATTGAGTTCTTTACTCTGCCATGTTTTTCTCAGGCCTGCCATGGCTGATGTGGTGATTGCGATCCTGATCTTTATCTCTGCTGTGCATCTGCCATCTTGGCTTAGTATGGAACCCAGGTACTTGAATGTATCTACTTCATCTAGCTGTTGGCCATTCATTGTAATGTTGGCACGGCATATATTGTTGATGCTATTCACCATTACTTTGCTCTTGTCTGTGCTCACCTCCATGCCATATGCTCCTGCTCTGCCAGCCAGTTTGTCTGTCAGCGACTGGAGTTCTTGGTTGCTGCCTCCCATTAAGTCAATATCGTCTGCAAAGCGGAGGTTGCACACAGGTCTACCACCAATGGAAATGGATGTCTGATGCCCTTCAAGTGCCTCTCTCATGATATTCTCCAGGTAAAGATTGAAGAGCACTGGGGACAGTAAGCAACCGTGTCTGACACCTACTGTTGTCCTAAAGAATTCTCCGACTTGGCTGTTGAGAAGTACAGCACTGCTTGCATTGTGGTAGAGTGTCTGGATCATCTGGATTACCCCCTCCTCAATGGAGAAGTCGTGAAGGACTTGCCAGAGGCCTTCGTGCCAGACTCTATCAAATGCCTTCTTGAAGTCTATGAAGTTGTGATAAAGCTCTTTCTGATGTGCAATGTGTTTTTCAATCAGTACTCTGCAGTTGAAGACCTGTTCCACTGTACTGCGCCCCTTGCGAAAGCCAGCTTGTTCTTCGGCCAGGATCTCTTCCGCCTGGCTCGTAAGTCTATCCAGGATGACTCTAAGCATAACTTTGCTTGGATGGCTTATGAGGCTTATGGTGCGGTGGTTCTGGCAATGACGAGGGTTGCCTTTCTTTGGCAGTGGAATGATGACGGATCTTCTGACACATCGAAGTAAGGATACTGATAGTATCCTCACCACCATTCTTCAGAAGTTCAGCTGGGATATTGTCTGGCCCTGGTGACTTTCCTGTTTTCAGCCTTTTTACTGCGTGCCTCACCTCCTCTTTCAGCACTGGTAAGCGTGCAACTTCTCTTTTATCTTGTTCCTTCTTTAGCAGGGTGTTGTTAGGCTTGATTGGGAAGTACTCAGTCCACCTCTCCATAACTGCTGCTTTCTCTGTGAGCAGCTCCCCATCCTTGTCTTCGATGACAGTCAGTTGGTTCTGCTTTTTCTTGGATAGAGTCTTAAGTGTGCTGTAGGCTTCTTTGCTGTTACCTTCCTTCATTCCTTTCTCGATCTTCTCGCACTGTTGGGAGATCCATTGCTCTTTTGCTTCTTTCATCTTCGATCGGACCATCTTGTTGGCACATCTGTACTGTTCTGCTGCCTCCGGGGTCATGTGTCTGGCCCCTTTAAGAGCTTTACGCTTGTCACAGAGGTCTCGGATAGCATTGGAGACCCAGGGGCATTTCTTCTTCCTGTCTCTGCCCAGTACCTCTTCTGCTGTTTCCAGAATAGCATCCCTAAAACCTCCAGCCAGCTCATTGATGTTGCTGTCCAGCACATTCAGTACTGCAAATCTTCCTCCCAGCTGAGCTTCAAAAGCTGAGGCTACTTTTGGATCCTGCAGCTTCTCTAGGTCAAACCTAATCCTTGGGCTTGCAACTGGACGTTTCCTTCTGAGCTTCAACTTCATGACCAATAGAACTAAGTCATGGTCACTGCCAATATCTGCTCCAGGGTATGTCCGAGTTCGTGCTTTGTTAATGCTGGATTTGAACTGGCAGGGTGTAAGGATGAAGTCAATCTGGTTATGGACAAGGCCATTTGGAGCATGCCAGGTCGTCCTCCTGGATAACTTGTGTGGGAAGAGTGTGTTAGCCAGTGTGAGGTTGTATCTATATGCAAATTCTAGCAATCTAAGTCCCCGATCATTTGTTTCTCCTGTGCTGAACCTTCCAACTGTTCCAGCCCACTGTTTATAAGAGTCAGGACCGACTTTCGCATTCCAATCTCCTTGCACGATGAGGATGTCTTTCTTTGGACTCTTCTGGATTATCTGTTCTAACTGTTCATTGAACTCTTCAACCTCTTCGTCACTGTGGTCGAGAGTGGGTGTGTAGGCCTCGATGATTGTGATGCTCTTGGGTTTGGCTGACACTCTCATTGAAATGATCCTGCTGGATATGGGTGTGCAGTTAATAATGCAACCCAGAAGTTCCTTTCGAACCATGAAGGCGACTCCATGTTTATGATTCCTCTCGTCCCCACTGTACCACATTTTATGCCCTTCTTCTGTTGTTATCTCTCCAAAGCCTGTCCATCGCACCTCACACAAGCCAATAATGTCCCAGCGGTAGTGTGACAGAGCCTGCTCAAGCTCCTTCAGCTTCCCACAGGCATGCAGGGTACGGACATTCCATGTACCAATGGTGACTTTTTCATTTGTCATTTTGAGAGCCGTCTTGGTCTTGGTCTTGGACTTGGACCCAGTGGCATACTTGACACTTCCATCCTGGGTACCACGGATGGAGAGCGTGGCCGTTGTTAACCCGGGCCTCGACCGATCCGGTATCATGGTTTGTCTTGTGTTTCTCATGTCTTTTCTGTGGGCTAAAGAAAGCTTGGTGGTGCCCATCTCCTCTCCAAGCATGACCACAGCCGAGATCCTCCAGTGTGGTGGCTCGCCTTGGTCACGAGCACGTGGCCGTTGTAGGTCGTGACGACCCCTTCCGCCCTGGCCGGTGCTTCCATAAGGAAGTCATATGCCCTGGGGTGCCGTGCTATCACCCCTCATGCGGCAGGTAGTACTGGGTTACATGGTACCAGTAGCAGGGAGGAAACCCTTGACCCTGACCTGACCCTGACCTGACCCTGACCTGAATTTATGTTACATCAGCATTTGAACCTTAACGTATATAATCATATAATCCGTTGTTACAATAAAAAATACTGTATGAGATGTTCAACCAATTTAACTGAATTAATGTAGAATTTTGTTTTTAATATTCAGAACTAGCCCTGGGCTCTTTTGGGTTAAACTTAAACTCAGGTCGATTCACCTGTCTTTATGGCGAAACTCCACAAACACCTTGGTTAAATATGTACATCTGAATTAATGAGGATTATTAAGACTGAATATCACTGAAATAACACTATCCCCATTACAGCATAAAAGTATATTTAAATTAACATCAATACAAAATAGTGTTGAATTAGCCTGTATATTATGAATTTATTAATAAACACTACTGGATATAAACAGTATTCAGCTCTGGAGGTTTGGGGGATTCCCAGTTCAGAATCAGGAAGGACTCATAAACATATACATACAAATAAACCTGAATACAATCAAGAGTAAGATGGATGATCACAAGCTATTAAGCCATTTGGGTAAAATATTGTCTGTAGTTTATAGAATAAAACATCAATGTTTATTTTACTCAAACATAAACCTATAAATAGCAAAATCAGAGAAACTGTATCAGAAACTGCATAGTTGGTCTTTTATTTCCAGAACTGTATATTAATCCAGGTGTACAGAATAAAATGAAGATAGTAACTTTTAAATTAATGTGAATGATCCTTAAACACAATCATGACATGAATATTGTCACTGTCCAGTGGAAAAGAAGTATCTCCAATACTGCAGCTTTACAATGGAAATCAATAGAATTTAAAGAGTGTAAACTAAAAAGTGTAGTAAACTAAAATAGTGAAAACTGTCAAAAATAGTCAAAAAAGATACTTGTTTCTCATTGGACAGTAATATGTCCTAGTTAAATATGTACAGTATATGTATGATCATAATACCCTTTGTTTGTTTTCTGTTAAACATAATTTAGATGTATACGATTCTAATACAAAGACGATTAGATAAGGTCAGCATTTTTTATACCTTTTTATAGTTTAATTCATGTTTTATCAGAATATCCAGTATGGAATTTATTCAGTGTAACTCAGTAATGCTTTCATATTAAATAATGAATAAGTTTATAGAATTAGAGAGAAACTCACCTCTGAAAAGATAACGATCAGATGTGTAAATATAAATATCAGAATTCTTCAGATCAGATAGCGAGAGAAACGCACCTCTGAAGGACTGCACCGCTGAGTTTTTAATGGGCACAGAGATCCACCTGTGTTTTCAGTGATCTACGGGAGCGCCTGTTGTTCTAGAAAGTTCTTAGGGGGCTGTGATCGAAACGGCTCCATACTTCCTCATTAGCAAGGGCGTTGGCTGGGTATGCAAAGATCCAGGGCTCAGCCCAGTTAATTGTGTGTTTATATATATATATATATATATATATATATATATATATATATATATATATATATATATATATATATAGTAAAATAATACAGGAAAAATCCTGCACCTAACAGCTGGGGTTATGCATAGGGCTCAGCCAGGATCTACTACTCACTCAACTAACAACAATAGCCAAAACCACCACAATCTGATACTGGCTCGACAAGAATCCAGAAGCACAGCCTAACACTATGTTCATGGTCCATTGCCTCAACTGCCAAGTAACAGACCTACCAAAAAATAACCTATGAACAAACAGAATCCCTCCTTAATCTAAGCTCACTTCCTTTAACTATGGCAACAATATATATATATATATATATATATATATATATATATATATATATATATATATATATATATATATATATATATATATTTTTTTTTTTTTTTTTTTTTTTTTTTTTTTTTCAACTTTTGGCATGTACTGTATATATATATATATATATATATATATATATATATATATATATATATATATATATATATATATATATATATATATGAAGGTCATTCAGTCGAAAAACAGAAAAATGTTATGATTTTAGTATCATAAAGTGCAGTCATGACAAAGACCCTCAAAAATGTTATACTGATGAAACTGGCACTCATCAGGACCGCCCCAGGGAAAAAAGCAAGAGTTCCCCCAGATAAGAGCACCTAACATTTGTGGAATTACAGTTAATCACAAAAAACAAATTATTACAATCCAGCTAAAGGTGACTTTACAACCTAAACATGTTACTCCACATTACATACTGAAAAAAATGATGCGTGCAATGTCCGAATTTACTGAATCTACTGAAAGCTCTTCTTACGATGGTGTCTTTTTATTAAAATAATGTAACTTTCTGTTTAATAGAGATTTTTGGTAGCAGTTAATATTAACGCTAGATAACCCAAACCCTCCCAGTCTGTTAGCAGAACAAGACATAGCCCCGAATACGTTTTTATTACAGTATATTGGTATTGTTGCAATTCATTGCTCTCATCACTGACCTCGCGTGTAAAGCCGCTGTTGTGCCGAATTCAGCACCCCTCTCTGGAGCACCGCCTCTCTCGGGAGCGCGCATCTACGTGTTCTTGATAAAAGCAGAGATAATTCTGCTTTTTCTGCGGTTTCATTTTGGGGGGTACAAATCCACCTATTTTTGATATTTTCCACCCATCCCTCTGGTTCGTACGCCAATGAATGGAGGAAATGCTGTGCTTTGATGGGAGGACAAAACTACCAAGTGTTAAGAGTTTAGAAATTTAACTCATTACTGTTGAAGATAGCTAATGCTAACTTTGCAGAGACAAAGATAGTCCCACTAATGGTGATCTAATTAGCAGTGTTTGTGTTGGTTTTTATGTATTTACTAAACACTACTTACTTCTTTCAGTTCTTGTAAGTTAATTAGTTTTAATTTACTGTAATCACTTTTCTTTGGTTCTCGTGTCTTATGATAAACTAAACACATACTAAACACATATGTAATGCACACATGCAGATATAATAGTTTTAAATGTGTTTAATTTTTGTATTTAGTGATATTTAATGTAAGGTACTTTATTTAAGATCATGCTAGAATAAACCCTGTAATACTGTTAATAATAACACTAACTCTTAAATTGGATGGTTTTCCCTGAATTTTGTAGTATTTGAAACCCGTTTTATCAGTGAATTGGGTTTACCTGAATTGTACTGTAACAATCTGGCCAACATACTCAACAGTACCCTAAAGAGTAAATAGGGAGCCAGAGATATTAGAGATATGTACAAAAACAAACTTAATTCTGTATTTTAAATAATACAACTACTGTTTGTTTTTTTGTTTTTAAGCATAAACAGCAAATGAAACAATGGATACTAATATATCTAAAACATATGGAATTATTTAGTAAACAAAACAGCCTTTTAATATTTTTTAATATTTGCTTTATATTTTAGATTCTTCAAAGTAGCACCTCTTGCTTAAATGACACGATTTTTTCAGACAGTTTTATGAGGTAGAGTCACCTGGAATTCAGGCTTTCAGTTAACAGCTGTGCTGAACTCATCAAGAGTTAATTACTTGAATTTCTTGTCTCTTAATGTGTTTGAAAGCATCAGTTGTAAAGTAGTGAAGAGGTAGAGTGACAGGTATACAGTGAATAGTGAATATTTGAGTAATGCTCTAATCCAGGTTATGCGAAGCAACTACTCAAATAAGTTAAGAATAAAAATTAAGGTCAGTTATTCCAAAAGAAGAATTTCAAGAATTTTAAAACTATCTTCAAGTGCAGTCAACGCAAAGACCATCAAAAACATTATAATGATGAAACTGGCACTCATCGGGACACCCGATTAAAGGAAGAGTGAGAGTTTCCTCTGTTGTACAGGATAAGTTCATCAAAGTTACCAACCTCAGAAACTACAAGTTAACAGCTCCCCAGATAAGAGCACCTAAATACTTCACAGAGTAAATTACTACATGATTCCTTATGTGTTCCTTCATAGTCTGGATCAATTTACTATTCATTTACTATGTAGAAAAAATATTTTAACTGGTAATGTATATATGAGTAGTAGAGCTGCGCCCTCTAGCGTTTACTGTGATATATTTGTGTGAGTTAATAAAAAAGGACACAAAAATCAACAGTGTTTGAACAGATAATTTATTTCCTATAATTTAACAACTGGCAGTGAGTTAGGAGCAGCACTGCAATAAAAAATAACTTATAATCTAAAGATTATAGAAGGAATTTAGTAATGCTAAAAACAATTTCACACTCAAATAAACAACATAAAATGGCACTTTAGATTAAATAAAAACAGTTTTACATAAAAAAAAAACAGGTGTGTGTTGGAGAGATGCTATGCTAATGCTAATCTTAGGCCAGAATGATATTTCTATCCTGTCTTCTTATTGGACAGGTTTGGGTTTGAGGTGAAAACACAGTTACTGCCAACAATAACAAAAATATGTGTTTTTTTATACAAATTTTAGTAAATTATTATTATACATAGCATATAATATAGAACACTTCTCATTTATACATTTAAAATTAATCCTAAAACGTATTTTACTGTTTACTTAGAAAAGATTGACATAATAAACTAACTAACTAAATAACGGAAAAGTTTACACAATCAAAAAATAAATAAAAAAAGTGTATGTCAGTTTGGGACAGTTTTAACATGATCAAATAAAAAAAACGCAAATATGAACATTATTTACTTACATTATTTGCTTTGGTTCACAAAGCAGTGAACTAAAAATACTCAATTTTGGATTTTGTCAAAAATGTATATGTAGCCATATATTCACACAGCAGATTAGCCACGCCCACCCAACCTATACTGCAGATAAAACACGCCCATGGGATTTATGTATCCGATTAGCTACGCCCATCCAATCTACACAACGTCTGGACACGCCCATTACATTTATATAGTAGATTAGCCATTCCCTCTTGAATGAGGTGCCATACACCACAGCCAATCAGAACAGGGGTCGTTCACATCTACTTCAGTATTAATTTACATTATTTAATGTAGGAAAATAAATAAAAAGGTGTCCAAAATTTTGATTGGTCCTATATTTTTTAAATCTACTCATATGTTAAACTAGACCACATAAGCCACGCCCCTTCAACCTATACTGTAGAAAAATATTCTTCCCAAAATAATAATAATAATAATAATATATTAATAAAAATAATATTCAACAGATTAGCCATGCCCATTTAACATATAGAGCAAATTAGCCACGCCCACGCAACATATTCTGCAGATTAACCACGCCCACTACGCCACTCCTTCTTGAACGAGGTTTCATACAGGACAGCCAATCAGAACAGGGATATATATATATATATATATATATATATATATATATACTTTGCATATATGAGTCTTAAAGTAACAGTAACACAAAAAAAAACATTTTAAATGCTAATTTATTAAGTTTAATTCTAAGAAATAAAACTATATTGATCGTGTAAAAATAAATGAGAAAAAAAAAAGAAGCACTATAAGTGACCCTAGGAAATAAGACACAGGTAAAGGTGGAATACAGGCTTTTTAAACAGGGCGTGGTCCTGTTCAAGCCGCTTCAGGTGGAGGTGTGTTACTCTAGCCTCCCCGTAGACGGAGGGTCAGGTAAATGATGCTTCCGTTGGTGACGTTGTAGTCCTTCAGCTTCCTCCCCGCCTCCATCTGTCGGCCGTTGTGGATGAGGCGCTGCTGGTCCTCAGGAACTCCATCCTTGTTGTAGATCTTTCTCTGCAGCTGAACCACCGTCTCCTCCTCGCCCACGTCGTACGTCTTATTCTGACCCTTCTCGTTCTTCACGATCACCTGGGTCACCGCCAGCAAGCGGAGCAGCAGCATGAGGGCGGAGCCGTGGCTCAGGCCAAAGCTGCTCAGGGGTGCGGAGTCGTTGTCCAGGGTCGTAGGTCGTATGTCATTGGCGTTGGCGGTGGAGAGCCGAACTCGCTCGACCGGCTCGCCGAAACTCTGAGCCACCGCCCGCCTCAGCTCCCCCACCGTCGCCCCGGTGCTCACCCGCACCACCCGCCCCTCTCCACTAACCAGCTTCACCGTCAGCTCCATCACTGCCACCTACTGACCTGGAGGAACAAATACAACACATTAATAATAAGTAAATGATGTGTTGGTTGATTGATGCTGCAGTTGGTCAGCAGGTTTAGGTTCAGCAACAGTATGTGCTGAAAGAATGAGGTCAGCTGACTACCTGAATATACTGAATATAGAGCAGGTTATTCCATCAATGGATTTATTTTTTCTTCCCTGATAAACACGGCCATATTCCAAGATGACAATGTCAGGATTCATAGATTCAAAGTCCACTAAATCATAGAAAATGAGTAAAAATAGATGTTACTTTGACTCAGTGGCTTTAGTCCTACTGTTTTTCCAGTGTTTTTGCAGTGGGTGGAGCCAAGTTACTGTTTTATTGGTTTATAAAGTTATTCATTGACTGGTTTATGGTCTTTTCTGATGGATAACAGCTCTCAAATTGTGTTTATATTGTTATGAACAACAAAACGTTTTTAAAAATAAAGAAAACTCATGATTTCCAGGATCTGAATTGGTTGATTAACACTTAAATGCCTTAAGTTGTTCAATTTTCACTTCTGTATAAATAGTTCTGACATTATTTGGTGGCATAAATAGATTTTTTTAAGTGTTAAACTAGCAGAACAGCGACAGGGAGTTTTAACTGAACAGGGAGTTTTTCTTTCTAAGTGAAAGGAAAGTTTCAAGTATGTGGATGAGAACCGGACAGAAACTGCAGATAAAAGGAGGGAACCAATAAAGGGATGAAAGAAGCAGAAAGGGAGTGAGGGCACCTGCTCATGGTGAAGGTCACTTCATTGTAATCCTATTATTGACTCAGTGCACGAATAAATATAATATAATATTTTTTAGAACCGATGTATATATACCTTAACCTTAAAATAAACAGAGAAAAACTCACTTTTATCTACCTTAAAACAATTATTTTATTTCAATTACTGCTATTTTATAATTAGCATTTGGAAAAGCCTGGTTTCAACATACACCTGGGTCCATTCACCATCCAGACTCCATGTTTTAGGAATAGGGGAATTTTCACAATTGCCTTGGTTTAATATAAACAACTAAATTCTACAGAGATTTTAAAGATTTTAATTATCACTGAATTAACACTATCCCCTTTACAGGATAATAGAAGTATCTTCAAATTAACATCAATACAAAATAGCGTTGAATTAGCCTGTATAGAATTTAACTGGACACAAAAGACTGTTCAGCTCTGGAAGGTTTGGGGGAATTCCAGTTCAGATTAACCCTGAATAGAATCTCGATTGGCTCACTGCCGTCCAATGAAAAATGAATAATTCCAAAAGCAGCAGCTTTACAGGAGAGATATAAAACTTTATCAACTATCAATGGATGTCAAAGTAAAAAGAGTTTATTTTAGGTCATTTTGGAGAATTTCTATTGGTTCATTCATCAAAAAAATATTGACAGTGTAAGGAACAGATTGTCTGTTCTAATTATGTAGTAAATTAAAACAGTCAAAAATTAACATACTCCTTTTTCATTGGACAGCAATGATATGTATATAAAAAAACACAGCCTCCTCTGTGTTATTTTTTTCCCTCTATGTAGTCAGAGTCCTGGTTATATCTGTACAGTACATCTATATTTATAGTACAATTTGTTTGTTTTTTGTTACAAAAAATATAATTTTTAATTTATGAAATTCTAATTAAAAGATGATTACATTAGATCAGCATTTTCACAGATTTATAGTTTAATTAATTTTTTTATCAGAATATTCAGCAGCTACAGGAGTTTATTCACTGTAACTCTATAATCCTCTCATATTAAGTTATGAATAAGTTTATAGAATTATAGAGAGTAACTCACCGCTGAGAGGTTGATGATGAGATGATGAGATAACGAGATGATGAGATGTGAGGATAAATATCAGAATTCTTCAGATCTTCCAGAAACTTCTGAAGCTTCAGATTAGGATGCTGAACTCCAGCTGAGCTCTCTAACTCTGCGGCCCGTTAAAAACTACTGCACAAGCCCCGCCCCCCGGAACACCACAGCCAATAGGAGCAGAGCACGGCTCGCCCAGGGCAATCTGATTTTCGTTTCTCGTTCTGCGCGCGAGCTTTCGGTTTCCATTCAGCGCGCGGGCAGTGAGCGGCGGTGACGTCACCGCAAAAGTTCACAACAAGGAATTCATCCATCCATCCATCTATTCATCCGTTCTATCTATCTATCT
Organism: Astyanax mexicanus; assembly: GCF_023375975.1. Classification (NCBI taxonomy): domain Eukaryota; kingdom Metazoa; phylum Chordata; class Actinopteri; order Characiformes; family Acestrorhamphidae; genus Astyanax; species Astyanax mexicanus. The sequence continues at coordinate 9,267,322 of NC_064429.1, forward strand.
ATCCATCTATCTATCTATCTGTCTGTCTGTCTGTCTGTCTGTTTATATCTGTCTCTCTGTCTATCAATGTCTGTCTGTCTGTATCTATCTATCTAATAATTATTAAACTACTTCTCAATGTATTAGAATACACTTTTATATTAGTTATATTGATATATATATATATAAATATTTTTTTAAATAATGTTTTACCCCACAATGATCACATTTTACATTTTAAAATTCTTAAAATAATATATAGAAATTATTACAGTTATTACTTTTCTATTTGTAAATTGCTGACGTTGTACTTTTCAAAATAATGTCCTTAAAAATGATACTGATTAATTATTTTATAATGATTTATTTGATCTGATATGCTCTGTATGAAAAGCTCAGTATGAGTGTAAATGGGAGGAGCAGAGTGAGTTTGTTGCTGAATGAAACCTGAAGCTTCCAGAGAAAAAGTGCAAGTCAGTCCTGAGGCCTGAGGCCGTGATGATTCCAGAAACATCTCCAAAATCCCCTTCTCCCAGCTCTGATCACCAGACACTCATTATCCATTTATACACTAACACACCACTTCACTGAGTGCACCGGTGATATATGGACAAAAGTAATGGGACACCTGCTTAATCACTGACTGTTTCTTCTGAAAAGTATTGGATGGAGCTCCATCATTCCAGAGAACACAGGTCCACTGCTCAATACTGAGAGCTTTATACCCAATGCCTTTTTAGCCTGCTGTATTAAGGTAGGCTGGTAGAAATAATAGGTAGGCAGTCTCCTAGGATATGTTTAAATGTAAAATATCTGAAATGTAAAAAATTAGATTGGGTCTACTGAAGAAAGTAATGATTCCTAGAATGCACTCTCCACTAGACACTGTTTTTGTCCTGTACAAAACACACTTAAACCAGGGTTTCTCAACCATTGGGCCACAGACTACCAGCGGGCCACCGTCTCTTCCTCAGGGGTAGTTCTTGTGGGCCATTGTTTGTTCTCATTATAAGCAGGTGGGCTGCGACGTGGAAAAAGCTCAGCATCTCTGGTCTAAGCTGTTGAATCAGTGCACCTGTGTGGGTCTTAAAATATGGATTGTTGTCTAATGAGCATTAACATGTGGTGAGTCGAGTGAACAACTTTGGAGGCGTTAAGGCTGCCCTTAAATTAAAGCCAAGTCTTGGACTACATACCATTTGGAATAATGAAAAAAAAAAATAGTCCATGATTAGGCTTAGTTGCTATATGGGTGTATACAGTGCAGTGAAAAAGTGTTTGCCCCCATTTTTTTAAGCCATTCAGGGATGGGCTTGTTGTGTGCTTTGGGTCATTGTCCTGCTGCAGAACCCAAGTACACCTGAGCTTGAGGTCACTAACAGATGGACGGATTCTGATTCTCCTTCAGGATTGTCTGGTAAACAGCAGAATACCTAGTTCCATCTATTACAGCAAGTTGTCCAGATCCTGAAGCAACAAAGCAGCCCCAGACTATCACACTACCACTACATTTTACGTTCAGTATGCAAACTTCCAAAAAGTTCCACTTTTGTCTCTTTCTTATTATTGAATCATTAACTCTAACCTTAAAGGTCACCTTCCGTCGTTTTTTCTTTCATTTTAAAATGTCTAGTTGTGGTCTCTAGTATGAATGAATGACATGTGAGCCGTTTTTGTAAAAAAAAAGTGCTCAGGTGTCTCTGTATAGCTCTTTTTTAATGGACTGTTTTAGGGGTGTGTCCAAAATGACCGGAATCCAGCTTTGCTCATGAATATTCATACATGCAAACAGCATGCAAATATCTCTCCTCTGATTGGCTAGGAGCACTGCGACGCCCCTCCACCGCTCTGCCGCTCACTGCCTCCCACCTCTTAACTGATGAGCGGTGATGTTGCGTCGCTTCAGCTCCGCCTCTGGGAGTTTCTCGAGCCAAGGTGGGCTGGTCTGTGAGTTTCTGCCTACGTAGGCAGAAAGATAATTCAAAATTCACCCGTTTTTCGGAGGGGGGGAGGGGGGATTTCTTTGCTTAGCTCCTGCAGACAATGGGGGCTGCAAAACAGTTTAATGTGCAGGTGTACACATTCAACTCGGAGAGACCTACTGTATTCCACAAAAAACAAGAAAAATCGGATTTTCACGGAAGGTGACCTTTAACTGAGGAGAGGGAGACCTGCAGTTCTTTAAATGTTGTTCTGGGTTCTTTTGGGATCTTCTGGATGAGTTTTTCATGCCCTTTAAGAGAAATTTGGGCGGCAGCCAGTCACTCCTGGGAAGGTTCACCAGTGTTCCGTGTTTTCTCCATTAGTGAATAATATTAGTCCCAAAGATTTCGAAATTACAATATAACCTTTTCCAGACTGATAAATGATCAATTACTTTGTTTTTCATCTGTTTTTAAATTTCTTTAGATCAGGGTATAATAATGTGCTGCTTTTTAATGAGATGTTTTATCTGCTTCATGTTGTCAGACAGATTCTATTTAAATGATTTCTTGATTCTGCAGGTCTGGTAGGAATCAGGCCTGGTTGTGGGTAGTAGTGAAATTAAACTCTTTCCAAAAATTTAAGCTTTAAAGCTTTCCAAAAAGTGTGATTCATCACAGTTAATTAATGGGGGGAACAAACACTTTTTCACACAGGGCAAGATTGGTTTGGATATTTTTTCCTCTTAATAAAAGAAATCATCATTTAAAAAAGTGTTTTTTTATATATATATATATATATTTACTTAGGTCATATTTGTCTGTTTGCAAAAACAAAAGAAATCTGGGGCAAATACTTTTTCACGACACTGTATATATTTTTCTCTGTATTAATAACACATTTACATGAAAAAGATAGTCTAGACTAGCCTTTAATGGTCAGATTGTTGAAGCTGCTAAACTAACTGGTTTTCAAGATCATGATCAGCATAAGGTATGCAGCATTTGATGCTGGTCAACTAGTTTGGTCAGGTTGAACATGTTTGAAGACAATCTAAACCATCAAATGCAGATTAAAACACATTAAGTTTATGATCTGCTTGTGTCTGGTTAACAGAGTGTGAATCTACCTCCACCATATTAAACCCTTTATTGCAGACCTTTGATTTAATTATTTAATACGAAATGACACAAAAATAAACAGAATTTAAAGAAAGCTATAATTTAATGAATGAAAGTAAGTGAGGAAGAAACATCAATTACAGATCTTCACAGTATGGTTTAAAGCTAACAGAGGCAGAACTGCACATCGAATTAATACATGATGACAGAATATCAATTCAAATGTTTATAGAAAACAAAACATTATTGCTAAAAGCAGTGGAAGACGTTCCAGGTGTGTATTGTGGAGCGATGCTATGCTAAGCTAAGCTAAACTACATAATATTACAACACAACCAATAAAATGATAAATGCTAAATGTAGGCCAGATTGATTCTTTAACCCAAAAGTAAGGATTACCAAACAGGAATGTATACCATTTGTGGCCGCTCTATTTCTAGAAACCTCGGGTTTGGGATTACGGAACTGTTATTGCCAGCAATAACATAATAGGCGCTGTTAAGAGCAAAACAAACAGAAATATTTGCTACATAATCAAAAAAATAAAAAAATAATAAAGCAGTAAAGCAGTAGTCAATGGCAATAGATTTGATAGCTGGAGACCATTTAGATCCCAGAAGGACTACAAGACGGATGCAGTGCTGGTTCATTGGATGCAGATGTTTTTTTTTTAAGGCAGTGAGTATTATTTGAGTTAGGTAAAATGATCCAGACTAGTGCCGGCTAACACTAGTACTGTTATGCTTCAACAACATGTTAACAAGTACTGTTATTAATCACAGTGGTGACAGGAAAACAGAATAAAAACTGGATTTTTGTTAATCTATATTGACTTCATTTAGCTAGGAATGTGATTATAGTGTATGTTGCAACTGCTAAAGTTCTTCTTGTTGGTTCTGTGTCCTCTACTTGGCAATCCATGTGAGCTTGGCACTTCAGGAATATGTGGCGTGTTTTGAGATTGAACTTTGGTTGCTATTTCAAACGTTTACAATGTCATTTAGTATATATATTGTTTCTTTAAAGGTACAGTAACACAAAAATAATTTCTTTGATTTTTAATTAAGTTTAATAAATTAATGCCAAGGGATTCAAATATATTAAAATATTAGATATTAGCCCTTTTAACATGGTGTGGTCCAGTTTAACCCTTTAAACATGTCCAGCTAGCCTCCTCGTAGACGAAGGGTCATATGAATAGTGCTGCCTGACTGGATGTTGTAGTCCTTCAGCGTTCCGCTGTCCAGCTGTTTACCACCGCAGACAAGGCGCATCTGGTCAATGGGGGTCCTCTCCTTGTTGTAGACCTTTGTCTTCAGCTCGTCCACCGTCTCCTCCTCGCTCACGTCGTAGGTCTTCGTCTGGCCCTTCTCGTTTCTTACGAACACCTGGAACAACTTTCGGACCAGCAGCATGACGGTGGAGCCGTGGCTCAGGCCAAAGCTGCTCAGGAAGGCGGAGTTGTTGTCCAGGATGGTGCGCTGGAGCCCGTTGGTGGCGAGACGTATGCTGGACAGAGTCTCGTTAAGGGTCTGAGCGACCACGTGCTTCAGCTCGCCCACCGTGGCGCCGGGGCTCACCCGCACCGAGTGGCACTCTCCCGTCATCAGCTTCACAGACAGATCCATCACCGCCTCCTAAAGACCTGCAGGAGATAAACGACAGATTATTATACAGAGAACGACACTGATTAAAACATAGACTGTGTATAGCTGGACAGAGCATCGTCTCTCAAAAGTGAATCCACCACAGGTCGGGCGCCCCCTGCTGTTCCGTTGCAGAAAGCTGTGTAACCCCACCCATTCCCATAGGTTTCAATGGCAAAACGACAACTTTCAATCACGTTTTTTCCCCAATATACTGTAATTCTACCTCCATTAAAAATAATGGAAAATGGAAAATCCAGATGAGAATTCCCTACGTCACACATTCCCGAGGCCTTTCCCTGACTGCTGCTGTTTTTAGTAACCCTTGCAGTGCTGAATAAACTCTTACTATGTTTAAATAGTGTTGAATTAACCCTTACAGTGCTGAAGTAACTCTTACAGTGCCGAATTAACTCATACAGTGTTAAATGGGTGCCAAATTAGCCCCTACAGTGCTGAATTACCCCTACCGTGCTAAATTAACTATATTATAGATATTCAGCAGCTTACAGTAAACCTGATTCTAACTGATTTATTGTGTATAGTAGTTAATAATATAATAATGAATAAGTGTATAGAGATAGAGAGTTACTCACCGCCGAGAGGATGATGAGATGATGAGTTAATGAGATGATGAGTTGTGAGAATATAAATATCAGAATTCTTCAGATCTTAAGAAACTCCTGGATCTGCAGCTCCTCTGTATCTCACTGCTCAGCTGCTGCTCTGCGGCCCGTATTAATAACACTAACAAAGCCCCGCCCCCTGAAACACCACAGCCAATAGGAGGAGAGCCCGTGCATCTGATTTTCGTTTCCCCTTCTACTCGCGAGCTTTCGGTTTCCATTCAGCCTGTTGTTTGTACAATGTCTTATTTCATCTGTACACAATAGTTTATACTCACACATTAATCAATAAATCAATTATTTATAAGTTTCATGAACTAGTATATCATTATTTTCTGGAAAATAGAAAATTATAATAATAATAATAATAATAATAATAATTATTAAAATATTTTTTTCAGCATGATTTATTAACGTCACATTTAGTTTATACACTTTTAAACATATTACTCTGTCTGTTAAATATTATAAATAAGTATATATACCTTCTCACAACTTCTGATTTAATGTTTTAGTTTAGTTCTTTATTTATTGTCTACATTGTAGAATAATATGAACAGCTTAAAACCATTAACTGTACTGTATATATACTGTAATTTATTTATTTTTGCCCTTTTTTAATTGCATGTAACTCAATTAGTTACTCAGCATTAAAACTGATTCTGCACTTTGGATTTACCTGCAATAGCAAAGAACAAAAAGTTTCTGTTTCCATTCTTTAGTCCGGAAGGAGGAGAAAAACAAACTGAACTGAATGGAAAAAAATAAAAGCAGTGATCAGGTGGAGGGGAATTCCGGATGAGAATTCCCTACGTCACACATTCCTGAAGCCTTTCCCTGACTACTGCTGTTTTTATTGTTTTTTAAAGTCTTACGTAACATTACCTGCAGTTTAAAATGCTGAAGATTCATAAATTATTTGACTACCAGAAGATGACTAATATATATACTCATATATAAATTCACAGGATCACATAAAACAGTCTTTGTAAAACAGCTCAGAGATCATGTTTAGATTTTATTTTTAGATCCGCCCTGTTTGATCACATTCCTCACATTGATGACTCAGGAGCTCAGGTAACAGTATTAGTTTTATTTCATGATAAACAAAAGCTGTAAAAACTATGGGACCGGGATTAAGCCTAGTCTTGGACTACACAGAATTTTAAATGGAGATTTCCTATTAAAATAAAAGGTTATTCTAAAATTAGGGTTAATTCCTGTCTTAAAGTTTTGTGATTAAAGAAACCAAGTGAAGACATCTTTTAACCCAAAAACTGACTCTTCTTATATTTTTACAAGATGATTAACTGGCTAAAATATTGGCTGAGTTTGTCAGGCCTGTGACTGTACTGTGTCAGACCAATCAACACTCTTAACCTGTACAATATTTTAGAAATATGACCTATACAATATTTTAGAAATATAACCTATACAATATTTTAGAGCAAAATTGTCAGTGTTCTATACTATATATTTAAGGGTTCCTTCTAGAATTCTACTTCTCTAACTTACTCTAACTTACCCACCTCATCCCCAACTACCCACCTCATCTCTAACTTCCTAACTCATCCCCAACTACCCACCTCATCTCTAACTTCCTAACTCATCCCCAACTACCCACCTCATCTCTAACTTCCTAACTCATCCCCAACTACCCACCTCATCTCTAACTTCCTAACTCATCCCCAACTACCCACCTCATCTCTAACTTCCTGACTCATCCCCAACTACCCACCTCATCTCTAACTTCCTAACTCATCCCCAACTACCCACCTCATCTCTAACTTCCTAACTCATCCCCAACTACCCACCTCATCTCTAACTTCCTAACTCATCCCCAACTTTCCACCTCACCTGTGTGGGTCTCAGAATAAGGTTTGTTGTTCAATGATCATTAACCTGTGTTGTTCGAGTGTGTTACGTGCAACGAGTGCACGTGTGTTTTTTCTATTTGCTCCCTCCCCTGTGTCTCTCTCTCTCTCGCTCTCTCTCTGTCTCTCTGTAAGGTTACGTTAATGGAGAGAGGTGATTGGCTGAGCACCAATGAAGATCCTCCTCCAGCTTGGCTGCAGCTGCCAATCACACTCTGCGCTGAGACAGGAAGAGGCGGGCCTTACAGTGTAAGAGGAGCCTGAGGGGAGCCGCATGGCACGCAGCAGCATGGAGCGGTGTGAGCGCGTCCGAGGCGGCAGATACAAACGCTGGTTGTGAGAGTGAGAGGGATTTAAGAGTGTGTGCATCTGAGTGAGTGTGTTTGCTGCCCAGTTAATGTTGAGGTAGTCCTGTTGAACAGTTGTGCTGTGAGTTTGTTCATTCTGATCCTGTGTAGATCCTTTGTTGCACTCTAGTCCAATTGTGCTGAGTTTATTGATTCTGATCCTATGTATACGGTGGCCGAGAAAGCCCAGCGCAGTGCAAATTGAAAAGCGCTGCAAAAGCACAAAACACATCCATCAAAATTACAACACAGGCGCAGCAAATAGAAAAACGCGCTGCAAATAGAAAAACGCGCTGCAAATAGAACCACAACACAACGGAAGTGAGTCACAACACAACGGAATTTTCCCGGGGGACCTTAAAAGATGCTGTACCAGCTGTATACAAAGGACAATAAGTGGCAAACAAGCTTCTGAAAAGTAAGTTATGTTTATTACCTGTGATTACCACGGTTGTGTGCATATTATTAAAAGTTCTGCTTCACAAAACGCCTTGTTTGCCACTTATTGTCCTTTGTACACATAGTGAAGTCCGAGACGTTACTGAAGACGCAGCTTAGCTGGTACAGTATCTTTTAAGGTCCCCCGGGAAAATTCCGTTGTGTTGTGACTCACTTCCGTTGTGTTGTGGTTCTATTTGCAGCGCGTTTTTCTAGTTGCAGCGCGTTTTTCTAGTTGCAGCGCGTTTTTCTAGTTGCTGCGCCTGTGTTGTAATTTTGATGGATGTGTTTTGTGCTTTTGCAGCGCTTTTCAATTTGCACTGCGTTGGGCTTTCTCGGCCACCGTATATGTATACTTAAATCTACACTCTAGCTCTTAATTCTAAACTTTGGTAACAACTCACATTGTTTTGAGCACACTAATTATTGTACCTCACTTCTGTTTGTCTACTGTGTGGACAGGTAAGATGGGCGCCCTACATTTACACACACGCAGGAGCACTTTTGTTTAAACACACTAGGTTAGGGGCGGGTGCTACTTCTGTATTTTGGTTAGTTTAGTTTTTTGGTTAGGCAGTTTAGTTTGGTTTTATTATTTTCTTTTCGTTAGCACCGTCCTTTAGTCCACCTTTTAGATATTACACTTTCTGTTGATTCATTTTCTCTACGATACACTTTCTAGTTTTGTTATCAACATACTTAATTGCTTTATTCTTTTTATATTCAGTTTATTCACTTATTTTCTGATCCATTGTATATTTGTGTTTTATACTTTGACTTTTGTAATAAATTTCCTTTTGTTTTACCGCCAATTGTTGTCCTCCCACTTCCTCCTAATCACATGCATTAATGTTACTCCTCCTCACCCCTAGACAAAAGGGGAGGAGCATAACAGAGTGAATAACTTTGGAGGCGTTAAGTCTGCCCTTGAATTAGTGTTGAAGCTGGTGAGCTAACTGGTTATCAAGTTCATGATCAGCATTTGATGCTGGTCAACTAGTTTAATCAGGTTGAACGATCTAAACCATCAAATGCAGATAAAAACATATTAAGTTTCTGATCAGCTTGTGTTCAAAACATCAGTCTCATTATTTACATCATTTTACTGAGTGTTAAAATACCTCCACCATATTAAACCCTTTATTCCAGACCTTTAATTTAATGATTTAATAAGAAATGACACAAAAAAATAAACAGTTTAAAGAAAGATATAATTTATTGAATGAAAGTAAGTTATGAAGAAACATCAATTACAGATTTTCACAGTATGTTTTAAAGCGAACAGAAACCGAACTGCACATAGAAGCAATACATTCTAATAGTATATACATTTAAATGTTTATAGGAAACAAAACATTAATGCTAAAAGCAGTGGAAGACATTCCAGGTATGTACTGTGCAGCGATGCTATGCTAAGCTAAGGTACATAATATTACACAACACAAACAATAAAATAATAGACACTTATTGAAGGCCAGATTATTTAACCCAAAAGTAAGAATTACCCAACAGGAATGTATACTATTTCTGGCCGCTCTATTTCTGAAAAGCTTGGGATTGGGATTACGGAACTGTTATTGCCAGCAATAACTTAAATGGCGCTGTTGAGAGCGAAACAAACAGAAATATTTGCTACATCATCAAAAATAATAATAATAAAGCAGTAAAGCAGTATTTAATGGCAATGTGTTTGATAGATGGAGACCATTTAGATCCCAGAAGGACTACAATACGGTTGCAGTGCTGGTTCATTGGATGCAGATGTTTTTTTTTAAGGCAGTGAGTATTATTTGAGTTAGATAAAGTGGTCCAGACTAGTGCTGCTGGCTTACACTAGTATTGTTATGCTACAACAACATGTTAAGGACTGGAATTTGGACTGATTTTAGCTAGGAATGTGATTATACTGTATGTTGCAAGTGCAAAAGTTCTTCATGTAGGTTCTGTGTCCTCTACTTGGCAATCCATGTGAGCTTCGCACTTCAGGAATATGTGGCGTGTTTTGAGATTGAACTTTGGTTGCTATTTCAAATGTTTACAATGTCGTTTAGTATATATTTATTGTTTCTTTAATGGTACAGTAACACAAATAATAAAAAATAATGTATTTGACCATTCATTAAGTTAATAAATTAATGCCACTGAATGGGACTGAATATATATTATATTTTTGTAAAATAATAAAATAATAAAATAACGTAATAAAACCCCAAATACGCCCCAGACAGAAAAAAAATAACAGGCAAAATGTTGGATATTAGCCCTTTTAACGTGGTGTGGTCCGGTTTAACCCTGTGAACATGCTCAGCTAGCCTCCCCGCAGACGCAGCAACATCTGAATCATGCTCCCTGACTGGATGTTGTAGTTCTTCAGCGTTCCGCTGTCCAGCTGTTGGTCATTGCAGACAAGGCGCATCTGGTCAGTGGGGGTCCTCTCCTTGTTGTAGATCTTCTTCTTGAGCTCGTCCACCGTCTCATCCTCGCTCACGTCGTAGGTCTTCGTCTGGCCCTTCTCGTTTCTTACGAACACCTGGAACAACTTTCGGACCAGCAGCATGACGGTGGAGCCGTTGCTCAGGCCTAAGCTGCTCAGGAAGGCGGAGTTGTTGTCCAGGATGGTGCGCTGGAGCCCGTTGGTGGCGAGACGTATGCTGGACAGAGTCTCGTTAAAGGTCTGAGCGACCGCGTGCTTCAGCTCGCCCACCGTGGCGCCGGGGCTCACCCGCACCGAGCGGCACTCTCCTGTCATCAGCTTCACAGACAGATCCATCACCGCCTCCTAAAGACCTGCAAGAGATAAACGACGATTATTATTCAGAGGACGACACTGTTTAAACTAACAGCTGGATTATAAAGGCTGGTTTATAGTCAGTCAGTGCGTTGTCTACAGTGCCCTACACCACTGTGCACGTTTATAATTGTGCATTCATGTGTCTGCATCACTCTGTGGTTTAGGGGTGGGCGGACTGATTTAAAATATAGATAGTATCGATACTAACGCTGGTATTGGGAACCTCTCACTTCACTCATGATCAAATAGCCCCTCCCCTTAACCCTTATCTCCTTACACTGTCTTACACTGTTAAATAAACTCTTACAGGTAAGAAGTGTTAAGTTACAGTGGTGAATCACAGTGCTGAACTAACTCACTTACAGTATTCAATAGACACTTACAGTGTTGCTAAATAAGTGTTTATTAAACAAGTTTACTCTAATAGAGCGAAATGTCCTCATATATTGTTGAAGTAGTGTTATTTTAACTCTTAAAGTGCTAAATTCGTATTAAATTAACTCTTAAAGTGCTAAATGTGTGTTGAATTTACTTATATAGTGTTTAATTAACTATTTAACTGCTAAATTAGTCTAGGTTTTGACTTAAATACACAGTCATCAGTAAACACTGTGATAAGTTTCTGTTTCCATTCTTTAGTACCAGAGGAGAAAAACAAACAGAACTGAAGGAAAAAAAAAGAATAGCAGTGATCAGGTGACGGGGAAATCCAGATACAAATTCCCCACATCACACATTCCCGAGGCCTTTCCCTGCCTGCTTCTGTATTTTAGTTAATCTTGCAGTGCTGAATTAACTCCTAAATTTTTTTATTAGTGTTGATTGGACCCCTACAGTGCCAAATTAACCCTTACAGTGCTGAATTACCTCTCACAGCCTTTAAAGAGTGTTGAATTAAACAATACAGTGCTGACTTAACCCTTGCAGCATGGAATGAACTCTAACAGCACCAACTTATTAACTCTTGTGGTGTTAATAAGTGCTAAGTTAACCCATAGTGCTGAATTAAAACTTACAGTACTGAATTAATGCTTACAGCTCTGAATAAACTCTTGCAGTGTTAAGTCAGTGCTGAATTAACCCTTAAAGCACCAGTTTAGCTCTTACTGTTAAATTAACTCTTACTTTGCTAAATTAGCCCTTACAATGTTTAAAGTGTTTTTTATTAGCAGAAATAACTCTTAAGATTGCTGAACTAACCCTAATAATGCTGCATTAACAGTGTTGAATGAGTGCTAAATTAACATTTACAGCGTTAAATTAACAGAAATAATGCTGAATAAACTGTTAAAGTGTTGAATTAGAGCTGATATTCAGCAGCTCACAGTAAACTCCTGATTATAACTGATTTATTCTGTATAGAATTGTAAATAATGAATAAGTGTATAGAGATAGAGAGAGTAACTCACCGCTGAGAGGATGATGAGATGATGAGTTGTGAGAATATAAATATCAGAATTCTTCAGATCTTCAGAAACTCCTGGATCTGCAGCTCCTCTGTATCTCACTGCTCAGCTGCTGCTCTGCGGCCCGTATTAAAAACACTAACAAAGCCCCGCCCCCTGAAACACCACAGCCAATAGGAGGAGAGCTCTGCTCGGCCCGTGCATTTGTTTTTCATTTTCCCTGCTGCGCGCGAGCTTTCGGTTTCCATTCAGCCTGTTGTTTGTACAGTGTCTTATTTCATCTGTACACAATAATTTAAACTCACACATTACTCAATAAATCAATTATTTATAAGTTTCATGAACTCGTATATCATTATTTTCTGGAAAATAGAAAATTATAATAATAATTATAATTATTAAATGACTTATTAACATCACATTTGTTTTATACACTTTTAAACATATTTCTGTCTCTTAAATGTTATAAATAATTATTTAGACCTTCTCATGCCTTCTGATTTAATGTTTTTGTTTAGTGCTTTATTTATTTTCTACATTGTAGAATAATATTAACAGCTTAAAACCATTAACTGTACTGTATATATACTGTTATTTATTTATTTTTGCCATTTTTTATTGCATGTAACTCAATTAGTTACTCAGCATTAAAACAGATTCTGCACTTTGGATTTACCTGCAATAGCAAAGAACAAAAAGTTTCTGTTTCCATTCTTTAGTCCGGAAGGAGGAGAAAAACAAACTGAACTGAATGGAACATAAAAAATAATAGCAGTGATCAGGTGGAGGGGAAATGCAGATACAAATTCCCTATGTCACACATTCCTGAAGCCTTTCCCTGCCTGCTGCTGTTTTTAGTGGTTATTAAAGTCTTACATAACATTACCTGCAGTTTAATGCTGAAGATTTATTAATAAATTGACTACCAAAAGATATATATATATATATATAAATTCGTAAGATTATAGGTCTTTATATAACAGCTCAGAGATCATGTTTAGATGTTGTTATTTTTAGATCCACCCTGTTTGATCACATTCCTCACATTGATGACTCTAAAGATCAGGTAACAGTAGTAGTTTTATTTCCTGATAAGTGAAAGCTGTAAACACTATGGGACTTTTTACCTGACCGGGACTAAGCCTAGTCTTGGACTACACAGAATTTTAATGAAGATTTTCTATTGAAATATAAGGTTATTCAAAAATTTGGGTTAATTCCTGTCTTAAAGTTCTGTGATTAAAGAAACTAAGTGCAGTCATCTTTTAAACTGACTCTTCTCATAATTTTTACAAGATGATTAACTGGCTAAAATATATATAATAACCTTATAATATTTTGAAAAAAGGTGGCATTTACGTCTTGGTAGCTCTGCGGTTAGCAGCTAATGCTAATACTGCTGCACCCAGCCTTAGTGCTGGAGAAACTTCACAGAAAACTAACCCTTAGACAAAATATTGGAACTCTATGGTTGCTGTAAATAAATGGAAGCACTTTACTTACCCAAATAAACAGTTTTCAGGAGAAAAACTGTGTAGATTAACATCCAGCGCTCGTTTCACTTTAAAATATATTTTTTTAAAGAATTACAGTTTTGTTTACTTAGACACTTCCCCCAGCTTCCCCATTAGAAGGAAAAACATGGCAACACCCTTGCTTACTTTGATGTAGGGACCCTTACTAGTGTCGCATAATGCGCCTTATAATCCGGTGCTCTTTATATATGAAAAAAGACCAGAAAATAGACATTCATTGATAGTGAGCCTTATAGTCAGAAAATACATTATTTATTTCCATATGTACCAACTTTGTACCAACTTTGCATATATTTTTAGTATTTGCAGACTCAGAAGTCAGCATGTTGCAGCATGGCAGATCGCTCCTCTCTCTTTGGAAGTGGGATATTTCCTGTGAGGAGAAACAGAACAGAACTTCTTCTTATAACAATAAATGAAAAATCAGATGAAGGTACTGAATGTTTAGTTACACAGCACCACCTAGTGGTGCAAGCAACAATTGCATAACCTTTCTACATAAACCACAATTAATAATATAATTATTCAAAACAGCTCTATAGTTCTTATCAGTGCTGGGCAGTAAGATAAACAAACTTTAGCTCCTACTAAAAAAAAAAAACATTAGACTCTACATTTTATGTCAACAGTTTTTCTGAATTGTTCTAAGTTACCAATTTTGCAGGAGATGCAAGACCTGAAGACCTGAAAACACTGGAGTATTCTTTAAACCCTAACAGTAGTTGGCGCTACTACTGCTGTTTAAGAGGCAAATGAAAGGTGGGCTTAATGTAACATGATTCTTAAACACAGGGGTAATAACTAATTAATCTATCTTATCAGCTCCATTGATCTTATTATAGGACACTGTGTGGTTGTATAATAATTACAGACTGTTTTTGTGCACAGTGTGTGCAACAGTGACCATGAGGCGTTTAAAAACTCCAGCAGCACTGCTGTATCTGATTCACTCGTACCTTCAGCACAGCACACATTGAGTGCTGAGAATAATGACTCACCATCCAAATAATAATAATAATAATAATAATATATTATTTTATATATATTAATATATATAATGCAATAAGTGCCAGTGGTGACAAATTCAGGACTAAAATATCAGCCCTGTTGCTCTACTTAATGCCTACAGTAACCCAGATCAGGTATTTTATCTATGTATGATGTAATTGTAAGTCGGCTAGCATTAGTGCTAGCAGAGATGTTAACATGGAAGGCTTTTAGACATTGCATTTTGCCTTATTCTTACCTGGAGGAGCTACAAAATAGTCTTCCACTGTGTTCTTAGAGAGCTGAAGGAGCTCCTCAGCACGGTCTCCTTCCGTAACGGTGTCTTCTCTCAGATATAAAGCTCTGGTAACAAAAGAAATCCAATGCACAACACAAGAGAGTTAAAAAAAACTGAATTCTAGAGCAGAACAACTAATGCTAATGCAATGGGAAAATAAAGGAAAAACTCGCTCACCTGTCTTCCAGCACAGAGTCCATTGGCTCCACACCGTCTGTGTCGACCACGTGAAGCTGGTCTGCAAACCGGATGGCTTTCTCCAGACAGACAATGCCCTCCTGATTACCGAAGTCTACAAGAGCGAGTCTCTCCAGCTTATCCACCAGGTCCAGTGAGACTTTCGTTGGCTGCAGAAAAGATCTCAGAATATTTGGCATTCATCCTGGAGTACAGTTATGTTATAACTAGGCTTTTCACGATAAATATTCATTTTTTGGACGATATTTTATCACAGAAATAATAGTAATAAACAATATTACTTATTTTAAGCCCATTTAATTAATTGCACTACTGAGTGGAGCTATTTGCAATATTTCTCAAGCCGTTTTTGTACATTTGCACATGTGTGTGAGCAATGGATGTAACTTACATTTGCTGAATGAACTAATTAGAAGTGGTGTCCACAAACATTTGAAGATATATTGTGTATCAGCATACACAGCCATAAGTATAGTTTTAATAGAGAAAACATATTGTCGCTGTCTATTTTCATCGATTTTTAGTTTGCTACATAATTTAAACACAAACTGTCCCTTACATTGTGTTGAAATGTATTAATGAACGGACCAATTTCTCCAAACTGACCTGAAATAAACTCTTTTTACGTTGACTTCCATTGACAATTAGAAAAGTTTTAGCTCTCTCCTGTAAAATTGCTATTTTGCATCCATGTTTTTTATAGCACAGCGACGATATACAGTTATACAGTGCGAGGGTTTGGGTGATGTGTGGAAAGAAACTTACTGGGGGAAGTTGACTCTCGGCTACTGGCTCCCAGGTGGGAAACTGGGGGACCTAGGGAAGAACAAGAGCTATAGTTAGTTCAAAAACACAGCAAAAACAATTGTACCATTGTACTAGATGTCGAAGATTGACTATTGTGCCTTATGTCGGCATACTGCTGAATAAGCATTCACATTAATTGCTAGGACATTATAATTATAATTGCAATTGTTGGTTAGTGGTATTGTGTTTTTTCCACTGTTTTATTGTGACACAGGGTGCCCAAAGTGAATTGCCCATAAATAAATAAAGTTGATTCAATTCAATTCAGTTCAATTCAGTCTCTAACAACAATCAGCATTTCCTTCACTTCCAAAAATACGATACAGTTCACTGTAACAACTGATTGTCAAAGAATTGTAAAAAAAAAAAAAAAAAAAAAAACTACTTTTTTTCCTTTTTAAAGCAACAGTAAATTTGGATATTTGGGGATTTAGACCTCTGGTAAAGGGTCTCAGTAAGTTCTCAGAGCCTCAGTTTAAATATTAGGGCTCTCAGAATTCTACCAATGAAGTGTGGAGTAAAAATAATGATTTCTTTGCATGGGTAACACTATGCCCCTATCTCTAGCATTATGGACTGTTTTAACAACTTAACAAAACTACGTACCCATTATCATGTTTCAATACACCACAAGTCCATTTCACACCAGAGTTCTCCTTTAAAAAAAATACTTAAACACCTACTAATCACATTTTTAACAGACCACTTGTTATTTTACTCAAGTCTGTCTCTCGTGCTTAATACATGTCTGATTAATTAATCACTTGATCAATAAAATACAAAAATTTACCACAATTCCAGGCCTACACACATAAGTTAATGTTACATGACATGTAAGTTTGCTAGGCTACCACATTAAACAGACCAGACAAGAACACAGAATAATAAATTAAAAAGTATTAAATTAATACAATCATTTATTAAATAAAAAAGAGAGTATAGTAGTCTAAAATTTAGCTGAAAAGATGTGTTAAAGTTTTATGATAAAATATTATACAATTATTAAAATAAGCATTGTGTACAGTATCTTAAGTTAACATTATTAAACATATTTAATCTAACAGAACCCTCAAATTAACCTGAAATACTCTTTACCTTTGAATTATGAGAAGAACTACTACTCGAGCTCCGGCTCGACTCCAGCCGGCACCTGACAGCTCTCCTGCCCGCCGTCCTGACTCCATGTGCGTGTAGCTCCGATACTCCACACCGAGGTTCCGCAGGCCTCAGCGGGGCAGTTGTGTGTAAGCTCCGTGCTGTAGCGCTACATTTACACCGCGCCGCTGTTTCTCTGTAATTCTGTGTGGAGATACGAGCTAATAACAGACTTTTCTGAATATTTACAGCAGATAAATAGATTAATCTGCTCCATCTGTCTGAAGAGGGGTGGAACATGTTGGTACAGCCGGTCAGAGAGACACTCAAAGCCGGTTAGAGGTTGCAGTGAAGCGGCGCTGCGGGGGGGGGTGGGAGCTCAGCTGGCCGGCTGAAGGTTGATATACCCCGGGGTGGGAGGTGCTGTCGAAGCCCGGATAGCTCAGTCGGTAGAGCATCAGACTTTTAATCTGAGGGTCCAGGGTTCAAGTCCCTGTTCGGGCGGTATCGTTTTTGGGTTTTTAACTCCAAAAAACGTGATATAATCCTGGCTAGTCTTTGTTTAAAGCATGGAAATGATAGAAACTCTTTAAATATAGAGAAAGAGGGAAGCTTAAATTCAGTGTTTTTTCATTATTTTAAATTTTCTGCATTGTAGATTAATACTAAAGTCATCCAAACTATGAAGATAATTATTAATTTAAATGTAATTATTTGTTTAAAAAAAACGTTTTGCATTTTTCAAAGTAGCTTCTTGCTACTCTTGCATAGATGACAGATTTACTTTCTCTTCTACTTTATGTATGTAAAATAATTAAGTAATGAAGGTCAGTCAATCCAAAACATTTAAAAACTTTGAAAGTTTCCACAAATGCAGTCGCAAAGACCATCAAAACTCTTATGATGAAATTGGCACTCATCAGGATCGCCCCAGGAAAGGAAGAGCAAGAGTCACCCCTATTGGGTAACATAATGCTAACACAAACATTAACATTATGGAAATGTTAAAAGTTACATTTCCAAAAATACAAGTACAAGTAGTTGATAGGATGAACTTTCATTAAAAAAATCCTCCAGATTAAATTTACTTTAAAAGTTAAGAGGAAAACGTTGTCTTGATTTTTTTTTAAGTAAATCCAACTATATACTGTATGTATATGTATATACAGCTCTGGAAAAAAATAAGAGACCACTTCAGTTTCTGAATCAGTTTCTCTGATTTTGCTATTTATAGGTTTATGTTTGAGTAAAATGAACATTGTTGTTTTATTCTATAAACTACAGACAACATTTCTCCCAAATTCCAAATAAAAATATTGTCACTTAGAGCATTTATTTGCAGAAAATGAGAAATGACTGAAATAACAAAAAAAGATGCAGAGCTTTGGACCTCAAATAATATAAATAAAGAAAACAAGTTCATATTCATAAAGTTTTAAGAGTTCAGAAATCAATATTTGATGGAATAACCCTGGTATTTAATCACAGTTTTAAACATGCATCTTGACATGTTCTCCTCCACCAGTCTTACACACTGCTTTTGGATAACTTTATGCTGCTTTACTCCTGGTGCAACAATTCAAGCAGTTCAGTTTGGTTTGATGGCTTGTGATCATCCATCTTCCTCTTGATTATATTCCAGAGGTTTTCAGTTTGGTAAAATGAAAGAAACTCATCATTTTTAAGTGGTCTCTTATTTTTTTTCCAGAGCTGTACATTTTGCTATGCTTTTCATGCTGACCAGCAGATGGTAGTATTCTGGTATAAAAGTTCCTCCCTCTCTGACAGACTCATCCATCTGATGGTCCTGATGCTGGAGATCATCTCCATCATCTGAAACACATCCACTCCACCAGATACCTGTCTATCAGATCAGTCCTCCAGCAGAAGTGGAGGCTGATGACCTCCGGTCGGTTCTGCTTTCTTAATGAAGCTGCCCACTGTGCTCAAACTCTGGGGTTTATACCGGCCAATCACAGAGCACGAACCACGCATGTTAATCCAATCAGATTGCAGGATTATGGGTGTATGATTCATGCAGGTATGATCAGAGATGTGTGGGAGGACACAGGCCTGCAAATAGAAGTCCAGATTTGGTTAGGCTCACTGACGCTGTACCTGATGAGGACATCTGACTGATGAGTGATGGAGGAGCAAGAGTGTGTGGACAAGATTTATATGCATTTATTTAGAGAAATATCACTGCTTGCAAAATAAATATATATATACAGCTCTGGAAAAAAATGACCACTTAAAAATGAGTTTCTTTGATTTTACCAAATTGAAAACCTCTGGAATATAATCAAGAGGAAGATGGATGACCACAAACCATCAAACCAAACTGAACTGCTTGATTTTTTGCACCAGGAGTAAAGCAGCAGAAAGTTATCCAAAAGCAGTGTGTAAGACTGGTGGAGGAGAACATGATGCCAAGATGCATGATTAAAACTGTGATTAAAAAACAGAGTTATTCCACCAAATATTGATTTCATTATGCATAATAAACAGGGCTATACATTGCTATATAATTTTATAAATATATTTATAACCATGTTTTAATGATTTATGAATGCATTACAATATGTTATGAGTATATTTATAGAGTCTAATAGACATGACATTCCTAGAAAGTGTTACAACTTGAATTTGGGAGAAATGTTAGTCAGTAGTTCAGAGAATAAAATAACAATGTTTATTTTACTCAAATATATACCTATAAATAGCAAAACCAGATAAACTGATTATTTTAAAGTGATATATTATTATTTTATAGTGGTATATCTTTTAAATATGATGAATAATCAAAAAAGTTTTTGTTAAAAATAAATTTTGAGGCATCTTATGGTACAGTATTTTCACAATGAGCCTTATAGACCTATAAATCTAAAAATAATCTATATAAAAAAAGAATACATCAGGTAAAATCTGCCCTCGGTGTCTCGGGTTTGTGGAACGTCTCCATCGCTGCACTCTGTTGTCATGGCTGTGGATTAAGGAGACTGTGAGCAGGTCCAGCTCTCCTCCTCCATGTTAATGAGAGCAGTGTTAGCTTAGCTAAAGGGCTCTTCAGGCTACGCTAATGCAGTGCTATGTGTTGAGGAGTGAGCGCACATAAACAGCCAGCAGAAGAACATAAAATAGTACACCAGATTTAGCCTGATACGGCCTGTATTTACATAAATGCAGAGTATGCTCTGTATCTTCAATAAAAAATACAATATAATATTATTACTTGAGTTATTTTTAGGATACTGTGCTTTTTGGTACTTATAACTTTAAAAAAATACTGCATTTTAATTATTTTGACTTTTCATCATAGTTTTAAGACTTCAGACCACAAAGACATTTTGGGCTCTATTTTACACTCTGTACAAGGCACGTCATGATGCTCATTGCTATCTTACACCCCACTATCAGACTATTTTCACCCCTTTCACTTGCATCATTTAAATAGCAACAGTACTTTTGAATACATATATATACACTGATGGGCGTAGTGGTCTGGAAATGAGTTCCAGGTGTGTTCAGGTAAATTTCTGGTGTATTGCTATCTTAGCAACAAAAAAACACAGGTGCGCCACTGACTGGTTTGAACCTTGACAGCAGTAAGACATTTATTGTTATCTTGGCAACGTGCAATGTTTTTATTTTTAAAGAAAATGTATCATATTAAAAAAGCCTGGTGGCATATTAGTGGTTTTATATAGTGACAAACACAACAGCTACTGAAGTTACAGTTAAACTCAGTACAATACAATACTTAAATAGGAAAAGCCTTAAAATCTACCCTAAGATATTTTAATACAGTAAAAAAAAAAAAAAGCTCTAGTCTGCAAGACCCAAACCACACTAAACTACTATTACTGCATCCCTCCCATAAATACAGGAAAATACCTGCATAAAATAGGCATTATTAAAAGCTTAGTCTTAAGGAGAATAAAAAAATGCTTAATCCTGATTAATCACATAATTCTCTTGTGATTAATCTGATTACTTTTTTAAATCAATTGGCAAAAATAGATTTATAATAATAAAGACAAGGCTTTACTGAAATTAAATTTTATTCTCATTTCAAAATTCAAGAAACGCAGGATCAATCCTAGAAAATAAATCATCAAAAAATCATCTGACAATAAATACTGAACATGACATTCATGAGAACGGAGAACAATCACTTCAAATCAAAGTGCAGGTAATACACTGTATAAAAAAATCATTTAGCAGCTTTGAAAAAATCAATCAATATAAAATAAATAAAACTAATTCAGTAGTGTATATTCAGCAGGTTGTTGGGCTACAGTGTACAACCAGTAGAACAGTAACTCTTTATATGATTTATATACTTTAGGGAGTGTTACACAGAAGTCTTTTAATCCAGCATCTGCAGCCCGCAGTCCACATTTCTGTATAATCTGAATGCCTGTACAGGTGTGTTCAGAGTAGAGATCTGCTAGTGTGGCATTTCAGAGAAGATTTTTCTTTATAGTGAGTTTGGCCTAGACCTGGGTGATATATCGGACATCCAGTGCATTTAACTCCGTGACTAATGAGTATTTTTAATTCTAGAAATACTGAACTTGTGAAGGTGGGCAGTGGAACTGACTGTTCAGGAATTTACCAGAGTATGGGGATAGATTGTATAGTGAATACACAATTATGATTGTAATCAGAGTTTTTATATTCATAGTAATTTATGATGCTTAGTGAGGTAGCGATATATATTTCTTTGAGTGGGAGGGGACTCATGCTAGTATGTTTGTGGTTTAAATCAGATTATAATATAAACTATTTATGTATTAATGACATTGACTTGTTCATTTTTGTCAGTGACAAATGTATTTTTTTATTTTATAAACTAATTCTTCATTGATTTATGCTAAAATCAGATGCTTAATAATACTGCAATAATTCTTAAAGCTATAACTGATTGTCTAAATAGTCTAACATCCTATTCCATCTTTTTATCTACTTGTTTGAAGTTCTAACTGATTTTAAACAGCTAAACCACACTTTTAATTAATTTAAAACAATTATTTGACTCTCCTATTGTGATTTTTCACATACTAATGTGAATTATTCATTATTACATTTTCTCACTGATCTAATCACAAATTATGCACCCTATTTCTAATCAAAAATGTGGATCATGTAAAGGGACTTCCAGATACAGGACTAGTGAACCCAGCTAAAGCAAAGCAGTAGAAATACTACTACTGCTATTGATTAGGTTTCTCTTATGTGTGAAAGTGTGCAATTATACACCATTCATCGACCGGATCGGACTGGAGCGTACTGGTGAATCAGAGTCATGTTACTGCAGCAGGAGGACGTCGTCTTCACGCTCCTGGGAAGGGACGCAGGACATCAGTCGGTAAAGCTCTGTGTCCCGGTACTCTCTCTCACCGTCATCGCCGCCGCAGGGGTTTATACACACATACAGCCATGATGAGCATCGCCAGCAGGAGTATAGACAGAACACTGATGAACAGAACTGAAAAAGGAGAAAGGAAAACAATGAAGGGCATCTGACAATACAATAAATTACAATACAATAAATCACATGACAATTTTCTGCAATACTTCACAGCATCTGTGTTACTGAAGAGGATAAAATACTCCTAAATAATCAAATACCAGGAATTATGGATTTATTGGTGTCAGTTTTACAGCAGTTACAGAGGCACTAATGCCCCTGATTTTACTGACTCCACCCTCAACTCAAATTTTAAAAAGGCTAAAAAAAAATGGGAAAGGTAGTTTGAGAGGGGAACTGGGTGATGTATGGGTTTAGAGCAGTGTGCCTCTGACAAGTAGTGGGATGCAGATGGTTGGACGTCAGCGGGGGGTGGGGGGGGTATTATTGATTGGCTGATTTGCATATTGTGATTTGTGGCGTAGCACAGTACACAAACAAATCATCCTCGTCTATAACACAGTTGAACCTGAGAGGACGCTGCAGAGGTGGAAATGACTGCAATAAAAGCGTTTTAGTTTTAAGGTCAGGAAACGTTTACAAAAATGTAAGCAGGACTGGTAGGTTTTATTACTGCAAAGGAACACATTTCAGCTATTAATTCAAATTATAGCACCAATAGCATGACTCTACATATCGATAGTGTATTACAAATTAAAACGATACCTATGATATATCGCAGTATCAATATTATGTCCAACTCCTACATGTAAACATAGAACAAGTGAAAGTTAGACTAGTTTCTGATGGTAGCTGGCTTTGGATGGTGTTATCTGGTTAAACAGGTTAACCAGATAACATTGGTTAGTCAGAATGACCAGAATTATATATTTGTGATTTGTGAAGTGATCAGAATAGTGTGAGTTATGTTTTATTCTGGAAGAAGTAAGTAAAAGGCTGATGAAGCTTAATAATACTGGTTACTGGATCTAAGCTGGTCAATTTCTGCTACCAGATCAGTGGTGATACAATAGTACAATCGTGGATGGAGGTAATTAAGGTGGATGGATGCATTTAAGGTGGATGGATGCATTTAAGGTGGATGGAGGTGAGAATAAAGGGTTCTGCATACTTGGTCCAGAATCCAGGCTAATGTCTACCAGCCAGCTGTATTAAGTCTGAGTTTACTGAGAGGCTCTATATATTTTAAAGCTGGTCTACCACTGATTGGAATTGTCCGTTCCACCTTAAATATCGCAGCAGCTGCAGCACTAGAGCTAATTCAGGCTCGTGCAGTAATATAAACACGTTTACTCACCTAAATTCTGGCTCTTTAGCACCTCGTACGGCCTGTCGTTGGACCTGAGCTCTCCTGGTTCTGCGGAACCGGCCGCGCAAAGCGACAGAAGCAGCAGCAGCAGCCCGAACCCCGCAGAACCGAACCGCCGCCCCGCCATCACCGCGCGCAGCATTATTACAGCGGTAGCAGGAGGGTGCTGCGCATGCGCACTGCATCCGCCCTGCTGAGAGCGGTCCTAGCGCCGCCGCTTTCCAACACAAACAAAATCCAGCACTGCTATCTCATTATTTTGAGATACTAAAATAATGATCTTATCTCATAATAACGACTTACTATCTCAAAATACAGACTTACTAAAAACAGTGAAAAATGAAATAGTATCTTAAAATAAAAAACTTTCTATCTCTAAATAATGAAATTGTGTCTAAAAAAAAATACTTACTATCTCAAAATAATGACTTACGCTCTCAAAAAAATGATAGTATCTCAAAATAATGATTTACTGTCCCAAAATAAGAAGATAGTATCTCAAAATTATCATATAGCAGTTTACTTAATAATAAGAATAAAAATGTGCTAGATTTTTTTCTTTTCATTTTAGGTGGTGGAAATGGGCTTTAATAATTTCAGATCTAAAACGTTTATTAGTAATAATATTTTAAGGTGTAAATTCTAAAAAAAAATCAGTCAAATTAACAAGTTGTTCCTAAAAATACAATTTCTTGATTTATGTTCTCTAGTAAATGATTTAACTTTTTTTTTTTTCAATTTTATCTCGTTTTCCTCCCCAGTTTAGAAGGCCAACCCACTCACTAGGGCTCCCCATTACTATTAATGCCCCAAATGCTAGTGGGGTGTGCCCTTTTTTAACAAGGTAGTCAATAACCTTATATTGCCCTGCAGTTATGGCAAAAAAATATATTTATATATATTGTGGCATTTGTGATGCTATTGCTGGGTTCCTTGCAAAGTTTTGTTATCAAGCCATTAGCACCACAACCATGCTAGTTGTTGGCCCTGCCTGGCATTAGCCATGTTTAATAGGGCCCATCACATCTAAAACTAAAGATAAGGCTTTGAGGAAGGTTTTCTTATTTTTCACTTTTTACTTTATTAAGGCTTATTAATAAACCAGTTTCTTTAAAACCTGTTAACACTTCTTGCTTCTTTCCAAGATGTCTGTCCCCTCCGTTAATCTCCGTAAAAGCATCTCTCACCAGTCCTTCTGCTTCTGCTTTTAAACTGATTTGTAGCTGATTTGTTCTCCATGCCGTTTGGACCACAGCTCTATTCATTGTGGTGGTAATTAACAGAACATGTATTGAGCTTGCCTCTCTTTTGTGTCTCCCTCCCTCCATCCCTCCCTCCTCTATCTCTGAACCTTAAATCCACCAACGCAGCAACATCCCCCCTCCCCTCCAAACCTCTAAAGCCTTTGATCCATTCTGTTCTTCCTGTAGAAGTGGCTGAATATGGACTAGCGTGGTCTCTTTCATATTCTCTGACCCCCATACCTGAGACCACTGCGACCGGGGGCCCGGCGATGGCTGCAGTCTTTAATAAAACATCTCATTTAAGCGCTTGACACAATGTGCTTCTCACCCAATGCAAATCAACATTGTGATTAAAGGAGAGCATTGAAGCAGCCAGCGAAAAAACACACAGCCGATCAGAGCAGGAATATTCTACAGTGGATGCTCTCGGGTAGCTGAGCTAACTAGGCCACTAGACCACAGGTTCTTCTGGGTCAGCTAAAGCCCTTCGACCTAAATTA
This sequence comes from Astyanax mexicanus, assembly GCF_023375975.1. Classification (NCBI taxonomy): domain Eukaryota; kingdom Metazoa; phylum Chordata; class Actinopteri; order Characiformes; family Acestrorhamphidae; genus Astyanax; species Astyanax mexicanus. Next base: position 9,292,880 of record NC_064429.1, read on the forward strand.
TCTTCATTACTTTTAATGAGATTATGATTTTATGAGTTTGAACCTATTTGTCAGCATACAGACTCAATTTTTATTATCTTTTTCTTATTAACCCAGCCCACTCATTAGGACTCTCCCTATTACTAGTGATGCCACAACACCAGGAGGGTGAAGCCTACTAGCACATGCCTCCTCCGATACATGTGAAGTCAGACCGAGTAGCATCACAGCGCTAACGCTCGGAGGAAAGCGCAGCGACTCGGTTCTGATACATCAGCTCACAGACGCAGCCTTGTGCTGATCCACATCACCCTAGGAATGATGAGGGGAAATAGCGCCATCTACTGTACCCACCCAGAGAGAGCAAGACCAACTGTGCTCTCTCAGGGCTCCAGCAGTTGATGGCAAGCTGCATAAACGGGATTCAAACCGGCAATCTCCTAATCATAGTGGAACAGGATAAGTTCAACCGCCCCCCCTTGCTGACATCCAACCATCTGCGTCTCACCTCTATCAGAGAAACACTGCTCGGCCCAGTCAGCTCCACCCCTAAACCCATACATCACCCAGTGCACCTCCCAAACTATTCCTCCCTTTTTTTTTTTGCCTTTTTGAAATTTGAGCTGAGGATGAAGTCAGCTAAAATCAAGGGGTTTAGCTACCCTTTAACATTTTAAGTCAGGCAGGCCTAGAAGAGTAAATTTTGCTTACTGACTGGCTGCCACATTTTGTTAAAACTTTCTTCATTTGCTCTTAATTTTCAAATTGCTCTATCATTTATAATTAGCAACTGGTATCGCTAACAATGCTAACCTGGTAACACCAGGACATGTCTTTCGACTTTTTTTGGAAATGTTTTGTAATATTGTACAATTATCTGAATATTAAACAAATTATAATGGATTAGCTCATTATGATTTATGCAAAAATGCAAGCCTATTCACATAGTATCACTTTTGGACAATATCAAAATAGAACAATGCTAACGCTAATGTTTACAACAACAGTGCTAAAGCTAAGCTACCTAGGTACATTTCTTGTAGCAGCTAGCTGTTAACATGCCAGCTCTAGTTAGCTTCTCACAGCAGCTTTATAAACACGTTATAAAGAGAATAACAGTTTTTTCAACATATTTTTCATCTCAGTTGTTGATCTTTATTGTTACTTCAGACATTTATACAAGCAAGACTCTCGGTCACAACTTTACGATACCGTACATGTTATACGAAGAACGCATTTCTCATCAGAATCGAACATTCATAGCAAAGAGAATTGGAATTTGGTAACATCCTTAGCTGTTTTCTGAAAATCAGTATGAAAAGAAATGGACATGTCATGACTCTCGGCCGTAGAGTTTTCTCTCAGAGGGTTGTGCTCCTTTCCAGTCGGGCTTTAGTAGCATTTAATCATAAAATTATACAAACAGCTGCAGCACAACAGCTATATTTTCGATTTAAATATTCTCAATCATCTCTCCATCCTGCCCCACCCCTAAACCCATACATCACACAGTGCCCCTCCCAATTTCGTTTTTTTTTTTTTTAGCATTTTTCAAATTTGGGCTGGAGTCAGCCAAAAGCAGGGGGTTTAGTTACCTTTTAAATAACAATTCTTATTTTACAATGTTTTATTCACAATACATTCAAACAAGGCTAAAGCTAATGTTTGACCCTTTGCTGCTCTTTTATCAGAGTTTCTGTAATTTTCATAAATTTCAATGGAAAACTTATTTAATTTTTCTGTGGTAGCTAATTACACCTGTAGCTAAAAACGCTAGCTAGCTGGTACAGGTACTAAGCTGTACCATAACTTTTAGGATTTTACCTAAATCTTAGCATGGCTAATTGTTAGCTAACCACACAGAAAAAAAAGAAAATGTAAAAAAAAATCCCAATTCAGTTCAGAATCAACAATGGTTGCTCAGCTCATCAATAGTAGTAAAATCAGTAGTATTATACTGTTAATTAGCTATTCTATTTTTATGTATGTCATAATATTAATAATTATTAAGTCGTACATACAGTACTGTCCAATTTTTTAAGTGTGGAAATGTTTAATGGTGCTGGGATTTCTAAAAATTAAAATGATCAGCTGGTATTGCTAACAAAGCTAACAGCTAAGCTCTGAGACAATGCTAACAATGCTAATCTCGCCCATATTTAAAGTAAGGCCTTTTTTGGATGGATTTGCTAGAAAAAAAAGTGTTACAAATTACTGGCAAACGAGCTGTGGTAAACTTGAAATGTTTAAATTTAAAGTTTTTTTGAAAGTGTTTTTAAATACTGTTAAACTAAACTTTAATTCTTAGGGTGTGATTTCTGAGGTGAATCAAATACAGCACAGTGGCTGCTAGTTAGCTCTCTTAGCTAGTCTCTGTTTTACACAGTTGTTACAGTTTAATAAATCTTGTCTGTGCTGTAATTATTTGTATTAAAGTGATTAAATTCTACTAAAACTCAGCAGGAAGGATCCCTCTTTTTTTTCTCTGTGATAAATGTAATATATTATTATTTATGCTCAAGTCTCGTCAGGGAGTTTAAGAATTTCCAACAGTCTTCTTGTTAAAGAGTTAAAGTTCCCCAGAGGCACACTACCAGTACAGATGATTATGGTGTTTTAACATAGAATAGTAGAATAGCTAATGTTTTTTAGGCAGAGTTAAGGCAGAAAATCTTAAAGTTACACCAGAAAATCTCCACAACAAAACGTTCTCAAAGAAAAAAAACTCCCGTGATGAGGTATTCTCATTTGCATGATTCTTAGCAAATTGCCATTCTTGACTTTACTTACTACACTGACTTGAACTTGATAATGAGGAAAAAAAAGGAGTAAACTCTTTTATTATATATTAACCAAAGAATGAGACATCAACCATTTATCAACCATAATTCCATAGTTTGTTGGCCCATTTTCTTTTTTTTTTAGGTATTATATTTGATATTTTACGTTAGTGAGAAGTTTTTAATCCCATGTACTGCTTTTAAAAATATTACTCTTAACACTGATTTGGTTGCATGAACCACAGCAATGACTGGAACACGGTCTTCCCAAATCATCATCAAGTGGTTTTTTAGGCCGAAGGAGCAATAAGTAGCATTTTCCACAGCGCAATCAAAAGTTAATGCGGAAGAATAAAAGAATTTCGCTCAGTGATAATACAGAATTCTGTTGTTCAGAAAGCTGTTGGAAAATAGAATCTGTAATTTTGATTTTTATGTTGTTTCTTCAGTTAGAAAAATAAGATCTGCTCGGTACAGAAAACATCCCATCGCTGTTTGGCCCGAATTTGAAAGTAACCTCCTGTTCATGATTCCTTGGCGAATATCGCAACTGTTAAGTTGGACAAAAGATGCTACTTATTGCTTCTTTACTCAGAGGAGTCTGTGCACTCCCCCTCCTTTAGTGTGAAGGTTCTGGTTCTGGTTTTGGTTCCAGAGTGATTTGGGGTCAGGTTAAGGTACAGGAGTGAGTCCCAGTGTGTCCGTGTGAATGTCCGGCAGTGTCCTCTCGGGCCGCAGGCAAACAGCCAGGCGCTGAAATCAGAGAATGAAAAATTTTACATCAACCATCAACATCTACAATCAGAAATCACAGCTCAGATGTAGCTTTCAAATGTACTGTGGACACAACATTTTTAACATTTTCATGTCTATTTGAGAATGTCTCTAAAGTATTGGCCATGTTTAGAGCAAGAGATGGTTTAAACATCTGTAACAGAGTTAGCAAGTAGTGTTCTCCTGCAAGCGTGTTGAGCTGTATAGTGAGACTGGACAACATTGCTTATACCCTCTGGTGACTGGTTGCTTTTAACCTCGCTCCTCCAAGCCCATTTAAGTAAATAAAATGGAAAGGAAACTTTAACATACCTTATTTTTCGCACTATAAGATGCACCAGATTATAATTATTATCTGTAACTGTCTATTTTCTGGTCTATTATACAAAAGGCGCACCGGACTATAATTAATACTATAAATAAATACTATTTTATGCAACAATAGTATAAAATTTAGCAGGTCTTGCAGCTGGGTGGCGAGAACTGTAAAGTTAAACTACGCTAAGCTAAGCTAAGCTAAGTAAACAAAACTGTAATTTTTAACAAAAACATTTTCTTTTAAAGTCAAACGAGCACTGAATGTTAATGTTAAGTAAAGTGCTTCCGTTTATTTACAGGAAGCTTAGATTTCCAGATTTCCACTAAGGCTGGAACATTAGCATTAGTGACTAACCGATAGTGGGTAATGCTAATGCTGCTCCAGCAGTGCTAGTCAGGGTTAGCAGCAAGCTACAGACTGATAATATTCACCTCTGAACAGCGAAAGAGCTAGCGCAGTTAGTGGGTAATGCTAATACTGCTAGAGAACTAAACTGAAACTCCTGTATAATGCTGTACTTGAAGTGAAGTGAAGTGTCTTTACTGCTCCTTAATACCTGACTGGTAGAATTCATACATAAGGAGCACCGTATTATATATATTTTTTTAAATTAAAGCCTTTTAAGTGTACCTTATAGTGTGGTATGTTTTTTTTAAGAGAAAATTTTCTGAAGCTCCGCCCAGGTTTTTTTTTTTTTTTTACAATTACTGCAAATGCACTTTATAGGAGTTTATTTAAGTTATTTTCAAAAGGGAGTGGTGATGAAGGAATGGATGTACCTGTTTGAGGGAGCCGGGGGTCCACACCAGTTTGTAAACCATGTAAATGGGTATCCACATAAAGGAGGACATTCCAATGATGTAGCCCACAGTGATGCTCCAGTCAGGGAACTTGTAGTCAAACAGCGTGAGGGGTGAAGGGTTCAGCAGGGAGCTGATGATGATGTACTGAACGAGAAACAAGAAAAATCATTTTGTAAATGATTTGTAAATGCGAATAGAGTTTTTAATACATTTAAAGGATCGTACACACTAAAAAAACAGAGGTACAACATAAGAAATTTTTGCACTCAAAGGTACACTTTTCATAATTATACCCTCAAAGGTATAATATTGGTCTTTACAGGGTCAGATGTGTTTCTTCTGAGGTATAAAGTTTTTCCAAACAGCAGGAAGTACAGATTTGTACCATTTAAAAAGCCGAAGGGTACATTCTGTATTCTGTTTTGCTGTACTAATAAACAATATATATTTTAATTATACATTTTTTTGCCAAGATGGCAATAAACATCTAATTGTTGACTGTTGTCATGGTTTTAATCAGTCAGTGGGGCACCTCTCTTTTCCTCTGCCAAGGTAATAATACACCAGAAATGTACCTGAACACACCTCACTTCCAGACCACCACGGCCAGTGTAGATATTTTTAGAAGCTCTGTTGCTATTTTAACAAGGTGGGCAGAAGGTGTAAAAAAAAAATAAAAAGTTGGCGATGTGTAAGATAGCAATGAGCATTTCGACACACTTTGCACAGGGTGTACAGTAGCGATCGAAAATTTTGCTCTTTCCAAGCATTTCCTTCACATAATCTTTAGTCTATATTGTACAAGGTGCTGGATCAAGAACATTCAAGACCCTATTGAGGAACCTTCACGTTTCTAATCTGTAAATTATGGACCAGTTCCATTTTTCGTCTCCAAATGAACTCAGTGGCAGAACAGTGACGAATGCCCTCGACTCGCCAACTCGCCTCAACTTTCAAATAACCCCCAAACCCCCGTGGAGATAAAGAAGCAGGCCATTTATCACATCCAGAGAAGAAGAAAGAGCGGTGTGGAGAATCTGATGGAGGGAGTGCAGGGGGAAATGTCAGCTTTCGCTCGTCCGTAGATTAGTGGTTTGAGCGCGTGAGGCGGAGGGCAGGATATTGGGTTACGGAGGTGAATGGGATTGACATTTGTGCCGCTGTATTTTTGAAAAGGGTTGGGGGTTAAAAATGTGATTAGGGTGTCGTGAGGAGAAGGGAAGTGGAGGAAATGAGAAACTGAGGAGGTTTCACTACTAGTAGTTGTGAAACTTCTAAACTATGGCAGTTTTTACTTTTCCAGCAGAGGGTCAATAAAACACAAGCAGCCAACTCCACAACTCCACATCAGTGCTCTCAACACACCAACAAATCCTCCGATACTCACAGCTAGAAACGCCGGGCTGATCGCCACCCAGCACACCTTCCAGAACAGTCCGGGAGTGTAGCCCAGCATGGATTTGATGTCGTTGCTGAATCTGTTGATGCCTAAGAGAAAATAAAAACAAGATATTAAAGAAAGCTAACCTCGATAAACTCATCCATAGTAATACAGTAAATACAGGAATATATAAAGAGTTTATTTGCAAAAACAGATAAAGGTAGGTTTTTAAAGAACAACACCTGTCTGTCTTTTGATCGACCCATTTTAAAGCTTTAAAAGTGGTTCCTAAAATGTTATTTACTCTGATAAGCATGCATATAGAAGCAGAATCATACAAGAGATTGCAGAAGCAAAATCCACAAAAACAAAAGCAAAGACTGGCAAAATCCAAACGCAAATAATTTTCTAATTTCCTTCAAAGAATAATAATGTAACCAAGTATATTTAAAAATATTTTTTGGAAATCAAAATCCTTTAATTTCCCCAAAAATCGTTAGTTTATAATCTGGTTCACCTTATGTATGAATTCTTTTTCCCGTTCAGAGGTGAGTATTATTGGCCTGTAGCTTGCTGCTAACCCTGGCTATGTGGGGCTAGCACCAGTGGTTAGCTGCTAATGCTAAAGCCTTAGTAAAAATCTGGAAATCTAAGCTTACTGTAAATAAACGGAAGCGCTTTACTCACCCAAATAAACAGTTTTCAGGAGAGAAATCTGTGTAGATTAACATTCAAGCACTCGTTTGACTTTAAAATATTTTTTTTTTTAAAGAATTACAGCTTTCTTTACTTAGGTTAGCTTTACAGATCTAGCCACCCACGGTGAGACATCCTTGTTCCTTACTAGTGTTGCATAATGCACCTTATAATCCGGTGCGCCTTATATGTAAAAAATAGACCAGAAAATACACCTTCATTGATAGTTTATAATCCGATGCACTTTAAAATCTAAAAAAAGGTACACTTTTTTTTAAAGCATTTTTTTAGCTCCTTGAAGAAGCTCTGTTCTTCTTACTCGAAAAACCACAGGCTCCTCCAAGATCTCAAACATGCCTTAATGCTCTTACAGGAACATTACCTGTTACCTGAGGAACATTAGCCTACAATATTTGGATCCAGCTAAAAGGAACACTAATTAATCTCACACTGTTAAAACGACAAGATACTTGAGGAAATTCAATGTGTGGTGTCCATGGACCAGACTTCCTGGATTCTCATCATTTGTGCTTTGCTTACCATAGAACCAGGAAACAGCAGTGGCCTCCAGAAACACTACAGCAATTATAGATGAACCAACTCCAAACTCTTCAAGAAGTTTCACCACGTACGCTCCTCCCTAAACCAAAGAAACCCACATTTAGTGAACCCAGTAAATATGCATTAAGAACCCTAATTTATTGATTTATTGGGTTTACAGGACAGTTCCTTGTATAGAGGTACTTTGATATCAGTATAACATCACATTTCCACATTTCCACTGCTCCAAATGACTAATCCCACTGTTATTGTTGTAAACTTACTTTAGTAAGGGTGCTGAGAGAGCCCAAAAAGCACACAACCACCAATCCCAGAACAAACAGCTCTCGTCTGTGGGACAGGAAGTCTGGGTACTCGTCCATCACGGCGGTGATTATGGCCTCCAGACCACCGAACTGAAACACACAGAAATATGAGTGAAGATTAGTTACCAGAAATCACAAAATCACGAAAACATCAAAGATTTTTTGTTAAATTACAAATTTTCTACTGATATGGCCATGTGTGAAAGAATTTAAGTGGAACTGATTGAGTAAAATTCGCAGTATTTGTGTATGCTGTCATATTTGGACGCACCGTGCTGTCCAGCCCCAGCGTGATCATCATCACAAAGAAGATGATGGCGAAGAATGTGGAGCCCATCATGTTTGCAATGGCTTCTGGGTAGGTGATGAACAGAAGGCTTGGCCCTGCAATCAGAAAAGGAAACACAACAGGATTTTTTTTATCACTTCATAACTTGTTAATAAATGTTAGTACAGTTAGCTCATAATGACATAATGCAGATAAACTATTTAAAGATATTGACATAATGCTGCTTTGCAACAGTTAGCCACGTTAGATTATAATGCTAGCTACCAAGTTAGCTAAAAGTTTACATAGTTGGCATATAATGATATAATGCTTTATAATAGTTACCCAACTATTTTTTTTAAGGATTTCTCCTAATGCTAATCATGCCACCTGTTCAAGGATGAAATCGCTCCCTTTGGTAAAAACAGCCAATCAGCTTGCTCGTAAGCTGATTACTAGCAGAGCAAGTGGTGAAGCCCCCCCTTGATGTGGAGATAAGCGCAGGCGCAGTAGCCACAACAAGATGAAAAATAGATGTTTTTGTGTATTATTTGAATGCTACAAACTACATATATTTTTCTATCAGATTGTATCATTGATTTAAAATATGTTTCTGATATGGTAATCTATGGTTTGGTTTTCAGTATTTTGGTATCTTCCCCATTTAAATAGATAGGAAGCTGGTCTTGACTGGAAATAAGCGCCTGGTCGAGTTGCAAAGATGGACGCTGATAAGGACTTGAGTTAACTGAGCTGAGTTAACACCTAGCTGAGTGAACACCTAACTGAATTAGCTAATAAGAACATAATGCTGGTGTACATATACAGTATAAGCTGGGTTAGATAATAATGCCAGATAGCAAGTTAGCTAAAATTTTACATAGTTGCTAATAATTACATAATGCTGATACACAGCAGTTAGGTAAGTTAGCTACTAATAAAGCTATCTAAAAGTTAGTAGTAATGCTGATATGTAATAATTAGCAAAGTTAGCTGCTTGACTGAACCAAAAAAACGCTGTTTTAGCCATGTTTTCTTAGACTCTCACTTATTTAGGAGGATGTATTTGCTGAACCTTAAAACACATAGACAGTTTACATCATTCATATGTTATTATATGTTAATAGATATGATAAAATATCTTGTCAGACATTAGTCTACATATCATTAAACATCAAACCATAACACCCTATTTGTTCTTACCTTTGTTTTTGGCTACGTCCTCTACGTTGACGTGTCTCTGTTCAGCCATGTAGCCCAGAACAGTAAAAATCACAAATCCAGACACGAAGCTGGTCAAGCAGTTCACCAGACTCGTCACAATGGCGTCCCTATCACAGAGAGAGAAAACGGAGGCACAAGGGATTAAAACTGCTGTAAACGCAACACCACTGGAGCTCAACACGCTTGGAGGAGAACATTAACTGCTGATTCTGTAGCTAACAGCTAACAGACACCTGAACTCTCTCTCTATAAAAGAACACAGTAAAAGTTGGCAGCCTTGAGGGTGTTCATTTTGAAAACTCTGGGTATGAACCAGGTCAATGAGCACAGCTGCATGTTCTCATAACTTACATCATTCATTCATTTATTTCTCATCTAATTCATTCAAGGCGCCAAAAGCCGAGAGCCGCCATCCTCCTCTTCACGTGTCACCATCCCAGACAAGACCCATTAAACATGTTCTGATTCGCAGATGTTCAGCAGGGTCCAATTCAATTAGCTCCGACCCGGCCCTCGTCTGACCGTCGCTCAGCATCTTTCATTACGTTTCAGCCTGGAATTATTTGAGCGGGAAAACGTTGGGCGATGAATGCAGTTAGCTAAATGCTAATTCAGGCTAAATGCTTGGTTGTGCATATTTTAGACCAGAGCAGCCCTGAGACCATCCGCTTTGTTTATTGATTTTTTTTAAGTATTTGGCATATTTACAACATACATATGCTCATAACTTGCACAGTATAAATGCATAACCATGAATAAAGAATTAGTGATTAACTAATAATAATAATAATAGGCCAAAGAACAAAGGACGAAGTATTGCAAAGGCTAACAAACAACTAAAAATGGTTGTGTCAACTAAAACTAAATTTTTTGCCCATCATTCAAACATGCATCCTGTCTCTAATATTAAGAACAAATTATTATAACTAAATTATTTTAAAAATATGAGTTAGGAATTAAAAACCTTTCTCATTCTGGCTGTTTTGAGAAAATGGGGGTCCACATTGCTCAAAAATTTCTTGTAGACCCTTTAAGTGTGTGATTGATTTTTTTCTAATCCTACGCACTTTAAAACGGTTTAAATCCAGAAAGCATGTAAAGTTTCTTACAGTTTGTTGAACAGATGGAGGGACCAAATATTCACAAATATGGATTCAACTGAGCTAAATTTGTAGAATAGACTATTAAATATTGCATGGTACACATTTTTATTTTTATAATACTAAAACCAATAGTTTCAATTTTTAAAAAATAATTTATTTCTAGAGGGCGCCGGGTGATCCAGTGGTCTAAAGCGCTGCCACTATGATCAGGAGATTGTTGGTTCAAATCCCAGTCATGCAGCTTGCCATCAGCTGCCAGAGTCCTGAGAGAGCACAATTGTCCTTGCTCTCTCTGGGTGGGTACAGTAGATGACGCTCTTTCCCCTCATCACTCCTAGGGTGATGTGGATCAGCACAAGGCTGCGTCTGTGAGCTGATGTATCAGAACCGAGTCCCCCACCCACGTTCCCAATCACGAGTAATGCATGATCCGCGATCCAAAACATGTGCAGTCAGACTTCGCCTCTTTTCCAACTTCTATTTATGCAGCATCACTGTGTGGCCATACTGCTTTGAGGAACGCGGCAGATCTCCTTCTCTAAAACATCAGCTAACAGAAGCATGTTCAGGCCAGCATCAGTTTAGGTTTGAGGAGGAAAGAGAGCGCCACCTACTGTACCCACCCAGAGAGTGCATTGCCATTTAAGAGTGCTCTCTCAGGCTCCGGCTGCTGATGGCGAAGCAGCACGAGTAGTCGTAGCGACGTAGCGAGTCTGCTGGACCATTTGAAACACTACCGTTGTTGTAATCTTGAGTATCACAGAGTATTGATCTAAGAAATGGTGTACCTGTAGCAGTTATTGGTGAAGGGGTTGTAGCTGGAGAGAGCGAGCAGCACACCGAAGCCTGGACCCAGAGAGAAGAAGATCTGAGCGGCAGCGTCCACCCACACCTGCAAAGCATGATGGGAACATTTACATTTATAGCATTTGGCTGATACTTTTATCCAAAGCGTCTTACAAGGTTATTCCTGTTACAAAGGTGGACCAATGTAGTGTTAGGAGTCTTGCACAGCATTCAGTCACCCAGACAGGGAATTGAACCCCAGTCTCCCACATGATGAGGTAGCTCACTAGCCGGTAGTGGTGTTATCCACTGCGCCACACCAACCACCAACCACAAAGTGGTTATTTTTAAGTTATTTTTTAAACATAAACACCACTGTGAGGATGAGGACTTGGGAATGTCATTAAGAAATAAACATAGGATACAAAGCTAAAGTGCTAAAATGAGCTAATTTGTTAACATATTTGTGTTTGTCCCTATGTAGAAAATCAGCAACATGCTACTTTGCAGCGTCCTAGCTTTTATTCCCACTCATTGTAGAAAAAAAAGCCCCCAAAATGGGCTAGTTTGTTAGCACGTTCATATTTCTCCCAAAGTAGTAAATGGCCTCAAAACAGGCTTGCTGAAAGAATACTATCCAACAGACATATAAAATGGGCTACTATTTGTAACAACGTATAAAATAGCTCTAAACTCTAAACATGCTTGTTTGTTACATATTAACTTTTTTGACCCTTTTTTGTACAAAACAGCCAGATTGTACATTTTAGTATTTTTACAATGTAGAAAACTGCCCCTAAACTAATATTTTTTTTAACATTTAAACATTTATTCAAATGTTGAAAATAACCTTAAAGTTGATTAGTTTGTTGCATATACTATTTTTTCCCATGTATAAAGTAGCTGTAAAATTGGCTAGTGAAATTTGTTAGCAATGTAAAAAAAAACAACCTTAATTGTGCATATTAAACATTAAGTACCATATTAACTTTTTTTGTAATGGCTTCTTTAATTTGCTAGATTGCTAGTATGTTAATTTTTTTCACTTATGGTAAATAATAAGAATGTGATCTAATTTGTATCTTAAATCACTCTAAAACGATTCATTTATCCTGTCTACCAAATAATCTGAGACACAACTAGAAGAAAAACAGTCTAAGTGTAGGTCCTACAATATTAGCAAAATTAATAAAAATGCAAAAAAAATGTTGGTAGTTATAACTGGTAAAGAGCGTCAGGTAGACGGTACAGAACTATAAAACAAAGCGACTTAAAATTTGTTTTTACTCGACCACAGTACGAACACTAAATAGTACAATATAGGTTAAATCACAAATAAAGATATTCTGAAGAATTCTAAAACCAGTATTTTTTTGTAAGAGAATAAAGGATGTTATCTGTTATGATCTGAGACCAGTGATGAGAAGCAAACCAGAACCAGGAGATCTAAAGAGCAGTAAACGTGTGTGAGTGAGGAAAAGAGAGAGAGGGTAAGAGAGCCTTTCATAATGGGAAACAACTGCAAAACCAATTAAGCATCTGATTATCTCTGCTGGCTTTATTTATGCGGCTCATCTTCAGTCCTCCTCCTCCTGCAGCAGCAGAACAGAACAGAACAGAACGAGTGATGCTCCCAACAGCAGGGTTTCACCTTTCACCATCATCTACCATAAAAACAGGACTAATATCGGCACTGATTTATAGAAATTAAAAGTTCAATTAATATTTATAATACTCATAGTTACACCCCTTTACAGCATAAATACAGTACCAGCCAAAAGCATCCAAACTATGAAGAAACACATGTGGAATTATGAAGAATACGTTTTATGTTTTAGATTCTTCAAATTAGCTCCTCTTGCTCAGTTTTTGCTCATCTTGACTGGATTTTCTTAGTCAGCTTCATGAGGTAGAGTCACCTGGAATGTTCATCTTTCAGTTAACAGCTGTGCTAAAGTAAAGTAGTGAAGAGGTGGAGTTACAGGTATACAGTGAATAGTGAATATTTGAGTAATGTTCTAATCCAGATTATGAGAAGCAAGAACAATGACTATTGTAAGTCGCTTTGAACAAAAGCGTCTGCCAAATGTAATGTATGTAATGTAATGTAATATTACCCCAGATAAGAGCACCTTAACGCTTTACAGAGTATTTTTTAAGTTACTACATGATTCTTTAGTAGTTGAACCACTTCGAGTCCCTAAAGAAAAAAAAAATACAATAAAATACAAGGCTTGGAAACCAAAGGTAGCTATACTCAGGAATTGTAAATGTAAATGTTTCTTACGCTTGTCTCCTTGAGTTTCTCCCATTTGGGCTGGAGGTAGAAGACCACACCTCTCCAGGCTCCGGGTAGAGTCGCCCCTCGGATCAGCAGAATGAACAGAACCACGTACGGAAGAGTGGCAGTCACCCACACTACCTGAGAAAAAGAGAAAGAGAGAGAGAGAGACAATTAGTGTTTTTTTCCATTTTCTCCCCAATTTACATGGCCAATTACCCCACCCACTCATTAGGACTCCGATACATGTGAAGTCAGACTCCGCTTCTTTTTGAGCTGCTGCTGATGCAGCATTACCGAGCAGCATCACAGCGCTAGAGCTCGGAGGAAAGCGCATCATCTCGGTTCTGATACATCAGCTCACAGACGCCCTGTGTTCTGGACATCACCCTAGGAGTGATGTGGGGAGAAAGCGCCATCTACCCACCCGGAGGGAGCAGGGCCAATTTTGCTCCCTATGAGTGCCGGCTCGCAGCTTGAGCTGGGGTTCGAACCTGCGACCTCCCGCTCATAGTGGCAGCGCTTTAGACCGCTGGACCACTCGCCGCCCTGACATCTTTAATTAACTTCCTATATTAGTGTGTAATGAGGCCTTATGAAGCATTATGAAATGCTTTAACTCTGGACTTACAAAAAGTAAGAACATTTGTGTTTGGTGGGTTATTTATTTGTTGTAACAATAAATCTAATAATGTTAGAAAGCCTGTTAATTTCCCTTTTAAATGGAGAACATTTGTAAGGAACATGTATTTGTGGGATGAGCAGCAGAGCTGAGTATGTGGTTAACCCCATAAAGAAAATTGCAATGCAAAACAGCTTATTATGCCATTGACTCGTTTGGTGTTTGACGATCTTCCTGGAGTGAGAAGATTTAACTGGATCTGTAGATATAGATTACACACCCAATGACTCTTTGTACCAAACTTATAGATGATTATGATAATGAGCTCAGCAGGAAGTCTGGAACTGGAAGGAGATGAGATTTGAACTAAAACAGCAACAATATTTCAATGCTGTGGAATTCTATTAAACTTAAATCTTCTAAATTTCAAAGCAGAGGAGCTGTGGTTTTGACGTACCTTCCCAGACGTTTTGACTCCTTTCCACAGACTGAAGTAGACGATGGTAAAGATGAGAAACAGGCATAGCATCAGCTGCCAGCGAATGATCCCAACATTCCCCAGACCTTCCGACTCGTGCAGCTCCAGAACATTCCTCCTTTTTGGAGGGAACCCATAAAAGCGATGTTCAGAACATCAATCTTCATTCAACCAATCACCAATGTTCAAGTTTACAGTAACTGTGGAATTGTGATGAAATTGAGAGTTCATGATACACAGAACTGTTTCCCTTAACTCTAAAAAATGAAGGTGCTACAAATGGTTCTTGAAGCAATGCCACAGGAGAATCACTTTTGGTTCTATAAAGAAGCATGCTGGTAATTGTGTAAGTGTGAAGTATTTTGCTCAGAAAATGTCATAAGAAAATTTAGCAATATTTAAAAAAAGTTCCAGGAATGTTTGCATGTAATGTTACACAAAAATGTTCGAAAAACATCCTGAAAATGTGTGAAATAAAAATGGTTTGCATTAGAATGTTATTAGAACGTTTTTCACATAACTTTCCAAGCTAGACGAATATTTACGAAACATTATCAAAACATTAAAATCAACAACTGATGTTGCAGCGACTTTACCAGACCATTTAAAAGTTCATTAAAAATGTCCTAAGAACATCCTGAAAACTTGACAGATTGAACATTTTAAGAATGTCAACTGCAACTTTCAGAAAACTTTCTATTAACAAAAAATTGTTAGCTGGGTTCTTTAAACAAATCTCTGAAAGTGATTCTTGTATTGTTTTACTCAAAGGTCCAACTGAGAAACCTTTATCGTAGTCAAATTGATCTGTATTGAAGTCAGTGGTTTACTGAGAGGGGGCGATGCATAAACGATCTCTCTTTCTCTCTCTCTCTTTCTTTTTCTCTCTCTCGTTTTTCCACTTACATGCACTTACGTGTAAAACTCCTCGGCGGGCGAGCGGGAGTAGTTGGTCCAGGTGACGTTGTCCTTGCCGAAGTAGTTGGTGCAGTTCTCGGTGTTCCAGGCGTTGTCACAGCTGGTCCAGGGCAGAGTGCTGCTGAAGGACGAGTAGAAGTAGAAGAGAGCCCAGGCGATGATGGTGTTGTAGTAGAAGGACACATACAGGGCGATGATGCAGATCGCAAAACCGATACCTGGAGGAAGAAGACAGAGGAAGTGACAGGTAACATCAACCATGAGTAGAGTTCTGGTCTGAGGTTTGAGGACATCTTGCCTTCTTTTGAGCCAATGAACCCTACACACTCACTAGGACTCCCCTGCAACCTGCAATGCCCCCAACACTAGTAGGTTAAGGATATGCAGATGCCTCCTCCAATACATGTGAAGTCAGCCTTCGTCTCTTTTCCAACTGCCATCAATCAGTGCAGCATCACTGGTTAGTCAGCGCACTCAGAGGAAAGCGCCGGATCCCCAGCTTTAATAGATCAGCTAACAGAAGCCTGTGCTGACCAACATCACAAAGGAAGTGATGAAGATATGGAACTCCATCTACTCTACCCATCAATACAGATCATTGCTTTCAATGGTATCCTCTCGGACTTCGGCTGCTAATGACAAAGCAGCATGACTCAAGATTCAAACTACCTTCATCTTCAAGCGTCTTCAAGTATAGTTGTGAAGAAAGCAGTTTAACAGTACTATTTGAGTCTTGATGAAGGGGTTTAGACATTATGACAGAGGGTGGAAAAATTAACCCTATCGTCAAGAGGTCACTGGTTTGATCTTGTTTAATGGCACATCCATCCATTGCCGGAAGTCCAAGAGAGAAAGACTGTCCTCTGTCTCTCTCTGCCTGAGAATTGTGTGTTGAGTTTCAGTAGGTAGGATGGCCCTCCCTTTCCCCCCATCATTCAGGGTAGGCAATGCTAGTAGTTAGTTAGCTTCAGTAGAATTGTGTTCCGATCAATTTGAAACTGACCTGGTGGAGCTTCATCACGTTAGTTAAAGAAAGGGCAAAACCTCCAAAAATCCACCAAGGCGTAATTTCAGAAGAAGTCCTGGAAGATTCTGGAATGGTCGTTACAGTCACCTGACTTGATCCTCATAGAGAATCTCTGGTTGGGTTTCAAAATGCAGCAAACCCATGAAGGATGCTCTACTAAGTGCTAAAGTTGCCTTTCATGAAGGGGTTGATAATTCTGCTGAGTTTGCTTTAGTCATTGAAGAAGGTGGTTTGTTGAGTTATTTCATTTGATCTAATTTGTTTAATTGGTAAAACAAATTTCCAGTAGGGAATAAAAGATTAAAATTGCTTATTTTCACAGTGAACATCCCACATCCATACCCTGTGCAGTAAGCATGTTTTAAAGTTCATTCATTTGACCTGAGGACAGAAGACGTGTGGTCATTACCTTTAAAAATGGGGCAGATGTGTTTCCATATGGAGATGGCACCGGTCCTGTGGAACTGCCCCAGAGCGAGCTCCATGTAGAAGAGAGGAACGCCCCCGAACACGGCCATGAGGACGTAGGGGATGAGGAACGCACCTGTACCAGCGCAAACCAGACGGGGTTAGCTCAGAGACATTGGTCATCAAAGAGGCACCTAAGAGTCTCAGAGTGACAAGAGCTGACCTTACCTCATGGAAATGGTATGTAAATGACCTCTTTTATGATTCGCTGCCCTTTAATAAACATCATTTTAAAGAAAGTCCTGCTTTGTGAGATGAAACCTGTGTTGCTGTGGACTATGCTGTAGTTCTGCTGGTGTTCTTAAAACATCAAATCTATGGAATCCAAATAAGCAGAACCACAACTTTACAGATTTACAGATATAATATAATATAACATAAGCAAATGATATAACTGGCAAACTGCCATGCAATATAACAGCATGTATGTCAAACTGAGCCTTTTTTATGGTTAATCTCACTGATAAGTGGTTTTCTTATGGCTACACAGCTGTTTAGTCCCAATCCCTTGAGTTGGCAAAGCTCTTACTTTCCCTATTAAACATTTGCCTGTGTTCTAGTGTTGTTGTTTTTTTTACCATTTTTACCATTTCACCAAACGTTTAAATGAGGATGTTTTTCTGACCACATTCCTTATTGGAAAATTTTGTTTCTCCACTGTCCTTCCACTTCCACTTAATAATGCATTAGACAGTTCTTAACCCAATCTCCTTAGATGTTTTCTCAGCTTGATGCATGCCAATAATTTGACTGTTTTTAAAACAAATAAACTGGATTTTTAACATGCCTGTTTAACAAATGAGAAGATACTCCCTGCACCCGTCTGGTTAAATAACAAGTTGCCATCTAAAACATAAGCACCCAGTGGAAGGCTTTTAAATACAGTTGGTGACCTTTTTTTGGCCAGTGCACATTTTCTTACATTTGTGTCTTTTACTGTTTGCACAATTACCATAGAAAAGAACTAACCAATGCAACAGGAGGCATAGGGCAAGTGAGGGCTAGTTGGGTAGAAAGCCATCCAATCTCTACTGCTCTAGTGTGGTGGCATGCAATCAAATTCTCACAGGAAATGTCTAATGTTTAAATGAACAGTTGTCTACAAACACTCCAACTTCATTACCAAAAAATAATCAGCCTAGTTCACTGGAGAGATGTGGAAAACTTGAAAATGTGGTGGTGGTAGTTATACTTATATAAAAATGTTAAGAACTTCAATTTAAACTTGAATTTAAATGAGTTATCTACATGAAACAATATGTTTGGTGACATCACAGAAAACTAACAATTAAAAGCAACACATAAACAGTCCTACTTTTACTAAATGCATTTGGCATGTGATGCTTATAGAGGGTTATAAAGCCCCCAGTATTGAGCTATAATGCAGTGGAAGAACTGTGTTCTCTGGAATGATGGAGCTTCATCCCATTCAGTTGGTTTGGATGAGTTCAAAGTTGGCATGATAAGAGATAAAATAAGCCAAGAGCATCAGATGTAAATTATGTAAATGTTAGGTATTTCATCTTTATGTTAATTAACTTCTTTTGTCTCCAAGGGCAACAGGTTAGGTTGGGTTGGGTTGGGTTGGGTTGGGTTGGGTTGGGTTGGGCTGCTTTACCTCAAAGCTTTATAGCAGCGATTTCAACCATAAAATAAAAAGTAAATGTACTTTTATTCTGATTAAAATACCAGAATGTACTGTCACACCCCTGTAGCACATTTTAATTTATTAAAACAGGCAGCATGGTTGAAAATCATGGAATTAAAAAAATAAAATGTTTATGTGGCAGTGTTTTCTGTGTATTTTTCTTAAATTCTTTCTTTTTCTCTCATTTTCTTTTTTTTCTTACAAACAATAAATTAATAAACACTAGAAATGTAAAAACAAAAAAAGGAACTGTATTCAGCACCATGGAGAGCTCATTGGATAGAGTGGATGAATGGGCTTCACATTTCAAGCAGAAAAGGAATCATAAAAATAGCTCTCATTAAAATGAAAATGTTTATTTGGTTTAATTTAGTAAATGTTATATTCTTTTTAAGAGCTAAGAAGTTTTTTCATGTTAAAAACCAAAACTTTCTCAGTTACAAACAGCACACCATATGATAAATTAGGTTTTTAGCACCATAATGAGCAGCTTAGTGGGCGATGGAACGGCGTCACATTATTAATGTGTAATTACGCTTAATTTATCACTGAAAGAAATGTGCGCAAACTTTGTGCGCATTATTTATGATACCTTATATAAGTTGTGTTTAGGTTTTCCCAATATATTACGTTCTAAAGTATACATTACATTATTACATTACATTATATAGTATCCGTAAATGTAATTAAATTGTATTTAAAATATGCGGAAAGTTCTTATATTTTATTCCCGTTTTCGTGCTATTTGCTCCCCAAAGAGAAGCGGCTTTTTCAGCAGAGCGTATTAATAGCGCTGGAAGATCGGGTGAACAGGTGTCTTAAAACTTTTGTGTTTTATATTTTTAGTGGTCCAATACTTCTACATAATATCAAAATAATCAAAACAATTTATTGGAAAATGTGAAAACTTGAAACTTTGGTATTAGCAGTTTATACAATAATTTAAATTTATATTTATATATAACATCAACACGTTTGGATCCAGAATAACTATTAATTTATTTGCTTGTGCAAAACTAATCGCACATTAACTGTGTATCAGGAACGTTGTATTAAAGTATATTTTTAAAAGAGAAATTAGAAAGTCAACAAAAAATAGGAGTGCTCAAGTGATCATCGGCGGAGTAAAAAAATGAATAAATAAATACTTTCTATTGTCAACAACACACCAGAAAATATGTTCTAGTTTAACTACTTTTGAATACATTAATTTATTATAATTCATATCTGTAAATTGTGTGACAGTGTCCTTGTTTAATTTCTGTAGTTTTTTTTACTTTGATGGAATTATATATTATTTTCTGTTACTTGAAAGACCCCAGGAAGAAAAACAGGGGCATCTGCTCCAGCTAATGGGGATTCAGTGAATACATACATACATAAATAAACAAAATGTAGGTACAAATTATAATATGTATTAAAAAATATATATATATATATATTACAACAATTAAATGCAGTGATGTTTATAGTCATAAGTTTAACTTATTCCTTTTTAAAACTCTATAACAATATTTAAGAGGAAATATATTTTTGACGAGTTTACACGGATCTTCGCCGATAGCTGTGTTTAAATTTTTTTCTTGATTTTTTCTTGTTTTTTATTGTTAAACTCTAAATTAAGATGCATTATATCTTTATAAATTTTTTATTTGATTTCAGACTTTATCCCAAGTTCTTCTAATTTCTCTAAGAACTTAAAAGCATCCAGTGCTTTAGGCATAAGAAATGTTGTAAACTTAACTTAAATGTTGTAAACCTCATATTTCCGTTCACTAAAAAAGCTTAACCGGAATCTTCGCGGTTCTGGAAGCTCGTTCTCACCTCCACCGTTCTGGTAGCAGATGTAGGGGAACCTCCACACGTTCCCCAGGTCCACCGCGAACCCGATCACCGACAGCAGAAAATCGATCTTTTTGCTCCATTTGTCTCGCGCGTCGGTCTGGATGATGACCGGTACGGGTACGGGTACGGGTCCACGCGCCACCGGTTGCTCCTGGTGGGGCATCGCTGCTGATCGGAATCCAAAGTTCAGCCCAGAAAGCTGCGGGTCAGGCTGTGCGCGCGCTCATGCTGCGGTGTGGAGCATCAGCATCTTCAGGATTGGACAACCGTGAGAGATCCCCCCCCATCACCATCACCTCCACCCCCAATCCCACCCACCTGAGCGCGAGCGCGCGACCACTGGGAGATAAAGATGAGCGCATCGTCACTGTCCCCGCGGGGATAGATGCGTGTTTCCAGTAATGGTTAATGTCGTGTGATGAAAGTATCATTTATGCGTTCAGATCGTTTAAACAGACTAATTCGATTTCACACTAGAAGTAGAGTGCTAAGTACTGTACAGACCTGTAGAATACAACTCTTCCACGTTCTCTAAAAGTTTACACCACCACTAAACATTACCAGTTACCATTACTGACCAATAATTACAATACAAATTACAATTGACTACTATAGTAATCAGTTTAAGAGGCTACACTAAACTGCTTAAATTCAAACTGTTACAGGTTTTTGAGTAAAAAAAAATGATCCCAGTTTTAAGGGCATAAGTATGAAATGACTGAAAAAAAAAACATATTACAAGATGTTTACATATTTTGGAAACACATTTTAGACACTTAAAGGAACAACTGTAAAAAAAAAACAGGACAGAATGAGATATTATTCTAATAAAAGTTTCTTTGCAAGTTCTTAGCCTGGGTTCATCTCCATCCTAATAATGCAAAGAAAACAAGTTCATATTCATGAAGTTTTAAGAATTCAGAAATCAATATTTGGTGAAATAACCCTGGTTTTTAATCATAGTTTTCATGCATCTTGGCATTATGTTCTCCTCCACCAGTCTTACACACTGCTTTTGGATAACTTTATGCCACTCATTTTTAACTTTTAACACACTCCTACCTACAGCTGAAACACGCTGTAGATAAAGTAAAGTTAAAGGAAGAGGTTTATGTTGGTCTCCAGTCCTACTCTAATGTTATGCTTGATAGATGTATGGTTACTCCTTTTAATGACTAATTTATGGAATTAATAAAATAAGCGGAAAGCAGGAATTATGCAGGTACTGTTGGATTTAAAGGGAATTAAATCTTTGTCACCAAAGTGTTTTGATCTCCAATCAGGTCCTGATCGTTAAAGCTCTGGAAGTTCTGGAAAACTGTCCAGAGATCAGTTGTTGGAGGAACTCTACCAGCGCTAGCTCTGGACCCCGAGCCCCTGTGCTGTAATAGCATTTGGAAGGCCGAGAATAGATGCTCTGCGATGCTCTGCGGTCTAACCGTCCTCGTTAGCCAAACCTAATAAAACGAGTTGGAAATCGAATCCGCCGCTTTTAGTACGGGCAGATTGAAGAAGTCCTAAGTGGCTTCAGAGACTACAGTAATCGCACAGGTCAGTGGCTGGAGAGTGCAGGAAATAAGGTTAGGCCTTCAAGATGGACGCCCCGGCGTATGGATTTACAATCAGCGACCTGATCCCACCACAGCCGGAAGTCTAGTGCCATAGACTGGCTGTCTGCGAGTGTATCGTCCAGTGATATTAACATTACGTCACACGGCTCCCCATTGCCAATTGAAGGGACCGTCCCTCTGGAGGAAGCTGGGGTTAAGTGTCTCGCTCTGGAGTGAAGTGATGGAGTAGAGTAATGGAGTGATGGATGGTTATTGGGATGATGGAGTTCATTGTTCGTTTTTGTTGCCCAACTCTTTTGGTGAGGGTCAGTGTGTTCTAAACCAGAGAAAACCCAATCTGCAACCCAAAACTGTTCTTCTGTGCTGTTCTTCTGACGTTTCGTACCTTTTCCGAAGGTTTTTTTTTTTTTGGTAAACAGGTGGGAAAAAGTTACCTGGACTGTTTACCTGCCTATAGAAAGTTGGAGTTCCCCTGTTCTGCACATCCAAGAAGGGCTTTAAAATGTTGAAATGCAAAGTATAAGAGCGCAAGGACAAGGCCAATGGTCAGTACTGGATGCTGGTGATCTTCGGGCACTCAGGTGCCACTGCATTAAAAACAGACTATACTGATTCTCTACTGGAAGATAATTGTTTTACATGGGTTGATTAACATTTTTAGAAATCAATGTACAATTAATCAACCAACATGGGTTTGGGTATCAACAATTTACTTTGTCTTTTACTATCAAATACAGTTTATTCTATTGTAAGGCCACCTACACTTCTAATCCACTGGTGGGCACTTCTATATTAGTTGGACACCTAACCAGGCAGAAGGGGAGTAATGTATGGTATAATTTATATTAAAACAGGCACTCAGTCATTTTTTTCCCACAAGTAGAGCAAAAAATAGAACACTCTTGGCCCTATCCTATGTCTGGAAGTGAAATGTGCTTAGATAAATGTCTGGAGTATTGTTATCATTGTAATGAAAACACAGGTGCACTACTGACTCATTAAAACCTTGACACACTTTGACTGTCAACAGTCAGATATTCATAGCTATCTTGGCAACACACAGCAGCACAAACCCAACTTTTACATCAACAACAAACAGAATAGTAAATAAAATAACATTGCTGTTCCCGTAAATGAGCTGCTAGAACTCCTTCACAGTGTGCACCGTTAAAATAGCAATCCGCCAAACTCAGAGCTCACCTGACTCTTGAAATGAATGATGAGCAACTGCCACTCTGATTGGTTTATTTCACGCTAAACACGCCCATGATTAAATAAGAGAATTAGAACATAAGTTTTTGTGTTTCGAGTCGTGCAAGGTGTACTTTTACTGTTGTTTCGATAGCGCAAGTACACACTGCCATAAATCAACCCTATTTTTGTTGCCTCTAGTGAATTTAAAGACACTTTTCAATCATTGAATCATCTATGAAATCCAATGTTCCAAAATCTAGCAGAAAGCCTTCTCTGCACGGTGAAGACAGTTACTAAAATCAGGATAGACCATTTTTAATATGCTTAATTTTTGAAGAAACAATCATAAATGATGGAGAAGATGTCCTAGAACTGGTAGAGAAGTCAGGCCTGACACAATGTGGAGCATCGACACAACCACATCCACAACTCCAGCAGCAGCACATCAGGGAAAGAGCATGAACCAAATAAGGCATCAAAGGAATCCTCCACAAGGCTAGGGCTGATCCAGGAGCAGCTCCACATGCTCCCCATCGATGGTTCTACTAAAGATGATAGTAAAGAAAAACTGGCCCCAGAACTGTAGAGCAGAAGCCTGTTGGAGGCCCCAAGCTTCGAGCCCAAACAGTCAGAAACATGTGGTTGAAATCTGGCGGATGAACGCTGCTGTCAGGATGAATTGAGTCGTAGAGATAAAGGAGCATCAGTCTGACAGGAACTCGTCCAACATGCCCTGAACACCATTACTGACTGTCCACTCCAATCACACAGCGCTGATCTCAGAGCTCCAGCCAGCAGGAAACTGACACATGCTATTGCTCAGGCCGTGGTATAGTGATATATACACCAGCGCTGCAGGATAAAGCTCAGGGCCTGAGGCTCAGGACCAGCACCAGGACCTTTCTGAGGACTGCAATCATTCTTTATTAATTACAACTCTAATTCAGATAAGATTAGGACAGTGTTTCTAATATTTCTAATATTTCTCAGATGCAACCAACCACCGATAGATACGGCAGGATCTCACAAAGCTGTTATCAAGTGGTGGCTCTGCAGAGGAACAAAACCACTTTGACACCAGCAGTTTAGCTCAAATTGGAGGTAGACCACACTCTGAAGAAACTGTAGAAGTATTATGGACTGTAGAAAAGCTCATAATACTGTATTTTGACTGCCTTATAATGACTTCTAACTCTATTGACTCTTTATCCTATTGATAAAGGTGCCAAATAATGAAGTACAAATACTAAGAAATGTAGGTTATCTCTACTTTACTGGACTAATTTTACATTTTCACACAGTTATCTGAACTTCCTACTCCTTACATTTTAATAAAAACAGCCTGTTTACTCCTATTTCATTTCAGCTGGTTTTGTTCAATAAAACCCCTATCCAGATAAATCACTCCATCCAGATAGAGTGAATCTGATTGTGATTGGATGTAGAGAAGTATAAACATATACCATTCCGACTCCCTATTGGTTTAAACTGTGATCCATCATCACATCTGTTTTAGCCTTAATGGCATTATTTTTTCTCCTTACATTACTTTTACCTTTTATACTTGAAATAGTTTAAAAACCAGTACTTTTAAACTTGAGTTGACATTTCAACTTCTACAGAACTGGTTCTATGGAACATAAAGCATTTAATTAAAGCGTTGAAATTGTTAAATGTTGGAACAGAATCATGAACATATGTGCAAAATTTAACTAATAACATTCCCTTATTTATTAATGTGTGGTTTTTAATTTTGTTATTTAATCATGTGTAATTAAAAAAATGTGTGCATTTTTTTTTACGTGCAATTTGTTTATTGGCTGAACGGAAACGGCATGTGGTTCCTAATATTTGCTTTAAAGACTAATGGGAGCTCCTATGTGTGTGTGTGTGTGTGTGTGTGTGTGTGTTTAATACCTATATTACACTATAAATGGACTGCTGTTGGTATATTAGTTTTAGTCTCTTTTTAAAGATTATCCCTCTGTAATGTATTTTAGAGTCTATTGAGAGGATTGTGTGTGTGCATGTATAAGTGTGTGTGTATTTGTGTGTGTGTGTGTGTATGTGTGCGTCCGCGTGTGTGTGCGGACTCATCCATTTTAAAGGGAGTCGTGGATTCTGTTCTGCATCTCATTTCCCTGCTCTGCTTTTCTGTGAGATCTAAATAAAGCAGAACATGAATTTACAGCTAAATCACACACAATGCCGTTTGGTATGTATTAATATGTTTTGGTAATGTATGTTGTTTATGCTGTAGAACATCACTAATTCCCAAAAAGTTGTGACGCTGTGTGAAATAAAACAAAACAAGAGAATGCAATAATGTGCAAATAAATAATAAATAAATAAAACACTGAACACTCTTTAAATGTTAAAAGTGACACATTTTATTTATTACATCATTAAATTATGAAATGAAGCTCATTTAGAACTTGATATCAACGTCTCTAAGTTGGGACAGATCTGACGTGCATTTTCCGCATATAGTTTTTCCTAAATGTATTCTTTCCTAGATCTTTGCAATAAGGGGAGCTGTTTGATTTGTTAATAACTGTGGTAATTAGCTGAGTAATTAATCAGGTTCAACTGCACCTGAACAACCATTAAGCTCAAACATAAGCAGTAAATTTAATAGGCGATCAGGAGCATTGCTTTGAAGATCTGATAGTTTAGCGATATTAGCACTAATAAAAGGTTAGTTAGTTGTCCAAAGATCCGAACTATGATGTAGATGACTGGATCAGAGAATCTCCAGAACGTCATATGCAGTGCTCACAACCTACAACAGTGCTCCAGGTACCGCTTTTCCGCCAATCTGGAACAAATCATTGGTTCAAATCATCAATGTATTCAATGTAATCAATGCACCAGTGAGTGAGTGGTTGTAATGTTATGGGTGATTGGTGTAAATCAGCAGGCAGGAGTTAATGAGTCTCTGAAGGCTGTTGTGAGCTCATGTCTCTGCATTTTTAGCTTTTATATTATTTACTGTTTTACAAGTCGGAGCATCCAAGGAAATCCTTTAATACCCCACAGGTCTTACTGGAATGAACTGGGAATTAATCACTGGAGGCTAACTCAAATCCCCACATGTGCTGCCCACATCTCAAGGGGCTCTACAGAGGTCAAAAAGGTCACGAAGGGCAAGACACTTGCATGTGTAATGCCTTACAAATCCAGCTCACTTCAGCAGCATCCATTACGGAAAAACAACACATTAAAACAGATCAACAGGAGGTTTTACAGAAATTTGCTGTAAATCTGTGAAATTTACAATACGTTCTTCATAAGGATCTAGCTATTCTTTATTCCACTGAGGCTCTAGTTCCCTGTTGGAAAGTATGAATCCTGCAGCACATTTTCCCACAGATGTTGCTACAGCTGGGCCTGTAGATCCTGCTCTACACTCGTAGGTTGAAGCTAAAGCTGAGTCTATAAACGCTGGATTGGTGATAAATCTGGAGACCATGCAGGATAAGGAAGTGTTGTAATCTGGTGGAGACGTTCCTGCATGTCAAGGCAACCTTTCACATATAGGCCAGACACAGGATAAACACTCGCAAATACAAATCACAAGGTTAATTAGATTAAGGGGTAGTCTTACAAGAGTAGTAAGGGACAGGCAGGGTCAGTAACAGAATGGCAACAGAAGAGCAGTCAGGCAAACCAGGGTCATACATGAAAAATCCAGCAATAAAAGGGAGAAGGCAAAAGAGAAGTCAAAAACAAAAAAAGGGTTGGCAACTAGGCAGTCGATACAATGGGCAAGGAAAAATACGAGAAAACAGTAATACAAAACAGGTCAGTAACAAAAAAGCAAAAACAATGGAATGCATCGTAGAAGAGCTCGGAAAACTAGATTCAATACTCAGCAATGACTAAACCAAACTGAGGGGTATATATATAAAAGGGAGAACAGGTGGAATCAATCAGTAGCTTGGAGAGCGGGAACTGACTAAACTCTTGCTGTGTGAGGGTGAGCATTATCCTGCTGAAACAAAAAATGCCAGTTCATAGCACAGACTTTAAGGAAAAAGAAAAGGAAGGTTTGATAACAAACTTTAAAATATGTAATATATAAACAGCTAGAAAATTGAAAGACTTTAAATAAATGGGCATCTTAAATACAGTGGTATCTTAGTTTCATTGTTACATTAAATTCATGAATAGTGATGGTTCTTAAACGTGAAAATAGTGGTTAAAGTTCTGCAGAGTCCAAAAACATTTAACTAAATAATGAAATGCAAATACCTTTGGATAAAAGAGTCAAAAATAGAAGGTGTGAAAGAAAAAGAGTGAGAGAGAAAGATAGAGAAAGAAGAAGAGAAAGAGAGAGATTACAAATACCAATATTCTGGAAATGTTAGAAGTGACATTCCCAAAACTAACTAAAGTAAATATTAACACAAGTGACGTTGCAGCAACATTACCAGAATGTTTAAAGTCTTAAATAGAAACGTTGTAAGAAAATCCAGAAAACTTGACAGATCAAACTTTCTAAGAACAGTATTGTTACATTGTTACATTTAATTGTAATTGTAATTGTAACGTTTGGAAAACATTCCATTAGCCATAAATAGTTAGCTGGTCATTGTAGTCAACCAGCTTTAAGTGCTAAAGACCCTGTAATGCACGTAGGAAGCAGCGATCCAGAGAAACATGATGATATTGATGATATTCTCCAAGCTCTGAAATATTTTCCCATCTGGGAATTCACTGCAAATCGCAGGTCTGTCTGATGTTTTCCAAACAGTAAACAAAGCTCTTGAAACCAGATCAGTTCTATTACATTTTGGCCCGTGTTCACATATCGACAGACGTTTCAGCAAACAGGCCAATGGAGCTTATTCAAACACACAAATCCAATCAACGTCCAGGCCTACACAGACCAGCCAGAACATTATAACCACCTCTTTACTCCAATCTCCAACTGTTATCCATTTTCAATGATCATATACGCAGAAGCACTTTGTATGATATAAAAGAAAAGTATAATAATTACAGACTGTAGTTCTGCACTGCAAAAAACTAAATCTTAGGAAGTAAAATTATAAAATTTTAAAAATCTTATTTTTTCTCTGATAAGAGTTGTTGTCTTTCTAAGCATTGTGTAAGTGTAAGATTATTTTGCTTATTTTAGAAATAATTATCCTAATCAGACTTACTTAGAATTTTTAAGTAGTTTTAAGTAGTTTAAATTTAAAATAAGCACAAAAAGTCACCAGTTATTCTGTTCCTTGTGTCCAAATGTAAGTGTGCAGGTGTGATGGATCACAGTATAAACCAATAGGGAGTCGGAATGGTATATGTTTATACTTCTCTACATCCAATCACAATCAGATTCACTCTATCTGGATGGAGAGATTCATCTGGATAGGGGTTTTATTGAACAATGAGAAGCCAGAATGAAAAAGAGCAGGAATGAGTAAATAGGAGTAACGAGGCTTGTGTGAAATTGTGTGAAAATCTAAAATTAGTCTAGTAAAGTATAGATAACATACATTTCTAATTAAGTAAGCTTTCCTACAGTCCATAATACTTCTATTTCCTCTTTGCGCTCTACTGCTGGTGTACGAGTGGTTTTGATCCCCTGCACGGCCACCACTTGATAACAGCTCTCTGTTCACAATCACATTTGTGAAAGGAGATCCTGCCCTATCTATTGATGGTTGGTTGCATCTGTCCAGCTAATGATGACTCTGAGGAGACCAGAGAGGAGCTGGACACTGTGATGACCGTATCTAGAAAACACACAGTATGTCCAAATGTTTGGGGACACCAGTTCTTCTGAATTAATTTCTATATATAATTTATCTGAACTGTGTAAGACTCACTGAACAATAGCTGATAGAACCACATGGTCAAGAGATTACAATAGTTTTGAGGCAGGTTCTGATCCATATTATGGTAAGAACTACTTAACTAAGTAAATAACAATATGACTTTAAGATAAAACGAAGGTCAGTCAATTCAAAAAGAAAAATTTCAAGAACTTTGAAAGTTTCCTTAAGTGCAATCGCAAAAAAAGACCAATAAAAGCATAGTAATGATTGAACTGGCACTCATCAGGACTGCCCCAGGAAAGGAAGAGTTAAGCTCTAAACCGGAAGGAATTATTTTCTCAGCGGGTTCTGAGGTATTTTTCTCGTTTATGGGGGTTTTTATCCTCTGTGATTTTATTTCTGTCTAGAACGATCATGTATGTGTTTTTCTCAGACGTCCTCTGAGTTTTAAAAATTACAGCCTGAATTATCACCTGTTTTAGCTGAACTTCTTGCTCCTCCAGTAATTTTATTCCCGTCCGGACGCACATCTGTGAGTATCGTCTCCTCGCGTTTAATAAAATAGCTATTTGTCCACTGCCGCGCACCGTAATTACACTTTGGGCGTGCGTTTCCACAGAGATCCATGTTAAAAACACAACAGCGAGTGGAAATGGAGGAGCTACTGAACGCGATGTCATGTGACAGAGAAAGACAAAAAACTCACTAGTCCTCCTAAATTTTTTTTTAGAACTGAGTAGATAGAAGTGTGAAATATTTTTCACAGACGTCTCCCTGAGAAAATAATCCCTTCCGGATAGGGCTAAAGAGTTTCCTCTGTTGTACAGGAGACGTTTATCTGCCTCAGAAACTGCAAGTTAACAGTACCCCAGATAAGAGCACCTTAATTAGAATTTTGATTTGTTTAACATTTTTACTACATTTACTACAAGTTACTACATGATTTCATATGTGTTCCTTCATAGTCTGAATCACTTCTCTATTCATTTACAGTGTAGGAAAAATCGAAAAAATTAAAATGTTGAATGAGAAGGTGTGTTGAAATGTCCAAACTGTGGAATCACACTTTTTAACTCCTTTTTCTCTCTCTTTTCTGAGTTAAATATTGCTAGCTCGTCCGGCGCAGTGTTTGCTAACTCTAAAGGGAAATCTTCAGGTTACTGTCTTTTATAAGTTGATGTGGACGGAGTGGTGTGGATACAATCAAGTACAGTAATCTCCTGAGAGCGTGAGAGAAATCAAGAAAGTGCTGGATGTTGAATATGGATGTTGAATATGTTTGTGAGGAACGGCTAAAGGCATAAGCTAAAGTTACCTCTTCAGAAAGCCCCTGAGCTCATTCTGTTATCAGCTATTGAATCAGTGGCATATGGCATCCAGGCTACTGTGATAGCATGCTAGCGTTCTATTTTCCGGTGCTCGTTTTGGAATAATGAGCGTGATGACAGTTGTCGTTCCTGTAGAGCTACGTGCTAACAACTACATAGACACGTCAGAATTGTTTAGTGTGGAAAAACAAGGTTTTCAATTGAACTTATGACTGAAATTTTAGTGGACTGAGTGTGTTTGCGTGTGTAAGACTAGCGAGAAAAGGCTAATGTTGATGTAGCATGTGTCTATCTGCATTAGCTACCTGCTCTTTCGCTGGCTAATCCACCTGACAGGTACGCCCTCAGGCTAGCCCACGCTAGCTCAGTTGGACCAGGGTAATATACCTGTAGGGTAAAGTACTGACCTGCCAGTCAACCTGTACTATACATATAGTGCATCTCAAAAATTAAGAGAATATCATTGAAAAGTGACTTTGTTTCAGTAATTCAGTTTAAAATGTAAAACGTATGTATTGTATAGATGTATTAAACACACAGAGTAATCTATTTTAAGTGTTTATTTATTTTATTGTTGATGATTATTATTATGGCTTACAGCCAATTAAAACCCAAAAATCAGTGTCTCAAAAAAAAATCATAATACAAAATATATAACTAAGACCAACTGGTACTTTTGGCAGTGTGGGCAGTGTGCCAAATCCTGCTGGAAAATGAAATCCACATTCATAAAAGACCAGCAGATGACATGGCTCTCCAAACCATCATTGATTGTGGAAACTTTACACTAGATCTCAAGCAGCTTAGACTAATCAATGATGGTTTGGAGAGCCATGTCATCTGCTAATCTTTTATGGATGTGGATTTCATTTTCCAGCAGGACTTGGCACACTGCCCACACTGCCAAAGGTATGAGTCGGTCTTATATAATATTCCAATTTTCTGAGATACTGATTTTTTGGTTTTTATTGGATGTAAGCCATAATTAATAATCAACAATAAAAGAAATATGTGCTTAAAATAGATCACTCTGTGTGTAATACATCTACATAGTATATGAGTTTCACATTTTTAACTAAATTACTGGAATAAATTTATTTTTAAATTATATTAAATTTTTTTGAGATGCAATAGTATAATAGCCAATCCAACATGTCAATCAACCTCATATACTAGCTTTATGCAACTCGTAGATAGCCAAAGGCTTGCTAAATGGAGCACAATGCTAATGGCCCAAGATTGTTAGCATATAGGCTATTTGTTTTACCTCATATAAAGCTATAATAACTATGTCTGTCTCTAAAGTAACAACAAAATCCTGATATAAGAATATCACTTTATAATCTAGTCTATAACTAGATTTCTCACATACGTCTGACCACCACAACAATAGTACCAGGCTATGCTAAAGAAAGCCTACTGTGTTGTGTTTCTTTGCTACCATGTAGGTTTATATATTTTACAAAATAGCTAGTAGGAATAATCTTCTTTAAATATTTTGATGTTTAATGACTGTTGTTTGGGTGATAAGCATTCAGTATGTGCAAGTCTCCACCTAGTGGACAGTAGACCTAACTTTACTGCAGTTTTCTGAGGTAAATCCTTATCAAAACAAAGAGTATAACAAGTCCATGATGTTTTAGCATTCATATATATTTCTTATCTGATTAAATAATCATTTTAATAAAAGATATTATACCAGTTTTACCTCAGAACACAATAATTGTAGCGCATTTAATCCATCAAACTCAAACAATAGCATTCCCCTCATGAAAAAGTTATATATTTTAATTTAATAATTATGAGGTTGAACTATGCGGAATAATTAAAGTATACTTTTTTCCTCATACTAACATTTTTACCTAATTAAGCAGTATTTAAATGTACAGCTTTGGAAAAAAATAAGGGATCACCTCTCTGAATCAGTTTCTCTGATTTTGCTATTTATAGTTTTATGTTTGAGTAAAATGAACATTGTTGTTTTATTCTATAAACTACAGACAACATTTCTCCCAAATTCCAAATAAAAATATTGTCATTCAGAGCTTTTATTTGCAGAAAATGAGAAATGGCTGAAATAACAAATAGACGCAGAGCTTTCAGACCTCAAATAATGCAAAGAAAACAATTTCATATTCATAAAGTTCAGAAATAAATATTCGGTGGAATAACCCTGGTTTTTGATAGCAAAACATTCATTTTGTGTTGTTCATACTAAGTAAACTGTGGTTATTAAAATTGTATACATTAAACTACACTTACAAAGTTTACTTTAGTTAGATTAGTGTAGGTAAAATAACTTATTTCTCTATTTAATTTATATTCTGCCTTGTAGACTAATACACGTGAACACGTGAACACATGAAACATATTGTGGATTTTTATTTACTAAATAATTGTGCATGTGTTCCTGTATACTGATTGGTAAAAAAATCCCCCTTGTAATCCACCCTGTTTAACAGAAGGTGGAGCACTGTCCAAAGCTTTAGCACACACACACACACACACACACACACACACACACACAGTCAATATAATATTCTCATATGGTTTGAACATGGGCTAGGTGTCTTTTATGTGTCTATGGGGTCTGAGTGGGTTTGTTTATCTGATGCTGTTGGGACCCAACTGGGCTTTCCAAATTGGTCATATCATTACTGCCCATCTTAAGCTCTATGTGTGCATTATGCACCCCAGATATTAACCCCATGATTAACCCCTTCTGGTTCCATCACTGACCCTGATGGGGCCCATCACCAACATCCATATATGAGCCAGATGGAAGCTGTGACCCCTGGGATGGGCTACCCATATAGACCCCACATGAACTCAGTATCTGGGTATACTTGGTGTGTGTTTATAAAATGTAAATATGTAAATAATATGCTATAATATGTAATATTTCTGGTAAATAAATATATTATTTTAACTGGACAGTGTAATTACTGCTTTGCTACTCTCTCATACAGCTTGCTAATCATGCTAATGCTGATATTCAGCGCCGTGAAGTCGCTATCTCCCAGAAATTAGATTAACAAAATTTCATTTCATCCATGGCCTTTTCCAAAAGGAAGGGAAACACACACACACACACACACACACACACACACACACACACACACATGCTGGGAATTTAACTCCTAATCAGCCATTCTAGGTTGCTTGGTAACACTGAATTTGGATTTTTGTTTCTATTCTTCTCCTCATCCGATGGTGCATTAATCTACTTATTATACCATTATGTTAAATAAATAAATTAAATATATTATGTGTATCTGGAACTAGGCCTGTCACAATACCAATTGTTTGTGGACAATATATTGTAGAAGAAATTATTGCGATAAACAATATTTTTGTCATTTCAAGACCATTAAATGGCAATGACATAATAATTATATAATAATAAATATAAGATGTTATACTTTTTTAAAGACAACATTTACAACAATAGTTTTAGAAATATATACACAGTAAATATATAGCCATACTTCACACTGAATGTATGGATTTGCAGTTATTGAAGCACTGGTCATTATTGCCTGATAAAATGTTATATGTTATACAGTATGTATATGACAGCCTGGACACCTTTAAAATCACCTGAAACACCCTACCAACGTAGCCCTGGTTTCTTAATGTGGCTCAAAATGCAATGTAATGTATTTACATTTTTAACATATGAAATTTAGTAGCGTGTACATGCAGTCTTTAGCAAAAGTCTGGTCAAATTGAGCATTTTATACATTTTTTTTGTTCATATCTTCTCAATGTGTGTTCTTTCTTTCTTTTTATGATTTATATCATTGTAATTCAATGTATATGCTTAAAGTATATGTTTATATTTTCATAGTAAGCTTTCTTAAAATAAGCTATAAAGTGAAGGCTTAAATAAAGCAAAAATCACATTGTTTTATCATTTTGTTGCTTAAATTTTGTTGCTTAGACTTGACTTTTTGTGCGTATTTTGAGTTTAAATTACATAAAGTAAGGGAAATATTCTAAATAAGACAGATTAAAGTCATTATTCCTTAAAACAAAGCAATAAAATTATCTTATACTGATACACTTAAATATTTCCTTTCATTCATATCTGGTGTGCCTGTCTCTTTAAAAGGCGTGACCTGTGGATAGGAGGCGTGGTATGCAAATCAAGTTGGCGGGCGCACTGGAGACTCCTTTTCATCCGCCCGGTCCTCAGTCGCGCCGAGAGGAGAGGAGTCGCAGCTATGGCAACGACAGGTGGGAAACAAAGAGAAAACAGATAATATGAATAAAACCCAGAGATTTAAACCGAACAGAGCTTCGACTCGATTTATCTCCGATTATCCGTTTATAACTCCTCCGTCTCTCTCCACAGAGGCAGAAACCCGGCAGAAGCTGGTGAGGAACGTGAAGAAGGAGGTGGGTGCGCTTCTGTTTGGTGAAATTAAAGAGCGTAAAGTAAATATTTCTGTAGAAAAATAATCGAGCGCGAGTCAACATTTCTGCATGTCAAATAATCGACCAGGACTGAGCAGTTCTCTGTGAGCACGACTGAAAAATAAGCAAGCATATGTGACCATTTCTGCTTGGAAAATATGAATCGATTAATCGATATGCAGTAATTCGGAATAAACTGTGCGGAACGCTGATTCGTGTTGATAATCGAAGACGTTTCAAACGTTTTACAAGGAAAGTAAACTAAACTGAACATATACAAAACATATACAGCTTTAGAAAAAAATAAGAGACCACTCAAAAATGATGAGTTTCTTTGATTTTACCAAATTGAAAACCTCTGGAATATAATTAAGAGGAAGATGGATGATCACAAGCCATCAAACCAAACTGAACTGCTTGAATTTTTGCACCAGGAGTAAAGGCATAAAGTTATCCAAAAGCAGTTTGTAAGACTGGTGGAGGAGAACATGATGCCAAGATGCATGTTTAAAACTGTGATTTAAAACCAGTGTTATTACACCAAATATTGATTTCTGAACTCTTAAAACTCTTGATGAATATGAACTTGTTTTCTTTGCATTATTTGAGGTCTGAAAGCTCTGCATCTTTTTTGTTATTTCAGCCATTTCTCATTTTCTGCAATTAATGCTATAAATGACAATCTATTTTTATTTGGAATTAGCTCAATTAGTTGGCTAGCTTAGCTCTTGATCAGATGTGTTGAGTTTAATGAGGGATTAGCTGGTCTAATAGCTCAATAAGATTGATTGGGTTGGTCATAAAGCTAGTTTGCTCAAGCTGGCTGATGGTTGGTCATTCTAGTCAACAGTGTTGTCTTGTTGTTGGTCATCCCTGCTGAAAGATTGAGCTCAAGACCAGCTTTTGGAGGTGGCTGGTTTCAGTTGGGTTAATCTAGCCATTGGTAGCCAAGCTGGTTGGCGAATTTAGCTCTTTGTTAACTTAGTTGGTTTAGCTCTTGGCCAACAAAGGGTAAGTTTAATGCATTAGCCTTATCATATGATGGTAACAAAGAGCTAAACTGATCAACCAGCACCTTTCATTAAGAGTTGAGTAAATGAGTAAAGTTGGTTGATGGTTGGTCGATCTAGTCAAGAGTGTAGTCAAGGATGGTCAACCATGAAAAAAGGCTTGCTTCTACCATCCATGCTGAAAGATCCAGCTCAAGATCAGCTTCTGAAGGTGGCTGGTTTCAGTTGGGTTAAGCTAGCTGTTGGTAGCCATGCTAGTTGGCGAATTATGGCGAATATGATGGTTAGATCTTGACCATCATATGGTAAATTTAATGGATTAGCCTGGTCAGGTTGGTCATTCTGGTAGACCATCTAATCCATCTAACTTACTCTATGATGGCCAAGAGCTAAATTGGTCAATCAGCAGCTTTCATTAAGAGTTGAGTAAACAATACTAAAGGCAGCTGGTGTTTATATAACCTGTACTGAGTTCATTAGGCACATCAGAGTGCACATTTTATTTTTTCTGAGAATGGAGATCAGTGGAACATATTAAACTGTAATTGAGAAAGTGCTGGTTACGGGCATTTTAAAGCTAGTTATCTAGTTTTTAGATCATATTGTTGTCTACTAGTTTGATTGAGCTCTGCGTTCAGGTGGTACCATACACTATGATGGTAAAAAAAAAAAAAGGTTAGTCAAGCTAGTAGATAAATTGATTAGGCTGTCTTAGCTTTTGACCAGCCAAGAGTATGGTTTGATTGGGTTGGTCATAAAGCTAGTTTGCTCAAGCTGGTTTATGGTTAGTCATTCTAGTCAACAGTGTAGTCAGTGTTGGTCAACCACCAGCTTTCATTAGTGAAATAAACAGGAGTATAACTAACATATGCATGGAAGACAATAGGCCAGTTGAGTAAATAACATTAAAGGCAGCTGCTGGTTTTATAAACCTGTACTGAGGTTGTTAGCGTGCACATTTTATTGTTCTCAGAATTGAGGTCAGTGGAACTATGTATTAAAGTGTGATTGAGAAAGTGATGGAAGTGCAAAAAATGCAAAAAATCATTTGGCAAAAACTAGACAAAATATATGTAAATTGAGATGTTTATTTGCTTATATTAAAAAAAAAAATCTTAAAATGGGGTAGACAAATTTAAATAGTAAAATGTTGTGGACACAAGACTTTTTGTGCGTATTTTGAGTTCAAATTACTTAAAAAAAGAAACTCCTACATAAGACTGATTAAGGTCATTTTTCCTAAGATAAACAATATAATCTGGAAAAATGAAGAGAGCACTTCAGTTTCTGAATCAGTTTCTATGATTTTGCTATTTTATAGATTTACGTTTGAGTAAAATGAACAATGTTGTTTTATTCTATAAACTACAGACAACATTTTTCCCAAATTCTAAAGGAAAATATTGTCATTTAGAGCATTTATTTACAGAAAATGAGAAATGGCTGAAATAACAAAAAAGATGTAGAGCTTTCAGACCTCAAATAATGCAAAGAAAACAAGTTCATATTCATAAAGTCTAAAGATTTTGGTGGAATAACCCTGGTTTTTATGCATCTTGGCATCATGTTCTCCTCCACCAGTCTTACACACTGCTTTTGGATAACTTTATGCTGCTTTACTCTTGGTGTAAAAATTCAAGCAGGTCAGTTTGGTGGTTTGATGGCTTGTGATCATCCATCTTCCTCTTGATTATATTCCAGAGGTTTTCAATTTGGCAAAAATCAAGGAAACTCATCATTTTAAGGTGGTATCTGATTTTTTCTCAGAGCTGTATAATCTGCAGTTCAGGGTGGTGTAATCTGTGTTCTATTTCTCTCAGTGCAGATTTTTATGGTGTGTTGTTTGCAGAAGAGGGACGGGTTGATTTGTTGGATGTTAAAGGGCTCCCCTCGTCTTTTATAGCCCTCATTAAATGTGGCCCAGCGGGTGGCTGAGAGGCAGGGCGCGAGAGGCAGGGCGCGAGTGTACTGTTAGACTGGGTCATAAACTGGATGTAAAAGTGATCAATCATACACACGTCTTATTAGCTCACGTCTCCAGCTGAATTCCGCCGCTGAGTGTTGACATAGTTCTCATATTTCAGCAGCTGCGTCCCGCCTGCCGCGCCGCGTCCACTGTGCTGTGATTAATGTACTGCACTGTAGGTGTGTGTGTGTATGTGTGTGTGAGTGTGCTCTAATGTTACTGTATTCCTTGATGGATCAATATCAGTCAGTTTCAGGAGTGAAAATGTGGACATTTTATTTTAATAGTGTTGATAGTTAATAGAGTGGTTATATTCCTGTAAAAATGTTTTATTTTCCAGATTATTTCAAGATTTAGCATTATAAAAGTACAGCAGTTGAAAAATAGCTGATTTAAAATGTAAGAGTAAGACGCAGAGCGAGTGATGGACTGTTTCCATGGCTTTGTCTTGCATTTGGACAGAATTTACAGGTGTCTGAGTATCGCTTCATTAAACAGTGTGAAAGACTACAGCAGCAGTAAAACTGTAGTGTGTGTATCTGTGTGTGTGTGTGTGCTCTGGTGTTACTGTATTCTTTGATGGATCAATATCAATCAGTTTCAGGAATGAAAATGTGGACTTTTGTGTATTTTTAATAGTGTTGATAGTTAATAGAGTGGTTATATTACTGTAAAAATGTTTTAATGTCCAGTTTGTTCCAAGATTTAACATTATAAAAGTACAGCAGTTGAAAAATAGCTGATTTAAAGTGTAAGAGTAAGATGCAGAGCGAGTGATGGATTGTTTCCACGGCTTTCCCCGGTTTTAGTTTGTCTTTTGTTTGGACAGAAGTTACAGGTGTCTAAGTATCGCTTCATTAAACAGTGTGAAAGACTACAGCAGCAGTAAAACTGTAGTGTGTGTGTCTGTGTGTCTGTGTGCGCGCACTCTGGTGTTACTGTGTTCCTTGATAGATCAATTTCAATCAGTTTCAGAAGTGAAAACGTAGACTTTTAATAGTGCTGATAGTTAATAGAGTGGTTATATTACTGTAAAAATGTTTTATTTTCCAGTTTATTCCAATATTTAACATTATAAAAGTACAGCAGTTGAAAAATAGCTGATTTAAAGTGTTTTAAACAAATATCACACAGAGTAAGATGTAGAGCGGGTGATGGACTGTTTC
This sequence comes from Astyanax mexicanus, assembly GCF_023375975.1. Classification (NCBI taxonomy): domain Eukaryota; kingdom Metazoa; phylum Chordata; class Actinopteri; order Characiformes; family Acestrorhamphidae; genus Astyanax; species Astyanax mexicanus. Next base: position 9,331,586 of record NC_064429.1, read on the forward strand.
CACGGTTTTTCCTGGTTTCGGTTTGTCTTGCGTTTGGACAGAATTTACAGGTGTCTGAGTATCGCTTCATTAAACAGTGTGAAAGACTACAGCAGCAGCAAAACTGTAGTGTGTGTATCTGGTATCTGTGTGAGTGTGTGTGTGTGCAATCTAGTGTTACTGTAGTCCTTGATGGATCAATATCAATCAGTTTCAGGAGTGAAAATGTGGACATTTTATTTTAATAGTGTTGATAGTTAATAGAGTGGTTATATTATTATAAAAATGTTGTATTGTTCAACAGTTGCAACATAAAGCTGATTTTAAGTGTTTTAAACAAATATCACACTAGTTGCACACAGAGTAAGACACAGTGCGAGTGATGGACTATGTCCAGGGCTTTCCCCGGTTTTGGTTTGTCTTGCTTTTGGTCAGAAGATACAGGTGTCTGAGTATTCATTACAGGTGTACATCGCTTCATTAAACAGTGTGAAAGACTACAGCAGCAGCAAAAATGTAGTGTGTGTATCTGTGTGTTTGTAAGAGGGTGTGTGTGTGTGCTCTGGTGTTACTGTATTTTGCTTATCAATTTCAGTTTCAGTTAATATTTCTATGAAAATGTTTTATTTTCTAGTGTATTCCAAGATTCAACATTATAAAATCACAACGCTGCAAAAAAAAAGCTGATTTAAAGTGTTTTAAACAAATATCACACTAACCATTAGCCACAAAAACACATTTGATCGTGCATCTTTACATATAGACAGAAGCTACCAGAGGAAGTCTTAGTAGATAGGCTTTTGCTTCTGTCAGAAACCTTTAAAGGACCAGGAATTCTGCTGTGTACCAGAAAATCTTGAGGGAGAAAGTACAGCTATCAGTTTGTGACCTTAAGCTCAGGTGTACTTGGGCTCTGCAGCAGGACAATGACCTGAAGCACAACAGCAGGTCCATCTCTGAATGGCTCAAAAAACTAAACGAAGATTTTGGAGTGGTCAAAGCCTAGTGAAAGTCTGATGGAGATGCTGTGGATGATCTTAAACAGGATGTTTATGCTGGAAAATCCTCTAATATGGCTGAATTAAAATAATTCTGTAAATAAGTGCAGAGCCAGAATTCCTCCACAGAGATGTGAAAGACTCTGTGGCACAACCAAGCTAACAGACTCCCCTCAGATTCCTTTTATTTGTGTTTATAAATTAGGTTTAACCTACAGTTACAGTAGATATAGAATCTAAGTGTATTCAGTTGTAGCTATAATGCTGCTTCTTAAAGCTTCTTCTTTAAAAAGGCCTGCCCTGTCGTTTTCCACCCTGACGTGCAGCTTGATATGACAGGAAGTCATGCATGCATGACAGGAAATGTGTAGTGAAATATATAATATAAGGGATAAATAAATGCAGAGCTGACCTGATATTGACCTGCTTAACTATAGGCTTTATAGGCTATAGCTTTATTATAGCTTTATTTATTGCAGTGCAGTGGAAACTCAGACAGTGATGGCCGTCATAGCAGTGTGTGTGTGTTTTGTGTGTGTTTTGTGTGTGTGTGTATCAGATTGCGAGTGTGTGAGTAACTGTGTGTGTGATGTGAGTCTGCTCTGAGTGAGTCATCTGGTTTGTGTATACGTGGCATTTCTGAATGCATATGTGCTCCTCAGAGATGCGGAGCGATGGAGGATAAACAGCAGCGTTATTAGTGTTAGTTTAACACCTGCTTTACTCCGCAGTAAACGTGAGATATGCTCTCGGCCGATGGGTAAATTACACCCCGGGCTGGTGAGGGTTGAGGATCAGGCGAGTGTTTGCGGTGGGATTTGATGGAATCTGTGCTGTAGGGTTAATTATCTGTGCTTTTAGCAGTTCATTCATGTTCCTGAAGCGTGGCATCAGTTAATGTATTAAATTCAGTGTGTGAGCTTGGAAATGTCACTGACTGATGAAGAAAGAGATGATCTCTCTCTCTCTCTCTCTCTCTCTCTCTCTCGCTTTCTCTCTCTTTCTCTCTCACCCCCGTCACTCTCCCACCACAGAATCCATGGAGATGTCTGCTGGTTCATCATCAATTCGTTACGAGTGATCTATTGTGCGTCTTGTGCTTATCTAAAGGAACAGTCCACTGGTTCTGAATAAAATTTACTCAGTTCTAGAGAAATTGGGGCATTTTTACACCTGAAAGTTCAGACCAGAAGCTAAATAAGGCATCATATAGACCTGTCGCGATAACTATTGTGTGTGGACGATATATTAACCGAGATATAATTGCGATAAACGATATTATTGTCGTGCCTAAAAGTTTATGCCTCCAAAATAGTAAGCCAATATCATAGTAATATGGTTACATAGTTTTAAAGAGTAATGAACTTTTCATGCTTACAAATGATTTAGTCATTTACAATGAATAACGTTTTTTTTATATCATTTAAAACAATAAAATAAATATAAAATAACCAATGTTTTTAAACAAAGTCCACATTTTGGCCATTAATGTTAACTTTACTGTGATCTTCTCGCTGAATACAACCTAGACTGTAAATGATTAGAATGATTGTGTTCAATTCTATATATTATACAATATATAGATATATACAATATATACAAATATACAAGTCAATTATATAATTATTATGAACTATATAGTATCTTATATAAATACAATAATTAAATAATATAAAACCTGTTTTCTGTGTACTTGCTCATTGACATAATGGGTCCTCCTCGTTAGTCAAATTTATTGAGGCTGTGTCCATATATCGTACGATAAGTCGATAATATAATTATTGTGACAGGCCTAGCTTCATATAAAGTTTAACCCTTTAGAATGTTCTATATTTTCCATAAATATGACCTGAAGCATATTTAGAAGTCTTAAAAGTAGATAAAGAGAACCCGGTTAAACAAAAGATACAAAAATATTATACTTGCTCATTTATTTATTGAAGAAAATGATCTATGATTTAAAAAATGAATTATGAATGGCAAAAGTATGTGAACCTCTAGCTTTAGCAGTTATCTTGAAGGTGAAGTTAGAGTTGGTGATTTCAAATAATGGTTTCACATTCAGGTTTGAGTGGGTGGAGCCTGTTTTATTTAAAGAACAGGGATCTAGCTATCAAAGTCTTCTCTGTACAACACACTTGTGAAAGTGTTATATTTATTTGTCACAGGTGTATTTCACTCGTTTTCAAATGGTGCGCACCAAAGCTATGATTGCTACTTCTGCTCCTTGTAGAGGAAAACCCTAAAAAAGGGATTTAAATGGAATTTGAGGGATACAAATGTCGACAAATGTATCATCATAAACATTTAAAAGGTGTAAAAATCTAAAAATCATTCAGATTCATTACTCAGTAGGTAGGAGCATATTGTAGATACTAGAGTTTAATAAAATACTTCTGTAGAAGCTAAAGAATCAACTCAAGCTTTTTACTCTTTCAGTAAAAATGTTTAAAAAAAAAGTACTGGATTCAAAACTACTTAAAGTATAAAAGTAAAAGTAATGTAAGGGAAAAAAATAAAGTCATTAAGGCTAAAAACAAAAGCCTAGGCCACGCCCACAGTGTCCTATAAGTGCACTAACCACCCCCTTGCTGGGGGGGGGGGGCGTGTGCAGGTCTGATGGATCACAGTATAAACCAATAGGGAGTCGGAATGGTATATGTTTATACTTCTCTACATCCAATCACAATCAGATTCACTCTATCCACTCTGGATGGAGGAGAGATTTATCTGGATAGGGGTTTTATTGAATGATGAGAAGCCGGAATTAAAACCAGCTGAAATTAGTTAATAGGAGTAACGAGGTTGTTTTTATTAAAATGTAAAAAGAAAAGGTAAAAAGCCATCTGAAAAATAAATAATAATTACTCCAGTAAAGTATAAGTAACCAACATTTCTATTTAAGTAAGATAACGAAGCCCTGCATTCCTCCTTCATCAGCATCAGTCTCTGCTTGAACCATTTGACGCCAAACCCAGTCTGAATGAGTCTGAATAAATCTTATTCATTAATAACCCAACTAAATTAAGTCAATGAAACTCCCTTTTGACTACTTGAACGTGCTCTTCATCACTTCTCTGAGAATCTTGAGTATCACTGCAGTCTTAAGAAGATTTGCTGCTTTTCCCAGCAATGACTCATTGGTCCCAGTGGAGCCCCAGACTGGGAGAGTAAGCCCTGTACGTATTCCCCTAATTTGCATGTTCCCACATTCGCCTGACTTATTGCAGCTCGGTGATATAGAGCGGCGAGGGGTTCAGATTTCTAGGCAGCCAATTTATAGTAGTGAATGAAATCTTCACAAGTCGTGATGGAATCTAGCACCTTTACCACGTAGATACATTTATTACACTCATATACTCTCTAGTACACTCACCCTGCACTCAAAAAAATGTGTTAAATGAACTTGTATACAGTATAACCATGTTTTTTTTTTTCATCCCATTTTCTTCCCAATTTACACGGTCAATTATCCATCCCACTCATTAGGACTCCCTCTATCACTAGTGATGCTCCAACACCAGGAGGGTGAAGACTGGCACACGCCTCCTCCGATACATGTGAAGACAGACTCCGCCTCTTTTTGAACTGCTGCTGATGCAGCATTACCGATTAGCATCACAGCGCTCATGATGGGAAAAATACACTTTGTGAAGTTCAAAACAAGGAAATGGCATGTACTAATTCTCTTAATTAATCATTTTGGGTGTGTTTTGGGTGTAACGAGAAATAAACCAGTGTTCAAGTGTGTCACTTGAAATTCCCTTTAAGAGTAGAACCAGGTGCGCTCTGACTTTGGCGTATTGCTATTTTAACGGTGCAGCTACCTGGAGGTGTCCTACAAACAAACGCTTCTCAGCAGAGGAAACTGAGCTGCTGGTTGACGCTGTGAAGGAGCTCCAGCAGCTCATTTAGGGGAACAGTAATGTTATTTTATTTAGTATACCACAGTTAGTTCCAAACCTGCAATGTGATTGGCTGAGAGGCGTTCTATGAGTGCCGTTATGAGCCGGTAATGCACTGTAACCTAGGCTCTGCCACATACAGGTAAACTAGCAACGATGCAGCGCTTACAAGCCAAACAGCACAGCTACAAACAGAGCAGCAACGGAACTACAGTATTTTAACTGGCGCAGTTTTTATAACCAAACCGGTCCTATTTTCTCCTCCTCTTTAACTCAGAATATTTTAATAAATAGCGATAATGGAACTGTGGTACAATCACAATGAGGTTTGTGCTATAACATGTGATATTGGCACTGCTGTAAAGCACTCAGCCTGTGGCAGTGCCAATATTACTTTATATAATATTAGTGTATTATTACTTAAGTATTCTGTTTATTGTTGATGTAAATGTTGTGATAGCAATGAGCCTCACAGCACACCTTTTACAGGGTGTATGATAGGGCCCATGCACGTTGGTTCTGACATTGGAACAGACTTTTTCAGGAAAGAGTGGAGCTGCTCTGAGATCCTGAGATATTCAGCAGGGAAACTCTGATAAGATCCGGCCCTCAGACTCGACCAGCTGAGAGAAAAACAAAGATAAACAACCTGCGGCAGAGCAGCGTGTGACCTGGCGTCTGCACACGCCTCTCACCCTGTGTCAATACAGGTGTGTACACGTGTGAGTAAGAGCGAGAGAGAGAGAGAGAGAGAGAGAACAAAAAAGAGAGAAAGGGGAGAGAAAAAGTGACATAGAACGAGAGAAAGCATGAGATAAAGAGAGAGAGGGGGAGATAAATAGAGACAGAGAGAGAGGGACGGAGAGAGCGTGTGAGAAAGAGAGAGAGAGAGGTAGCACAATTGAAAAAGACAGAAAGAGAGAGGGAGCATGAGAGGGAGGGTGAGAGAGAGAGCATGAGATAAAGAGATAGAGGGGGAGATAAATAGAGACAGAGAGAGAAGGACGGAGAAAGCGTGTGAGAAAGAGAGAGAGAGAGAGAGGTAGCACAATTGAAAAAGACAGAAAGAGAGAGCATGAGAGGGAGGGAGAGAGAGAGAGTGTGAGAAAGAGAGAAAGAGAGAAAGAAAAAAACATACTCACTTAATTGTAGTCATTTTGAAATATATATATATATATATATATATATATATATATATATATATATACATTATTATTGTACACTTTTCATCATTTTTTATGTTTTTTTATTTTAAACCCAAAGGACATATATTTTTTTCCTTTTTTATTACATTTACTTTTTTAAAAAGATTTTCTTCCAATTAATCTACAGTATTTCTATACTGCTGGACTGAAATGCTTTGATAAAACAAATGTAATTTTGTCACGTCAAAAAAGCAAACTGCACTAAAATAGAGAGAGAGAGATAGAAGAAGGCAGGAACAGGTTGAGAGGCAGGTTTGTGGTCTGAGTGTAAACAGCTACAGGCACCGTAGCTTTAGTGAAAGCTGGATTTAAGCCTCAGATGCAGCTAAAATCAGAAACTCAGCTCCAGTGTGATGCAGATCAGACTCTCTGCTCTCTGAAGCTTCTCTAAAGGAAAGACTGGAAGTAACAGAAGCAGAGTCTGAGAGGAGAGCCCAGACTTCACACCAGTCTGCTGGGGTTTCTGCTGTAACTCCTCTAATCCTGGAGCCGCTAGAGGAGCCCTGGCAGCAGGAGAGCGTGCTCAGTATCGGCCAAGTCCCTCTCACCCGCCAGACTGTGGGCAGCGGCTCTGTAAACACCAGGAGAATCCAGATACATTCTTACTACAGCACACAGTGTACAGATCCTCCAGAGGAACAGCATCTCACAACAACCATGCCTGAGACTTTAAACTAACTCACTAAAATATCAGAATCAGTATTCGCCAGGAAGAGGTTTTTGAACAATCAGTTCATTGATTGGACCAGAGAAGTGCAAATAATATAATTTAATGTAATTATTTATTTATCAGGCAATTTTTTACTTCTATGTCTTAAATTTTTACTCAATTATCTGAACTTTCTACTCCTTCCTTTTTAAAAACAGGCTTGTTACTCCTATTTACTCATCTTTTCATCGTTTAATAAAACCCCTATCCAGATAAATCTCTCCATCCAGATAGAGTGAATCTGATTGTGATTCTCTGATTTTGCTATTTATAGGTTTATGTTTGAGTAAAATGAACATTGTTGTTTTATTCTATAAACTACTAAACTAAACATTTCTCCCAAATTCCAAATTAAAATATTGTCATTTAGAGCATTTATTTATTTGCAGAAAATGAGAAATGGCTGAAATAACAAAAAAGAGCTTTCAGACCTCAAATAATGCAAAGAAAACAAGTTCATATTCATAAAGTTTTAAGAGTTCAGAAATCAATATTTGGTGGAATAACCCTAGTTTGTTCTTAATCACAGTTTTTTTCATGCATCTTGTCATCATGTTCTCCTCCTCCACCAGTCTTACACACTGCTTTTGGATAACTTTATGCTGCTTTACTCCTGGTGCAAAAATTCAAGTAGTTCAGTTTGGTGGTTTGATGGTTTGTGATCATCCATCTTCCTCTTGATTATATTCCAGAGGTTTTTAATTTGGTAAAATCAAAGAAACTCATCATTTTAAATGGTCTTTTATTTTTTTTTTTTCAGCAAGAACATAGTAGATGTATGTAGCCATATGACTGTCTAACAAATTATAGATTATACTGTATCTACCTAATAGCATTTATTTTACTTCAGTCATTCATTGTACAGATTGCATTATTAGCATCATGGCATGATTCATTGACTTCTGGTGAAATCTGGTAAAATTACTATATTTCATAATATGTATCATAGAACAACTAAATATCCCAATGTAAATTTCCCTCAGCATCATGCAGCTCTATGTTGCTTTCTTGGTTTGGACCAAATTGAAGAGTCAAGTCCAGAAGGTCCAAACCGAACAAGGTAGGAGTGAAAACACCCTGAGGCATCGCTTTAATCCCTGCCTTCAGAGAAATTCACAATGCATCAGGATTTCTCCACATATGGAGCGTCACTCTACACTTCCCTTTCTCACTCCCGCACACTCGCTCTTACACGAGTCTGCTTTTCCAACAGAAATATTAATAAGCCTGGATTTGACAGTCTAATTACACCGCCGCTGGGGATTTACTGTGTTGAAAATGCTTTGTACTCTGGTACTCGGCTTTCTGCGTCGAGAGGAGCCTCCAGTGTTTAATTAAAGCTTGATAAAAACGTAATAATTGCTGCGTCCAATTTAGACACAAGTGCACCCAATCCAGCCTCGCTAAGCTGCTCAGCCACCCCGAACTCAACTGCCAGTCACGCTGGATTGGCGTAATAAATGGAGATTCACTGAACATATTTGGTATATAAGTAAAAAAAAATATTCAGAGAAAAATATCCACAAGATAAGTGAAAAGACAGACTCATTTATACAGAGATGTGAAAAGAATCTGCAAGTTTAAGTTCATCAGCATCACTTATTGTACTTAGAATCTATTTAATAACTCTTATGCCTTTAATAACTCTTATTTTATAACTCATATGCCTTAGCATATGTTTGTTTATTAAGTAAATTTATGATTATAATAGTGCTAGTAAGGAAGATTTATGACTAAAATTGCATAGCTGAGGTAGCTAGCTTCCTAAACATGTGACTAGATTAGCACTGCTGAAGTAAATTGATTATTAGGATAGCAGTACTGAAGTAAATTGATTATTAGGATAGCAGTACTGAAGCAAATTGATTATTAGGATAGTAGTACTAAAGCAAATTGCTTATTAGAATAGCAAAGCTGAAGTAAATTGATTATTAGGATAGCAGTACTGAAGTAAATTGATTATTAGAATAGCACAGCTGAAGTAAATTGATGATTAGGATAGCACTGCTGAAGTAAATTGATGATGAGGATAGTACTCCTGAAGTAAACTGATGATTAGGATTGCACTGTTGAAGTAAAATGATGATTAGGATAGCACTTACTGTGTTCAGAAACATGCGTCCTAAAATATCCTGTTCCACTAATAGTGAATATAGTGAATAATACTGAAAACAGTCTTTTACCAGCTAGTGCTGGGCGATATGGGAAAAATCATATATCATGATATAGAATTTTTTATATCACGATAACGATAGATATCGTGATATACCACATTTAAGTATGGGTACCACTTTAAAATAAGACTACCTTCATAAAGGGTTTATAAATGGTTTACAATTAGTTTATTAATGATTAGTAATTAGGTTGTAAATGCCTTTAAAATCATTAATAATCAGTTATAACACATACATAGAAAGGGCAACCATGACCTGTTGTTTGCCAAATAGTGAACCCACAGCCATCTATACTGTTGACCTTTCTACGTATGTGTTATAACTGATTATTCATGAGTTTTAAGGCATTTACAATCTAATTAGTAAGCTTTAATAAACTAATTGTAAACCATTTATAAACCCTTTATGAAGGTAGTCTTATTTTAAAGTGGTACCTAAGTATATTTTCAGTTACTCTTTGAAAAATATGACAAAATAATATCATTGCTTACTTTTTTCCAACTTTATTTCAAAGTGACATTAAACCAAACTTTCACAAATGAGAATTATTACCTTTTAGTGCAGCAATATATATATATATATATATATATATATATATATATATATATATATATATATATATGTATCAAATGAAAACAGATGAGGTAGATGCAGTGGCTAATTTTTTCAAAAGAACAATGGGTCTCCATTGTTCAGCTCTCATGAGTTTAATAACGTAAAGCATGTCGCAAACCGGCATGTCCGCGCGTGACCGTCAAATAATGTAAAGCAGCATCATTCTGCAAAACCACATTATGAAGCTTTTTTTTGTGAAGATTACTTTATTATCACTTATATAAACCGAGTTTAGGCAAAGTGACCACGCCCATACATTTCATCGTAGCCTACTTTATATATTTGCATGAATAATTAATGGAATTACTGTAGAAACAATAGGGTTGTCTATCGTCCCCACAACTACCAGCCTTCCCTCAGGACCACTGCACTGTTTATCAGCAGCCTGGCAGTCGAGCATCTGTGAAAGTGTCAGAAACATCTCCCAACTTGCAAGATGCTGCTTGTAGTGTGTTGATTTATCACCCGACCGCTCTACCAGACGCCGTGAGCATCGGCCACTCGCAGGATCGCTCATCAGCTGACTCATCCCTCCTTTCATTTAAATTACTGCTTCTTTTTGGAGTGGAGTGGGAATGATATACTAGTGCATATCAAAAGAATGTAATATTAAAAAGTTACTTTATTTCAACAATTCAGTTAAAAATGTGAAACTCATTTATTATATAGATGTATTAAATACAGAGTGATCTATTTTAAGCGTTTATTTATTTTATTGTTGATTGTTTATATGATTATGGCTTACAGCCAATGAAAACCCAAAAGTCAGAATCTCAGAAAATTAGAATGTTATATGAGACCAATTGGTACTTTTGGCAGTGTGGGCAGTGTGCCAAGTCCTGCTGGAAAATGAAATCCACATCTCCATAAAAGTTGTCAGTAGCAGGGGGAAGCATGAAGTGCTGTAAGATTTTGTGGGAAAACAAAACTGCACTGACTTTAGACTTGATAATAAAACACAGTGGATCAACACCAGCAGATGACAGACATGACTCTCTAAACCACCACTGATCATCAGTAAATTTTACATTTCATTTGTAAATCAAGGGATCAGAGTCTGGAGGAAGAGTGGAGAGACACACAGTCCAAACTGCTCGAGGTCTAGTGTGAAGTTTCCACCAATCAGTGGTGGTTTAGAGAGTCATGTCTGTCATCTGCTGGTGTTGATCCACTGTGTTTTATTATCAAGTCTAAAGTCAGTGCAGTTTTGTTTTCCCACAAAATCTTACAGCACTTCATGCTTCCCTCTGCTACTGACAACTTTTATGGAGATGTGGATTTCATTTTCCAGCAGGACTTGGCACACTGCCCACACTGCTAAAACAGTACTGGTACTTACAATCTTGAGTTGAAGAAGTCAACTATCATCTTATTATGTAAATAAATTATGCCAGGAGCCAGTAGTAGAGATGGATTTTTGTGAGATTTACTAAGAAATGTTGGAATGTACTAAGAAAAATAACCTTAGAAACTTTATCAATATATCACAAGATATCTCTTCAAACGTCCAGTGTCCTGTATTTCCCAGCATCCATTGCTATTTAAAGTTAGTTACTGTAATTAAGAAACTTTCACATTCTGTATTTGATTGAAACAGTATTTTACCGTTAAAAATTCCCTGTAAATTTACATACTTGTTATTGTTATAGCTGAGTATGCTTCATGGCATTGATGGATCAGTCTATTGTATCACAATACAATATTATAATGATAATGTGATTCAGCAATACTCAATATATATCGCAAGAAAATTCTCTATCCGTTACTGAAGAGGATAAAATAATCCTAAATAAGAAAATATGAGGAATTATGGATTTATTGGTGTCAGTTTCACAGAATTTTTCAACCAATATTTTTCAGTGCAGGTTTATTAACTCTGTTTATTGGATTATAGCGCCACCATGTGGAGTTATGAAGCAGTAACTTAGTTGTCGTAGGTCTAAATTGGCGAGTCTTAGGGAGTTTAGCTCAAAGTATATTGATATTTTTGAAGCTATGTATCGATACCATAAGATCAAAACGATGCAATATATCGATATATTGTCCCACCCCTAGTCTATAGTACCCCATGGGGCAGCTGTACCATTTTACAGTGCTTTCAGAAAATGGACATAACAGCACATTTAGCTTCTCTGCACTTTTACCCAGTGATTCTGCCCCGGTTTCTCCGCCGTTAGCCAGCTGTTGCTGTCTGCTGTATAATTGCGCTGTAATGGCTGGAATTTCCAGACGCAGATTCAGCCTGGTTTTATGCTAAAAGGGTTTTCAGCATTAAGCGCTCGGAGTCGGACTGTATAATTCAGTGCATTACTGCCTCGGACTGGAAAGCGAGATCATTTCATTTCAGCTGCGCTGCGTCCTTCTGCATAATTGTGTCTGTTTTCTCTTTATTTCCACCGGTTCCCTGAATATATGCGATTCAGGACATACAGTAATGCTGAGACTGTGAGGAATAGAGTAGAGAGAGACGTACATTCACAAATAAAACTCATCTTAAGTTAATCTATCTATCTTTTATTGCGACCTATAGTTGAGCCAAGCCGTCAATCGTGCACCGTGCAGCTTGATTTAGGACTTGTCAATTTGTCTTTGCTATCGTAACGATGGGAAAAGTACACCTTGTGCATTTCGAAACAAGCAAAAGGCATATACTTATTCTTTTTGTTCATCATGGGTGAAATAACCCATGAAATAAACCAATCAGAGTGTCTCTTGCTCATCATTCCCTTTAAGAGTCAGGTGCGCTCTGACTTTGGCGGATTGCTATTTTAAGGGTGCTGGTACCTGGACATGTCTGACCTGCTCATTCATTATGTTTATTGTTGATGTAAAAGTTTGCATAGCTGTGAACTGTCATGTGCTACGGGTTTTGTGCTTTGCTGTGTGTCCATATGTGCATAACAAGGATGGATGTGTTTTGACAGTTTACTGCCAAGATAGCGATGAACATCTGATTGTTAAAGTCTGTCTAGGTTGTATTCAGTAGCCAACTAAGTTAAGTAAAGCCAAGCTAAGTAAACAAACCTGTAATAAAAAGAATAATACTTTCTTTTAAAATGAAACGAGCGCTGGATGTTAATCTAGACAGATTTCTCTCCTGAAAACTGTTTATTTGGGTGAGTAAAGCGCTTCTGTTTATTTACAGTAAGCTTAGATTTCAAAATTGCTTCATCCCTGAGGCTGAAGCATCAGCATTAGTGACTAACCGCTCCAGCAGTGCTAGATACAGGCTGATAATACTTCCCTCTGAACGTGAAATAGCGGAAAGCGGCTAATGCTAACGCTAATGCTGCTCCAGTCTCGGTGCTGGAGAAACTTTACTGAAACTCCTGTATAACTCTGTACTTTAGTGCATTGGCTTTTTCTGCTCCTTAATACCTGACTGATAGAATTCATACATAAGGAGCTCCGGATTATAAGGCGCATTAACGATTTTTGGGAAAATTAAAGGATATTAAGTGCAACTTATAGTGTGAAAAATATGGTACTTTAGTACATTTGTTCTTCGAATGCTTCCTGACACTGAAGTGCTCAGAATCAGACCAGTATATTCATACACACGCATGCATACACACACACACACACACACACACACTGGCAGCGGGAGGCTGAGAGTAGCAGGTGAAGTGGGAGCGAGGCGGATGCGTTGTAGCGTTCCTCTGGGCCGCTGATGGAGGAAGATGAGTCACAGCTGGAGTCTGAGAGCAGGAACTCCGCTTCCCTCAACTCTAAACTCTTTAAATAGACTCTCAGCTCTTCACTATCAGAGTGTCTGAGTCACTCCATCACTGAACTACTGTAAGAGCACAGTTCTGCTCAAATATTACAATGCACACAACATTATATGATACATACCAGAGTTCAAAAGAGGACAAATTGTTGGTGCACGTCTTGCTGGAGTCTTGCTGGAATCTTTGTGATGTATCAAGACCCACAGTATCCAGGGTAACGTCAGCATACCACCAAGAAGAACCAACCACATCCAACAGGATTAACTGTGGACTCTGTAAGAGGAAGCTGTCTGAAAGGGATGTTCGGGTGCTAACCCGGATTGTTTCCAAAAAACATAAAATCACGACTGATCAAATCACGGCAGAATTCAATGTGCACCTCAACTCTCCTGTTTCCACCAGAACTGTCCGTCACCACAATCAATTATTGTGATCTAAAACCAGGTGTTTCAGTTTCATTGTCCAACCCCTGTATCTGCTGATATAATGTGGATAATTCAGTATCTACATTAAATAACCTGGAAGAATATTTATCTGTGTGTAAGGTAGCGAAGGATGTCAGTCAGTATTCTGGTGAATGCTAGTGATCTTCAGGCCCTCAGGCAGCTTTACATTAATAACAGCCTGTGCTGATTCTGTAATGAAAAGCTCAGGAACACTTCCAGGACCATATTTAGCTATATCTATAGCACACCAGTCAGATTTAGGGCATGTTTGTGTGTTTTTGGTATCATGAGGACGCAAAAAAAAAAAAAAATACACCTTGCGCGACTCGAAAAGGCATGTACTAATGCTTTTAATTAATCATGGGTGTGGTTAATGGGTTAATTTTGGGGCGTAACGTGAAATAAACCAATCAGTGTGCCAGTTGCCTTCATTCCCTTTAAGAGGAAGCTGAGCTCTGACTTTGGCGCATTCGTATCTTAACAGCGTGGCACTGTTGCGTGTCTCAGCAGAGGATTCTGACCTGAGTTCTGGGCAGCCTTTTATACCTGGCTCACCAGGTGCTAATACTCAGGCGAATTACTTCCTGAACGTGTCACATGATCGAGAGAGTCACTGAATTGTGCATTGTGGGTAGTGTAGTCCTGTGACTGGAAATCGCAAGTAGAGCTGAGTGTGGAGGAGATGGGTGCAGTTTTATCGGGTTTTTTTTTTAGAATGTTATATGTGTAAAAAATATGGGTGTATGAGATTCTGAAAAAAAGTCACTCTATTTTGTTTTTAGGTACATTTTACACATTATTTGCAACTTTTTTTTGCAATTGAAATGTTATTATTTAGAAAGTTATATGAATTATTCATTACCTACTACAAATTATTTAGTATCTACTATAAATTATTGACTGCTTTCTATTCAGGATCTATTATTCAGGACTCGATATGAGAGTAATCACTATGATTTATTAATTTTTCACTATGAATTACTAAAAGCCTACTATTAATAATTATTCAGTTTCTACTATAAATTATTGATTAACCACTAAAGGGTGGTGCAATCTGACAGTGTATTCTCATTCACCAGCCCAGTCCAGTACACACACACACACACACACACACACATACGTACAACTAGCCGGGATGTGAGAAGTGTTGGGACGCATGCTGTTTCCATGGAAACCTTCGCCATGGTTCCGAGACATCAGGGACTGCAGAATCACAGGAGGACCAGACTCTCTCTCTCTCACACACACACACACACACATACACTCACACACACACACACTCTTGATCAGTAAGCATTAATCAAATGAGATCATACTGACGTTCCTCCTTTCATTATTAATTATATGGTCAGTCGAGGTCAGCGATTCTATAGAGAGTTACAGGAGGCTAAACTTGAAAACCTGCAGTTTTATTTAGTACTTTTTAAGCAGTGAAGTACAGTTATTTCAATCTAAATCAGAACTACAATATAAAAAGACTCTAAGAAGCTACTTCTAGGTAGTGCACCTCCTGGTGAGAGATCAATAACTGCTAGACATGCCTTTAAAAGCTTTATTTAGTTTAAATATATATTACTTTCATTTTTCAACATTTAGTAAAAACACAAAAAAAAACTAATCAAGTTGAAAACCTATCAAGATTTTGTAAGTAAGTTGTGTATACGTGTAGAATATAAAAAAAACAGGGTACAAAAATATACCCTTAAAGCTTCACAGACAGAATTCAGCTTTTATCACAATATGGATTTTGTTTGTTTGAAAAATGATGACAATATGACTAATTATATGATAAGTTACAATCTGAGAATATACTATAAAATATTGATTAAGTATATACTATACAATATTCTAGGCAAAATAAATACGAGACATAATCTATTATTATTTATTCACTATCTCCTGGGAGTAGAACAATATATCTTTATTGCAACATTTAATACCGTTTTGATCGTATCATATTGATGTGTGGCATCAAATTGAGATATTTTTATATAAAAAAAAACATAGGTGCTCTAAACTCGCATAAAGCACTAATCTCTAT
Organism: Astyanax mexicanus; assembly: GCF_023375975.1. Taxonomy (NCBI): domain Eukaryota; kingdom Metazoa; phylum Chordata; class Actinopteri; order Characiformes; family Acestrorhamphidae; genus Astyanax; species Astyanax mexicanus. The sequence continues at coordinate 9,347,389 of NC_064429.1, forward strand.
ATATAAATAGTATAAATAGTTTTTTAAAATGCTGGTAAATGCAAAAAAAATAAATAAAGTGTATGATCCCTACATATGTGTATATATTATTATATATTATATATTATATATGAAAGTATAAGCCAATGTGAGTGTGTTATTGTGTATAAATAATTAGAATGTAAATATTTGTGTTATGTGTAAGTATAGAATATTTAGTGCATGCAAATAAACTGTAAACATAAACACTTATTCAAAAATTACCCATAACATTTTACAGTAAGTTGCAAAATTAATACAGTATATACTGCTTTCATACAGATTACCCTATTATCATGTTATTGTTATTATTCAAATGTTATGGCAAAACTATTTATTCTAAAATATTCAGTAAGTACTAGTCATTATCTATTATCAATTCTTTACTATCCAGTAGGGGTGGGAAAATATAGCAATATTGTGATGTATTGTGTTGTTTTAATCAAATAATTAAAATAAAAGATTGTATTAATATGTTTTATCAAATATGGATTTTTTTTTATTGAAACATAAACGCTCTAAACTGAGTAAGACTCGCCCCACAGTTTGACTTAATAAAGTCACTAAAATTACTGCTATTGGTTGTTAAATTGTGTGAAACTGACACCAATACATTTTTGCACCAGAAGTAAAGGCGTAAAGTTATCCAAAAGCAGTGTGTAAGACTGGTGGAGGAGAACATGATGCCAAGATGCATGTGATTTAAAAACCAGGGTTATTCCACCAAATATTGATTTCTGAACTCTTAAAACTTTATGAATATGAACTTGTTGTTTTCTTTGCATTATTTGAGAAAGTCTGAAAGCTCAAAGCTTTTTGTTATTAAAGACATTTTTAATTTTCTGCAAATAAATGCTCTAAATGACAATATTTTATTTGGAATTTGGGAGAAATGTTGTCTGTAGTTTATAGAATAAAACAACAATGTTCATTTTACTCAAACATAAACCTATAAATAGCAAAATCAGAGAAACTGATTCCAGAGCTGTATATTGAGTATCACAGGATCACAGTATCGTGATATTATCATATCGTGAGATGCCCTGTGATTCTCACTCCTAGTATCCACTATGTATTATTCTGTATTTACTACACTCTAAAAAACAGAGGTACGATATGAGTACTTTTTTGTACTCGAAGGTACATTCTTTATAATTGTACCCTCAAAGGTACAATATTGGTCTTTACGGGGTCAGATTTGTTCCCTCTGAAGTACAAAGTCATTTCTAACAGCAATAAGTACAAATTTGTACCATTTAACCAGCCAAAGGGTACATTCAGTATTCTGTATCACTGTACTAATGAACAATATATATTTAAATTGCACATTTTTTATTTGAAAGCCAGACAATTTTGTATCATCAAGTTTTTGAGCCATATTTAGTTGATGATAATGTTTATAATCTTTATGATCTTTACTGCCACAAAAACCATGGGTACAAAAAAGGACTTTCACTGAAAGGTACTTTTTTGTGCCTCAATATAAGGTACAGATCCAGCGACAAGCTTTGTACTCTTTTAAGTACAAATCTGTACTTATATTTCTTAGAGTGTATGGAGAAGATTTGAGGCTGAGGATATATGAGGCTGGTTTTCTTCTGTTAACGTCTCGCTCTTTCCTTTAAAAGCTCAGAAACCCTGTGGGTCACACTTATTGGCTTATAGACGTCCAGTAGCGTGTGGGAAAATTGCCCTGGGCTCATCCGTGTACGAGCGTTTCTGCCCCGGCGGGGGGTAACTGGGCTGTAATTGGCCGTATAGGATTTTACAGAGTGGGAATGGTGGGCTATAATGATGCAGCCCACCCGGCACACTCTGCCACCACTGATTGATTATGGCCCGCCTGCCACTCGTCCTGATCAGTTTGTTCTTGCTGTTGCTTTTGACACACACACACACACACACACACACACACACACACACACCCCCACACATACACACACACACACACACACACACTCACTCACAAAGGCAACTGAAACCAATTAGAGCCCAGAACACAGGAACATGGTAAGACCCCGCTTTCAGTTCACAGCCTGCAGCCCATTCAGCTCTAGCAGGGCGATCAATATCCCTCGCTTTCTCCTCTTTGGAGAGCGTTAGACTGAAGCAGGGGCTGATGGGTAATTCACCGGCTTCTTTCTGAAAGAGGAACTGTCGTCTTTCTCCCGGCGCGAGACATTCGGCGACGCTAATGAGCCGTGGATCAGAGCCGTGGATCTGGTGTCCAGCGCATTAGGCTAAACGCAGCGTAGCATCGTCGAGTTAACTCAAACGCTTTGTGGAATAAAAGTCTGCGCTGATTAATCTGAGCTGCTCTCGCTCTCTTTTTCAATTCGAAAAGCTAATAATATTAAGCTTATATGAGTCACGATGATATAAAAATTAAATGAGCTAAATGGCTAATCTCAGCTAAGCTCACGTGGAGTCGTACTCACACTCATTCATCGCTGATACGGGGCCCTGTGTTAGTGATCTATGTTAGTGCTGAGCTGCTGGTTGACGCTGTGAAGGAGCTCCAGCAGCTCATTTACGGGAACAGCAATGTTATTTTATTTACTATTCTGTTTATTGTTGATGTAAAAGCTGGATTTGCACTGCAGCACTTTTTTTTGTGTGAATCGGGTGTTTACGCGGTCGTGCGTGGCTAAGATAGGATTGGACAGCTGACTGTATTCTGTTGTCAGCAGAGTTGCCAGGTTTGCGTTTTGTTTTTTTCCGCCAAATTGGGCTTGTTTAAAAATACAGCCACGGGTGAAAATTCAGGGCTGACAGGGCTACTTTCAAAAATGACAGTGGCTGCCAAAAAATAAACAAAAAGTACACACAATGTAACCAAAAATCACCAAGAATAAAAAAAAATGTTAAAGTGGAGAGAAGGAGGGGCAAGAACAGAAAAAAATAAGTAAAAGTGAGTTCTTTTTTGCTAACTATGTCACTATTTTAAATGTTCTTGACTGGGATATAAAACTGTTATAAAATAACTAATAAAACACAGATGTTACAATATTATTATTGACTTTAAATAGTAATATTGATAATAAATCCCTTATAAACAAAATACTCGTCGTACACTCACTGTTGTTTTGCCATTTGCTTCGAAGGTGAGACAGACAGAGGGATAGTATAAGCTTCTGAAGGGCGGGTTTTAGACTGACTTTAGGCTGGATATTTTTGATGGATTTTTGAGGGTTTTAATCAGTCAGTGGAGCACCTGTATTTTCTGACGCTAAGAAAGCAACACGCCAGATATTTACCTGAACACACCTCACTTCCAGACCACCACGCCCATCAGCTTAAATATATTCCTAAACTCCGATGCTATATTAACAGTGTGGATGCAAGGCGTGAAAATAGACAGTTGGCGGGGTGTAAGATAGCAATGAGCATTGTGACACGCCTTATGCAGGGTGTATGATAGGGACCTTAGTCTTTTTCTGCTTCATATTTTTTTTATTTTTGAAAACAGTACAAAAAAATGTCTGTGTGTCATATCTTTTATATCATAGTCATGATGCTGTAAATTGTTTTAGCATTACTGTTATTAACATTAACATAAATTATTGTGTTGATAGCAACATAGCTATGCTATCTGGCATCCATCCATCTGTCATTACAGTTAGCAACCAGTGTTTTCAGTATTTACTTATTAGTTTAATCCTATCTCTAAATAATTTATTGATAAATGTATGTTATTGGTGTGAACAGATTGCTTTTATGATTAGCGTGTTAGCGTTAGCACATTTTCCTCAGTTATTATCTGTTTTCCCAGATGCAGGTCGAGTCAATAGTGACCGGTTTTAGGTTAAATGAGTTTGACGATGACGTTTCTTCATTCCACCAGAGAATAGTCCTTAAGCGTGTGCTGTAATCTGGTGCTGGTCGAGTCAATAGTGACCGGTTTTAGGTTAAATGAGTTTGACGATGGTGTTTCTTCATTCCACCAGAGAATAGTCCTTAAGCGTGTGCTGTAATCCAGCGCTCGGCCTCATGGATTTTCTGTTGTATCAGGATGGAGATGTAATTACTCTGAAGCAGGGGACGAGGGGATGGGGGACTGGAGGAGACGGGTGGAGACTGTGTGTCAATATCAGCAGGAATGAAGCGTAATTATTGGTACGGTGCTTCTGATTCTCCTGGAGACAAATCCTGCATTAAGTGTTGCTTTTCTGACATTTTAAATTACAGTACATGAGTTTTACATTTTTGAGAAGTGTGTGGAGGTGGGGGAGGGTTGGGAATCTACTGTCAGTAGAGAATTCAGCAAAGCAACAGCTACAGGAAGCACGAAATATCCAGCAACCAAAGTTATTCTGCTGAAAAAGAGAGAAATTTAATATAGTGTTTTGTAGGCATATCCACTTGGAATAATACAATAGAATATTGCTTGGTGTGCATCTTTTTTTTTTATTTCTCCTAGCTATTTATATATTTGGGATTAGTAGGACCTAACGCTAAACTAAAACTAAACGTTGTCTTTGTACAGGAAGTCTTTTAGCAAAAAACAATGTCCATTTATTATTTTAATTTTTATTGTATCTTCCTATTATTGCTAAAATGTGTCTATTTAGGATTTAGGTGTGCTTGTCAGTGTGTCTTTGCTATCGAAACAGCGGGAAAAGAACACCTTGCACGGCTCAAAATGAACAAAAGACACGTCCTAATTCTTTTAATTTTTAATCAATTATGGGTGTGGTTAATTTTGGGCGTGTGTCTCTTGCCATTCCCTTTAAAAGCCTGGTGCACTCTGACTTTGGCAGATTGCTGTTTTAACGGCGCAGCTACCTGGACGCTCATCACTGCCAAGATAGCAATGAACGTCTGACTGTTGGCGTCTGTCTAGGTTGTATTCAGTCAGTGGAGCTCCTGTGTTTTCTGTTACCAAGATAAACAAGCAAAACTCCAGTAATTTACCTGAACTCACCTAATTTCCAGAACACCACGCCCATCAGTGTAGATATATTCAGAAGATCTGCTGCTATTTAAACGACTCAGGTGGAAGGTGTGAAAATACTGTTGTGAAGACTGTTGGCAGGTTATAAGATGACAATAAGCTTTGTTACATGCCTTGCACAGAGTAAAAAATAGGGCTCTCAGAGTCATAATTATTGATATTTTTTATCGTTAATGTATAGTAGTTTCTTCTGTATTTTAGACTCAGAAAACTGAAGAATCTTGTGGCTTGTGTTCTTTTTATTCAGCTCAAAAATTGATTGCATGTACACACACACTGTTTTTAAGAATAGACACAGTCAGTATACTGATTTTCACACATTGTAAGAATTTACCCCATAGCCAGCGTTTCTCACACTATTGTTTTATTCAAGTCACGAATTCTGCCGGGTCCTGATGTTATTGATAAGACTGCTGTATATTCAGTCCACGCTGCTCAGTGGGTCAGTAATGATCACATTATACCATATCAGGCAGGCTTGATTATAGTACCCTTTAAAGCGCCAATCGGGAGCCATTAGAACCGGCAGGCTGGTTTTTATTTCAGCTTTCTGCTCTGAAAATACAATAATGGGCATTAACCATGCGGTTTGTGTAAACTCACAGCCAGCAGCTCTGTTTTAATAGATCTGAACTGAAGCCTTAAAGAAAACTGCAGTGATTTTCACACTAATCCAGATCTGCAAGGTTTAAAGCATGTGGTCAATAATCTCTTTCTTAACTTTAAGTTAACTTTGTGTTCCTCAGGGTTTAAAAAAGAACAGAAAACCTGTAGAATCAAATAATGTGTGTCATAAAAGCCAATGGACAGAAGCTGAATTCCGTCCAAAAGCATTTTTAAGACACTTTTTATGTGAGTTTACCTCAGCAGTGTCATTTTAGTCACAAATTTACCTCAGCAGTGTCATTTTAGTCACAAATTTACCTCAGCAGTGCCATTTAAATCATGAATTTCCCTCAGAAATGCCATTTTAAGCATAAATTTACCTCAGCAGTGGCATTTTAATCATACATTTACCTCAGAAATGCTGTTTTAATTATGAATTTACCTCAGCAGTGCCATTTAAATCATGAATTTACCTCAGCAGTGGCACTTAAATCATGAATTTACCTCAGTAGTGCCATTTTAATTATGACTTTACCTCAGCAGTGCCATAGTACTCATGAATTTACCTCAGCTGTGTTGTTTTAATCATGATTTTACCTTAGCAATTGCATTTTAATCATGAATTTACCAAAGCAGTGGCATTTGAATGATAAGTTTACCTCAGCAATTATATTGTTCTCATGAATTTACATCAGCAGTGCCATTTTAATCATGAATTTACCTCAGCAATGCTATTGTACTTGTGAATTTACCTCAGCAGTGCTATTGTACTTGTGAATTTACCTTATTATTGCCATTTTATTGATACATTTAACTCAGCAGTGCTGTTTTAATCATGATTTTCCCTCAGTTGTGCCGTTTTAATCATGATTTTACATCAGCAATGCCATTTTAATCATCGGTTTACCTCTGTAGTGGCATTTTTTTTATCATGAATTTACCTCAGCAGTGCCATTATAGTCATGAATTTACCTCAGCAGTGCTATTGTACTCATGAATTTACCTCAGTAGTGCCTTTTTTAATCATACATTTAACTCAGCAGTGCAATTGTAATCATGAATTAACCTCAGCAGTGCTATTCAGCGTGGCATCTAACAGCAGAGTACAACACTAAATAAACACAACACTAAATGAACCACTTTCTGACACCAATATGTACAACTAAGCTAATCATTAAAAGTCAATACTGTGTTTTTGAGAACTGATACAGTATTGCAAATGAAACTATTGAGACATATCAATATTCAGTATTTTATTACACACTTTAATAGTCAGTTATCTTGATTAGCAAGTTGATTGAACACACGTAGAGCTGACCCCTTCACAAATAATCTTCTCACAGTATATTAAAAAGCACATGTACTTGTTTTTTTATATATTAGCGCATATGCAGACGCTTTAGTTCTCCTGCTGGTGATGTTCTCCGTGTCTGAGCACGCTCAGTCTGTCTCCTCCACCCGCACAGTCTGTTCTACTCAGACTATATAAAGTTACTGGTGATCTCAGAGCGAGGAGAATAAACTCTATTGTTTTCTATTCTCAGAGAGTACGTATCACTGACTCACCCCCCCTACTTTAACTCAGAATAAACACTTGATCTCAGAGCTACGAGGCTAACGCTAATACCCTGTATTATCAATATCAGCCTCCTCTGATCTTCTCTAAGCTCTCAGAGTTTCTCACCAGTCAAAAAAGCCCTTTCACAGAGACTCTGAGGGTCAGATCACCGCTGGGAATCATTCAGAGTGCATGGAATTAACATGTGGAACAGAACCAGAATGGATTTCTCACCATTTATTATTTCTCACAGATTGATATTTTAAAGGAATTTAACTAATATAGCTTGTTTTTTAAAACTTTTTTTGGTTATCAGCAAAACTAGGTAACTATCCATCTGACATTTATTAAAGACGTTAACGTGTAGCTAACATCAGCTATAGCAGCAAACGTCTATCCAACATCAGCAAGGGGAGTAGTGGTCAGCTTGAGTGGCAAACATCAGTTTAAATAACATTTAAATAATATTGTCACACCTTAGCCTAGTGCTGTGCAATATTACGATAAACATCGTGGGGAGGATAAAAAAGTGTCTATCGTTCTACTTACCTTCTATCGTCTATATCGTTTCTACATTCATTTCATCAATTATTCATGCAAATATATAAAGTAGGCTACGATAAAATGTATTGCAATTAAAGAATACCTGAAAACATACTCAAATGTGGAATATCATGATATATATCGTTATCGTGATATAAAAAATTCCATATCGTGATATATGATTTTTCCCAAATTGCCCAGCTCTACCTAAGCCTTTGTCTGTTTTTTCCTCTTTTAGTTCCATGTACTTCTGTGCTCTGTTTTGCTGTCTTGTGTTCCCAGCCAGGTGCTTGTTTTGTTATTGTCCTGTCTCTGCCATAACCCCGCCCCCTCATTTCCTTACCCAGGTGTTCCTCACCCTCCTCATGTATTTAAGCCCCACTGTTTCTGTCAGGTCTTAGCCCTGTCTCGTGTCTCTGTGTGTCTTCCCCACGTGACCTGTGCTCCCCTGTGTCTCCCGTCTTAGTAGATTTCCACCTGTGTCTCATTTGTAGCTCCGCCCCTTCCCCAGGTGTTTCCAATTCTAGAGTGTTTCTTGTTTCCTTATATAGATCCCCTGTGCCACTTTGTCTCTGTCGGTCTTTGCACCTTCCCCTGTCGTTTGTCTCTCTGTGTTTCATAGCCTCTGTTCCTCGCGCCCTTAGTCTCTGTGTTTATCTATAGTTTTATGTTTCTAGTCTCTTGTTTATTTCAGTTAGTTCCTTGTAGATACCCCTGCTTAGTGTTTATTTTTCTAGTTTATTTCCATTGTATATATTCCCTGTTTGTTTATTGTCTTTTTCTCTAGTTGGTTTAGTTTATGTTCTCTGATTTGTTTTGGTTTATGGTTATTTGTGTATCTTTGTTTCGTGTTCCTCATTCAGTGTTTCTTTGTTATTTATTTATTAAATTATTTATATATCGCCCTACCTGCACTTGTGTCCGCCTCCTCGTCTCCCTGCCTGGGTCATTTCGTGACAGTTTCGGTGTTCCTAATGAAGTCTTTTGTAAGCTACGATACTGTGAATGTGTTTCAGTTTAGTTTTTGATTCCAGTGTTATTTGCCTCTTATTTTCTTAATTCGTTTTTCTCGTTTTAGTTATTTTGCTTCTCGTGTTGTTTTTTGTGTTCCTTGTGTTTTTTTGTGCCCCGCCCACCTCAGTCCGCAAAAATTATCAGCTATAGTAGTTAACATCTAGCTAAACATAGAGTAGTAAACATCTAGCTAATATTATCTGAAGTAGTTAACATCTATCTGAACATAAACTAGAGTAGCTAACATCTAGCCAAACATAAGAGTATTAAAATTGTGTTAGTATAATCTAGAGTACTTATAATCTAGCTAAACATAAACTAGAATAGTTAACATCTAACTAACTTTAATGAGAGTTGTTAATATCTAGCTAACATGATTAAATAAGAGGTGTGTCCAAACTTTTGACTGGTACTGTATCTAAATGACCCGTCAGTAGTGTGCATGTGTGTATTGGGAGCTGGAAATGTGAAAGTGTGTTTAAATGTCAGAGTTAGAAAGCAGATGCAGGAGGAGAGAACGGCATGCTGGGAAATGTCAGGGTACAGCTGCATACGCCCACAGTTTGGCCTCGGGAGCGCATGGGATCAAAGGTCATGTCAGGGCTGTACTGTAAGGGTCAGGAGAATGAGAGACAGAGACTGGAAACTTAACGAAGCGTCTTTTAAGATGCTTTTAGGTGGTTGAGAGAGCATCACATTTAACACCCTGTCCTGTTATAATTATCCTAATGCTATCCTAAAAATAGTTTTAAAAGATTTAGCATCTTGTTAGCACCGGCTAGTGTAGATATCATCTAACTAAAATCAACTAGAGTAGTTAACATCTAGCTAATATTATCTGGAGTAGTTAACATTTAGCTAAACATAAGCAAGAGCAATTAACATCTAGCTAAATATAAGCTGTATTATATGATTATTATATATTATTTTTATGATTGCTGTATTGTACTTTACAAGCAATTGCTGTATTATAGTCAGTTTTCATGCATCTTGGCACCATGTTCTCCTCCACCAGTCTTACACACTGCTTTTGGATAACTTTATGCTGCTTTACTCCTGGTGCAAAAATTCAAGCAGTTCAGTTTGGTGGTTTGATGGCTTGTGATCATCCATCTTCCTCTTGATTATATTCCAGAGGTTTTCAATTTTAAAATCAAGGAAACTCATTTTTAAGTGGTCTCTTATTTTTTTCAGACCTGTTGTAATTTTCCATTTTAATTAATTAGACTGGTTTATTGCAAATAAACTGAATTATCTGAATTAACTAGATATTGCTGTTCTGAGAACAGCTGTATAGTATTTAATTTGAGCTTGTGGACCAGCATAAGTCTGATGCTTGGAAGCTCCCTGGATATGTGTGTGTGTGTGTGTGTGTGTGTGTGTGTGTTTAGACTTCCCTGAGATCATATTCCCTCCTCCCTCGTGATTATTGTGCGTGTGTAATGTAGCAGTGAGGAAAAACACACATCTACAGGAAATTACCAGCGGCCCCACAATCAGCCAATCAGCACCAGCCCCTTCCTCCGGCCAGTTGGAGAGTTAATCACCCTCTCAGCCAGACGCCTCCACGGCAGAGAACAAGAGCCCAGGAGCGTGTCATGTGTGTGTGTATGTGTGTGTGTGGTGGGTCGTGTGTGTGTGGTGGGTGTGTGTTGATGGGCACAGACGTTGGCACAGATGGTTGGTAGAGGCCTTCAGTGGCCAGTGCCAACATCGCGTCACTGTTTTACATCTACATGAGTGACTGTACCATCCTCACGTATCTCCACCCTCAGTGTTTCTGCTGAATTTAAGCACAGCATTAATACAGAATATTATAATACTACCTGATCTTTTGGTGCAGCAATGGCCTTTACTGTTCTGAGAAAGATTAACACTAGATATTAAATTTGATTGCATGCAGCCAGGAGAGCAGCGTTGTTGCCAAGTTGATGATTGACTCATCCTATCACAGGAACTGGGTGGAGCTCCATAATCACTCCAAAGAAAGACGTTCCACTTTTCCACATCCTTACTGAGTGTATGGTCCCCTGACCCTGCATTCACACTATAAGCAACCAGTCATTCAAACATTGTAATCCAAATGGCCAATTGGCAATAAGCAATTCAGGCCGATTTCTGTATTATACTTGGCAACCAGGGTGCTGGCACAAGCAGTACAGGCCGATTGCTGTATTATACCCAGCAACCAAGGTGTAGAAACAAACAGTGTAGGCCGATTGCTGTATTATACTTGGCAACTGGGGTACTGACCCAAGCACTGTGTATGGCAGAATCAGATAAAACCATGTGATTTATACTTAGCAAACGGAGACAAGGTAAAATGAACAAGAACGATTGATTGTACGATGTATTATACCTGGCAACCGGGCTGTTGAAATGCAGGCCGATTACTGTATTATACGTGGTAACTAGGGTGGTGTAGCATGCAGTGCAGGCTGATTGCTGTATTATAGTTGGCAACCGGGGTGCTAGCACAAGCAGTGCAGGTCAATTGCTGTATTATACTTGGCAACCGGGGTGCTGGCACAAGCAGTGCAGGTCAAATGCTGTATTATACTCGGCAACCAGGGTGTTGGAACAAGCAGTGTGGGTCGATTGCTGTATTATACTTGCCAACCTGGGTGCTGGCATTTGGTGTCTTGGGCCGGTTGCTGTATTATACATGGTAACCAGGGTGTTGGAACAAGCAGTGTGGGTCGATTGCTGTATTATACTTGGCAACCGGGGTGCTTGGTCTAAATGTGAACAGAGATTTTGGGTCAGAGTCTGACCTAGATTCAAACCGGAGCAAGAAATGATTTTTGGCAATCTGGGAACAAAGTACTTCTAATTATGGAATAAAGGCTTATAACCGCTGTTTCTTATTTTCCTGTTTTATATGATGCATTTGTAGTTAGCTTAGCTAGCTTGCTCACTGTATAAATTTGTGTACCAATATAATTTTAACGATGGTGTGTTCATCACAGGTGAAGCAGATCATGGAGGAAGCGGTTACAAGGAAGTTCGTCCATGAAGACAGCAGCCACATCGTCTCCTTCTGTGGTGAGTGATAGCAATAGCTCTAAAGCTAAGAAGTGGGATGTTGGAGATGGGAAATCTTCTGGAGACCATAAAGTATTGTGTAACTGTGTGTGTGTGTGTGGTGGGAGGCCTGTGGGAGGTGGGATAATAACAGGTACGCTTACACACACTTAAAAAAAAAAATCGCACCTCAGGTCTCAGGGAAGGTGATGAAGCAGCAACATGTGCTGTCTGCATGTGTTATCTGCTTTTAGCACCTTCACGTCTGTTCACTACTGTGTGTATGTGTGTGTGTGTGTGTGTGTGTTATTCAAGACCAGTGTATGACTACTTTTATAAAACCAGACGCATTTGATGCATTTATGACTAGAGATGGAGTATCATCTCTATATCAATATTAGCTGATTTTCAGCCAAAATATACAATCTGCAATTATAGAATCTTTCTCTCAGTAGCCAAACCCAAAATCAGATCAATCAGGTGTTTTTATGCCTTTCTGACTCATATACAGTATTTGTAGAATGTGTAAAACTAGCATCTTTCATGGAGAAAAGGGAAAAATCTTTGAAAGGCACTAACAGGATACCCCTCTCCAGAGTGGGTACATCACTCTAGAGAGTAAAAATTACAGGGTATCTGCAGATACTTCAAAAGTCCTAAAAAGTACTAAATCTGTGTAATGTCCAGAGGTTGGCTTTAAAGAACAGACGCATGAGTGCTGCCAGTATTGCTGCAGAGGGTGAGGAGGCTGGAGTTTAGCCTGAAAATACAGGAATCTTAAGCTTGCTTTAAAAACTATATTAATGTGGCATCTAACCCCGGCTATTGTTTCATAATTTTATGTAAACTTTGCACATGCTCACGTTATTTCTCTCTCTCTCAAACTCTCTCTCTCTCTCTCTCTTTCTCTCTAATTAGCCGAATGTCTCTCTATCGCACTTTGTTACTGTTCTTTTCCAGACCGTGCAAACTCTTTTGTTTTCTTCACGTCGGGAGATTCGCTGTTGTTTATCAGCAAAATGTTAAATCAGACAGTGTGATGATGTGATCAAAGGGCACTCCGTCTCTTTCTTTCCCCCTCTATCTCTGTCTCTCTCTTTCTTTCTCTCTCTCTCTCTCTCTCTCTCTCTCAGGAGAGTCACGCTCAGGGTGGTGATGTGTTTATATGTTCTAAATCGTATTTCTGAGAGGAGGATATTTCCACAGGTGCTGATGAAAAAGGTCTGTGAAGAAAGTCAGAATTAGCATATGCCACATCTGGTATAGAGGGATAGAGGATGATGAAGATGGATAGGATGTGTGTGTGTGTGTGTGTGTAAGGGAGTAAGTGTACTGCTCTTAGGTGGTTTACTTATATTTTGGGATTAAATTGGCTGGACAATAAAATAAAATCAGCTGCAGTCAGCTCTACAGTTCCTAATACGCAAACTGCTGTAGGCTGAATGGGGGTGGAGCTAAAGTGCTGTAGGCTGAATGGGTGGGGCTACCATACTATAGGATGAATGGGGGTGTGGCTGAACTACTGTAGGCTGAATGGGGTGGAGCTAAAGTGCTGAAGGATGAATGGGGGTGTGGCTAAACTGCTGTAGGATGAGTGAAGGTGAGGCTAAATGCTGTAAGCTGAATGGTGGTGGGGCTAAAGTGTTGAAGGCTGAATGTGGGTGGGGCTAAACTACTGTAGGCTGAATGTGCTGTAGGATAGAATAGGGTGGGGCTAAACTACTGTAGGATGAATGAAGGTGGGGCTAAAGTGCTGTATGCTGAATGTAGGTGGGGAAAACATACTGTAGGCTGAATGGGGTGGATCTAAAATGCTGTAGAATTATTTGGGGTGAAGCTAAACTGCTGTAGGATGAATGGGGTGGGGCTAACATAGTGTAGGATAAATGGGGTGGGGCTAAACTACTGTAGGCTGAATGAAGGGGGGGCTAAAGTGTTGTAGGCTGAATGTGGGTTGGGTAAAGTATTATAGGATGAATGGGGGTGGGGTTAACATACTGTAGGTTACATAGGGTTGGACTAAACTACTGTAGGCTAAATGGGGGTGGGGCTAAACTGCTTTAAGCTAAATGGGGGTTGGGCTGAACTGCTTTAAGCTAAATGGGGGTTGGGCTAAACTGCTTTAAGCTAAATGGGGTTGGAGCTAAACTACTGTAGGTTGAATTTGATGGGTCTGAACTACTGTAGGCTGAATGGGGGTGGAGCTAAAGTGCTTCAGGCTGAATAGGGTGGGGCTAAAAAGTTGTAGGTTGAATGGGGGTGGGGCTAAACTACTGTAGGCTGAGTAATTGGGGGGCTAAACTTCTGTAGGCTGAATGGAGTGGGGCTAAATTGCTGTAGAATGAATAGGGATGGAGCTAAAATGCTGTAGGATAAACAGGGGTGGGCCTAAAGTGCTGTAAGCTGAATGGGTGGGGCTAAACTACTGTAGGCTGAATGAATAGAGCTGATCTTTTATACACTAAATGGACAGAATTAAACTGCTCTAGGGTGAATGTGGGTGAGGCTAACAATTTGTAGGCTGGATGGAGTGGGGCTAAACTGCTATAGGCTATATGGGAGGGGCTAAAAGGCTGTAGGCTGAATGGAGATGGGGCTAAACTACTAAAAGGTGATTGGGGTGAGGCTAAAGAGCTGTAGGATAAATGGGTGGAGCAAATATTTTATACACTAAATGGACAGAATTAAACTACTGTAGGATGAATGGGGGTGGGGTTAAACTGCTGTAGGATTAATGGGGGTGGGGTTAAACTACTGTAGGATGAATGGGGTGGGGTTCAACTGCTGTAGGATGAATGGGGTGGAGCTAAACTGCTGTAGGATTAATGGGGGTGGGGTTAAACTACTGTAGGATTAATGGGGTGTGGTTCAACTGCTGTAGGATGAATGGGGTGGAGTTAAACTGCTGTGGAAAGAATGTATGGAAATAGTTACTGAAAATTCCTGAGTGGGCGGGGCTAAGCTTTTGTAAAATTAATGGATTGGGCTTTTTTCATCTCTCTCTCTCACACACACACACACATTCACACACAGTCATTCTCTCTGACACGCACACACACACTCCCGCACAATCACATTGTCAAGGCTTGACATGTAATCGGTGGTAGTGCTCTCAGCGAGTGTGTCATGACATGACATTCTGAATTGAGTGTTATGCCACGTTAATAACACCTCCACCAAACACAGGCCCACCGGGAGCACTTCAGCCTGAAGGAGCTGCCTGTGGGTGTTTTAACTCCACAATAATCCCCTTAAATCTTCTAAACACCACCGGCCTTTTCATTAAAACACCTACCCTCCACTTTAACTTCACCTGCTTCACCAGCTCCACTGTACACAGCTGCACCTACAGGCTGGAGCTCCACCTGCTTCTGCTCTATTAGATGTTAAATTTCGGTTCCTCCCGTGGTTATTTCTGAGGAACTATAACATTTTAGCAATGTTCTGTTTACATAAAAAAGGTTTGGGAAGGTTCTCTTTAGCAAAAAATGTTAGCTAAATGTTGCATTAAAGCAGGGGTGTCCAAACTACGGCCCGCTGGCCATCTGCGGCCCGTTTGCTTTTTTGGAGCGGCCCGCGAGGTATTTTAGAAATAGAATGAAATAGAATGAAAGTTGTTTTTATAATGTGAGATTCAAAGTTTGAACGCTAGGTGTCAGAAATGGGTCAAAGAGTCTAAAAGCGGAGAGAGTGCGCATTTCTAGCGCAGAAAAACAGGGCAAAGAGTCTAAAAGCGGAGAGGGTGCTCATTTCTAGCTCAGAAAAACGGGGCAAAGAGTCTAAAAGCGGAGAGAGTGCGCATTTCTACCGAGAGAGTGCGCTACCGAGAGCCGCCGCTCCACAAGCCCCGGCGCTGCCGAGAGCTGCCGCACCTCCGAGAGCTGCCGAGAGCTGCTGCACGGACCTTTAAAACGAAGCTGAAGTTAATTTCTACGGACTCTAGAGCCCCATTGGGCGAGCTATGTTTGTTTAAGTTTATTCTGGGTGTGGTGGAGGGCATTTTCGAGCTAATAAAGGTATGATTTGAGTTCATTTACTCCCCGTGTCTGTGTTCTCTGTGTGCTTCCTCCTTCCGGGTCACAGTGGTCACGCCCCTAACCCCAGGGGCCTACCACAGCAGCTTCACACTGCACAGATGTGCTGAAACACAGAATCTTCTCACTTTATTTATTATATATATTTTTAGCAGGTCTTACAGTGCGTTACAGGACCTAATTAAGCCTACTACTTAAAACTACTTGAGTCACAACATCTTAACCACTGTGGTTGTCTGATGACTCTGATGAAAAGTTTTAATTAACATTTCAACAGCATATTTTACATTACTTCTGATAAAAAAAAGTCTAATAAACATCTAAAATGAACAGTTCCAAAAAATTCAGTTTTTTATTTGGCATGTTATGGCTACTGCACCTGCGCAGATCTCCACAGTGAAGGGGTTTGTCAGTAAGTCAAAGCAGAGAAGCAGACTTGAGGCTTTAAACATTATTGATTTATTAGCAGCAGTGATGTACTGATGGCAGGAAATCAATTATTAATTTAAACATATCGGTAATTGTAAACATTTGAGGTTTTGTCAAATAGTAGCTAAAATTAGGGCCTTAAAAATCAATTTATACTTTTGTATTGACATAAAATACAATATATAGGGTGCTAAAGTAACGTTGCGGGTGTGATTATGGTAAGCGGAGGTATTAGCTTGTGTAAATGAAAAGGGCTGATGGGGATTATGTAGGAAACGTAGCCTTTACTTTACCTGACTGACCAATTAGGAGCAGGCTGTGTAAACGGCGGCGCACGCAAGCTGAGTTTTTCGGTAAATGTTTTTGGTAAATGTCACGCTGGTCTGCAGCTGCAGCAGGGGCCTGAGCTAGCGGTGATGTACTGTGTGTGTGTGTGTGTGTGTGTGTGTGTGTGTGTGTTCTGACAGTGTTCTGGCTTCTCACAGCCTGTGATTTACTCTGCATTAGTCCTCCACCCTCCTCTACTGCGCTCTGTAGTGATGCTCCACATCTAATCTGATGGAGCTGAAATAAATTTAAACCACAGACTTGAGTTTTAAATTATACACAGTAAAACCACAGTGTAAACATGTTTTAGCTCTCTGGGAGTTTTTCTAACAACCCTGTATGTGTGTGATTTATATGTGTTTGTAGGTAAATGGGATTTAGTTGTGGTGGATTCCCAGATTGAGCGTTATTTACCCTCTTGGTGTTGGATTGGATCATAGACTGTGTATAGCTGGACAGAGCATCGTCTCTCAAAAGTGAAGCCACCACAGGTCGGGCGCCCCCTGCTGTTCGGTTTCAGAAAGCTGTGTAAACCCCACCCTTTCCCATAGGTTTCAATAGCAAAACAGACAACTTTCAATCACGTTTTTTTCTAATATACTGTAACTCGACCTCCATTATTTAAATGCAGCAGCTAGTGTAACCTCTGCTTATATTGTCAAATTTTTATATCCCCACAGAATTTGGTTTTTAAAACGTTATTCAGCTCTATTAAAAAGGTGTGGTTATTGTAAAAGGGCTGGTTATGGGTGGGACCAATAACAGACCGTCAGCTCAGTTCCGCTCCGCTCTGCAGCCTGTGACCTCGAGGCAGCCCTCAGGGGCAGGGTTATTTAAATGAGTAGGCTGTCTCTCCACAGTCTTTCTCCCTCCTCTGGTCTCTACTGCGCAGACTCAGGTATCAGGATCGCAAACATGGAGGAAGATTTTGGCTTCATTTTCATTAAATGAATGGGAACGAAGACACAGCGTCCATCTTTTTTTACAGTCTCTGGGTTGAATGGTGGATAAGGGTCTCCACACAAGATTTATTGTGTTATTGGAAGACCACTGCTTTTTTTTGTGTTTTTGATGGTCTCTGTTGTTCAAAATAAAGCTTAGATAGGATAAAAAAATATTTTTTAAATTTATTCTGTGGTGTAGCTCACATTTTATGATGTTTTATAAATAGAAGAAGAAAAGTTCAGAAACAAATACAAAAATACGTTCAAACAAACTTAAAACAAATTAAATAACAAGTTTGAGAGTTGTTTTAGCCTGTGGGTTAAAATGTGTTAACACTGATGAATGAGAGTTACATAAAAGTAGTATATGACTCCATACAGTGTTGAATTTACTCACAATTTTTATTTTAAAATTAATAATGAATTTCGTAATCAGTAACATATTTTTATTAATTTTTTTATGCAAATTAATTACGCCACCAAGTCTTACCCCCAACGTCCGCTGTAATCTGCCCTGCCCCCACCCAACGTTTAGATTTTTTTTCTGGAGTAGTTCGTTTGTGGTGAGAATGTGATCTGGTCTCGATCTGACCCAGCTATCAAATATACTTCTTTTTAATTGAGCTAAACTGCTGAAAAGGCACAGTTTAATCTGATATATTAGCCAGATAATATACTGTTATGAACAAACGCTGTATCTGCTGCTGCTCCGTGCTGTTTACACACTAAGAGTGCGGTATGTGCAGCGTTCACTGCTCACATCCGTGCTGCACATACTATTAAAAACACTTTAAAAAAAGCACAGAGGCAAATTGTCAGCGTTCTGTGTTAAAGCAGCTTCACACTGCATAGGTATACACACCGGAACACTGGATAATTCGGCTTGTACTTAGATCTCTTATTGTCATGGCTTCCAAGATTTTAACACCTTAATCAAACCCATCTTTTTGAGAAGATCACAGCCAATAGCACTGAGTTTCTTCTTCATATCAAACCTGGTAGTGTAGCGAACCTGGTGAAATCACTAGTGAAGATGACACTGGAGTGAATATCTTGATTTTTGGGCCTCAAGTTGTATTCAAGTAATTATAGACTTTGAACTGGTCTTCAAATGCAGGCGACTGCTTCTGATTGCTCTCAGTTCTGATCACCACCTTTTTTAAAGAGACCTCTTTAGACCTTGATTGGTTCCAGCTAGCTTGGTTCTTGTTTGTTCTGAGAACTCTAGCTGACTGCACTTGATACTCATCATCATCTGATTCATTCTGAGACCCTCCCCCTCACTGTGATTGGTTCTAATCACTGCCTCGTTTATTCTGATTGGTTCTTGTTTCCTCCTCTAAAATATCTGTGATTGGTCTTAATCAGTGCCTTGTGTTATCTGTGACCTCTTTTTGGCATATATAAACTATGAGCACTATATAAACTTTGAGCACTTTTATGTTGCAATGGGTTTTGGGTTGCAAGTGGTTGCAAATCTTGCATGGGCCCTGAGCTTAACACTCTGGCGAGTGCCCTAATTCTGTGATGCAACAGTAGGAAACATATCCAACACCAATCCCAGCACCTCAGTTTAATTACTGAAGGACTTCAGGCACAGATACAGTACATTTTTAAACCATTGTGGCACCACACCTTTAAACGTGGTAGAACATTTTACTTATGGAACTTGACAACTGGAATCTAATACTTGAATATATAGTGCTGTGCTAGCTGATATTTCTAAAGAACATCCAATCCTGTCTTTGTAATGGAAATACTAAGTGGAATCAGTTGACTCCAAGCTGCAATGGAGATTTTGATTGCTCCTGCTGCTGAGTACTCCGTAAATTTGCTCAAATCATTTTGGAGAGTGAGGGATGTTTGTGTACTAAATTGGGAATAAACACTTCCCTTCCCTTGGTAAACGAGGGTTTTATTGCTCTGCCAAGAAAATCCACCACCCTATACCAATAAGAGTCTAAAGTAGGTAACAACACTTCATTTCCCTTGGTTAATTCTGGTTTTATTTCTCGACCAAGCAAGTCCACCACTCTACGCCAATAAGTGTCTGGTCAAGACTCCATACTCTTCATTCTCGTATCTTTGGTCCAGATCTATGGACTTTTCCGTTTTGTCTGAACCAACAGTAGAAGAATTGAAAAAATCAAAAAAACAAATCTAGCCAGATTGGAAATTGACTACATAGTCAGTGTGCTGTGCTAGCTAATATTTCTGAAGAATCTTAAATCCTGTCTTTTTAATGGAAGTAACAAACTGACCAAGTATGTCAGTTGACTGTTTGAGAAATGCTGCTCCTCTGTACCTCTGTACATTTGCTCCAATCAGTTTATAAAGTGAAGGATGTTTGTGTACTAAATTGGGAATCAACACTTCCCTTCCCTTGATAAACTAGGGTTTTATTGCTCTGCCAAGAAAATCCACCACCCTATACCAATAAGAGTCTCTGGTCAAGACTCCGAACTCTTCATTCTCCTACCTTGTTTGGTCTAGAAGGCCAGAAATGTGCTGCAAACCACAATTCAGACCAAAGTACCAAGATTTGCTCAAACAAAAAGAGGTGGTCTCAGTTTGAATCAAATTTCTGAGCAATAAAAGAAGTTAAGATAGACGGTCATTAACCATTAATCAATTCAATTAAAAGAAGTAAAAGAAACTGACTTGTACCACAATACGACTTCCCAATTAATTATGCTGGTGATTCTGTATCTGCTGTAACTGTAGATTAACCCTTATTCATAAACAGAAATAAAATGTATCTGAGGGGAATCTGTTACATTAATTTTTTATATATAATCTTATTTCTATATTTTATTTTATTTTTCCCGCAAGTTTACACGGCCAATTACCCAACCCACTCATTAGGACTCCCCCCATGATTAGTGATGCCACAACACCAGGAGGGTTAAGACTAACGCACGCCTCCTCCGACGCATGTGAAGTCAGACTCCGCCTCTTTTTGAACTTTTGCCCAGTAGCATCACAGCGCTAATGCTCGGAGGAAAGCGCAGCGACTCGGTTCTGATACATCAGCTCACAGATGCAGCCTTGTGCTGATCAACATCACCCTAGGAGTGATGAGGGTAAAGAGCGCCATCTACTGTACTGTACCCACCCAGAGAGAGCAAGGCCAATTGTGCTCTCTCAGGACTCCGGTAGCGGATGGCAAGCTGCGTGAACAGGATTCAAACTGGGAATCTGTTACATTCTGGCAAAGAGGCAGAAGTGTACAGTATACAATGTAACAAACCAATGAAGGTTGATTTCGACTCTTTTGTTGCTTTGATGGTTTAGTCGTGAAAGCAGCACCGCAGAAAACTCTACGTTTATATTTTGTATCAGAGGTTATTATCTGTATTAACAGGTGAGTGTAGCTCGAGGAGACGTGCCGTTTTTATATTGGTATATATTAGAATTCTCTGCCGGCAGGTCTTCTGTCGCCACTGCAGAAAATAACCTCCAGCTCCTGATGGACCTGCTGGGTTTTATCTGCTGCCACGCTGTGGAGATTGCTCAGCTGCCTGCGTGGTGGTCAGTGATAATGGAGGACCCGATGGGGGGCAGGTGGGGTGGCCTGGCTGCCTGTGGAGGATTAATTAACACCACGACTGCAAACACATTTACTCACCTCACCTGCAAATATCAGCACCACCGTTTACCACCACCACACATGATCAGATACGGGTTTTAGCCCTGGATCATTATGAGCATGACCCCTTTTTAAGCTTAAAGCAATGGGGGATTGTTGCAGCATCCTGATTGGTTCCTGCATGGGGGGCTGCAGTACCAAAACAACAGGGATGAAAAGAACTAGAACTGTAGCCAAAGTATTTGGACACCCAAACATTTTTACCTTATAATTCATATCACCTCCTCAATGGTCCTGAGATACTTCCCAACCGTGATAGATGGGTTCATCCAGGGATGTCCCTCTGACTGTGATTGGTTCTAATCCCCACCTTGTTTGTTCAACCCACTCCACCCTAACAGCAGTTGATCATAATCATTGCATCAATCACTGCTACTAGGTTAGACAACAATTGGTTCTAATCCCTGCTTTGTTTCCTCATCAATGAATTGTTTGTTCTAAAACCTCTCCCTAGCTCATGTTCACTATACTTGTTTTGCAGCCTCCCCCTGACTTTGATAGGTTCTAATCCCCACCTTGTTTGTTGGGTGAACACTCTGTGACTGCGATTGGTTCTAATTGCTGGACCTTTTGTTTGGAGAACTCCCATGGTTGCAATTGGTTGTAGGATTCTTCCATGGCTAATATTGGTTCTAATCCCCACTTTATTTGCTTAGTGACTTGTTTTAAGACCTCTCCTTCCCTTGTCTGTGATTGGTTCTAATCCCTGTGCTTTTTGATCTGAAACACCCCCCACTGTCTGCAATTGGTTTTTAAATCCAATTTTGAAAAATCCCCTTGTATGTGGTTGGCTCTAATTTCCGTTGTGCATGTTTTATGATCTCTCCTTTACTTTCCCAGACTGTGATTGGCTCTTAAAATCATCTATTTACTTAATCCAAGCCTGTACAGAAGAAAGCTACAGTAAATAACCTCATCGCTGTGTGTGTGTTGGTCTGGTGGTTGGATGTCGGTGGTGTTTGGTTTATGACCCCGTGGCTGATGGTCAGTGCTGGTTAGACTGTAGCAGTAGTGCTCCCGGCAGCGCTGTGTGTTTTATTCCCAGCACTGAAGAGCCATTAGCACGGCCAGAGCCGCTGCATTTTTAATAAGAGGAGCTGCCGGGGCCGGGGGTGACTATACACACACACACACACACACACACTAAAACACACACACACTTATACACACATACACAGTGTCATTTCCTGGGAAGGATTGAATTCTGGGTTGGGCTTGGTTTGGATATTGCTTTGGAAACATCAAAGACTGCTGATTAAATTTTCCTTATTAACTATACATCCCTCTCTCTCTTATTCTCTCTCTCATTCTCTCTCTCATAGTCTCTCTCTCTTATTCTCTCATTCCCTCTTATTCTCTCTCTCTATCAATTCAATTCAATTTGGCTTTATTAGCATGACTGTTTTGAAAATAATGTTGCCAAATTTTATGTTTTATGTAGGCGGATGTATGTGGATGTCTGCTATATATATTCTATAGATATATATTTTATCTATTTGTTTTTTAACTCTTGATGGAGGGGTGTGTGCAAAGTGTGTTGGGTTATTCGTGATGTTTTATTTTGTGTCTATATGTTTCTGTTCTTTGGAAAAAAGGAAAAAACCATAAAAATATATTCAAAAACAAAAACTGAAGCTATAGTAAAACATCAATGAAAATATTAACAGAAACATCAATACAAATAAACAATTATAATAATAACAACAACAATAACAATAGTAACAATAACAACAATGATAACAATAGTAATAATAACAACAATAACAACAACAGTAACAATAACAACAGTGATAACAATACTAAAATAACAACAATAATAACAATAGTAATAATAACAACAATAACAATAGTAACAATAACAACAATTAGAATTAGAATAGTCAAGTTTAATAATGAACTGTGGTTTAATGGGGAGTTACTCTATCTCCCTCTCTCTCTTTATCTCTCTATTTTCTCTATCTCTTTCTCTCTGTCTTTCTTTCTCTCACTCTCTCTTTCTTTATCTCTATCTCCCTCTCACTTTATTTTTCTCTCTCTTTAAAATGCAAATTTCAGGATCAGATGGCTTTTTTACACTTTGGTTTTTGAGTGTTTACTTGTTTTAGTTGTTACAATAAAAGTGAGTTTTAAAATTCTGTTCTCTTTATCTCTCTCATTATCTCCCTCTTTCTATTTTATTTTCTCTCTTTCTCTCTCTTTTAAATGCAAATTTCAGGATCAGATGGTTTTATTGATGTGGCTGTTTTAAAGCTGAACATATTTGTAAGATAATAGCAGAGCAGGGCCGAGTCCAGCATGTCTAACCTATAACACAGTAACACCACATCATCTATAATAGTAGGATTAACTAGCGAGTTACTAGCTAGAATGCAACAGTTGCAACCCTGCATTATGATTTTAGGGAGTGTCAGTGTGTCTTTGCTATCATAACGACGTGAAAAGTACACGTTGTGCAGCTTTAAATGCGCAAAAGGAATGTACTAATTCTCTTAATTAATCGTGGGCTTTTTAAACGATGCAGGTGGAAGGCATGAAAATACACTGTTGCTGGGGTGTAAGATAGCAATAAACATCACGACATACTTTACGCCCCCATAACACTGTCGTTCCTGCTGTCTCTATGTCTCTCTCTCTCTTCTGTATTTCTGTATTGATTTGTCTGAATGTGAGTCTGAGTGAAGATCCTTTATCTCCATTCACTAAACATCTGCTCACTCTTTCTCTATCTCTTATACACACTCACACACACACACACACACACACACACTCGTGCTCTCACACACACACACACACACACTCACACCAGCTGTGTATAGTAAAACCATTAGAATCGTGGGAATTTGTAGAAAATTGTAAGAAAGACAGAAGGGCTTCAAAGTAAACTAGTTTGTGTGTGTGTTTATGTGTGTGTGTTTGTGTGTGTGTGTGTGTGTGTGTGTGTTTGTGTGTGAGGGCCACAGGTGGTGCTGTATCCTCCTGCACCTGCAGCTCTTTCAGATTCTAATGCTTTAATGCTTCAGATGATTTTAGAAACAAGAGCAACAACAAGGAGGAACACACCTCATTCATCTGTGTGTGTTTGTGTGTGTGTGTGTGTGTGTGTGTGCGGAGGACACTTTGATATTTCCTGCTGTCATGTTTTAATTTTAAAACCCTATAAATAACAGTATTTTTCCATTATAAGGTAGACCAGATTATAAAGCGCATTTTAAGCTACACTAGTAAGGAACATGGGTGTTGCCATATTTCCCTTCTAATTCAGCAGGTCTCTAAGTTACGTAAAGCTAAGCTAAGTAAACAAAACTGTGGTAGTCATTGCTATGCTAACCTGTTTAGGAGAAAATGATTAGCTCTGCATTTGTCTTGTAGTCCTTCTGGGCTCCCAGTTTTCATGTGGTCTCCATCTATGAAGTGCATTGCTGATATATTTACTTGTGTTCCACTCTAACTCTAATAATGCAGCTTTTTAGAAGGATGCTGAGGCAGCAGCTGCTGTGTTTACCTGCTGTTGTGTTCTATACCTGGCAACCCAGACAATTATCAGCACTACATTTGTCTTGTAGTTCTTCTGGGCTCTAAGTCTCCATCTGGTCTCCATCTATCAAATGTATCGCTGATATATTTACTCATTTTTCACTCAGACTCTAATCATGGAGCTTTTTAGATGGGTGCTGAGGATGCAGCTGCTGTGTTTACCTGTACCTGTTGTGTTCCGTACCTGGCAACCCAGGGACTGTGGACTGGGGAAGGGGCAGAAAATGGGATTAGAGACTGAAACACAATCAAATTTCTGCTCCATAACAGACAGTTAAAAGAAGAATACTAAGAGAGTGTGTGTGAGAGAGTGAAAGAGAGTGAGAGAGAAAGAGTAAAAAGAGAGAGTGAGAGAAAGTAGCACTCTCTTTCTCCAATAGAAGGCGAGAGGAGCTAGATATGATGAAACAGAGAGAATGAGTATAATGAGAATGAGAATGAAGATGATGACGATGAGGATGATGATGATGATGATGATGAGGAAGGTGATGATTGGGTTAGAGTGGAGCTCCATCAGCGCCGGTTGCCATGGTAACGCAGGTCTTCTCCCTTGACCCAGTGTGAGCAAAGCCACAGGATCAGTCCTCTGAGAACACCGCCACGTAGCACTGTGTGAATCGAATCGAATCGAATCGAATCGCCTTTATTGTCATTATAATTTGCATTACAATGAAATTGGATTTGCTTCTCCAAAATGCCTTTGTTGTATAAATTAAACAGAAAAATAATTTAAGTTAAAAGCAACAAATTTAAAATAGACAGAAATTAAATGTAATAAAAACAAGATATACACTGTACAATCTATCCACAAAATATTGCACTTCAAATATATTGCACACATTATATTACTCCTGGGGTTTAAAATTGTACGTTTTTGTTTGCCATTGTTTTTTTATTGTTCAGTGCAGTGATGGCTCTTGGGAAAAAACTGTCCCTGAGCCTACTTGTCCGAATTTTATGTGACCTGTACCGCCGGCCTGAGGGTAGCAGGTCAAACAAATAGTTGCTGGGGTGGGATGTATCCTTGGTGATACTGTCAGCTCTGCTAATGTAACGAGAGGTAGCAATATCCTCAAGGCTGGGCAGGGAACAGCCAGTGATCCTTTGGGCCGTGCTGATCACCCTCTGCAGCGCCCTTTTGTCTGCTGCTGAGCACCCCCCGTACCATGCCGTGATGCCGTACGCAAGGATGCTCTCAATGGTAGCTCTATAGAACAGCACCAGCAGCTTCTCCTCCAGCTTGTTCCTCTTTAAGACCCTCAGGAAGTGGAGTCTCTGCAGAGCTTTCTTCACCACTATATTTGTATTTGCAGACCAGGAGAGGCTATCGGTGATCTGCACACCCAGGAACCTGATAGAACTGACCCTTTCCACACAGACCCCATTTATGTGAAGCGGGGCTGGATCAGCCCTGCCCTTTCTGAAGTCCAGAATTATTTCTTTTGTTTTTGTAATGTTCAGTGGCAAGTTGTTTGCAGAGCACCACCCTGTCAGCCGATCTATCTCATCTCTGTAATCAGACTCATCTCCCCCTGAGATGAGCCCAACCACAGTGGTGTCATCTGCAAACTTTATGATGGTGTTTGAGAGATGGATCGGGGAGCAGTCATAGGTGTAGAGGGTGAACAGGAGAGGGCTCAGTACACAACCTTGTGGGGAGCCTGTGCTAAGTGTGATAGTGGAAGAAAGATGGGGACCCAATTTCACAGACTGTGGGCGGTCTGTGAGGAAGTTCTGTATCCACTGGCAGATGGATGTGGAGATGCCCAGAATTTTGAGTTTCTGTACCAAAATCTCCGGAATAATGTTATTGAACGCTGAGCTGAAGTCTAAGAAGAGCATTCTTACGTAACTCCCCCTGTGCTCCAAATGACTCAGCGCTGTATGAAGTGCAATGTTGATGGCATCTTCTGTGGAGCGGTTTGCCCTGTAAGCAAACTGGTGGGGGTCCAAAGTGGGAGGTAGACAGACTTTGAGATGTTGGAAGACCAATCTTTCGAAGCACTTCATGATCACTGGCGTTAGTGCAACAGGCCTGTAGTCATTTAAGCTCTCCACTGCAGACTTTTTTGGGACTGGAATGATGGTGGAAGATTTGAGGCAGGATGGGATAATGGCCTGTGACAGGGACAGATTAAATATACAGGTGAAGACCCCTGCCAATTGATCAGCACACACTTTTAGTACTTTTAGTGTGAGTGTGTGTGTGTGTGTCAGTGTGTGCGTGTGTGTGTGCCACTGTGTAGTGTCTGAACATAATGTACAGCCCTCTTTATAATCTTTGCTACAAAAAACATCTTCCCTGATAAGCCCCTGCCTCTGCCCAAAAATTAGCATTTCTAATGAATCCAATTAAGAGTGATTAAAGTTCACATTAATTAAGACTTATTTAGACATATTTTTACTTTTAGGGAAACATTATATTTGGGAGTTGCAATAGCACTTACATCATCAATGAATATTTATCAAGTGCACCAGTACCTGTTTCAGTCATACATACTCAAACCATGATACCCCCGCCACCATGTTTCACAGATGAGATGTTAAGCTGCAATGAATTTTAATAGTAATACAAAGTTAGTCTTAGTCTCTCCTGTTTATAAGACATTTTTCTAGACTTCTGCTTTTTTTTTTACCTTTTTACACACACACACATACACACACACACACTCTCACTGGGAAGGATTGAATTCTGGGTTGGGCTTGGTTTGGATATTGCTTTGGAAACATCAGAGACTGCTGATGAAATTGTCCTTATTAACTATACATCTCTCTCTCTTATTCTCTCTTGCTTTCTCTCTCTTTAACTCTCTCTCTCTCACTAACTCTCTCTTTAGCTCTCTCTCTCTCCCACTAACTCTCTCTTTAGCTCTCTTTTGCTTTCTCTCTCTTTATCTCTCTCTCTCTCTCTCTCTCGCTAACTCTCTCTTTAGCTCTCTCTCTCGCTTTCTCTCACTTTAGCTCTCACTTTTAAGCTCTCTCTCTTTCTCTTTAGCTTTTACTTTCTTTCTCTCTCTCTCTCTTTCTTATTAGCTCTCTCTGTTTATATTTATTTATTTAATTTAATTTATTTTTCCCTTTAAATTACTTTTACTTTTATTCTTTAAGTACTTTAAATACAGTACTTTTACACTTTTACTTAAAGAGTAAAAAGCTTGAGTTGATAGTTCAGCTTCTACAGAAGTATTTTAATCCCTGTATTTAATCCCTGTATTTGTGTGTGTGTGTGTGTGTGTGTGTGTGTGTCATGGGCGTGGTAGTGGGGGGAAAAGTGGACCTGACTACCCAGGGCCCGAGTAGGGAGAGGGGCCCATGAAAATCCTGATTTTTTTTTCGCTCACTTTCCTTTGTTTACTGGCATGGATAGGGGCCCATTAACATAGAGGGTGTACAGGGCCCAGAATTTGCTGCTACACCCCTGGTGTGTGTGCTAGAGTGTGAGTTATCCTGGTGAACAGCGTGAGCTCCTGAGAGTTCCTCTGTCCATATGGTTCACAGCAGTCTGATCACTGACCTATCACAGCGCAGAGCCGCTGCACCGGAGCCACTGCTTCAAATACCGCTCTCCGCTCTGCTATAAAATAATCAATTTCTGTTCTCCTGTTTTGTTTTGTGTGTGTGTGTGTGTTGTGTGTGTGTGTGTGTGTGTGTGTCTAGCTGCGGTGGAGGCGTGTGTGCTGCACGGGTTGAAGAGGAGGGCGGCCGGGTTTCTGCGCAGCAACAAGGTGGCGGCTCTCTTCACTAAAGTGGGGAAGAGTTTCCCCCCGGCGGAGGAGCTCTGCCGCAAAGCTCAGGACCTGGAGCAGCTCCTCGACAACAAGTATGAAAACATCTACTTAACATTTACACAACGTCCACACAACATCCACACAACGTCCACACAACGTCCACAAAACATTAACACAACGTTCTTCCTCCATAATCCTCAAGGGGAGGCTTTGGGACACAGTCTTCCAATGTTTGGTCAGATTAGTCAGTTGTTTGGTAAGATGTTTGATCAGATGTTTGGTCAAATGTTTGGTCAGATGTTTGGTAAAATGTTTGGTCAAATTAGTCAGTTGTTTGGTCAAATGTTTGGTCAGATGTTTGATCAGATGTTTGATCAGATGTTTGGTCAGATGTTTGGTCAGATTAGTCAGTTGTTCGGTAAGATGTTTGGTCTGTTGTTTGGTAAGATGTTTGGTCAGATTAGTCAGTTGTTTGGTAAGATGTTTGGTCAGATGTTTAATCAGAGTAGATCTCTACAGACCTCCAAACTTCATGTAGCTTTAGATTAGATCAATACCAGTAGAGAGTAGAGAGACTCAAACCTCACATCACCAAACACAGCAGTGCAGAGCAGCGCAGGATTCTCTTATTAATTCTCTCAGTGTAAGAAAACTGTGTTTTTTCTTAATGCCCACCAACAGACCGGAAATGGCTGTGACAGTTTTTTGTGTGTGTGTGTGTGTGCGTGTGTGTGTTAGAGTGTGTGTGTGTGTGTGCGTGTGTGTGTTAGATTGTGTGTGTGTGTGTGTGTGTGTGTGTGTGCGCTCTGGTGGAATTTGTGCACTAAGGCTTTCAGCCAATTTATCTGTAATTGTAACAAAGCAAAAAGCTGCCTTTCATCCAATAATCCAACCCAGCATCCCTCACTTCCTGCAGCATCAAAGACTCAGAAACACTCTTTATTTATACATCTCTCTCTCTCTCTCTCTCTCTCTCTCTCTCTCTCTCTCTCTCTTTCAATATATCTCTCTTTTGCTCTATCTTTTTCTCTCTTTCAATCTATCTCTCCCTGTCTGTATCTCTCACTTTTTTTTTCATTTGCTTTTTCTTCTATTTCTTAGCTATCTTTATTTATTCTCTCTCTTTTGCTCTCTCTCTTTCAATATCTTTCTCGTTTGCATTCCCCTTCTTTCAATATCTCTCTTTCTATGTCTCTGTCTGTCCCTCTCTTTTTCAATACCTCGCTCTGTCTCTCTTTTTTATTTTTCTTTCTCTCTCTTTCTCTCTCTCTCGCTCTCTCTCTCTCTCTCTGTCACTCTCTCTCTCTTCTTTTGCTCTCGGTCTTTCTTAATTCTTTTGCCCTCTTTTTCTCTCTCTCCTTCTCCTTTCTCTCTCACTCTCTTGTCTCGTTTTTTTTTCCTCTCTCTCTCTCATTGCATTCTCTCTGTTTTCACTTTCTGTCTGTCTTTTGTTCGTTTTTCTTTTTACGCTTTTTGTCTCTTTCTCTCCATTTGCTCTTTCTGTATGCCTTTCATTTTTATTTTGCTCTCTCTCTTCTCTCCCGCTCTCATTTCACTCTCTCTGTTTCATTTTCATTTTGCTCTCTCTTCTTTCTTTCTCCCTCTCTCCTTTCTCTCTCTCCTTGCTCTCTCTTTTTTCTCTCTCTCCTTTTTCTCTTTCTATCTTTCATTTTTCTTACGCTCGCTCTCCTCTCTCTTTCTCCACTTACTTTTGCTCTATTTTTATTCTCTCTCTCTCTCTCTCTCTCTCTCTCTCAGGCGGAGTCAGACAATCTCGTGTGATAGCTCGCGTAAGCTTCCTAAACTGCCGAGTCTCTCCAGTCAGCCGGTCCGACACCTGTGGATCCGCACGGCTCTGATCGAGAAGGTTCTGGATAAAATCGTGTTGTACCTGGTGGAGAACAGCAGGTAACTGATCCACTTTATATATTTAACACATTAAATAAAGTGTTAAAAAGTAAAAAAATAATTCTAAGAACAGATAAAGCCAGACTAGCAAAACCATATATAAACCTGTCCCATTCCTTTAAAAAAAATATATGTCTAAATGTATCTCCTCTATTTGGAAGAACGTTTGTTATACGAGGTGACTAGTAATGCCCTCAACACTAGGAGGATGAAGACCAGCACATGCCTCCTCTGATACCTGAATAGCCAGACCCTCCTTCACCAGGTAGCCAAAGCTCTGATACATCAGCTAACAGATGCCTGTGCTGGAAAGAGCACTACCTACTGTACCTGTACCATCCCAGAGAGAATCAGCGTGACCTACTGTACTCTCTCTCTCTCTCTCGGACTCCGGCTGCTGATGGAGAAGATCAGAGATTCTAATCGGTTACAGCACGTTAGTCCACTAGTGCACTCAGGTTCAGGAGCCCCATCTGAGATTCTTTTAAAACCAGAATTAACTCGTACCACAATGATGGAAAGATACGATTATGGAGAATGAAATGAAGGGGTTGTGCTGTGAAGTCTGTTAAACATGGTGTAGGTAGTG
Organism: Astyanax mexicanus; assembly: GCF_023375975.1. NCBI lineage: Eukaryota > Metazoa > Chordata > Actinopteri > Characiformes > Acestrorhamphidae > Astyanax > Astyanax mexicanus. The sequence goes on from NC_064429.1 coordinate 9,378,248, forward strand.
TGGCTTCCAGTAGAACTGTGGTTCACTGGGGTTTATTGATTGCGTGCTGTTGATGGCAGTATTAGGATAAATATACGTGTATACTGTATGTGTATCTGTCGTATTGTTGGATTTTAAATATTTTGTTCAATCTCTTTTGTTGTGTTTTTTTTCAGTAAGTTTTATGAAAAAGAGGCGGTTCTGATGGACCCGGTGGACGGCCCCATCCTGGCCTCACTGTTAGGTACCTGTTCCCTCGTTACACTTGATTAAACTTTACGTTCAGCATAATTAAATTTTTGATTCAGTGTAATAAATGCTGTAATTACTCCACAGTGGGGCCGTGTGCGCTGGAGTACACTAAGATGAAGACGGCTGATCATTTCTGGACGGACCCCTCAGCTGATGAACTGGTGCAGAGACACAGGATCCACAGCACCCACTACAGGCAGGACTCGCCCACCAAGAGACCCGCCCTCTGCGTGAGTGAAGCTAATCATCACCCACCAAACCCTCCAACCATCACAGCACACCTGCTCAACTAAGTGTAGAAAAAAATTATTTTATTATTAGTGTGTGTTTGGTAGAGAGTGTGCAGTGTGTAGTGTGTGTTTGGTAGAGAGTGTGCAGTGTGTAGTGTGTGTTTGGTAGAGAGTGTGCAGTGTGTAGTGTGTGTTGGGTAGAGAGTGTGCAGTGTGTAGTGTGTGTTGGGTAGAGAGTGTGCAGTGTGTAGTGTGTGTTTGGTAGAGAGTGTGCAGTGTGTAGTGTGTGTTGGGTAGAGAGTGTGCAGTGTGTAGTGTGTGTTGGGTAGAGAGTGTGCAGTGTGTAGTGTGTGTTTGGTAGAGAGTGTGCAGTGTGTAGTGTGTGTTGGGTAGAGTGTGCAGTGTGTAGTGTGTGTTGGGTAGAGAGTGTGCAGTGTGTAGTGTGTGTTTGGTAGAGAGTGTGCAGTGTGTAGTGTGTGTTGGGTAGAGTGTGCAGTGTGTAGTGTGTGTTGGGTAGAGAGTGTGCAGTGTGTAGTGTGTGTTTGGTAGAGAGTGTGCAGTGTGTAGTGAGTGTTGGGTATAGAGTGTGCAGTGTGTAGTGTGTGTTGGGTAGAGTGTGCAGTGTGTAGTGTGTGTTTGGTAGAGAGTGTGCAGTGTGTAGTGAGTGTTGGGTATAGAGTGTGCAGTGTGTAGTGTGTGTTGGGTAGAGTGTGCAGTGTGTAGTGTGTGTTTGGTAGAGAGTGTGCAGTGTGTAGTGAGTGTTGGGTATAGAGTGTGCAGTGTGTAGTGTGTGTTTGGTAGAGAGTGTGCAGTGTGTAGTGTGTGTTTGGTAGAGAGTGTGCAGTGTGTAGTGTGTGTTTGGTAGAGAGTGTGCAGTGTGTAGTGTGTGTTTGGTAGAGAGTGTGCAGTGTGTAGTGAGTGTTGGGTAGAGAGTGTGCAGTGTGTAGTGTGTGTTGGGTAGAGTGTGCAGTGTGTAGTGTGTGTTGGGTAGAGAGTGTGCAGTGTGTAGTGTGTGTTTGGTAGAGAGTGTGCAGTGTGTAGTGAGTGTTGGGTATAGAGTGTGCAGTGTGTAGTGTGTGTTGGGTAGAGTGTGCAGTGTGTAGTGTGTGTTTGGTAGAGAGTGTGCAGTGTGTAGTGAGTGTTGGGTATAGAGTGTGCAGTGTGTAGTGTGTGTTTGGTAGAGAGTGTGCAGTGTGTAGTGTGTGTTTGGTAGAGAGTGTGCAGTGTGTAGTGAGTGTTGGGTATAGAGTGTGCAGTGTGTAGTGTGTGTTTGGTAGAGAGTGTGCAGTGTGTAGTGTGTGTTTGGTAGAGAGTGTGCAGTGTGTAGTGTGTGTTTGGTAGAGAGTGTGCAGTGTGTAGTGTGTGTTTGGTAGAGAGTGTGCAGTGTGTAGTGAGTGTTGGGTAGAGAGTGTGCAGTGTGTAGTGTGTGTTTGGTAGAGAGTGTGCAGTGTGTAGTGTGTGTTGGGTAGAGAGTGTGCAGTGTGTAGTGTGTGTTTGGTATAGAGTGTGCAGTGTGTAGTGTGTGTTTGGTAGAGAGTGTGCAGTGTGTGTTTGGTAGAGAGTGTGCAGTGTGTAGTGAGTGTTGGGTATAGAGTGTGCACTGTGTAGTGTGTGTTTGGTAGAGAGTGTGCAGTGTGTAGTGTGTGTTTGGTAGAGAGTGTGCAGTGTGTAGTGTGTGTTGGGTATAGAGTGTGTGGTACTGTAGTAAGATGTAACCTGTGAGTGGGTAAGACCTGTGTTTAATCACACAGATTCTGGTACAGATCTGGCAGCAGGAGGACGCTCGGAGATTCAGGCTGGGAGTTTGATCTGATTGGCTGGTGGTGAAATGCCCTCGGCCTGCTTGTCAGAACACACGTCTCGATCTCGTTAACATGAGAAGCAAATGAGACGTGAGCGTTAAAACCTGCTGCCTAAGCCAATTCTTCCACTTCAATTACGACTAAATAGAGCTGAGACTGACGGAGGCATGCAGCGTGAGGCATTTTAAACGCCTCTGATGGAGAATAGACTCACGCAATTTAGCGCTGATGGACACCTACTAGCAGCTGATAAGGTCAGACTCTCAGATAATCAGATTTAATCCAGTCTGCTCTCCGGCCTGCGCTGGATTTCACCCGCGGCCTGATCCCGTAAATTTTTATTCATCTATTTTGTAAAAAAACAGACTGTTTCAAGGCATTTGGGGGCCCCAAGCAAAACGTACCCCATAACATTCAGACAGAGTGCGGCTACAAATATAACTATATAAAACTCAGTTCAGTTAAATAAACTTAAGATAAGTAAGGACATGTGAAGTTAAATCAAATATCATCAAATATAAATGATAGGTTTATCTGTTTTAGTGTTAAATACAGTGATATGTAAAGCTGGTGTGCATGGATACTGCTGAACATGTTCCAGTCTGGTTATATTCTACTGTCAGTAACTAGTTGGAGGCGCCCCCTTGAGGTGGATTCTGGCAACAAGTGTTTTTTTGCACTATCCTGCATTGATCATCACATAATTAAAAGGGGTGGTCATACAGTTTGTCATTGCGTTCATAACCAGTCATAACCTGTTTATAAAATAAAAATAATGTAACAAAAATTAAAAAGTTTCAATGTAGTAAATATACCACAAAATTAAAGTGTTTTTTTTTTTTTTATTGTACACATACAAACTGCAAACATAAACAATGATGCAAAAATTTACTCTACCAAAAGCAGTGTGTAAGACTGGTGGAGGAGAAAATGATGCCAAGATGCATGAAAAAAAACTGTGAATAAAAACCAACCAGGATTATTTCACCAAATATTGATTTCTGAACTCTTAAAACTTTATGAATATGAACTTGTTTTCTTTGCATTATTTGAGGTCTAAAAAGTTTGGGAGAAATGTTGTCTGTAGTTTATAGAATAAAACAACAATGTTCATTTTACTCAAACATAAACCTATAAATAGCAAAATTAGAGCTGTATAATCAGTTGATAAGTTGATAGAAAGAAGTTTTCTTAGAAATTGTTGCCATTTTTGCAGTCCTTCATTCTAAAGAAAAGTCTAAATCTAAAGTCTGCAGCTTTTTCTATTTTAAACTCTCCTGCTGAGGGAAGTTTTGGTCATTTTTGTATGTTGCGAGTGTCTCTTCTCTTCTGAGAGTTTCTGTCCTCCCGCTGATCTTCTCTCACTCCATAACAGCTTCCCTCACAGCGCTCATCACTTCTTAAAACCCGGTGGCCATGGCAACGGGCCGGACACACAGCCGAACGTGGCTGTGAGCCAGAGATGGACAGATATTACACGAGGCCGCATGCAGCGTCTTCTCTAACGCACCATTACCCGCTCCGCTGTAGCGCTGAGTCACTCTGGAGACGAGTAATGAAAATGTGTAAAAATGAGAGTATTTTTATAGTTTATGCTACACTGAACTTAATATGATGTACTGGCCGAATCAAACTGCTGGAACAAAAGCGTGTGTTATGTATTCATGTATTAAAATGAATTTATATTTATATGTGTGCACACATAGATCCAGAAAAGGCACTCCAGCAGCAGCATGGACGAGCGCCCATCTCCATCACCTTCTGCCAGGGACTACGTGGAATCACTGCACCAGAATTCCAGAGCTACGCTGCTGTTCGGCAAGAACAACGTCCTCGTGCAGCCGGTAACACCAACACGTCCATCACTCAGACACATTTATACCAATATATTCATAATTATAGCATGAATAATCTGATATATGGAAGCATGGGCTGAGACTTGTCATCATCCATGTGGCTGATGTATTATACTCAGCAACCGGGGTGTTAGCATATGTGGCTTGGGCTAATTCCCATATTATACTCAGCAACTGGGCTCTTAGCACATGTTACTTGGCATTTGTGGCTTGGGCCTGTTGCCATATTATACTCAGCAACCGGGGTGTTGGCACTTGTGGCTTGGGTCAATTGCCATATTATACTCAGCAACCGGGGTGTTGGCACTTGTGGCTTGGGCCTGTTGCCATATTATACTCAGCAACCGGGGTGTTGGCACTTGTGGCTTGGGCCTGTTGCCATATTTTACTCAGCAACCGGGGTGTTGGCACTTGTGGCTTGGGCCTGTTGCCATATTATACTCAGCAACCGGGGTGTTGGCACTTGTGGCTTGGGCCTGTTGCCATATTTTACTCAGCAACCGGGGTGTTGGCACTTGTGGCTTGGGCCTGTTGCCATATTATACTCAGCAACCGGGGTGTTGGCACTTGTGGCTTGGGCCTGTTGCCATACAATACTCAGCCATTGAGTTGTAGGCACAAGCGGCTCGGGCCAATTCACGTAAAATACTTTGCAACCAGTGTGTTGATACTTGTAGTATGAGCTGATTCCCATATTATACTCAGCAACCGAAGTGTTGGTATAAGCAGCTTGAGCTGTATTATACTTGGCAACCGGGGTGTTGGCACAAGCAGCTTGGACTGATGCCAATATTATACTTGGCAGCTTGGTTGTTGGCATATGTGGCTCAGGCTGATTCCTATATTATACTATGTAACCGGGGTGTTGGCACATGCAGCTTGGGATGATTCCCATATTATACTCTGCAAAAACTGTGTTGCCACTTGTGGCTTGGGCCAATTGCCATAATATCCTAGAGAAAGTGTTTTTGGCCAATTAGCATATTATTTTCATATTATACTCAGTAACAGGGGTGTTGGCAGATGTAGCTCAGACTGATTTCCATATTATACTCAACAACCAGTGTGTTGTTGGTACATGCGGTTCGGGCTGATTCCCGTTGGGTGCCAGAGTGTTGGCATTTGCGACTTGAGCTGATTCCCTTATTATACCCAACAACCGGGTGGCTTAAGCCAATTCCTATATTATACTTAGCAACCGAGGTGTGGTAAAAAAAAAGCTTGGGCTGTATTATACTTGGCAAATGGGGTGTTGGCACAAATGGCTGGGGATACTTTCCACATTATACTCGATTACCAGGGTGTTGGCCAAGCAGCTCAAAACCGATTCCTATATTACACTTGGAAAACTGAGTGTTGGCACATGCAACTTGTTGGCTTAAGCATCTTGGACCAATGCCCATATTATATTCTTGGCGACTAGGGAGTTGGCATATGTGACTCAGGCCAATTGGCGTATTATACTGGGCAACTAGTGTGTTGGTACTAGCAGCTTGGGCTGTATTATACTCTGCAACTGGGCTGTTGGCACATGCAGCTTGTCACTCAGGCTTGGTGTGTGGCATCCAACCCGAAAACGGCCCGAGTGATTTTTCCTCTCTGGGTAAATATCATAAGCGAACTCCACAGCGAGCTCTGAGCAGAAATCCGTGCTCTATTCACACAGAATCATTCACATTAGACGAGTACAACCACAAAACATCTGTCAGCCGCGCTCGCCTCCTCTCCCTCCCACAGAGAGATTAATAATGAACGAGAGAACGCCGTGGCAAATGAGCATCTTCCCCTGCATCTCTGTGCAGCACAGTGATGAATAATGAATGGAAAAACAGCTGCATCATTTATCCGGCGTTAACCTTAGAAAGCATGCTGAAAGAAATGCTTATACAACCGGCTGAACGCCTACATTTATTGGTTACATCATTTTTTCGGATAATATTGAAATATTAAAATGCTGTAGTGTGTATTATATTATATTATATTAGAAGTGAGAAGAGGATTTAGGTTCCAGGCTGCTGCTGTTAACCGTGGTTGCTGTGGTTTTCTCAGAGGGATGATATGGAGGCTATCCCAGGGTACCTCTCTCTGCACCAGACGGCTGAAGCTATGACTCTGAAGTGGACGCCCAATCAGCTGATGAACGGCTCTGTGGGAGACCTGGACTACGAGAAGAGGTGAGGACCAGAACGGACATGTTTAACATGTTGATCTTTCTTAACATACTCCCATACGCCATGTCACAATGATTACATTAACGATATATTAATCATACAATATCTCTATACAGCTCTAGAAAAAATGAAGAGAGCACTTCAGTTTCTGAATCAGTTTCTGTGATTTTGCTATTTATAGGTTTATGTTTGAGTAAAATGAATATTGTTGTTTTATTCTATAAACTACAGACAACATTTCTCCCAAATTCCAAATAAAAATATTGTCATATAGAGCATTTATTTACAGAAAATGAGAAATGACTGAAATAACAAAAAAAAATGCAGAGCTTTCAGACCTCAAATAATGCAAAGAAAACAAGTTCATATTCATAAAGCTTTAAGAGTTCATAATCACAGTTTTTATGCATCTTGGCATCATGTTCTCCTCCACCAGTCTTACACACTGCTTTTGGATAACTTTATGCTGCTTTACTCCTGGTGCAAAAATTCAAGCAGTTCAGTTTGGTGGTTTGATGGCTTGTGATCATCCATCTTCCTCTTGATTATATTCCAGAGGTTTTTAATTTGGTAAAATCAAAGAAACTCATCATTTTTAAGGGATCACTTATTTTTTTCTAAAGCTGTTTTTTAACCTGACCATAAGAATCAAATAGAATTATTAAGCAAAGCAATTGCTATAACAAAAAATATATAAGATTACATAATAAAACTAAATCATTTGAGGCTTAATCTCTGTCTGGTAATCTGACTCTTAATGCGCTGAAGAGTCAGAAGAGGTTACTGAAGGACTCAATTGCAGTCGTGTAGTGATCTTTCACTCTTGAGAAATGGATATGATGATGATAATATGGTCTGGAGTCTGATGATTGATTAAGTTATTGATAATATGATCTGGAGTTATTGTAATATAATCAGGCTGGGCGTTATTGACTGTGAGCTCTGCTGATTTGTTGCAGTGTGTACTGGGACTACGCCATGACCATCCGTCTGGAGGAGATTGTGTATTTGCACTGTCATCAGCAGGGTAAGATACAGCAGAATACACCAGATTTTATTCTGAAGATCTGAATATAATGGATTCTAGACGAAATATGTATATAATATAAACCTAAATACCATATAAATATAAATCCTAGAACCCAGGAATGTTTAGATGTGTTTAAAAAAGTTAAACGATGAAATAATTTCTACGAAACCAATGACTAATTACAGCAAAGTCATATTGCAGCAGTGTTTCCTCTAATGTTAGGACTTTTTTTAGAAGAGGTGGCAGATTTTAGCAGCATCACTTATCATCTCACTGGAAGATATATGCTGTACAGGACTAGTATAGTAGCGTTAGCTTTAGCATTTGCTTGTTTACCAAAAGAAAGACTACTCTTTTTTGTATAAAGTCCCTTCAAAAAGTATTTAAACAGTAAAACCGATTCTTTTATTTCTGCTGTAGATTGAAAACATTTGGGTTTGACGTAAATAAAACAAATATGAGACAAAACTTCACCATTTCAGCTTTTATTTCCATGTATTTACATCTGGATCTCTACCAGGAATCCACCATTTTTTCTTGTGAGCAAAAGTACTGCAGCAGATAAACTAAATTAAAGTAAATTAAAATTAATAATACTTAATATTTAGTTGCAAATCCTTTGCTTGCAGTAAATGCATCAAGTCTGTAACCCACTGACATGCAAGCCTAAGCTATGGCACTACCTTCACTGTGTTTCACAGATGAGCTCCAAACCTTAGCTTTTCCATCCCATTCGTAAAGTTTAATGCTTGCCGTATCAGTAATAATAACCGTAATCAGTCAAAATCCAGCCTGGTCTTCCTGTTCTTCTTGTTATTCTGGTGAAGCCTCTGTACTTTAGCAGTAAATGAGCGCGATTCTTTCACTCCTGCCCTCTTGAGGTTGTTGCTGATGCTGCTAACAGTTATTTTAGGGTCTTTATTTACAGCACGCACAATGTTTCAGTCACCAACTGCTGTGGTTTAGCTTGATCTGCCTGTTCGATATCTGTTACCTAGTACACCAGTGATGACTTTCTTCTTCAGGACATTTGAAACGGTTGTACTGACTAGCTATGGCCAATATTTGTGCTCTATAATGGTTCTGATTGATTTTCTGGATCTTCTCTCAGCTTCACAGTTGCTTGTTTTACACCTATAGATACACAGTAGTCTCATATTCTCATATCTTTCAATGTCAAATCCAAATGTTTTCAGTCCGCAGCATGAAAAACACTCAAAGAAGTGTAGCTTCAGAGTTGTTAGAGGATTGGGACGGAAGCCTGAGGAGCAGGAGATTTATGAATTTAGCTGTGTTGGCTTAATGAAAGCCCTTGGGTTCTTCTCTCTCTGATTCACAGCTTTAAACAGCCAAAACCGCGGAGACAGGAATCGCGTTTAGCACGTTTAAAAACACTTTTCTCAGATTAAAAAGCAGAAAATATTCAGAGAGAATTGGCATCATCAACACCAGCGCTCTGAGATAGAACAGGGTTTAGGTTTAATTTGATTAAACCGTGATCTTGAATTGAATTTTGGATTTTGTTTCTTGGGCTCCAGTTATGATGTGGTTTTCTGTGGTTTTATTTACCAAATACATCATTATTATCATTATTATTATATTGTTCCACCTGCTGCAGCTGCTTAGGGTCGTGTTGGCAGCATGCAAAGAAAGACAAAAAGTGGTCCAGCAGTCTAAAGCTCTGCCACTATGATCGGGAGATCGCTGGTTCGAATCCCGGTCATGTAGCTTGCCATCAGCTGCCGGAGCCCTGAGAGAGCACAGTTGGTTTCTCTCTCTCTAGGTGGGTACAGTACAGTAGATGGCGCTCTCTCTTTCCCCTCATCACCCCTAGGGTGATGTGGAAAAGCACAAGGCTGCGTCTGTGAGCTGATGTATCAGGGAATAATTTCATACACTTTTATCATTGTTTTAATTGTTAAAAAAAAACTCAGGTAAATTAACTTTTCCCTGCTTTTGGCTCTTTTTAATTGAATAGTAAACTTGCTGATAGAAATCTTTAGGTTGTGGTTTAGAGGACAGTAACAAACAAAAACGAAGAAAAATGAAGTTGAGCTTAATCTCATTTCAGTCCAGTCAGATCCAGAGATTAATCTGATTCTCAGGGTTGATTCAGGTCATAATAATTCCTTATTAAATTTCATCTCCTGAGCTGAAGCTGGACTTAAGTGACCACGACACAGTGTATTATTATGTGTATTATTGTGTGTATTATAGTGAGTAATAGTGTGTGTATTTTCTGTGTACCATTATGTATATTATGAAGTGTGTTATTATATGTTGTTATTATAGTATTATATAAATATTAATTTATTATTAATTATTATTTATTATTATTATTAATTATCATTCATTATTATTAATTATTAATTGTTATAAATTAAGTTTTAAATATTTAAGTTAAAAACATTAATAAAGCACCTACGACACATAAATAGAAAGAACGGTGAAAATATCTTTTTTAACATAATAAAATAATATAGAAAGTAAGTTTATTAATGTAATGTTATTACAGCTAAATAGTTATTATGTTACATGCAATGTTATTAACAGAAATCTTTAACAGTATAAACTAATGTAGAATTTCTATTAAGTATACGACAGAACACTGTTGCCCTTTCTATTTATGTGTTGTAACTGCTTATTAATGATTTATAAGCTAATTAATAACCATTAATAAACTTCTTTATAAACTGTTTATAAACCCTTTATAAAGAAGCCTTATTTTTAAAGCTGTACCTCATTATGTATATTATTATGCGCATAGTTGTGTATTATTACTTTGTGTATGGTTGTGTATTATTATTGTGTGTGTTGGATGTGTATTATTATGTACGTTTGTGTAATATAACTGTGTGTATGTGTTATGTGTATTATTATGTAAATTATTACTGTGTGTATATATTATTGTGTGTATTGTTGTGTAATATAATTGTGTGTATTGTGCATATTATTGTGTGTGTATTATGTATATTATTGTGTGTGTATTATGTATATTATTGTGTGTGTATTATGTATATTATTGTGTGTGTATTATGTATATTATTGTGTGTGTATTATGTATATTATTGTGTTTGTGTGTTTCAGTGGACAGTGGTGGGACGGTGGTGCTGGTCAGTCAGGACGGGATACAGAGACCCCCGCTCCGGTTCCCGCGGGGCGGACACCTCCTGCAGTTCCTGTCCTGCCTGGAGAACGGCCTGCTGCCCCGCGGCCAGCTGGACCCGCCGCTGTGGTCTCAGAGGGGGAAGGTGAGTGTGTGGTGGTGTGAGTTGGCCGGGTGCCAGTGGAGAGTGTTTCATTTAGTTCAGGAGATAAAGGTACTGTAAGACAGATAAACACTGCAGAGGAATCACACATCCTTCTGCACTCATGTTATACTGCGTCAGGACACTGTGTAGCTAGTTGTTATGATCTGAGGGTCACCGGTTCGAATCCCGGGTCGTGCTGCTTCTCCATCAGCAGCCGGAGTCTGAGAGAGAGTGCAATTAAAAGCCATGCTGTTTCTCTCTGGGTGGGTGCAGTAGGGGGCGCTCTCTCCTCTCATCACTCCCATTGTGATGCTGGTCAGCTCAGGCGTCTGTCAGCTGATGCATCAAGAGCTGGGAATCTTGCACTTTTCTTCTGATGCTGTATCGTTGTTTAATATTACTGACAGTTGGAAAAGAGGCGGAGTCTGACTTCACATGTATTGGCGGAGGCATGTGCTGGTTTTCACCCTCCTGATTTTGGTGGTATGTCTAGATTGTGTAACTGGCCTTCTAAATTGGGTAGAAAGTGGGCTAACATTTTGAAAAAAAATATATATCTAAATTTTTGCATGTCTCGACTGCCCCTATAAAACACTCTAAAATAAGGAAATCTGCATACAACCACCCTGGCTCCACCCATCAACCCACACCAGAGCCCCACCCACTAGATCAGTAAAAGAAACATCATTTTGTTCACTTTGGTTGAGAACCCCAGCAAACTACACAGCAGGTTTAGCTCGCAGACTTCGTCTGAGGGAGGGATCTGTACCTACTGACTTGTCCGTGGCAAGTCAGCAGATGAAAGAGGGAGATAGAGAAAGTACTCTTAAATACTGAGCTTTGTGCTTCTGTCACAGTTAAGTATGAACTAACATTGCTAACATTGATATTTGTGGCAGGCAACAGCTTATTTGCATAAAAATGACAGAGCCCTTAAAAGGCTCGTTCTGAAAGGGGCTGAAACTGGTAAAAATGGTGAGATCTCTTTATGTGAGAATGAATTTGTGTAAGATACAGTATTGTAACTTGTGAAAAAGAGGTATACTGTAGTACAGTATGTCCCCTTTAATACCTAATACTGACTTTGGCATATCTGGTATCTGACAGGTGTTTTTTTAGTTTTAAACAGGAAATGGTAACACCTAACACTGGTTTAACTGGGGAGATGAAGCAATGCAATTTTACTACAGGTTGGCTGTAAAATATGTGACCAATTTGCAGAGGTTAGGACGCATCAGTATAAATAAGTGAGATGGGAGTGGCTACTTGATTTATGTACTAATGTCATTTTGATTCATACAGGATTAAAATACATAAGCTGAGGTTATTGTTACAGCTTTTGCTCTGTAAAAGAAGCATTCAGATGCAGCTAAAATCACAGAGAAACTGTGGTTATACACAATTATACAGAGCTTAAGAGTATAAAAAGTATGCATTCAGTCAGGCATGAAATTGCTAAGTACATTGTGTTATCCGCTGCGCTTTTCAGTCAGTCGAGAGGGACTACAGCCGCCTGCTTTATATTCTATAATTGAAATTTCTCATCTCCCTGTCCGCACATTTTGTGTTCACACATTACCGAACTGGTTCCACACTCGCTAATGAATTCTGCTGCTGATGAAAACGCCCGGAGGGGTCTGAGTAATGGGGTGATTAGACGTCTCCGGGTCGTTTAGGACTCTTCGGGGTGTGAGAACTTTAAATTAGGATCCAGAACTCATCGAGACTCACATTAGCAGATATTCAGCATTTAGTTCTGCTGCTCCCGCTGAGCTGAAGTGATGGAGTTCGGGTGTTTTTTCAGGGGAAAGTGTTTCCTAAGCTGAGGAAGAGAGGACCTCAGGGATCCACCGACTCCGTCTCGGACAAGGAGGAGGACGAGGCCACGGATTACGTCTTCCGCATCGTCTTCCCCAACAGCCAGTCTGAGTTCGGTGAGTGTGAGGCTGTTTTACAGTGTGTGTGGATGGACTGAAGGAGTTCAGAAACTTCTGTCACCATTAGGAAGTTCAAATTCAGTAAAAGTTTTACCTCCCCAAATATAGATAATATCTGTTACTGCGCTGGTTTGAATCACGATTATGCAGCTTGCCATTAGCTGCCAGACTTCACACATGTTGGAGGAGGCATGTGCTAGTCTTAACCCTCCTGACGTTGGAAAGTCTGGGAAAAGTCGGATTTAAAAAAAAAAAAATATATATATATATATATATATATATATATATGTATACTAGTGAATCTCAAAAAATAGAATATCATTAAAAAGTTACTTTATTTCAGTAATTTAGTTCAAAATGTGAAACGCATATGTCTAAAGTCAGTGCAGTTTTGTTTTCCCACAAAATCTTACAGCACTTCATATCTTACAGCTTCCCTCTGCTGAAAATTTTTTTATGGAGATGCGGATTTCATTTTCCAGCAGGACTTGGCACACTGCCCACATTGTGTACCAAAAGTATCTATTTCTCTAGAAAGTTAATTCATAGTCAAACCCATAACAAATAAAATCTAGACTAGAAAGACAAGTACAAAAAGAAAAACTAGTAAGAGAACAAGTAAAACAGTCTAAACATGGGTAAAAAAAAAGCTCAGTTGGCAGTACTTTGCAAAGAAAGAAAAACAAATGATGAATTAGAATTAGACTCCTAAATCCTAAACATGAGATCTGTCTCTTATTGGTTGCCTGTAAGCAAGTGTTTTTTTTAGATTAGGTCAACATTGGTCTTGTCTACATGAATCAGTTTATTTCTATTTTTTTGCTATAAACATTTTAATCTATATTGTGACAGTGTTTCTTCCTCTTATTGTTACCGCTGTATCAATTCCAGTGACTGTGATCCAATCCTCCAGTCCACCAGAGGGCAGCACCCTGCTGTCCCGCTCCCTCTCCCTGTTTCCCGCCAGTGGGAGGCAGCAGAGCCCCCGGCTGCAGACGATAGTGATTCCCAAACGATCACGCAGCTTCCCGAACGAACCCCAAACACCCGACGGGTCCCTGCCCGGATCCCCCGCCTGTAACGTTTTCCCTCCTGAAGCTCTTTTATATTCGCTTTATTCACTTCTGCTGCTGGAGGAATCTCTCTCTTCTGAAATTCAATGTCTTTTGCTTTATCTGGAATAATAAATATACGTCTGCAAGGATAAAACTACAATCAGTAGCATTTTAATTCAGTTAAAACATGAAATTAATAACGTCGCCAGAATATTGTAGCTGCTAAGTGTTGCTAAGTTGAAAGCCTGGCAAGTACTTGTATTATTTTTATATTTAAAAAGATGAAAAAACATGATAACTGATACCGTGGTGGTCTGGAAATGAGGTGTCTTCAGGTAAATTTCTTGTGTATTGCTATCTTGGCAATGGAAAACACAGGAGCTCCATTGACTGAAAACAACCTAGACAGACGTCAACAGTCAGACGTTCATTCTTATCTTGGCAGTGAATTGTCAACACAGGCACATCCCCAACATGCATACACACTTGTTTGGCACTTCCAGGTAGTTGCACCATTAAAATAGCAATGCGCCAAAGTCCAAGCACATCTGGCTCTTAAAGGGAATGGTTTATTTCTTGTTATAACCAAAACACAGACATGATTAATTAAGAGAATTAGTATTAGTACCTGTTTTGAGCTGCACAAGGTGTACTTTTCCCGTCATTATGATAGCAAAGACACACTGACACACTGCACTAAATCAATCTGCATAGTGCATGGTTGACGGCTCGACTAAAGATTGCTAAATTAGGAGCCTAGGTCTTAGTAAAAAAAACACTTGAACTACTTGAACTACCTAAAAAATGGCAAACTTGGCCTTTGAGTCAATTCTAATGAAGCTGACCTAGCAGCAACCAAGCAACACCTTATCAACCATTCCGCCTATTGTGTAACACATTAGCAATCAGCTGGAATACCTTAGTAACCATATAAAATTACCTTTGAAAATAGCAACCATTTGGTTGCACAAGACCGAAAATAAACTGAAAGTCCTGTTCAGTCTGATTAGATTGGGAGTTGCCCAGTTCGAATCCTAGTGATGCAGCTACCAAAAAAACATTGCATCCTCAATAACAACCAATATTATTGACAAATACACCAAGCATATTAGCGCAAACCTTTGTGCAGACGTTTGTTTAAACTGCAAAATTTCTTAAATTCTTGCTTAATCCACAGATCAGCAGTATTACACCAATCATTTCCACCAATCATGTCTCGATTCTGAATAATCCAGGTGTAATTCTGTGAGTCTAATCAGGTTCTTGCTAATCGATTAGCTGGCTAGCTTTCTGCTTTTGCATGTTGAACCAGCAATTAAGACGAAATATCAGTTTTAATCATTCTAATCATCATAAATCTAAAGTGCTTTATTGTATTATTATGTTTTCCAGCTGCTCCAGAGTTGATGGAGCAGGGGTCGAACCTGTGGCAACCCAGGAAGTCCTCCTGCTCCTCCTGCTCTCAGGGCAGCTTCTCTGATGGAGCGCCCCCTAATGGCTGCAACCACGAGAGGTACGCATATTTTTTTTACCTCACATAGTCATATACAATCTCTAAACTCCCTGTCTGAAGTTCTGTTTAAATGTCTAATTTCATAGTTTTTTCATTTATTTTAAAATGTCTAGTTGTGGTCCGGTGATCCGGTATAACGCTGCTTTAGTGCGGTGGAGGAGTGTGTTGGGGGTTCGGGGAGAAACAATAAGATTTCGGCTCTTGCTCATGAATATTCATACATGCAAACATATCGCCTTTGATTGGCTAACAGCACTGCGACACAGTGGCAGCGAGAGGCAGCGAGACGGAAAACAGTTAGAAACTAACAGTTTTTTTCTGAATATTTTCTTTTACTAGCTGTTGCAGACAATGAGGAAGAGTTTGAGGAAGTTTCATCATGTGCAGCATCATAAACAACTCAGAGAGACCTGCTGTATTTCAGAATACAAAAGAACAAGATTGGAAATGTGCTTATGAAATACATTTGTAACAAATATTGTGGCTTTATATAACCAAATATATTACCATCATCTTTTACAGAACCCCTCTGAAGCTCCTCTGCGACAACATGAAGAATCAGATCATCTCCAGAGCTTTCTATGGATGTAGGTTTGAACCCCAAACTCATCATCTTTATACACATAAGACATAGAAGCTGTAACTGTAGAAATTATGTAGGTTATCTATTCTTTACTGGAGTAATTCTTTTTACATTTTCACACAATTATCTGAACTTAATACTCCTTACATTTAATTAAAAGGATTCTCGTTACTCCTATAGGACTCTGTGGGCGTGGCCTAAGCTTTTGTTTTTGTTCTTATTGATTTTATTTTTTCCCCTTACATT
Source organism: Astyanax mexicanus (assembly GCF_023375975.1). NCBI lineage: Eukaryota > Metazoa > Chordata > Actinopteri > Characiformes > Acestrorhamphidae > Astyanax > Astyanax mexicanus. Next base: position 9,394,153 of record NC_064429.1, read on the forward strand.
ACTTTTACTGGTACCACTTTAAAATAAGACCTTTATACCATTATAAAGGGTTTATAAATTATTTACAATTAGTTTATTAATGGTTACTAATTAGGTTGTAAATGCCTCATTAATAATCATTAATAATCATTAATAATCAGTTATAACACATACATAGAAAGGGCAACAACGACCTGTTGTTTGCCAAATAGTGAACCCACAGCCATCTATATTGATTATTGATTATTATATAACTGATTATTAATAATTTTTAAGGCATTTACAACCGAATTATGAAAATTATTTATAAACCTTTTATAAAGGTAGTCTTATTTTAAAGTGGTACACTTTTACTTTTATACTTTAAGTAGTTTTTAATCCAGTACTTTTTTAAAACACTTTTATTTAAAGAGTAAAAAACCCTAGTATCTACAATATACTCCTACCTACAGAGTAATGAAGGGAGATACTTTTCACACCTTTGATAATTTGCTAACTAAAGTCTGTATATCTGTGTGTGTGTGTGTGTGTGTGTGTGTGTGTGTGCGTGTGTGTGTGTGTGTTCCTCAGGGCTGGCGTACTGCCGCCACCTCTCCACGGTACGCATCCACCTGTCCGCTCTGGTCAACCACACCATCGTGGAGCCTGATGCACCGTGTGATGCTTACGGGGGTCTGACCGCTGAAGTGTGGAGTAAATTCCTGCAGGACTGTAGTGTACGTTCACCAGGGTGAAATACACAAGTTTGTGTATTTGTATTATTTTTGTGCAGTTTTCATGTTTTCATTCTCTGGAGTCGCAGGCGCCCGGCAAATATTCAACATGTTTAATATCTGACTCAGTCAGCGACTAGGAGTCAGGAGCAGCGGCTACATACAGCCAATGGGATCACAGAAAGAGAGAGAGAACCACGGGTCCAAAACATACCAGAGCCGTTTATAGAGAGTCTGACCATTTTCTGCCGCTCCTGTTATATCAGTAAATGACTGTTAAACTCTAGAGGGTGCTGACGAGTGAGTCCTCTATGACTGGGGGTGAATGAAGCTAAAAGTTTAAATCTTTAAGTTAAAAATAATATTTCTTTAATTTTAGAAAGTAGAATAATGTTTTAAAAAAAAAACTAATGAAGCATGTCTGTATATTTCAGTTTATCTAAAGAAAACTGTTGTACACTGTAAAGCACTAGCATTACTGCTACTGTGAGCTGACTGCACTGAAAAAATGATGCTCATTAAATTTGATGATAAATTTACTTAAAAAAGTTTTGCAACTTTCTGCATTAAATTTAATTTCAGATAAATTTCAGTAACTTCAACTCGGTTTCAAGACTTAAATGTTACACAGAGTAAATAAGTGAACTGAACTTCAGTCAATCCTTTCTTTTAGTAAACTTTACTTCATTTCTGCGTACAATATTACCTAATTACAATTACTTCAACTCCCCTAGTGTATATTTAAGGTCTCTGTAAAACGAGGAATCAACCGGAGATCCTATTTAAACCTACAGTTACTCACACAAGATAGCTAAGGTTAACTAGCTCTTCCAAAAAAGTGGGCGGATCTGATTAACTCGTATTTCTGAGGATTTTCTGTCCTTAGCTACTGCAGACAGGGGAGGCTGAGAAACAAGAAAAAAGTGGATTTTAGCAGAATGAGACCTTTAAAAGCTGTCTGAGCAAGAAGAGCAATGTTTAAAAATGATTATCAGTAGCATCATAAAGTGTCTTTTAATTAGTCCAACCCAGTGAAGCCATTCTCAGCTTTTATACATCCATAAAAACTCAAATTCAGAGTATCTGCTCTCCATCATCTGAACTGATCTGTTTATCTGTGTATCAGACGCTGATCCACCAGTCTGGAGCCCCCAGGCCAAGATCTCTCATACATATTCATCACCCTCTACACACATCACCACCATTAGTCACACACACACACACACAATATGTGTGGATGACTAATGGCGAGCCGCTGGGCCCGAAAGTGTCGTCTCATCAGAGCAGTCATCCGTCCAAAGTGTTTTCTGAACAGTGTGGAATGAAGCTCCTCTTTCACAGCGACGCTCCGTCACTCCTCTCTTTGTTCCGCTGCATGAAAAACGCTCTGTATTCACTGATTATCAGCATCTCTCCACATCTGCAGAGTCACGCTGACTATTCAGCAGACGAGCGATGAGCCGAGACCGCCTACATCACCAGAAAAAAGTGTGCTCAAAAGTATCTCCATTTATTACTCAGTAGGTAGAGGTATATTGTAGATACTAGGGTTTAACAAAAGTACTTCTGTAGAAGTTGCAGAAGTATCAGCTCAAGCTTTTTACTCTTTAAGTACTATAAAAGTATTGGTTTTAAAAAACTACTTAAAGTATAAAAGTAAAAGTAAAGTAAAATATACATATACAGCATATATATATATATACATATACAGCTCTGGAAAAAAATATAAGTGCACTTAAAAATAATCATTTTCTTTGATTTTACCAAATTAAAAACCTCTGGAATATAATCAAGAGGAAGATGGATGATCACAAACCATCAAACCACCAAACTGAACTGCTTGAATTTTTGCACCAGGAGTAAAGCAGCATAAAGTTATCCAAAAGCAGTGTGTAAGACTGGTGGAGGAGAACATGATGCCAAGATGCATGAAAAAAAACTGTGATTAAAAAACACAAGAGTGATTCCACCAAATATTGATTTCTGAACTCTATTTCTTTGCATTATTTGAGGTCTGAAAGCTCTGCATCTTTTTTGTTATTTCAGCCATTTCTCATTTTCTGCAGATAAATAAATGCTCTAAATGAGAATATTTTTATTTGGAATTTGGGAGAAATGTTGTCTGTAGTTTATAGAATAAAACAACAATGTTCATTTTACTCAAACATAAACCTATAAATAGCAAAATCAGAGAAACTGATTCAGAAACTGAAGTGATCTCTTTTAATTTTTTATGAAGGGTTGTAGAGTGTTTATCACCCTGAAAACACACCATCCCCGCTGTGAAACATGGTGGTGGCAGCATCATGCCTTGGGGATGCTTTTCTTCAGCAGGGACAGAGTTAAGAAGCTGCTCAGAGTTGATGGATGTAAGATGGATGGAGATAAATAAAAAGGGCAATCCTGGAAAAAGACCTGTTAAAAACCTGCTAGAAGCTGCAAAAGACTGACTTGAGGCCTTCCAGCAAGACAATGACCCTAAATATACAGCCAGAGCTGCAGTGGAATGGTTTAGATTAAAGAATTTTCATTGCTGCCACAAATGGGCAAACGCACACATACATATTCTCTGGAAGGATGGAGCTCCAACCAATACTTTTGAGACGTTATTTAATGAATGAAAGGATAAATGAGGTATGGTGGTGATCATCATCATACAACATGTTGACCTCAATAATGCTGCTCTTGTTGATGAATGCAATCACATCCTTACAGCAGTGTTGCAGTATCTAGTAGAAAGCTTTTTCGTTTTATTGGACAGTAGAGACAGTTTCAGAAGATAAAAGAATTATGAATAAACATGTTTAAATATGTATATGTTCATACAGTGTATGTTTTATGAGTTCAGTATTAAAGATTGAGAGAAGATTAATCTGATGGATTTTGTTCTCTGCAGGCGTTTGAGGAGAAGGAGATTTTACGGCTGGTGTATTTTGGAGGTGTGGAGCCGACGCTGCGGAAGGAGGTCTGGCCCTTCCTGCTCGGACACTATCAGTTCGGGATGACCGAGAGCGACAGAAAGGAGGTCAGTGTGCTGGAGCAGTGCTGCTGGAGTTCTTAAACACTGAGACTTTTAGTCCTTAATCATGTTAATCTGAGCTAAAGGCTAAAGCTGCTGTTTCCATGTGGGTCAGCCAGACGTGAATCTTCCTGTAGCAGTTTTTTTTTTCTCCAGTTTCCAAGAGTCTTTATTTGAAGTTGAAGGAAACAGTACTCACCGCTCTCTGACTTCATCTAAAAATATCTTCTACTTTTAATAGTTTTAACAGAGTTCTCTGTGTTTCTGTTTTTGTCTTTTCCTAGTTATTATGATGATGATGAAAGTGTGAAGTGTGTGTAAGTGTAAATTCTGCTGCAGTAGAGAGTAACAGCAGTATCAACACCATCTGTTCCAGCTTTACTGCTTTACTACAGACTAAGAGTTTGGAAAACTGACACTTTCTAAAATCAATTTACAAAGCTGTATACAGCTCTGGAAAAAAATAAGAGAGCAAATATCAAATTGAAAATCTCTGGAATATAATCAAGAGGAAGATGGATGATCACAAACCATCAAACCAAACTGAACTGCTTGAATTTTTGCACCAGGAGTAAAGCAGCATAAATTTATCCAAAAGCAGTGTGTAAGACTGGTGGAGGAGAACATGATGCCAAGATGCATGAAAAATACTGTGATTAAAAACCACCAGGATTATTCCACCGAATATTGAAACAATTCAATACTCTTAAATCTTGTTTATGAATATGAACTTGTTTTTTTTTTGCATTATTTAAGGTCTGAAAGTTTTGCTTCGTTTTTGTTATTTTAGACATTTCTCATTTTCTGCAAATAAATGCTCTAAATGACAATATTTTTATTTGGAATTTGGGAGAAATGTTGTCTGTAGTTTATAGAATAAAACAACAATGTTCATTTTACTTAAACATAAACCTATAAATAGCAAAATCAGAGTCACTGTGTGTGTGTGTGTGTGTGTGTGTGTGTGTGTTTCCTGCAGGTGGATGATCAGGTGAGGGCGTGTTATGAGCAGACGATGAGCGAGTGGTTGGGGTGTGAGGCGATCGTACGGCAGAGGGAGAAGGAGCAGCACGCTGTAGCTCTGGCCAAGTGCTCCTCCGGCGCCAGCATCGACAGCCAGAGCCAGAGGATGCTCCACCGCGACTCCACCATCAGCAACGAGGTACCTGACCCCGCCCACTGCTGACTGAATTACTGATAGAGAGTCTTATAGGTACAGCGACCCGAGCCCATAGCCACGGAAAATCTAGATTTGAGTCTTTTAACCAAATCAGACAGTCAGTACCAGGATGAAGCCGATGCTGATGGCAGTTGACTGTGGTGTTTTCCGGCGTGTGCTGACCCCTGGTGGCTGGATGTTGTGTTACATTGCTTTAAATTAGCTGTTTTTGTGTGTTTTCAGTCGTCTCAGAGCTGCAGTTCAGACAGGCAGAGAGACGCTCGTCTACAGAGCGATTCCAGTAGCAGCACACAGGTAAGAGGGAGGCTAAACCACATAGCTGACTAACCTGAATTACACACAGGTACCCCACCCCCCCCCCCCCCCATACTTACATAATCTATATGGACCAAATATTGGTACACTTGCTTATTTATTTGTGTTCCTTCTAAAATCAAGGATATTCAAAAATTAGATTTTATGAAATCTAGGGAAGATTTTCTACTATATTTTAGATCATTGCTGTGAGGATTTAATTGCATGAGCAGCAAAAAGACATACTATTAAAATACCCATTTTTAATAATAAATTAATAATTAAAATTATTAAATAATTTATTATAATTTATTAATAATTTAACACATCTGGAATAATCAGGTTGAGTTCAATTTAACACATTTTTCAATAAGATATAGTGACTTAAACGTGCTTTAAAAAGGGGGAATTCTCAAATATTTGGACATACAGGCTCAATCTTATTCCACCCTTTGGTTCTACCACTAAGCCCTATTCCTCGGGTTTTGTGCATTAACCTCTAGGGTTAGAGCGTCCTGATTTGTGTTAGTCTTTAGGGATATGTTTAGGGGAAGCGTTAGGACTTTATGACCCTTTAAACCGAGATTCTTCAGAGGAAAACTCAAAACAGAGGGCTATGAGCACAGGCAACCAGAAAAAAAGTATTTTCCATGTTAAAAACTTATGCTAACCACAATATTACCATAGTTTAATGTGTATTTATAATGTTTTATGGTCATTTTCCATTCATAACAAGCTTAAAAATACTTAAAATACTAGTAGTTCATCCCAGTAGCTAGCTAGCTAACTCCCCCATTCTACCTTAAATATTGCAACAGTCTGAGTCTGCAGCATTTATGGTGAAAAAAATAAATAAATAAAAGAAAAGCGCCTTTTAGCTTTAGTATTTAAGAAATGGACTTTCTCAAGACATTAACCATAAAGTTAACTACTTAACCACCAGCAGCAGCAGCAGTTAGGTTGCTGAACTTTAGCGCTCCACTGCTTTAGCTGTATCGAGTACCTGAAGATGTTTCTACAATTCTTTGAGGGAACTTTTTACCCCTTCCTCTTTCAACTATGTTTTAAGTGAAAGGGTTGCACTAGAAAACAAAGGGTAAAGGTACAATAGAGAAGTGGGATTGGGTAGGCCTGTCACGATAACAACATTTTCAGGACGATATATTGTCCCAGAAATTATTGCGATAAAAGATAATTTTGTAATTTCAAATCGCCCCTATAGAAAAAGCTTTTTCCTGCTTCTGGGCTCACAAAGAAGCTTTAAGAACAATGTGCCACACTAATAAAATACTAACATAGTAATACTATTACACCATTTAAAGTTAAACTAACTTTTTATTATTAAGAGCAGACATTGGGCTTTCAATATAAAATATTTTGATATGCTAAATAAAAAAAGTACAACCACCCTGGGACTATGTGGGTTCTGAGAAAACTGCACTAAATATTAAACATACCTTTTTTTAAAACACAAAGGCAGATTTTCCTTTTTCTGATCATATATGTATAATATGCTGTAAAACACACATTAGCTCAAAAACACACGTGTCTATATGATCAAACTAAACCACCTGCACTACACTCATTAACCGATAGATGTCGCTGTTTCACAGAAACCCAATAGCTATTAACGATGTCTGCAAAAATGATCGCGATAATTTTATTTTTCGGACGATAAGTCGATAACATAGTAGTTATCGCGACAGGCCTAGGATTGGGCCATAGTTTATGTCTAAATCTTAAAAAGTGTATTATTATTGTTTTAGTATTAGACTAGTTACTGCATGTTTTGTGTGTATACTGGTGCTGCTGTACTTCTAAACAGGCGTTCCCCACCCCCCCACACTCTCCCTGCTAGTTCTTCACTTCCCTAAGCCCCTTCCCCCGGAGTAGTCGGCTTCCCTTTGGCTTCTTTCTGCAGGTGTTCGAGTCCGTCGAGGAGGTGGAGCAGATCGAGACCGAGCCCAAAGGAGACGAGGCCAAGCGAGTACCCAAAGTCTCCAACGAGACGTCGCAGAACGGCAACGCCTCGCCCGACTCGGGCCACCCTTCTTCCAGAAACTTCTCGGTGACCTCGGGCCACTCGGACTCCCTCAGCACGGAGGACAGCGGGGCGCAGGACCTAAGTGCCAAAGCTTTAAGCCAAACTGTAGCAGCAAAGCAGCCCAACAAAAATCCAGGAGTCCAGAAGAGCCCAACTAAAGGACTGAAAGAAAAGACTGACGGGGTTGAAGATGGAGTGGAAGCTTTAGAAGAAGAAGAGACGACTGAGACAGCTGATGGTTCCTCAAAGGACAAAGAGGCAGAGACAGTTCCTGAGAGAACTGTACTCTACTCTACTTCTCAAACGGAAGACGCCAATACTGCAGGAAATGATCCAAAAACGAGAGAGGCAGAGACGTTTCCATCATCAGTCGAGAAAGATGAGCCATCAAGTGGTTCAAGGATTGTTGAGATGCCTTCAGATCCTCCATCAGAGTCTCCTGCATCAATGAAAGTTCAGATATCAGAAGATCAGACAGTCGTAAGACCAGAAACAGAGCTAAACGAAGAGGCCAACCTCCGGAGAGAGAAGGCCAGGATGCAGATAGCCCCTGTAGTGGAGGAAACCGTGGTGCCCATAGTGTTCGAAGCCTTCAGCACACGCGAAATGAGCGAAACCCCGTCAGACGAGTCGCCGTCAGCCATCGAGATGGAGGACATCCCCTCGGCCAGGGTGGCTCCAGCCTGGGACAGGCCCCCTCGTACCCGGGGTAGAGGCTCGGCCGTGCCCGCGCTGGAGCTCAGACCTGACGGAGGAGCTTCTAAAGGAAGTCCTGAAGGTCCCGAGTCTGCTCTGTCTGAAGAACCCGAGATGGAGAGCCTCTACCCACAGTTTGATTCGCTCGCTGTGGGCGGAGACAAGAACGGAGCCACGTCTCCAGTCTCCTCCATTGGGACCACGTACTCGGTACGTACGCACTTTAATACGACATCACTGCACTGTAAAACCTGACCAGTTAAGTAAACTTGAACGATTTGAGGAAGCCGATTGCCTTAATCCACTTAAGTTTAATAACTAATAAACAATCTGAGCATAAATTATTTTTTAAAATGAGTGTGAATAATGCACATAATCATATAGAATGTTACATAGTTATTTAATATAAATAAATGATAAAAATATTAATTATAGAATGTTATATAATTTAAATTATTTTTTTTATTGAGTGTAAACAATGCACAATCATTGTTATATAGAAAGTTATATAGTTATAAAGTATAAATAAATTATAACAAATAAAATATAGAATGTTATATAGTTTAAATGATTTTTTTAAATGAGTGTGAATAATGCACATTCATTGCACAATGTTATATAGAATGTTATATAGTTATAAATTATAACATGTTATATAGTTATAAATTATAAATAAATTATAAAAAATAAAATAAAGAATGTTATATAGTTTAAATGACTTTTTAAAATGAGTGTGAATAGTGCACATTCATTGCACAATCATTATTATATAGAATGTTACATAGAATTATATAGAATTGAGTAAATGAAGTGACTTGTTCTAATCTCTGTTCACAGTGTAATTGTTAGTTTATTTAAGTATTTTGGACTCATGTTCACTGTAAACCCTAATAAGTCAACGTAAATCATTTTTTAGGTAATTTGTTGCCTCAAATTAATCTTTTGATGTTTTTTAAAACTCATTTTTAATACTGTGTGGAGTTCATTCAACAAACGTTCATTCTCAACATGATTCATTCACATAAATTAGCTATAGAGTGAACAGTAAAAGCTGCTCAGAAAAATGATGCTTGTTCTTACAGCCTACAACACGGAGGCTAAACAATTATTCATGATATGTGATCTACAAGTTTACCTAAGGTAACCTAAAGGTGCATTACACCTTAATGCACTGTGTTTGCAAAACTCAAGTTGAGCTAACTCGTTAATAACTATTAAAGTAAAATAAATAGGCTGTCATTATAAAAAAAACTTACTATTAAACAGCATCAACTTATTTCATTTGAAAAAAAAAACAAAACGATTGCCTTAAATTATTAATTATAAGTTACACTAACTCAAATCAAACACTTAAAACTAACACTCGTTTTTTTAAAGAGCAGCTATATATGCTACATCATTTTTTAGTTAGTTTGACTTTATCAGCATAAGTGATGCCAAGGTTCTGTAATATTTAAGTTATGGTAATTTAATGAGTTCAGTAAGAAATGCAGTTGCGTGAATATAATAAGAGTGTTAGCGGCTAGGCTAAAGGCTATGAGCTATCTGAAGCCTATACTGTATTGATGTACTGATCAGTGCAGTGTGTACTATAGTGTATGAATGGTTTGCTGTTTGCAGCAGGAGCTGTTGGATATGTACACTCTGAATCTGCACCGTATTGAGAAGGACGTACAGAGGTGTGACAGGAACTACTGGTACTTTACTCCCGCCAACCTGGAGAAGCTCCGCAACATCATGTGCAGGTTAGATGATGACTTTCATCATTGGGTTCAGATCTTCTGCTTATTGTGGATCTTGTTTATAGCAGGGATGCACTAAATATATCAAAACCTTAATGTTGGGAAAAAGCTCTTTTGGTAAAAAAACTTTAAAGACGGAGCAATAGATGCAAAAAAAAGAATACGATATAATTCTAATGCTGATATAAACAATATTAAAGCAACTGAAATACTATCAGCAATACCCACAAGAGTGTAAATAATGAACATAAAATATTGGTTTAAAAATCATATCATCGTTATAATTTTTTGTCATATATATATATATATATATATATATATATATATATATATATATATATATATATATATATATATATTGAATTCTTTTCCAGCCATACTAAACAATAAGAACTATATAGAAACAAAAACACTGATGTTGCATCGGCACTATGTATCTATCGGCGCACTGTTCTATACAGAACTAACTGGGAGACAGTTTACTGTATTTTACAGACTGTAAGGTGCACCAGATTGTAAATCGTACAATGTGACACTAGTAAGGAACAGGGGTGTCGCCATGTTTCCCTTCTAGTTCAGCAGGTCTCGCCACTGGGTGGTGGTGGTGGTGGTGGTGGTGGTGGAGGGTCACAAAGTTAACTAAAGATAAGCTACGTAAACAAAACTGTAATTCATGAATAACACAAAAGAGTGTTTGTTTAAGTTTGTTTAGGTTTTTGCCCCAAAAAAATAATTTATTAATAAAATAAATCTAATGTAGCTTAAATCGATACATTTTGATGTTGCACAGCCAGTAGTCTTTTGCTTGTTCATTTTTTGGCATACAATAAATTCACCAGCAAGTATCGGTTTAACCCTTGTGTGGTGTTCATATTTTTGTTACTCGTTTACTTTGTTATTTGTATTTAATTCAGCAAAATTAAGCAATTTTACATTAAAATGCTTTACACATGCTCGCTTCACCTAAATTGCAAGCAATATAAACAGCTTACATGGTTAATATTTGCCCTTTACCTTTTTTATGTTTCTTTTAAAAAGTGCTACTCTTTTTTTTATAAGTTTTTTAATAAAATGTAAAAGAAAATGAATTAAACTCAAGATATGAGCAGAAAATTTGTTTATTTTCAAATTTACAAATGAAGAAATGTTTATTAGCCCTTGGCCAAACATACTGTATGTAATATAAATGTGTGTGTGTGTGGGGGGGGGGGGGTGTACAGTGTGTGTTTATTGAAAATGTGTTTTGATATATGTTTTTCACTAAAAATGAGCCAATGCCAATGAGTTTGAGTTAGAAAAAATGTTTTTTTAGTATCATTTGATGAAAAATGAAAACGGTTCCCACAGACCCGAACACCACACAAGTACCACACACACCAATATAATTCCGATATCATTGTGCATCCCTATTTTTCTACCTTATACTTCACGACTACTCTTTATACGATTACTTCTCACCAAGTTTAAGCCATAAACATGAGTCAGTGCTGTTAAAAACACATGCAGTGATTAAAAATACTCTCTTAAACAGCACATTACCCTTAACCATGTCTGAACTCCTCTGATTAAAGCTGTGATTATAGAGCTGCTGCGTATTTAATCACATTCGCTCAGTTAAATCTGAGATTTCGATTTCTACACATCTCATGTTCATGAAGTGGAGCTGTTCTCTGATGATCTGCATCCTCTCTGTTCACAGTTACGTCTGGCAGCATCTGGAGATCGGATACGTTCAGGGCATGTGTGACCTGCTGGCTCCTCTGCTGGTCATCCTGGACGACGGTGAGTGCCAGTTTCATCATTAATGCATTTTTGATGGTCTTTGCGATTAATTATACTTGAGGATACTTTCAATGTTCTTGTATTTATTTATTTATTTATTTATTTAGTTGATTAGTTGTTGCTTCTCATAATCTGGATTAGAACATTACTCAAATAGAGCTGTTCACTGGATACCTGTAACTCTACCTCTTCACTACTTTACTTTAACTGATGCTCTCAAACTAAACATTAAGAGGCAAGAAATTCAAGTAATTAACTCTTGATGAGTTCAGCACAGCTGTTAACTGAAAGCCTGAATTTCAGGTGACTCTACCTCATAAATCCAGCAGAGATGTGCAAAACTGATCATCTAAAATATAAAATGTATTCTGACTTTTCTCTTTACTAAATGTTTTCTTCATAGTTTGGATGACTTTAATATTAAACTACAATGCAGAAAAAATAAATAATGAACTGAATTTATTAACAGGTACTTAAAATTATCCATATTTTCCAGTACGTCTTTTTTCCCCACTATTATTCCTGGCCATGCCTTTAGGCACATCAGGAGTGTCTGTGCTTTTGAGCTCCCCCTACAGTCAGAAAGGGGAATTTCATCTGGAGCCTCCCCCTGAAGGACACTCTTTACACATGCATTTCTGGACAAGCTGAGAAATAAAACAGTAACCGAAATTGAGAGAAGCATGTGATATAAGGCTATAGAATAAGGTTACAGGATTGTACACTAATCACAGACAGTAACTGCTAATGCATTGTTAAAATAGAACATCATTTTTATGTCTTTTTTTCTTTTTAATCTGGTGTTCAGAGGCTCTGGCGTTCAGTTGTTTCTCTGAGCTGATGAAGAGGATGAACCAGAACTTTCCGCACGGAGGAGCGATGGACACTCACTTCGCCAACATGAGATCCCTCATCCAGGTGAAGCTCCTGCACACAGACCAGCTTCCAGTTTAATTCATGAATTCTGAAATAAAATATATGTTTAAATTCTGCTTAATCACTGTATTTCCCTTCTTCTCCCTCTCTCTGTAGATCCTGGACTCTGAGCTGTTTGAACTGATGCATCAGAACGGAGATTACACTCACTTCTACTTCTGCTATCGGTGGTTTCTGCTAGACTTCAAACGAGGTAACATCAAAAACAAAAAAATAAGAGGCCACTTAAAACGATGAATTTCAAAATTGAAAAATTAATTTGAATATAATCAAGAGGAAGATGGATGATCACAAGCCATCAAACCAAATTGAACCGCTTGAATTTTTGCACCAGGAGTAAAGCAGCATAAAGTAATCCAAAAGCAGTGTGTAAGACTGGTGGAGGAGAACATGATGCCAAGATGCATGAAAAATACTGTGATTAAAAACCAACCAGGGTTATTTCACCAAATATTAATTTCTGAACTCTTAAAACTTTATGAATATGAACTTGTTTTTTCTTTTGCATTATTTGAGGTCTGAAAGCTCTGCATCTTTTTTTAGTTATTTCAGCCATTTCTCATTTTCTTTAAATAAATGCTCTAAAGGACAATATTTTAATTTGAAATTTGGGAGGAATGTTGTCTGTAGTTTATAGAATAAAACAACAATGTTCATTTTACACAAACATAAACATATAAATAGCAAAATCAGAGAAACTGATTCAGATATCATTATGCATCAGTGCAAATTCGTTTACAGTGTTATTCTGTTATATCGTAAGTGGGCGGAGCTACACTTATATAAAGTGATTGACCTGTAGCTGTACCTGTCTCTGCTGATCCTCAGAGCTGGTGTATGACGACGTGTTCTCGGTGTGGGAGACGATCTGGGCGGCGAGGTACGCCTCCTCCGGTCACTTCGTGCTCTTCATCGCTCTGGCTCTGGTGGAGATCTACAGAGACATCATCCTGGAGAACAACATGGACTTCACCGACATCATCAAATTCTTCAACGGTAACAATAAAACACAGATCTTTCTAGAGATAATACTGTGATTCAACACAGTCAGGTACACACAGTACACACACACGTCTATTTAACTCTCCTGTTCTCTTCTGGGTCAAATTAACTAAAGTATGAAGATGTAGGAAAATAGTTAAAAGTATTTTTTTCAGTATGAAACTTCTTCTGCTTGCCTTAATTAGTTTAATTAATCAACATATAATATGAAAATGGTTCATCTCACATATTTGCAACCAATCACCCCCTACAAAAACTAAACTAAAACAACATAAAAATTTTGTGTTTCAATGTTATGTAAAACTCATATTTTATATGTTGGTCTTTTAAAAGTAATAAAGTAGTGAAACAAAAAACAAAACAAAAACAAAAAAAAAGTTTGATGTTGGTCAAAAAAAAAAAACAATGAATGTGAAGATGTGTCCAAACTTTTGACTGGTACTGTATTAGCATAATAATAAATGTATACACTTTTAAGGAGGAATTAACCTTTAATTATTGTTAATTATTGGTATTGAAATATAAAAATGATTAGACCTCCCCCCCCCAATTATAAAACAAAATAAAATAATAAACACTGTTTCGAAACAAAGTCTACATACAGGCTCATTAATGCAAATTGACTCTCCTGTCTTTATAGGATATAAAATACCATTTTAAAACAAAAATGACTGCAGTTATGTTCATATATTGTACGATAAATTAGCAAAGTAATTAATCTCCAGTTCATTAACGTCCTCATGTCTTTTTTTTTCAGAAATGGCTGAACACCACAATGTGAAGCAGGTTCTGGCGATGGCTCGAGATCTGGTGTGTAAAGTTCAGATTCTCATCGAGAACAAATAACCCGGAGTCCTCCACCCGCCCCCCCGGACCTCCATCACCTCACCAGAGCTCTCCATCCTCCAGCCTCTACTGCAGCATCCAGATCCTCCACCCAGTGTACCCACCGCTAACTGCTAACCGCTAACCTCCCACTCACCAGACAGTGTACCAACCGCTAACTGCTAACCTCCCACACACCAGTCAGTGTACCAACCGCTAACCGCTAACCTCCAGTCAGTGTAACTCCGCCCAGAAGAGTCGTTCTCCTGTAGAATCAGGTTTAACTGGTTATTAAACTCACTGGTTTTGGTGATTATCGTATTTTTGCTGCTCTGTTTCTGGGGTGTAGTTTACGTTTGGGCGTGCGTCTCTAACCGTACGCTAGATTCAGAGTTAGCGATATTTAGCGATTAGCTGCTGAAGGAAATTTCAAGCACAAGTGCTTTTTAACTTTAGACTGTAACGCTTCTACCATCACCTGCTAATTCAATTTAGAAAACGATAAAAATAGGGGCTCTGAGTGCTGGTTTTGCTGGTTTAAATCCTGGTCATGCAGCTTGCCATCAGCTGCTGGAGTCCTGAGGGAGCACAACTGTCCTTGCTCTCTCTGGGTGGGTACACTAGATGGTGCTTTTTCCCCTCATCACTCCTAGGGTGATGTGGATCAGCACAAGGCTGCATCTGTGAGCTGATGTATCAGAACCGAGTCGCTGCGCTTTCCTCCGTGTGTTAGCGCTGTAGTGATGCTACTCGGGAATGCTACAGCATCAGCAGCAGCTCAAAAAGAGGTGGGTGTCTCTTTTTGGGGATATACAGCTAGAGTAACAGCTGATTAGTTGGGAAAATTAGTCTAGCTAAATTGGGGGAAAAAATGGGAAAAAATAAAAAAGTAAAAATGATTTGGCACGGAAATCTTTGATTCCTGAATATCCTATTTATATCTTAATTAAATCTAGACTATATTTCTAATTTTAAGAAGTTATTTCACACACAATGTGATCATTTTCAAGCATTTATACACTATACCAGCTTTTAAACATGGTGGTGGTAGTGTGAAAACATTTTTTATAAATTTAAAAGCATACGCTGTAAATATGATAACAGATGTGAGGATATAAACTGAGTTTAAACACTTTTGCTTGAAATTTCTCTCCAGTTTTTGGATCTTTATCCGAGTCCACCGCGTGTTCACCAAACCAGTACCACCAAACCAGTAGCACCAGTCAGAGCACAGTCCTGATCCACAGAGTCGTTCACTAGTGATGATGAACCGGTATTACTATCGCATTACAAAAAAAACCTTGTGTATGCTTGTGTGTGTGTGTGTGTGTGTGTGTGTGTGTTAGTGATGCAACGAAATTAACATTTTTGGCTCAATTTTGGACATTTCATTCATTTTGCCACTTTTTCACTTTTCATTGCACAAATTAAATAGTTTATAGCTTATAAACTTATTTTTTTTTTCTTTTTTTTATGGAACAAAATATTTTTTATCATCCCAGCAAACACACCAACAAAGCACAATATAGCATTTCTACTAGATATTTAATTTACCTCGATTACACAATTATGAAGACTAGAAAGAGCTGCCTCTGCTGGGCTGGAATTCTTTAGCCGCAATGCTAACAAGCCGGACTCAGCTGGTATAGTGTTAAAAGCCCTGATGCTAACAGACACAGCAGCTGGTCTGGACAAGGCTAGGTTTAGTCCGGGCTAAAGGAGCGCTAAAACCCCCTGATTTTAGCTTAATCCAAATTTAAAAAATGCTAAAAAATGGGAGTAGTAGTTTGGGAGAGGCACTGAGTGATGTATGGGTTTAGGGGTGGGGCAGGAGAGAGAGCTGATTGGCTGAGCTGCTGCAGCATTATTGCAGGTATTATTATAGCAGGTATTATTGATTGGCTGATTTGCATATAGTAATGATGTGTCTGTGTACGAAAGTACACGGAAACATCCGTGTATATAGCACAGTTGAACCTGAGAGGGAAATTACCACAATAAAAGCATTTTTAGGAGATTAAGTTTAGGAAATGTCTATAAAAAAATTAAGCAGGACTTCAAAGGAACACGTTTCAGTTATTTATGGAAAAAATATGGTTTAGAGTTAAGTGGTTTAGCTGCAGTGCTAGCTAGTTTTTCTGAGCTGGATTACTCTCTGCTAGTTGATGACAGACATGAATCTCAATGTGAGCTCCGTCCTCACACAGTCCTGTAGCTTTTTTTAAAGAGCCTCCTGTCTGTTTTATTATAGCTTAAAGCTAATTCTGAAACCTTTCTGCCTCTAATTTTGTTTTTGTCTTGGAATCCAGTAAAGTGCCACAGCTGCTGAAAGAAATCCTAATTTTAGAGGAAGCTAAAATAAAGGATGCATTTTATTTTGTTAGCAATTATTCTGTATAATATATTAAATAAATGATTCCATTCGTTCACAAACACAGTATATCCGGTTGCCAAATATTCGGTGCATCTCTAGTGTGTGTATGCATGTGTGTGTAGGTGTGTGTGTGTGTGTGTATTGGTGGACCAGCCAAGACCTTGGTAAGAATGCCACTGTCGCCGCTGCAGTCATTCCGTCAGTTAGCCAGCGCTCAGTACCGCCCCCTGCAGGTCCTCAGCTGCCTACGTGTGTTTAGACTTTACTGTGACTTTCAGAAATATAAAAAAAAGCTTATTTACGTATATATAATGGGAGTATATACTATATTTATTATACATAGAGATGAATATATAATGAAGCGTGACGTTAGCGGTCGCGCCGTTTTCTGACGATCGGAAGCAGAGAAATTCTATTTACAGTGCTCTTATTTATTTTTGCATTATGGGTAATCTCCAGTCTACAGTGTGGCCTTATCTGTATTGCTATTGGTGGAGTTCTGCGGGTCTGTATTGTCCTCCGGTGCTGCCCGGGTCTCTCCCAGCCGCTCGGGTACCAGGGTTTACTGTTTTAGCCTATTACACTGAAATTAATCTGATCTATCAGTGATGATTAATCCGAAACTGCAGTTTTAATGTATTTTAAAGTATTTATCAGTTAAAGTTTCCATTAGGGGTGGAAAAACTGTACTAATTTACTGTAAAATTAAGTTTAATTAAAAAAAATACTTAAATGCATATTATATTAAACATCCCAGAGAAGAAAAAAAGCTTTTTAACTCCTTAAATTTACATTTAGACCTTCAAAAATTTACATTTTTTAATTTAAAAACTACAAAATTATCTGCAAAACTGTTAAAATTGTCTACAAAATTGCATATGTACAATTACAATGAAAAATTGCACTAAATGATATTTTATTTATTTTATGGAATGAATATTTGTCATGGTAAAAAAACAGAATACAGTATTTATATTCATAAATAATTACATTAATAATAATAATGAGCATTATTTATTGATTAAAAAATATTTATTTATAAAAAGCTCAGATCCAATTACTCACTCAATACAAGTAAAAAAAAAAAAAAAAAAAAAAAAAAAAACAAGAAATCTAGAAATAAGTTTATTAATCTTGAACATTTACATAAAAAACATAAAACCTCTTTCCAAATGAGAAATATCAGCTTTATGATGATTTTCTTTACCAAGATTGCGGTGCATTAATCTTAAATTCCTGAGATTAGTCTCTTTCTGTTTTAAATAAGCATCAAATGATATCCTCTTGGGACCCGGCGTCCTCATATGAGGACATCACATTTCTGCTCCTCTGCAACTTTATACTTAATAATTTTGCAGAACTTTAACCCTTTTTTCTCATACAGACACACTGCTGTTTCATCTAGTGGCCACAAGATAACATTCAACTGGAATCCCAGTCAAAGGTTTCTACAGCCAGTTCAGACAGAAACATGGGTGAGATACAAAACTCTCAGACTCACAAACCAATTTTATGTTTGAAACTATTCTCTGCTTACTGTCGAAAGATAAAAGATTGTTTTTGGACGTATTGGGTAAAAGATAGTTCTTAAATGTTAAAATAAACAACAATTTCTAATTGAAGACATTGATTTTTGCTTGTTAGATCCTAAAGTCAGGGTCTCAGGAGGATATATATATATATATATATTTGCCATAAATAAATACTAAAACACCTGGTGATTCTGTATCTACTGTAACTGTAGATTAACCCTTATTTATTATTTACTTATAAGGTGAAATTGTGTGTATTTTAAGTTTTCCACCCCTGGGTTTGAATCTAAAGGCCTATAATCAGATTAATCAGATTAATCAGACAGATTAATGAAGGAATGATTGCAGGAGGAGCTGGAGAGTCTGGAGTCGGCGTTGTGAACCTCAGTAATTACTGTAATCCGTTATTCTCGGCTGCGCTTTATAGAAATGGTCTCGAGTCGTCCTGCATTGAGTATCGTCGGTTTTATTACGTGAAGCAGAACCGCTGTGTGTCAGACCAGTTATCCTTCTGTAAATCTCGCTTTCTCTGTTCGTTCGTTTATTTATTTATTTATTTATATCTGAATGTATTCATTTTGTCCAGGCTTTCGTGTGTAAAACGAACACTTGTTACATTGTGGTTAATTATGATTATTATTATTATTATTATTATTATTATTATTATTATTATTATTATTATTACGATTATTAAATGGTACATGTGCTTGTAAAAAAAAAAAAGAAGAATAAAATGGCAATGTTATTATTTTCCCTTTGTCTTCTCATCTCTTATTTACTATTTAATCTGAATTATTTGTTTAAAGGATCAATATGCATTTTATTTATTTACTGTTTTTAATATATTAATATGTTTTATATTATTGTACGATATTAAGGAAATACGCTATATGTATAAGTATAAGCACTGGCATCTCTTGACAGCAGAGCTACAGCTTCAGTGTGTTCTTTTTTCAGTGTTCCTTTTTAATTCAGTACACTACTGCACACATTCCTCAGTTCTATTTCCACACCCCAGGTTGCCAGGTATGGAACACAATAGCAGCAAACAAGCTGAAAAAAAACATTTTTTTTTCCTTTCTGAAAATCTCCATAAGCAGAGACAGACAGAATAAAACACCAATAAATATTGCAGTGCGTTTGAAAGATTAGATGGAGACAGTTTTGTTCCCAGAAGGACTACAAGACGAAAACTGCTAATTTTCTTTTGAACAGGTAAACACAGAACTTAATCTAACATTAACTAATTTTACTTGAATTAATCAGCCATTATTTAAGATATAATTTGAGGTAAAGTAATCCAGACCTGTGCTGGTTAACGCCATTACTCATTTGTGTATGTTAATTTTCCTCAATCTGGCAACCCACATGAGCTTCTTTTCATTCCTTAAAAAAAAAAAATTATCTACTGTAGAGCTTTATATTCAGAAAGACAGTTCCCATCTGTACCAGAGGAGGGCGACAAAGTCTTAATCATGAATTTAACTAAACAATAATGGCGTTTTATACACCTAAAACTAATAATTATATTAGTCATAATTAGTAGTTAAAAGTTTAATTTCTAATTTAATAATTTCTACTGGACCTTTTTTTTTTAGAACTTCTAATCTCTTTTAATCTTTGATTAAGGTGAGGATGTTGGACGATAATCAACACCCACCTTATTTTCACCAAATTGCCCACTTCCTGCTTTATACATTAAAGAAAACTAAAGAAAATCTATAAAACTTTGTCAGTTTTTGTAAAAAACAACAACAACAGGAACTGTAAAACTCAATTTGCATATAAACTTCAATCAAACAATCAATTACATACAAAAAAAAGCTTTACAGTAAATCCCAATAATTCAAATACAAAATAGACTGCGGTCAATATAGGATGCTGCTACAACCATGATATAGATTTTTTCTTTTTGTTAATGTACATAAAAAAAACATATATATATATATATATATATATATATATATATATATATATATATATATATTGATTTTTTTTGTGTACGATACAGTATAGCAATTCAAAATCCCATTAGAGCGTCTCTTTATTAAAACAAAATGGCTGACTAAGACACTTTCACTATGAATCCTGGGTCATGCTGCTTCTCCATCAGCAGCCAGAGTCCGAGAGAGCGAGCACAATTGAGGGCCATGAGGCGGAGTCGGGTTTTCCTAGTGATGGAGTGGTTAGAGTCATAGTGAGTGGGGAATTGACCTTGCAAACAGAGGAAACAGCTCTCGTGTTTATTTCTGTTTTAATTTCAGGATTCATTCGGGCATGAAAAACCTGGAAACAATCATGGAATTTGAAAATAGCAATTTTCAGGTCTGGATAAGTTTTGGAAAAATAAAAATGCCCAGAAAGTTTTGGAAAAGTCATGGAAATTTGCAAATCTACAAACGTTTGTTTCTGTTTATCAATGGAGAAAAGCTAGTTTGAGTAAAAAAAATCATTTTTTATTATTGAAAATTGTGTCAACATTTTTATCAGATTACTTTTAGACCTACTATAATTTTGATTATAGTTTTAGTTATTTTTTTTATACTACTGTCCATTTCTGCACTGATGTTTTAAAGACCGTATGGTCAGGAAAATTCGCCTTGAAGGCCTATTGGAAAAGTCATGAAAAAGTCATGGAATTTAATTGGTCAAAAAGTGTATGAACCCTCTAATTTACACATTTCCAAATCAACTTTTTTAAAGCGATGCTCATCTCTCACCAGCTGTTTGATAGAGCTGAGTGCTACAGTGAAAATAAAAAAAATATATAAAAATAAATGATGTTAAAAAAGACTGAAGAGTAAAGTCATATAAAGTGCTTTTATTAAACTGGAAACATGTTTTTTTCCCTCAAACAGACATCACAGTTTTACAAATGTCTTCTTAATTTCTTCAATACGATTAGATTTCAGCACATTCACTCGCTCGCTCGCTCCCGACAGGACAGTTATTCCAAATACACATGAGCCTGTGCTAACCCTGATACGGTAAAGCTCGTTACGACATTTGGCAAGAATTAGTTCCTTTAAAAAAAGTTAAACAGAGAAAAACCCCTTAAAGAAAACACCAGAAACACGAGGTCTTATTCAGAAATTAAAACGTAATTAATCCATTATCTTCTGTTAGAAAACGAGTCACAGGATTTGACTCTGGTACTGCAGGAGGATTGGTCAGTTTGCTACATCAGAAAAAGTGGTACAGAGAGTTTCGCTCCATCCGGGGTCGTCATCATCTTCATCATCTTCATCATCGCACAGTGACGTGAGGTTTCTAACCATCCAAAACTGCCAGAGTCAAATCAGACCACATACAAAGAAATTCCCACATAAAAAAACGATATAACAGTGAAAATAGAGTGCCTTTACATGCATTTCATAATCTGATTACTGCAGAACACCTGAGGATAGGGCTGCAACAATTAGTCGATATAATCGGCAATGTCGATTATTTAAATTTGTCGAGTTAATATTTCATTATCGACTAATTGTTCATGTGGGAGTCCTGCTGGGGACCGAAGTGCAATGTGAGATGGATGAATGTCTCACTCAAACAGTTTAAATTCAACTCCGTTTGTGTCTCCAAAACCTTTTTTTTTTTTTATAGTTTTTAGAGATGGAGAAAATGGCAGAAATAATCGTTGACTAGTCGACTAATCGAAAAAAATAATCGTCAGATTGGTTGACTACCAAAATAATCATTAGTTGAAGCTCTACCTGAGGATGTCAGTAATCCAATAATCCAATTACTGCATTAAAGGTGTGTTTCTCTGGTGTTAAATGAACTTTTGTTGTAATAAAACAGGATAAAAAGTTCTTATCTTTGATAAATAGCACACCTCCTCTCTCCCACAGCGTTCTGAGATCCAGAAATTTTAACATTTCAGTCCAAAAACACCCTTCAGACTGGGAGACACAGAGCATAATTTACCCTGATCTGGATATCCTGGTTATCCTGAGCTGGATAACGGTGGAAAAAGCGATTTATCACCTATGTATCTCCCAGTCTGAAGGGTGTTTGTTGGACAAACTGTTAACATTTCTGGATCTCTGAACGCTGTGGGAGAACGGAGGTGTGCTATTCATTAAAGATAAGCACTTTTTATCATGTTTTACTACAACAAAAGTCCATTTTAGACCAGTTGTACACTTGAGTTTACTTGAAATCAACTTTTTTTGCAAGCAGCCAATAAACTCGCAGAATAAAACATGAAACATGTCTAGCTAGAATATTAATATTTTTTTTTTTTATTATTTAACAAGTGTCATTTTCATTACGAGGAACTTTTTTTTTTTTTTTTTTGCTCATGCACAGACTGAGAAATCTCAGAATACTCCGGTTAAGAGTATGCATGCACTGAGAAATCTGATTATAAACTGCAGTAACTGGATTATAAACGCTCTTATAAAGGCACTCACTGTTGTTGTTTTTTTGTTTTTTTGCGTCGGCAGCTCTGGAGCTGGAGGCTGAAGGAAGTAAAGCACCTCTAGAATGACGATGAAAGCGACTGATTTTACAGATTTTTAGGAGCCCTGGTTCTGTGTGTAGAGTAGAAAAGGTTTGAGGCCGGTTTGGATCACTGGTTGAGTTCTGGTCTACGGCTGAAGATCTCAGAGTTTTTCTCACAGTGAGGAGGCACAGTGGTTTCAGTATTGCTATCGGACGCTGAGCGATCTCGTCTGATACTGTCTGATTACATTATGTGAAAACCAAGAGACGTAGAGGCTTTCCAACTTTCACCATGGAGACTTTCACCACCCTGCAGAGTTCAGATCCAAATATAACACAGCATATTTAATATTCTATATTCAATCAGCACTGGGTCTAATCTCCAGACGCTCCAGAAGACTTTAATCAGCTGGATTAGATCTGACAGATTCAGGTTGGAAGCTACCGTTTGTAGATTAGACAAACTTTACAGAAGGTTTACGTATAAAGCTACTTTCCATCCAGATGCTTCACAAGACCTTAATTAGCTGGATTAAAATGTATGGAATTAGGTTTAGAACTTTACAGAATGCTAACTGTTACAGAAAGCTACTGTTTCTAGGTTATACAATCTTTACAGGAGGTTAGTAGAAACTACTGTTGGGTTGAACAACTTTACAGAAAGCTGGAAGTTTCTGTTTCTAGACTGGGTAAGCTTTACAAAAGGTTGGTTGCTTTTGTTACTTGATTGGATAAACTTTACAGAAGGTTGGTAGCTAATGTTTTTAGATTAGACAAACTTTACAGAAGGTGGGTATCTACTGTTTGTAGATTGGAGACAAACTTTACAGAAGGTTGGTAGCTACTGTTTGTAGATTAGACAAACTTTACAGAAGGTTGGTATCTACTGTTTGTAGATTGGACTAACTTTACAGAAGGCTGGTAGATTCTGTTACTATAGTGGACAAACTTTACAGAAGGTTGGTAGCTACTGTTTTTAGATTAGACAAACTTTACAGAAGGTGGGTATCTACTGTTTGTAGATTGGAGACAAACTTTACAGAAGGCTGGTATCTACTGTTTGTAGATTGGATAAATTTTACAGAAGGTTGGTATCTACTGTTTGTAAATTGGGTAAACTTTACAGAAGTGGTTGGTAGGATTGCTGCTAGGCTTAAAATTTACAGAAGGCTGATGATTATAGGCTGGACAAACTATTGATGCACAACAGTAACGATTTAGAATTAAACTCTGCAGGGAGGCAGATCATTTAATTTACTGAAGATCCATCACCAGACTCATCTGCACTGCTTCACTCATGTGTTCTTTCATAGCTACTACAATATGTTGGTATATATTATTCACTAGGTTCGAAAAACTTAACTTAAACAAAACAGCATATTGGTAGCTACTGTTGCTACTTTACAGTACATGGGCAGCTACAGTTCAGAGTTTAAACAAACTTTACAGACTGGAATAGCTACTGTTTAGCAGTTGGAAAACTTTACAGTACATTTGTAGACACTGTCATTAGGTCCAACAAACTTGTGGCTGGTGTAGATACATTTTTTGGATTGGACAAACTTTACAGTACATATGTACTTAATGTTTACGAGGTTGGTCAAACTTTACAGAATGTTGTTAGCTACTAGTTTTTATCTTGGGCAAATTTTAGAGAGGCAGTAGCTACTGTTGAGGGTTTGTCCAAACTTTACAGAATGTTAGTAGCTGCTGAAAGCTAGGTTAATTAAACTTAACAGAACACTTGCAGCTTCTAGCTTCTAAATTGGGCAAACTTTACAGATTGGCAGTAGCTACAGTTGAAGGTTTGGCCAAACTTTACTTTTTTTTTCAGAATTATGTAGCAAATGTTTGCTAGGTTGTACAAATATAAAGACCATTGGTTGCTACTGTTGAGGGTTAGGACAATTCTACGTTATTGGCAGTAGCTGGTTGTAGTTTGGAGAAACTTTACAGAACTTTACAGATTGGGAGTAGCAAGTTTTAGTGTGAGGGACACACTTTACAGAACATTGGTAGCTTTTATTTGCTTGGTTGGGATAAATGTTCCAGGTCTTGAAGCTGAACTAATTTTACAGAATGTCTGTAGCCAAGATTTACAGAATATTTGTAGATTCTAATTTCTAGATTGGGTAAATTTTACAGATTGGCAGTTGCTACTGTTGAGGGTTTGGCCAAACTTTACAGAATTTTGTAGCTAATGTTTGCTAGGTGTTCTAAATTAAAGAACATTGGTTGCTACTGTTGAGGGTTAGGACAATCCTACTGAGCATTGGTAGATACTGTTTAGTAGGTTAAACATACTTTACAGAACTTTACAGAGTGGGAGTAGCTACTTGTAGTTTGGAGAAACTTTACAGAACTTTACAGATTGGCAGTAGCTACTTGTAGTTTGGACAGACTTTACAGAAGGTTGGTTGCTTTTGTTACTTGATTGGATAAACTTTACAGAAGGTTGGTATCTACTGTTTGTAGATTGGACAAACTTTACAGAAGACTGATATCTACTGTTTGTAGATTGGACAAACTTTACAGATGGTTGGTATCTACTGTTTGTAGATTGGACAAACTTTACAGATGGTTGGTATCTACTGTTTGTAGATTGGACAAACTTTACAGAAGGTTGGTATCTACTGTTTGTAGATTGGACAAACTTTACAGATGGTTGGTATCTACTGTTTGTAGATTGCCCAAACTTTATAGAAGGTTGGTAGCTACTGTTTCTAGACTGGGTAAACTTTACAAAAGGTTGGTTGCTTCTGTTACCTGATTGGATAAACTTTACAGAAGGTTGGAAGCTACTGTTTATAGATTGGAAACAAACTTTACAGAAGGTTGGTAGCTACTGTTTGTAGATTAGACAAACTTTATAAACATACTTTACAGAACTTTACAGAGTGGCAGTAGCTACTTGTAGTTTGGACAGACTTTACAGAACGGTAGGAGCTAGTCGTAGTTTGGACAGACTTTACAGAACTTTACAGATTGGGAGTAGCTAGTTGTAGTTTAGACAAACTTTACAGATCTTTACAGATTGGTAGGAGCTAGTCGTAGTTTGGACAGACTTTGCAGAACTTTACAGAGTGGGAGTAGCTAGTTGAGGTCTGGAAAAACTTTACATAATTTTACAGATTGGGAGTAGCTAGTTGTAGTTCAGACAAACTACAAACTACAAACTCTTGTAAAGTTTTTACAGAGTGGCAGTAGCTACTTTTGAGGGTTTTGAGGGACATGTTTTACAGACCGTTGGTAGCTATTATTTGCTTGGTTTGGATAAATACTACAGAACTCTGGTAGCTACTAGTCTCACCTTCACAAACTTTCAAAAACTTTACAGAACGGCGGAAGCTTCTGATCAGGGTTTAGACAAGATTTTGCTACGTCAATCAAGCTTTACAGAATTCTATTAAAAATGGCACCAAATTAAAACCATGAAAGGTCCAATTTTCAAAACTGTGCTACAATTTCAAGAGCTACGAAAACAGAACAGAACCGCTATGAAAGAACACGTTTGTTGGTGAAGCACTGAAATTTCTACAGGAACCAATGAGAACCCTGAGATACGGTAACAACAGGAAAGCCCACGCTAAAAAACAAACTGAAGACACCTTACTTAAACAGTTCTGCTACTTATACCACAAGCATGAACACACATTCATTCATTCGCTCAAACACACACTCCACGTTTGGCCTTTCAGAGACGTTTACGACCACACACACACACACTGCGTCCTCAACATAATCTCATCTCAATGAAGCAGCTCAGAGTTCCTCTCCCAATCTCAGGAAGAGAGGCAGAAAGAGAGAGTTATCCGTACGATACGCGTGATAAATCTTAAAAAATAAAAATAATAATAATCCTCTGTGATCATCAGATATGAGTTAAAGGAACTGTGAAGGTCTCACACTGAAGGTTAAGAAAGGAGGAGATGTTCTCCGTATGAAGAAGTGTGAATGATGAAGAATGGAGGAGGAGGAGAGGGAAGTGGCTGCTGCATCAGAACTTGAGTGCAGATGAAGAAACCGGAGGTTTATGGCAACGACAGGAAACAAAAAGGATTCGCCCTTTTGTCTTTCGCCGGCTCTTCCTCTTCCTGCTCCTCCTCTTCCTCCTCGTCCGATATGAGCATTAACTCATTTCTCCGTGAGCGAAAGCTGCAGGATCTTCTCCAGCTCGTCCTCCTCCTCTCTCCTCCTCTTCTCCTCCTCCTCCTGAGCTCGAGCGGACATCTCCATGGCCAGCCGCAGGTCCGAGTCCGGACTGGAGGCGGAGAAGGAACTGGTGGGAGTGGTGTCCAGGTCCGGCACGCCTTCAGAGACAGTCCTGCTTGGACAAATATGGGGTTGAAATTAAGGAATAGGGGTGTAAAATAGTATTAATATTAATATAATCAAAATATCGCCGCCTGATATCATGTTTTGTAATACTGTATAGATTCCTAAAACACAGTACTGTATTTTTCACACTATAAGGTGCAATTAAAATACTTAAAACACTACTAAAAATAGTACTAAAAATCAAAAGTGCTGCTTATAATCCGGTGCTCTTTATGTATGAATTCTACCAGTCAGGTATTGAGGAGCAGTAAAGCCGCTCAGCTGAAGTACAGAGTTATACAGGAGTTTCAGTGAAGTTTCTCCAGCACTATTAGCATTAGCCACTAACCACGCTAAGTGCTAGCTCTTTTACCATTCAGAGGTGAGCATATTGGACTGTAGTCTGTGTGTTTACCATGTTAAAACAAGCTATGTGGGACGAACCGCTAGCTAATATTGCCCTGGCTTACTGGAACACTCAGGGTTCCTCAGTGTAGCACTGTTGGGTGGCATTGGCAGCTAACCAAGGCTAGAAGTTAGCTGCTAATGCTAATGCTGCTGCACCCAGCCTTAGCGTAAATCTGGGTATCTAAGCTTGCTGTAAATAAACGGAAGCGCTCTACTCAGGCAAACAAACAGTTTTCAGGAGAGAAATCTGCGTAGATAAACATCCTTGTTTGACTTTAAAATATATATATATATATTTTTTTTAAATGACTGTTTTGTTTACTTAGCTTAGCCTTACTAGTATTGCATAATACACCTTATAATCCAGTGCGCTTTATAGGCCGTGAAAATACGGTACTCAAACCAGCCATTCTGACACCAACAATTATACCATAATCACTGTGGAGATGTACTGAGATCAAACTTTCAGAATATGGAGAAATGTGACGGTTGTCTTGACCGGCACGATCTGGCTGATTAGAATAAGCAGGTGTACAAATGTACCTCTTGTGCATCACTTACCCATCACTGAGACTGTTCACCATTCCTTGTGGCAGAACTCCATTAGAATCTCCCCACGATTCCTAGAAAGCAAGAAAAAATATTCAGTAACATTTAACTTAAAAGCTAACAACTTTACAACAAACTTTAACGCATAAATATACTAGAGAATCTTAGTTAATTCAGTTGAAAATGTGAAACTCATATATTATATAGATGCATTACACACAGTGTGATCTATTTTAAGCATTTATTTCTTTTATTGCTGATTATTATTATGGCTTACAGCCAATGAAAACCCAAAAATCAGTCTCAGAAAATTAGAATATTATATACAGTAAGAACAATTGGTAATTCTGGCAGTGTGGGCAGTGTGCCAAGTCCTGCTGGAAAATGAAATCTGCATCTTCATTCAAAAGTTATCAGCAGCAGAGGGAAGCATGAAGTGCTGTAAGATTTTGTGGGAAAACAAAACTGCACTGACTTTAGACTTGATAATAAACACAGTGGATCAACACCAGCAGATGACAGACATGACTCTCTAAACCTCACTGATTGGTGGAAACTTCACACTAGACCTTGAGCAGTTTGGACTGTGTGTCTCTCCACTCTTCCTCCAGACTCTGATCCCTTGATTTACTTTAAATGAAATGTAAAATTTACTGATGATCAGTGATGGATTGGAGAGTCATGTCTGTCATCTGCTGGTGTTGATTCACTGTGTTTTATTATCAAGTCTAAAGTCAGTGCAGAGAAGGTGTGTACAAACTTTTGACTGGTACGGTACAGACATGTGCAGTATGAACCCTCAGTAATCCCTGAGATGTTTGGTTAAATCTGTGATCAGTGATGGTACCTGTGGGCTGTAGCCGCCGGACTCCAGCAGGCTCTGGTGAATGGCGTACTGCAGCAGCTCCTCGTCGTGGTTGGACACCTGGTGACGTGGACCACCGTGTCTGTTGCCCCCGCGGATACGGTAATGAGCAGGTACGGTGAACACAGAGGGACACACCTGGAACGGGACATCACCTGGAGAGAGCGAGAGAGTACAGTACCACACCACATCAATAGTTGTATAATTTATTTTTGAATGGTTCCGATACATCAGCTCACAGATCAACATCACCCTAGGAGTGATGAGGGGAAAGAGTGCCATCTACTGTAACAACCCAGAGAGAGCCAGAACAATTGTGCTCTCTCAGGGCTCTGGTAACCAATGGAAAGCTACACGGACAGGATTCGAATTGGCGATCTCCTGATCACAGTGGCAGAGCATTAGCCCCCTGGTCCACTCAGAGCCCCTACATTTACCCCTATATCAGCATGACCTACTGTTAGCTGGAGTGACGTACCTGAGGCTTCACTGCCCCGGTCTGAGGTCTCGGCGGTTGGTGAAGGCGTTGCGGATGTTTGCGTCGGGTCCAGCGGATCATCTGTGCTGCACTGGTTGACATTTCCAAATGTGATGCGAGCGTTCAGAACGTGGAACAGAGGAATTTCTGACAAAAACATAAAAAAGGGTTTTTACAGTCTGTGCTAAGGTTTGAGTCTTTGTTACACTGTATTCTTTGTTACATTTGTTATCTTAACCCAAAAATATCTATCCTATATCTATAAAAAGAGCATTTCTAGTCTTTTCTGTAGAATAAGGGCTGAGGATTCACCGATCTTGACGGGGAATCCTGGAGGGAAGCGCAGGGTGATGAAGTCTCGGAGGCGGGCGAAGTGTGTGCTGGTTCGGGCCATCAGGTCGATGATGGGGGTCACCTGCTCCACCAGAGACAGGGGGTGCTCCTCACTCATAAACAGAGTGCCCTTAAACCTGTAACACACACACACACACGTCATTTAATAAACAAGTATTTAACAATATGTAAGGATGTAAATAAGTATGTAAGGAAGTACAGAAGGAAGGAAGGAAAGAAGGGAGGAAGTATGAAAGGAAGGATGTAGGGAAGGAAGGAAGTTCGTATGTATGTAAAAAAGTATGCAAGGAAAAAAAAAACATAATGAAGTACAGAAGGAAGTAAGTAAGGAAATAAATACAGAAGGAAGGAAGTACGGAGGGAAGAAAGTACAAAAGGAAGGAAACAAGGAAGTACAGAAGGAATGGAAGAAGTAGTGAAGGAAGGAAGTACAGTAGGTACGAAGCACATTAGGAGATCAGAAGTACGAATGAAAAGAAGTACGGAAGGAAGGAAGAACATAAGGAGAGAAGGAAGTACGTACGGAAAGAAGTACATACGGAAGGAAGTGCGGAAGTATGGAAGGAAGCAAGTATGGAAGAAGGAAAGTATATGAGGAGGGAAGGAAGTTCTATGTAAGGATGTAAATAAGAAGGACGAAAAAAAGTATGGAAGGAAGGAATTACAAAAGAAAGGAATTACAAATGACAGGAGGTACGTACGAAAGAAAAAAAGTAAGGAAGGAAGTACAGAAGGAAGGACGTACTGAGGAAAAGAAGAAAGTACGGAAGGATTTGTGTTTTCTTACCTTTGGGTTCTGATGGTGAGCTCGATGGGTCGGCCGATGTCTCGGTCCTCCAGGTCGAAGTCTGGGTTAAAGTACTCCTCTGGAGTGATGGCTGTGGGGTTTGTAGCTGTGGCGTATTCTAAAGTCAAGTCCTAACAATGAAAAATAATGAAAAACAGATTAAAACCCCTCTTTTTCTTAAATACAGCATTTATTACATCAGAACAGCCACAGTGTTCAGACTGAGCAGAATCAGTGCTTACCCCCTGAGCGCTGACCTGCTGCTCTACCGTCCCCAGAAACGATTCCAGGATATTTCTTTTACCTGCAGCAGAGAGAAACACGTCAGCACTACAGCGCTTTAGAGGGCTGACCCATTATAGACATTAAAACAGTGGGACTTTTATTCTGAAGGGCATTTAAAAATGTTATATTCAAGGCAGATAAAATAAGATAAATTTAATGAATTCC
Organism: Astyanax mexicanus; assembly: GCF_023375975.1. NCBI lineage: Eukaryota > Metazoa > Chordata > Actinopteri > Characiformes > Acestrorhamphidae > Astyanax > Astyanax mexicanus. The sequence goes on from NC_064429.1 coordinate 9,424,925, forward strand.
CTGATTACTTTTATCCTTCTCTGCTTTCTATCAGTCAATCAATTAAATGTTTATGTACCCTCAGTACACACTAAAGGTGCACCACATTATACAGAAAAACAAATTTATAACTGTAAGTACAATTTTATAAATCAAAAGTATAGCAAGGACTCTAAAGTAAGACCACAAATTTACATGTTTAAATGATTAATAACAATAGAAATTAAATATTTCTGTGCTTTTACACTGGATATTGCTAATGCTTTAGTTTTTTAACACATTGGATTCGTCCTGTTTCTCCACTTTACTGTTTTATTATTATTATTCTCTTTCTTGCTCAAGCAAAAATGCCACTAGTAAAATATTATATGAAATAATAATGATCAGTCACTCGCTCAGATTTAGATCTTTATGCACTAAACTTGTTTTAGTGGAGAGCCAGTTAAAATGCACTTTACTGTAGAGCTGGGCAATAGGGTAAAAACACTGCTTAATGATATATTTAAAAACGTTTTTATGACAATATTTAGAGTGATGCATTATAAGAGGTTTTTCTTAAACAAACGTATGTACTTAAATTTATCCAATTAAACATGATTAATTACACCATCTGTTATTATAAGGTACTTTTCTTGTGTTCTTGGTGTTCTTTAAACACACTCTCTCAAATTAAGTCTTTATGATCTAAACTTGCATCTGTGGAGCAATTAGTGTAAATCGAAACCTGTTATAAAGTGTATATGAATAATTGTCAATTAATAAAGAAAAAAATAATTTTTTTGGAAATCAGAAAAAAAGGACTTTGAAAATGGATAGATGATGTGGTTTGACATAAAAAGTTTATAAAAATATTAAAACAAAGAGTTTAAAATAAGTGAATCCAAAGAGTGACGTATTAGAGCTTCCTGTAATAAATTTCAGTTTGCTGCTGCGCTGCAGGTGAAAGGTGTGCAGTCAGGTGTGTTAAGGTGTTTGGGGGCGGGGTAAAGGAAGAGTGAAAGTAAAAGTGAATACTTCAGAGTGAAAAAAAACACCGACGTTCAATTACTTTTTATTCTGGCCTTCTCTTCATCAGTCAGGTGCTCCGTTCTCGTCCGGATCACAACGTTCACGTTATTCACAGAGAAAACCTGCCAATACAATCAATACAATCAATCAATCAATAAAATCATAATCATTACCCAGAGACAGCTTTATTATAACCCTCCCAGATTCACAGCCAGTCACACAGCATACTTCACTTATAACTCTGTTCACTATTTATAGCTCAGCTATTGTTTCATAACAAAACACAGCAAACAATGAGAACAGAATTCTGAACCAGAGATCTAAGGATAAACAATATAAACAATACAGAATTACAATCAATTACACCTGATACCTTGATTATTTGTGATTATTCGTCATTCATTATTCTATGTTTAATCCAAATTAATGACATTTGGGCAACGACGAATCAGGACAGATTCTGTGGTTAGTCAGGATTAATCATTCTGTATTTAGGCGAGATGTATTATATTTTAACTCTGTGGTTAATCACGGTTAATCACATTTGACTGTGGTTAATTGCAGTTAATTACACTTGATTCTGTGGTTAATATCAGTTAATCACATTTGACTGTGGTTAGCCAAGATTAATCACAGGTAATTTTGTGGTTAATCAAGATGTATAATATTTTATTCTGTGATTAATCGTGGTTAATCACATTTGCGTCTGTGGTTGATCACAAATGATTATGTGGTTAATTGCAGTTAATCACATTTGATTCTGTAGTTAATTGCAGTTAATCAGTTGATTCTGTGTTTAGCAATGAATAATCACACTAGATTCTGTGGTTGCCACAATTAATCACAGTTGATTCTGAGGTTAATCATGGTTAATCACATTTGGTTCTGTTCTTAATCGTGGTTAATCCCATTTGATGCTGTAGTTAGCCACGATGAATCAAAGTCGATTCTGTGGTTAGTCGAGATGTATTATATTTTATTCTGTGGTACGAGTGGTAATTAACATTTGATTCTGTGGTTAGGCGTGATGAATCACATTTGCTTCTGTTGCTTCTGTGATTAAAATCACATTTGACTCTGTGGTTAGCCACGATTAATCAAATTTGACTCTGTTGTTAGTCACGGTTAATCACATTTGATTCTGTGGTTAACTGTGGTTAATCACATTTGATTCTGTGGTTAACTGTGGTTAATCTCATTTGATTCCGTGGTTAATTGTGGTTAATCACATTTGATTCCGTGGTTAATTGTGGTTAATCACATTTGATTCTGTGGTTAATTGTGGTTAATCACATTTGATTCTGCGGTTAATTGTGGCTAATCACATTTGATTCTGTGGTTAATTACAGTTAATCACATCTGATTCTGGACTTTGGGATTCTAACCAGCGATCTTCATACAGTAGTGTCAGCTGCTAAACCTTAATAAACACAGGTCTAGTTTCTGTAGTGATCATGTGATCTGTGAAAGCGCTCACCTTAGATTCAAACCCGTTCACCACTTCCGTCCTGTCTGTTCTCCAGCCCCAGATTCCAGATTTGCACCTGGAAACACAATCAGCATCACAATACATACAGTATCACCATCACCAACAGTGATATAAGCAACACGCTACTCTAATCTGAACACTTTTTTTTTTATAATGAATAATCTAACGAGTTATTATTCCTAATCCAGTACCGTATTTTTCGGACTATAAGGCGCACCGTATTATAAGACGCACTATCAAAGAACGCCTATTTTCTGCTATTTTTCCATACATAGGGCGCATCGCATTATAAGGCGCGTTAAGTGACACTAGAAAGGGTGCCTATATCAAAGTGAACAGGGGTGGCGCCATGTTTCCCTTCCCCCACCGGGGGTGGTCGCTTGCCGGTGGAGCGTCTCAGTATACAAAATCTAGCTCTTTCAAAGTCAAACGAGTGCTGGATGTTAATCTACACAGATTCCTCTCCTGAAAACTGTTTTTTTGGGTGAGTAACGTGCTTCAGTTTATTTACAGTAAGCTTAGATTTCCAGATGTCCACTAAGGCTTGCTGCACCAGCGTTAGCATAGCTATCCGCTAGCACGCTAGCTAGTCACCTAAACTAGTAAAGTTAACCCAAACTTAAACGACAGCGTTACACTGAGTAATCCTGCGTGTTCTGGTAAGACAGTGAGATATTAGCTAGCGATTCGTCCCCCGTAGCTTGTTTTAACACTGTAAACAAGCAGATTACAGGCTGATAAAACTCACCTCTGAGAGAGTTAGCGCTTAGCATCTAGCTAATGCTAGCCAGGCAAAGCAGCACAGACTTACAGGCCGATAACTCACCTCTGAACGGTGAACGCTTAGCGATTAGCATCTAACTCTAATAATACTGCTCCAGCAGTATTAAAAGTGCTAAATTTAGAAAATACTGATCTCTGAACAGTGAAAAAGCTAGCTAGCTAAGCGGTTAGCATCTAGCTAATGCTATTGCTGCTCTGCACGGAGTGTGTGTTTACTGCTCCTTACACCTGACGGGTAAAATTTAGATAATACTAATCTCTGAACAGTGAATAAGCTAGCTAATGCTATTTGCTGCTCCAGCCTCGGAGCTGCACGGCTCTGGACTCTGTATAGCACTGAAACTCTGTATAACGCTGCACGGAGTGTGTGTTTACTGCTCCTTACAACCTGACGAGTAAAATTTAGATAATACTGATCTCAGTGAATAAGCTAGCTAGCTTAGCGGTTAGCATCTAGCTAATGCTATTGCTGCTCAGCCTCGGAGCTGCACGGCTCTGGACTCTGTATAGCACTGAAACTCTCTATAACGCTGCACGGAGTGTGTGTTTACTGCTCCTTACAACCTGTTGAGTAAAATCCATACAAAAGGCGCACCGTATTATAAGACGCACTGTCAATTTTTGTGAAAATTAAAAGTTTTTAAGTGCGCCTTATAGTCCGAAAAATACGGTAATCAGATTAGAAAGTTACTTATCCAATAATTTTCTCTAGTAAAAGTATATATATTTGCATTTTTTTTATTTTCTTTTTTTTTGGCCTATGCGACAATTAACTCACATTTTTAGCATGAGGGTAACTTGTGTAATACCAACTTTTTAAATCAAGTAATCAATAAAGTAACTAAATTACTTTTTAAAGGAATCGTCAGTAATCAGTAAACAAAATTACTTTCTCAGGGCAGCTATGCAATCACTGATGATCAGCTACATCCTGGAACATTAAGAAATGAGAATCACCTCTCGAATGAGATGTCCTTGGTATCCAGGTAGGTGTTGACGATGGGCGTGGTCAGACGCTTGGCCACTTCCTGTTCGTTGGGCTCCATGGAGTCAAGCGTGACCTCCTCGATCTCGCGGGAGATGTCGAAGCGCTCCGTGTCCACCACCTCCTCCTCGTGATTCACCTCCATCAGCTCCGCAAAGCTGTCTGAAACCCACAGAGTACAGGGTTTCATTTCTGATCCATCAGTGCTCAGATTTATATCTTATGCTTAAATAAGGATTTATATCTACATGCTGTGCTCTTATATATTCACATTACACTTACATTATGAAGTAAATACACGTATAAGCACAGCTCTGTAGAGTATTTATTTGCCGTTAGCAAATTGCCGTTGATTGATTGACTGAAATGTACAGTTGAGTCAGTGTTCTTTAACTGAAGGTATCCTGTGTATGTATGTTTTTTCATGCTTATAGTTTTACTGTATATTAATTTACTTAATATATTTAGTCAGTTAGAATTTTATACTGCGATGAAATAGTTGTAGAGCTTTCACAACTGCCATATTGAATGGCTGACTTTTACTGACTAAAGTGTTTGATTTTATGGACGCGTTTTTTTTCTGGTAAGTAGCGTTTGTAATGTTTAAAATTATTGATATTTCCGGGGGCGAGTTGTCCAGCAGTTGCTGGTTCGAATCCCGGTCAAGCAGCTTGCCATCAGCTGCCGGAGCCCCGAGAGAGCACAATTGGCCTTGCTCTTTCTGGGTGGGAAGATGGCGCTCTTTCAAAATCGTTTTTTAAACTGTACAATTTTGCTCAGCGCTAGTGTTGGTTGGTGTGTGTGTGTGTGTGTGTGTGTGTGTACCGTCTCCTTTGAAGATGTAGCTGCGTCTGCCTCTGAGCCAGGTCATGTTCTCGAAGCCCAGCAGGGTGGCGTCCACTCTCAGACTGGCCCCGCTCTTCCAGATCCGACACACATCACTGGGACACATGTGGGACACCAGCGGGACTGTGGGCAGATTCCACACAACACCATCACACACACTCTAATACCTACATGTACATTTCTGTATAATAATATCATATAAAAAAAAAATAAGTCAGTTTACTTTTAACTGTTTGTTAGCAGTTCATTTAAGTTGCTAGTTTTGTGGTAGATTTTAGTTGACATGCAGATGACATGTCTCTCAAAACCATCACTGATCATCAGTAAATTTTACATTTCATTTGTAAATCAAGGGATCAGAGTCTGGAGGAAGAGTGGAGAGACACACAGTTCAAGCTGCTTGAGGTCTAGTGTGAAGTTTCCACCAATCAGTGATGGGTTGGATAAAGAGACATGTCATGATCTGCTGGTGTTGATCCACTGTGTTTTATTATCAAGTCTAAAGTCAGTGCAGTTTTGTTTTCCCACAAAATCTTACAGCACTTCATGCTTCCCTCTGCTACTGACAACTTTTATGGAGATGCAGATTTCATTTTCCAGCAGGACTTGGCACACTGCCCACACTGCTAAAAGTACCAATGGGCCTTACATAATATTCTAATTTTTTGAGACACTGATTTTTGGGTTTTCATTGGCTGTAAGCCATAATCAACAAAATAAATAAACGCTTAAGATAGATCATTCTGTGTGTGTAATACATCTATGTAATATAGGAGTTTCACATTTTCAAAAGAATTACTGAAATAAAGTAACTTTTCAATTATATTCTTACAATAAAAAGAAAAAAAAAACATTTAGGGCCACCCCTCTCCCACCCCTATTCACACACACACTCACACAGTCTTTATATAACAGACCAATACTAACAGGAGAAACTGCTGTAAGCTGAATGGATGGATGCTTTGCTGCAGAAATCTGATTAAGCATTTTCTATCAACATCTTAGCATTGTCAGCTCAGTCTAAACATGCAGATCTGATCAGGCTGGAGAGTCTGCTGAGTGGTGGCTGAAGGCTGCCTGAAGGAGTGTGTGTGTGTGTGTTTAAATCAGATAAATCAGAGTCAGAAACAGAGCAGCACTTACTCCAACTGGTGAACTCCCACTTCATCTCCATGTAGAAATCTGGAGACTGAAACAGAGGAGAAACTTCACATTAACACAGGAACACAATCATATTACTAAATTAATATAAAAATTAAACAGACTGCATTTGTTACAGGAGCCCTGTTTTGATTGGCTGCTCCGTACTGCATCGTACTGCATGAATTTTACAGTATGTGCTGTACTACACCCACATGCTACTGATATTGTACTGGATAATAATATCGCCGACCAGTCACAGGCTCCTGGCAAATATCTAGCATGTTTAATATATGACCTGGCAACTAGGAGTCAGGAGCAGCAGCAGCAGCAGTCTGCGGTGCTGAAGCATTTGATATTGTTCTGTGTTGAGAACATAATTACATATATAAGTACAAAAATGATCAGACATTGACAGAAAGATAGATATCAGACAACCAAATGAACCCATCCATTTTAGACTCACTTCAAGTGGGTATTCTCCACTCTAGAGATTCTCTGACATGGCAATGCTAGTTCTCCTATGCGTTTAGTTCTGGTGTGTTCCTGTTACAAAACGTGTTTTTGGTGGAGCAGCCAGGTGAGACAGAAACTGCCCACAGTGAAAAATCGTGTAATTGGTCACCCTGTGTCGCTGATCAGTCGTATGTGATGTAGCGTGAAAACCGCAACAACCGAAAACCCCATGATTACAGCACAACCACCTGACCACTCCAACTTCATGTATTGTGAACCATTATCCATTATGCATATATTTTATATATATATATATATATATATATATATATATATATATATATATATATATATTTTATATATATATATATATATATATATATATATATATATATATATATATATATATATATATATATATATATATATTATTCTTGGTTCTGTTTGCCATAATTATAAACACATTTATTCTCTGTTGGCAACTTAAAAACAGAAATAAACAAAAAATAAATATTATTAAATTATTTTCAGTGTGTTCATGATGTTTCGGACCAAAACTACTTAAACAGAAATCACAACGCTCTAAAGTCGTAAAAGAGGTGTATTTAAAGGCAGCATACTGACCTCTCGGATCTTGCACAGTAACTCTGGCACGCCCCCTAGTGCTGTGGAGGCTTTGAGGTAATCACGCCGCTGCAGAACCAGCTGCACCATCTCCGGGTCTCCGGTACTGACCGCCTCCTGGAGGACTGTGTACACAAACATACACACACACAATATATACAAACATACTGCATCAGTCAAAATATGGACACACATTCTCGTTCTAAGTTTTTTTCTGTATTTAATGTATTTTCTACATACATTAATATGATCTTTAAATAAATATATATTTTACTACATACAGGTTATACTTCAATTCCTTAAGTAATAATGTAATCAATACTAAATTAATGATGCGAGAATTATCTGGTTTTGTCAGGGTTAAGTCAGTAGGAGGTCAGTGCTGCTGTAACACAGAGCTCGGTTTCCTCACAGCCTGTTTTTCTTTCTTTATCTGATGGTTCTTCTCTATGCGAGAAACAACCCTCGAGCTGCACAGAGCAGCCATGCATACAGGGCATTCACTTTACCATAACACACACACACTCTCTCTCACACACACACTAACACACAATCACACACACCCATCTGCCAGCAGCTGTTTTTCAAGAGTTTATATTTAACTCCTGAAACTCAAAGCTTATTATTCACTTATTAAAGGAGGGGGGGGGGGGGGGGGGGGTTGATGTTTGGTGAATGGAACCCGATACGCATTAATTAACAGGATATCTAGTAGCAGCATCTAAAGCTTCCGATGAAACAGCAGATCTCTGACTGAAAAACCCCTTTAAAAAGACTAAATAACTATATAATATAATTATACTTAATGTACTATAAGTTGTATTGTATCCACTATGAATTAGCTCATTCGGTATGTACTAAGGTATTCTTCATTAAACGTGACGGTACTAAGTGCAGACAGGACGCAGACACGACGCAGACACGACGCAGACACGACGCAGACACGACGCAGACACGACGCAGACACGACGCAGACACAGGATATCCACTATAAAATGTTTAGTATGTACTATGTGAATAATAAGTGTTCAGTATCCACTATTAATAACTCAGTATTCACAATTAATTACTCAGTTTTTGCAATTTGCAATTAATTACTTAGTATCCACAATTATTTACTCAGTATCCACAATTATTTACTTAGTATCCGCAATTTTTTACTTAGTATCTGCAATTTATTACTTAGTGTCTACAATTAATTACTCAGTATCCACTATGAAGTATTTAGTATCCAATATGAAGTATTTAGTAGCCACGGTGAATTACTCACTATCCGCAAATAATTACTCAGTATCCACGATTATTAACTTAGTATCCTCAATTATTTACTCAGTATTCACTATGAAGTATTTAGTATCCTCTATTAAGTATTTAGTAACTACAGTGAATAACTCAGGATCCAAAATCAATTACTCAGTATCTCCAATTAATTACTCAGTATCCACTGTGAAGTATTTAGTATCCACTGTGAAGTATTTTGTATCCACAATTAACTATTTAGTAACCACAGTGAATTACTCAGTATACACAATAAAGTATTTAGTATCCAATATGAATTACTTTGTATTTACTATAAAGTATTTAGTACCCACTATTGATTACTCATTATCCTTCAAAGAAGTATCAAGTATGCACTCTGAACCATAGCGTCTACTAAGAAGTATTTGTTGTTATGAATGTATTAAGTAATTACTATGTAGTTATTAAGTAACTAATTACTATTCATTACCCCATATCTACTACAAATTAATATTGATGATACGACAAAACATTAAAAAAATAAACAAAAAAATAAAATAATAATAATAATAAATATTCACAAATAAGAAAAAAATAAACCGTATGCTTTCATAGACAAAATATATCGCTATCATCACAATACAGATTTTTTTTCAGCGTTGAGAAAAAGTGATGGTGATATTATTGTGTACAATATGATGTAGCACCGCTTTCTGATCTGCTATCAATTAATCAGAACCTAATGAGAAACAATCCATGTATTATATATGATATGATACAGGATAATGTAATCAGAAATCAGGTGATGTCGCAGAAAAATCACATTTAAACTGAAAATTACAGCAAAAACAAAAATGAGTTGTTTTGTTAATTATAATTACATGATCTGATGAATCGTGTCTGATCTGAGCAGACAGATGAACTAAGCAGTTAATAAAGGTCTGATCATAAACAGGTGTTGTGAGGTAAATTCCTCAGATGTTCAGCAGCTCGTGATCAGAATGCAGAAACATCATCACCACAAACATCCCGCGCCAGGAGAAAGAGGAACTGCAGCCCTAAAACCAGTTCAGCTGGAGAAACCAGTAACAACAACGTGCAGCATTTAATCAAACGCTGGGAGAATGTGTGTGTGTCTGTGTGTGTCTAGGAGGGTTTCTGACAGCGCAGGAAATTATTATATTATCTAAACAAACAAAGCGTAGTGTGTTAGCGATGCTAATATAAGCAGTTTAAACCCCAGAAATTATTATTAAATGATTTAAAATGTTTATACACACCATCACTGTGTGTTTATGGTGATCATGAAACATCAGATATAAACACCAGGGCATGTTGTAGATTGCTTGGCTATCTGATACAGATCACGATACAGGGATTACAATTTAGTAATTTAGTGCAATGGTTGAAATCAAATTTTAGAAAAAAACTGTCATAATATGGAAAAAAAACATATTTATAAAATCTGAATAAATAAAAAGCTTACTTTCTCTTTATTCAAAACAGTGAGATCTAATAACAGAGAAAACACTGCTATTTAAGTGGCCGGGTTTAAACGCAACACTTAATCAACCACTTCTGACACCAATTTTTATATATAAACTAATAATAATAATAATAATAATAATAATAATAATAATGAAAATTGATACAGTATTGCAAAACAACATATTGCAATACTTTGATATAATTCAATAATTCAATATTTTCTTACACCTCCAGTAAATAGACTGAAACTTCATGTGGAAAATGAATGCATCTCTGCATAATCAGTTAATAATATTAATAAGATGTTATTAATGAGAAAAGACCAACTACTGGTTAAAAAATATAAAAGGGAGTTTTCGTAACTCCTGAGGGAGTTCTCAAGATCTGCTAGTGGAGAAACCACCCCTAAATGTGGAGATCTGTGCAAGTGCAGTAGCCAGAACAAGCAAAAAAAATTAAGTTATAATTATATTATCATTATTGAAACAAATGCAACACACTGTTCAGAAGGTGTTTATCAGTGATTTAAAATGTTTCCGAACCGGTAATAAGGCCTTACAGTACATTAGTCTCTTCTTAATCAAACTCATAGAAAGTTGCTCACAAAAGAATAGAAATAACTGCCTGAAAGTGTTGCAAAGAAGTGAACTGACCTGCCTATAAAAACTTTTGCGATTTCACTAAAGGACAAACAAGTTCATAACAAGTTCAGGTAGAACTGTGGGTCAAATATATTGGTATTTTGATTTATAGTATAATTTTTATTTGTGATACATTATCCATTGTTGGAGTCAAATATATGAATATTATTATTAAAACAAAGGCACTCTAAACTCCCTAAACTGCCCCCAAATTAGATTTATTAAAGTTACTGCTTCATTACTACATTCACATGGTGACGCTACAATCTATTGAATAGGGTTAATAAACCTGCAGTGAAGTATATTCGTTGTTAAATTGTGTGAAACTGAAACACCAATAAATTAATTAATAATGCCTGGTATTTTGTGTGTTTTTAACACCCACCAGTCCAGTTTTTGGAATTTTCTTTGGTCACCTCAGCTCCATGTCTCAGCAACACTCGGACGGACTCCAGGTGACCCAGAGACACGGCCAGGTGCAGCGGGGTCCGGCCCCGGGGGTCCACCTCCTCTACGTTGTGCTGGAATCCAAAGAAGAAGATTTATTTGGATGTGTTATTCGGTACAACAGTTTTTTCCCCCAATTTAGCTATGCCGATAATCCCACCCAATCAGCAATGCCCCAACACCAGAAGGGTGAAGTGTAAAGCATTGTCGAGTAGCATCACAGCGCTAACACTCGGAGAAAAGCGTAGCGACTCTGTTCTGATACAGCAGCTCACAGACGCAGACTTGTGCTGATCCACATCACCCTAGAAGTGATGTGGGGAGAGAGCGTCATCTACTGTACCCACCCAGAGAGAGCTAGACCAACTGTGCTCTCTTAGGGCTCTGGCAGCTGATAGCAAGCTACATGACCGAGCTTGCCTGCATGATTCGAAGCAGCAGCAGCATCTTAGTCCGTTGGACCACTCAGATCCCAAAGTTGAGATTTTCTCAACTTTACATACTTTGTTCATATCTCCAGCAGTGTAAACAGTTCTGAACACGACAGACAGCTGATTATTCCTCCCCTGTTTAATGTGATGTAACTTTGATTAAATACAGAGATAACTCTGAAGATAAATGAAGCATGAATTAAAGCAGCTGATGGCTTCATAGGTAATAAACCACGCTAATAAACACACACAAAAAAACACACACTTGGGCGACACAAGCTTCAGAGTCTGAACCGAAGATAATGTGTTTCTATTCTGTATATTTAATCCGGTCAGTTTTGGTTTCACACTGTTGTTTAGTGACTGAGAGCATAAACAACTGTTTAGTGAGCAGTTCAAATCCCTAAACTCCACACTGATTGGTTTGTGCCTGCACGGCGGAGACACTTTTTAGCACAACACCTCTTCTTTTTTCTTTTTATTTTGTTCAATGGGTGAAGATAGTCTGTCTCCGCTTGTGAGCCATCACATCATGTGGGACACTGGAGTTCAGTTACTGGTCTGGGTGACTATACAGTGATGCACCAATAAGAGTCATTGGGCAAGACTTCTAACACTCCAATGGCCAACTCTGTAATAGAAATAACCTTGTAAGTCACTCTGGATAAGAGTGACAGCTTAAAATGCCATAATCCTTCCCTCCAAACATATAAAATCCATGGCGTAGAGGGTTAAATCTTCATCACTGTAAATTGGACACATTGATTTACAGCAGGGTCCGCAATAGGAGCATCTGAAAGGCTGTGTGGACATACAGTGTAACTATATGTGGCTAATCTATAGATAACTGCTCCAGCTAATAGAATACAAACAGGAAGTCTAGAGGCAACAAATAAACCATATATTATACCATATCTATATATATATTAAGCTAGGTTAACTAAGTAATATAACTAAATTAAATCAATTAACTAATTAGCTAATATGAAATGAACTAACGTTAATCTAAACATAGCTAGCTAACAGTATTTCCAATTAAGCTAGCTAGTAGCCAGTGTAATAAGCCCTAATATCTAAAGTATAAACCCAATTTTAATCCCAACAACCAGCTCAAAATATATTTAAAGCTACATTTAAACAGTTAAACACCTTAAAGTTTGGATTTTTTTTTTTTTTTGTGTTTTTTAAACAAATTAATGTAACCTAGTTAGATTAGCTACCCAGGCTAAAGCTAAAGCTAAAGCTAACAGCACTGTGTTAGCCAGCACTGCTAGCTTAACCAATTTGTCTAGCTGTGATTTATCGAGTTATTACAGCCTGTAAACTAAAATAAATAGAGTTAAAGCAGAATTAAATAAGAATTAAATCTGAATTAAAGCTTTATTAAAGCAGTACTGACCGTGGGCAGCTCCCTTTCCAGGCTCCTGTAGTCATTCTCCCACACCAGGCAGTGCAGCCGAAACTTCAGCCTGAAATCCCCCGGATCCTCCTCACTGCAGCTCAGCATTTCCCCTGGCTGTTCCTCCTCTATTACACCGACCCGCAGCTGCAGAACCCGGGGAGACTCTCAGCGACCCGCCGCTGCATTTACTTTACCCTGAACCACAGCTAAAACCCGCAGGAGCCGCTCCAAACTTCCACAACTAACTTCTGTACAAAACAACGACCTGACAGGACCCGACCATTACCGCCCAACGCGGGGGGAGCCGCTGGTACAGATTTATAATTTAACAACATAATATTAAAACTAGAATCGCGTGATTAGCTAAAAATCTTATTTCTAAAACAAGTAATAATTTTAAATTAATATACATGTTTTTGTAGCATTTTATTTTATTTTACTTACGTATTAATTGTTGGTACTTTCCGGGTCTGTTCCTATTCCGCTTCCCCTATTCACTCGTTCACTCGTTCACTCGTTCTCTTCATGCTCCCTTCACGCAGTTTACTTTTTAGCTAATCTACAGAAATAGCAATTTATTTTTTTACTATTTTATTTTGTGATGCTGGTTGAAAGAGAAAAAAGAGGACCAACTCAAATATTTAAATACGCCACACTTTTTAAAGCTAAGTTACTAAAATAAAATAAAAGAATATTTTAGGTAAATATATATAATTTTATTAAATATATTTTTATTAAATATATTTTATGTAGCGTGTTGGTACCGTACGGGTCTGTTCCTAACGATAGCTAATCTACTGAAATAATGATTTATTTATTTATTTATTTTTTGTTTTGTAGTGCTGGTTGAAAGAAAAAGAGGACCAACTTAAATATTTTCTTTAAGAGATTTTAAGAAGTTTAATGCACAACGGCACACCACAAAGTGCGTAATATATAGTCAAATATATATTTTATTAAATATGTTTTTATTAAATACATTTTTTTGTAGCATGTTGGTACTTTCCGGGTCTGTTCCTAACGATTCCCCTATTCACTCGTTCACTCACTCCCTTCATGCTCCCTTCACACAGTTTTCTTTATGGTGCTGATCAAAACAATAAGAGGACCAACTAGCTAGGTGTATGTGAAATGTGAAGTGTAATAAAAATATGTCATGATGAACAAGAAACACATGATTACATCTTATGTTTAACTAAGCTACTGAAATAAAGATATTTTTTAAATAAAAGTTATGTGGATCATATTTTGATACAGTGCAAGAAACAGTTTGTGTGCTTAAATTATGTAGTAAACTAGGTTACTACATAAATAGGCAAAAATGAAGATATTGTTTTTTATTGGACAGTGGCGATATTTACATTTTATCAGTCTTACATTATGTAGGTAATTAAAATAGCAGCTGGTTGGCTCTGAGAGCTGCTGTTAGAGCAGTAGTACAGTAATAGAAAGCAGTGAGTTCATTAGTAACGTGGCTGCTGTTCAATTTGGATTCAATTTCGATTCAAATCTAAGTGATGGGAGTTGATTCACCGAGTCGATTCACAGAATCAAATCCTCACAGTTTTTACAATTGTCTTTAATCCAACAGCAAGATGTAAGAAAAAGATTCAATGAAATTTATTTATGATATTCTTATTCTTCTTACTGTAATTTTGTATAATGTGTCCTATACTTGTAGTTATATGAGTTGATTCACAGAGTCGATTCACAGAGTCAAATCTACTCAATTGTCACAATTGTCTTTATTACAACAAGATGCAAGAAAGAGTCTTAATTAAATTTATTTATGATGTGTGTGTGTGTGTGTGTGCGCGTGCGTGCGTGCGTGTGTGTGTGTGTGCGTGCGCGCGTGTGTGCGTGCGTGCGCGCGCGTGTGTGTGTGTGTGGAAGGTGAAAAGTTTATTTTATAGACATTTTCTATGTAGCTAGTTTCAAAAATGCTTCTGTGTTCGATCGTTTTTGAAGCTTCAGAGTCGACTCTTCATTGTCATACACCTAAAACCTAATATATACATTTTTGTATGGAATCGACTTCCGATAACTCTTATATACAGCATATATGTGCGATAAACTGGGTTATTTTACAGACATTTATTCATTTTTCAGGTTTCAAAGAACATTTCTGTGCAAATAGGTTCAAAAGCTTCGGAGTCGACTCTCAGTTGCCATACACCTGAAACGTAAAAAAAAAAATATTTTTTTTATAGAAACGACGCCCTGTAACTCTTATATACAGCATATATGTGTGACAGACTGGGTTATTTAACAAACATTTATTATTTATTTCAGTTTCCAGAGAACGTTTCTGTGCGAATCGATTCCAAAGCTTCGGAGTCGACTCTCCTTTGCCATTAACTTGAGACCGAGGAACCGAGTCTTTTCTGGAACCGATTCTTTCTAGAACCGACTCATTGTAGGAATCGACTCCCTGCTAGTTTAGCTGTGGAGGCGCTGGGCTGCAGACAGCGCTGCTCGGCTCATGTACTGATATATTCCTCAGCGAAGAGTTTCCGCAGCTTTGCATCACGAAACGGCTGATTTTCTGGACTTTCTAAATGATCTAAACTAGTTTGTGGCGGTTCATGTGTCTTGTAGTTTGCGTTAGTTCGCTATAACTGCGTAATAACGCAGTTTTCCTCAGAACGGAGGCGCTAAAACGATACGGGACGAGTTTTAATGTGGATTAAATGTCGAATTCGCTTCCAGTTTGAGAATAAAAGGTGATAAACTGCTGAAACGAGCATGTCTAAACGGGGGAGAAGCGGGGAAGCGTGTGCAGACTGCGGGCTACCAGGTAAGAGTTAAAGCTAACTAGTTAACTACGTTAAAATAAAGTTAAATAACTATAAAATGTGTTACAAATCATTTAAACACAGTTTAAAGCGCTTAAATCCACGTTTCAGTCGATGTCTGACTGAATAAAGGTGTTAAGTATCATGTCAGAGTCTGAAAAGTTCACTGACAGGTGGTTTGTATGTTTTGTACCAAGTTTAATCTAAATGATCCGTTCCACCTTAAACGCTTCAGCAGTTGACTGAACGCAGTTCTGGCGCGCGAGCCTACTGTACCATTGAGGTACTGTTTAACAGTTAAGGTGGAACGGATAATTCCTATTCTCTCTACTCACAAACTTTTTAAAATGGTCTTTTTAAATGGAACAATATACAATACTAGTCATGAAGTTGGACAAACTATAAATTCAGTTTTTTTTTCATCAATTTAAAATGTTTTGCATTCATAGATTAATGCTAAAATCATCCAAACTATGAAAGACTAAGAAAAACATATGGTAAACTTATTTAGTAAACCAACAAAAAGTGTTAAAGAAACTATAATATGTTCTATACAGCACCTCTTGCTGTACCCCTGCTGGATTTTCTCAGTCAGTTTTATGAGGTAGAGTCACCTGGATTTCAGGTTTTCAGTTAACAGCTGTGCTGAACTCATCAAGAGTTAATTACTTGAATTTCTTGCCTCTTAATGTGTTTGAGAGCATCAGTTGTAAAGTTGTGAAAGTCAGTCAATCTAAGGTCAGTCAATCGCAGTCGCGAAGACCATCAAAAGCATTATGATGGAACTGGCACTCATCAGGACCTTCCCGATGACAAAAGGAAGAGCAAGAGTTTCTTCTGTTGTACAGGATAAGTTCATCAAAGTTACCAGCCTCAGAAACCGCAAGTTAACAGCACCCCAGATAAGATCCACCTAAATGCTTCTTCACAGAGTATGTTGGTTTGTCTAACACTTTTAAGTTACTACATGATTCTTTATGTGTTTCTTCATAATCTGAATCACTTCACTGTTCATTTACTATGAATGAAAAAGCACATATAAAATGATCTGAATGTGTGATCAGATATTAAGGAAATATGCTATGTTTAAGCACTGGCATTTCTTGACAGCAGAGCTTCAGACATTTTTGTTCATTACGGAGCAGAAATCTGTTTTTGTGTAGCCTGTAACTCCTCCCACAGCCCATTCTTCAAACCTATTTCCACACCCTGTGTTGCCAGGTATGGAACACATTGCCGCATGCAAATACTGTGTGCTGCAGCCTCAGCATACTAGTGCATCTCAAAAAATTAGAATATCATTGAAAAGTTACTTTATTTCAGTAATTCAGTTAAAAATGTTAAACTCATGTATTATATAAATGTATTACACAAAGAGTGATCTATTTTAAGTGTTTATTTCTTTTATTGTTGATGATTATGGCTTACAGCCAATGAAAACCAAAAAATCAGTGTCTCAGAAAAGTAGAATATTATATAAAACCAATTGGTACTTTTGGCAGTGTGGGCAGTGTGCCTGCAGTGAATCCTGCAGGACATTCGCACGCAAATGAAATCTGCATCTTCATAAAAGTCATCAGCAGAAGAAAACATGAAGTGCTGTAAGATTTTATTTGGACTTGATACAACACTAAATTAAATGTGAGTAAATAGTGGCAATATGTTATATAGGCAGGTTGATAGATGGAGGCAGCTTAGATCCCAGAAGGACTACAAGACTGATTCTGACCTGGTGATTTTCTCCTGAACAGCTTCAGATAAGGTTAGCTAACTCTAGTTAACTTTAGCTAGGTCATTTTTTACAGTAACTACTAGGTATTCTTCACATGCAGCTGGGATATCGAGGCAGTTAAAATGCGGGATGCCAAGTATTGAGTATAAGAAAGCCCTCCAGCGTTGGGCGCCCAAACATGGAGCTCCATCCAGCGCCTTTTCGTGAGGATTTGGATTGACCTCTAACATCTACTGTAAAACTTTCCCAGAGTGTTAGAAACTCTACAGGAAGCAAAGACTGAACGAGCTGCCAGTTAATACCCTTTTATGAACAGGTGCCACTAACTTCTGACAGTTTAAGTGAAAGGACTTATGTGGGGTCAGAAAGTCACGCTAGAGCTGAAGGGCCCCCCAGAGAAACCGCCTCACCAGAAGGTTGTTTTTTTCTCTTTGAACGTGAGCATGAAGACGCTTCTTTTAGTTTTGCACTTGTGGAACAATGCTAATGTAGCTAACAAGTAATGGAAGCTTATGGATAGCTGTTAGCATCACCACACATCACTTGCAACATGTTAGCATTATTATTATGTTTATATTCAAGACAAGACTTTAAATGTGAACCTTTTTCATGCAGAATTTTGTGGGATTGAACCCAAAAATGTGTCCAACACAAAAATGATTCAGACGGAATATTGCTGTATTCAGAATCCTCAAAACCGAATTCAGATCAGTGTTGGGATCTGACCAATTTCAGACTCAACACTTTTATTGCTTCGGTTTCAGACTCTTTTAGACAAAACTGAGTTGGGATTGGATCAGTTTTAGACTGCAAACATGTTTAGACATAATTTACTTGGTACCACTCCTGTTTTCTTGAGATCAAATAAGCGTGAGTACTGGGCTCCAAACCTTCTCAGGCGTAAATTTGTTAGTATCTGAAAGGGTCATGATGCGACACAAGATTCATTTTCATGAATACACCCCACCAACAGCCTATTTTCAAGCCTTACGCCTGCGTCGTTTAAATAGCAACAGTGCGTCTAAATATATATCTACACTGATGGGCGTGGTGGTCTGGAAATGAGGTATGTTCAGGTAAATTTCTGGCGTGTTTCAGCGGAAAACACAGATGCGCCACTGACTGATTAAAACCCTGACAACAGTCAACAGTCAGACATTCATTGCTATCTTAGCAACACAAGTGAGCCGTTCACGCTCAATGCGTGCACACCCCTCCCCCCCTTGTTACACACACACACACATGGAATTCATGCAACAGCGAGCAAATTTAGCTTTTACATCAACAATAAACAAAATAGTAAATAAAATAACATTGCTTTTACCGTAAATGAGCTGCTGGAGCTCCTTCACAGTGTGCTGAGAAGCGTAGAAGCGCCACGTCTTTAAAATAGCAATCCGCAAAATCCTGAGCACACCTGGCTCTAAAAGGGAATGATGAGCAAGCGACATGCTGATTGGTTTATTTCATGTTACGCCCAAAATTAAACGCACCCATGATTAATTAAGAGTCTTTTAGTACATGCCTTGAGAGGCTCAAGGAGTACTTTTCCCGTTGTTACGATAGAAAAGACACACTGACACACTGCTCTAAATCAACTTGCCTATAGATTACTAAAATAGGATCTTATATTGGACTCAAAACTTGTCAAGACGGAATTTTTTCAGATTGAATATTGTTGGAATCGGATACGTTTTGGACTTAAAACTGTGTCTGACTCAGAACTAGACTAGATTTAGGATAAAAGGGAATCTTATGTCAACTTTTATCTTGTGTAAACCTCTTTTGTAGTGATCTACAGGCGTGTTTATGACCCGATCAGTCAGTGGAGATCACGGGGGGCAGTGAGTGTGAGATTTTACAGACTGGACCGGTCGTAACAAAGCCGAGACTACGAAACCGTCTCAGAATAGCTTCTCACGTCTGCACCCTCGTAAGCAGGGAGACCCAGTTTAATGGACAGCAGGGGGGTCAGTCTGTGCACCCTCGGGGTCACCGGTGCGCCTCGTGCACCAGCTGGCCGGGGGCGTCCCGCAGGGCCGTATCGGAGCGTGCAGTTGTTGTGGGGTGGGGGGTATAATTAGCCGAACAGGCCTGGGGGTTATTTTAGCCACGGGAAAGGCAGAAGGACGGTAACAGAGAGCGCAGCGGGGAGAGTTTCTTGCGCCACGACTCTTCTCAGCTGTCGTCTGAAGCTTCCTGTGTTTGGGAGGAAGTGACTTTGCCTCTGCGCCTCTCAATCAGCTACCAGCTCAGACTTACAGTTGCTCTTTCCGCCTCTCCAGCTGTCAGACTGTCATTTATCTTCCTGCGGGGGCTCGGACCCCGGAGATCACCACTGACTTTACCCTGCCATATTGGGAGACTTACCTCACTCCTAAAGGATGAGGTGAATCATCTTCACGTTCACAGTTTGATGTAACGACCTTATCTTGTCCCTGAATGTAATTCCTGGAGCTGTAAACATGGTATTATAGAACTATGACAATATGACAATACAGCTCTGAAAAGATTAACAGAGCACTTGAGATTCTGAATCAAATTACATGCAAACGTATCACCTCTGATTGGCTAACAGCACTGCAAGACAGCGAGATGGACAACAGTTAGAAACATTTTAAAATAAAGACATTTTTACACCAAATCCACCGGAGATCCTATATAAACCTATAGTTACTTACACACAGAGAGAGGTGGGTAGTCCAGGTCCAGAAACTAAAAATCCACCGCCCCGGAGTGGATTAACTAGTGTAAACAGAACTGTTCTAATCATACATCTATCTATCTCAGTTATACTTGGCTGGTGGTGTTTTTCCTCCATAGACTAATTCTAACCATTTGTTTCTTATCTCTGAGTTACTGGGTAAAGTATATAAACACTGATGTGTTATTCGCACAAATAACACAGGAATGAACTGCATGCTGTTCCTAGTGCTGTTATCTCCTATCTGACGAGACGGCGTCGCTGCCCAGCTTTAGCTCTGTCTGTTGGCGGTCCCGAGCCGAGGTGGGCGGGGCCATGAATACTAATTCACGGGTTGATGTAGACACGGTGCGTTTCCTGATTGACTCGTTTTTCTGATTATTTTCTTTTACTAGCTGCTGCAGACAATGAAGGCTGAGGAAGAGTTTCATGTGCAGCATCATAAACAACTCAGATTGTGAGGGTTTTATCTGAAATAAAGCCATATGATCTACTGTAGCAGTTTCATGAAGTAAGCAGACACACATTTAGCATCTGCTGAAGGCCAGCCCTCCCACTGCTGGAGATACTGGGGTGATGATGTGTTCGTCTGCGCAGCCGGTAGTGAAAACCATTCTGTCTGGGAGTTTTATTTTAAGCACCATATTTTCACCCCCACTTCAAACCAGCCAGACACACACACACAAACATTCACACACACTCACACACTCTAACATAGTGACACACATAGACACACTTGCCAAAGGTCAAAACCTCACTGACATACGACTTTAAGTCATCAAATAACCTACATATAAATTAACAGTGAATTATAAGAGTTTGATAAGCTAGGCTATAAATGCATATAAAAAGAAAATGCATATAATGTATACTGAATAAAAGCTACAAATACTGCTAGGTATGATGTCACATCCATAAATGCTATTATGGTATTTTACGGGCTATAGAACGCACCAGATTATATTGCGTCAAGCGATAATAGTAAGGAACAGGGGTTTCGCCATGTTTCTCTCCTGAAAATTTGGGTGAGTAAAGCGCTTCTGTTTATTTACAGTAAGCTTAGATTTTAGATTTACAATATTTTCAACATCGCGGTTAGCAGCAGCGCTAGCCATGGTTAGCAGCACTTAGCAGCACTGCGCCTTAATACCTGACTGGTAGAATTCATACATAAGGTGCATCTAAACAGTGCGAAAAAATTGGTACATTTATTATGCATGCATTTAGCCTGCTGCAGATTGGCCACGCCCTTTTCCATAACTGTGTTAAGGAGTGTTGTTCCTGCGGCAGTACAGAGCAGAGTGGAGGTATAAAATTAGGAGTTAGGAATAAGGGGTGGGAATAGGGCTGACTTTTTGAAATTCGATACCAAAAAGGCAGCGACTTCCAAATAAGGAGTGCTCTAAAGTCTGACTCTACTTCTTCAGATTCAGCCATTTTCCCTTCGCCACTGTGCTGAAGACTCTCAGGTGTTCCCACTCTCTCACACTCTTTCTCTGAATCAAAAAAAAGTATTGTTTGGGTATCGGTATCGAATTAAAAGTAATGTATTGTATCGCATAGAAAATTTTAAAGCGCTACCCAGCCCTAGCTGGGACAAAATATCAATATGGCGATATACTATATCATTCCATTTGTAATATTTTAGTAATACATGTTCTGTGTTACACAGTAAGAATTATTTGTAGTGTAGTTCTAACACACAAACAAGCTAAACTATGCACTTTGTTATAAATTATTTCACATTAGTTGTCAAATTGTGTGAGTATTTTATCCTCTTCAGTAACAGTAAAATGCTGTGAAGTATCGTAAAAAATCATAGTATCGTGATATCATCATTATCGTGGGAAATGTATGGAGATAAAATTGTATTGTGAGATGCCCTGTGAATAGAGATATTGATTGTGTAAATATATATTGTGGGGGTGTATCTGTATCAGCGGCTCCACACTGCTGTAAAGTGGAAAGCCTATGTAGAAGTTTCACTTACAGCCTGATGAAAGTTCTCTGCGGGTGTGAGTGTGTGTGTATTAGTGTGTAAGTGTGTGTGCAGTGATGCGGTTAGATGTGTAATCTACAGGAGGAAGCCGTGTCGCTGGGTCGAGTGTGTAAAGTCGTGCGAGGCTGTGAAACGACTCTTTCAGTTCAGGCCATAGAAGGAAGTTCTGAGGGCCGCTTCCTCTTTTTAATCTCACTGAAAGTGAAAACGATCGGTGTGATTCGATTAGGCCTCGCCATGCAAATCATCTCACACCACAGCTCACCATCACCTCACAACTTCCGTCTCACAGGTTGCCCGCTGAGGCTGCGGAGGAACACATACAGTACTGCACAGAACTTCATACACAACTGTTTTATAAGTACTTCTGCAAAAAAAACTTTGCAGTTTTTCTGGCTGTAGGAGGTTCGTACTGCACCTAAATACTAACGGATGGTTTAAAACAATACAGTAGCCTACCAGGAAAAGTCACAAGAGTAAATTCGAAATATTGAAAGGGAAAAGTAGATTAATTAATTGGGCTGCCAGTTTAAGAATCTCTGAAATAAAGGAGCATTTTTTGCTCATGATCCATTTCAGGGCTTCTGTGATTACCATCAGTTAGTTACATTTCTAACCTGCTGCTTATTGATGCGCTAGTGCTATAGTTACATAAAAGTGCTGGGCGATTTTCAGGATTATGTAACGCCAGGCAGATGATGGCAGCCAGGCAGGGTGATGCTAGCTGAGTAAAATGTACACACTGGTTTCTTAACATGCAGAAAACCTGATATTACAAACAGAATAGCGAGGCAAACAATAATCTCACCAGATACAGGAATCATAGTAGAATACACAGTCCGGGTTCGTAACCGAAAGACAGTCCAACCAAGCATCAAATCCAAAAGGGGCAAAACAAGAGACATAAACCGATATACCAGAAAACAAGGTCGCAACGAGAGGGCAATAGAAAAATACAAAAGAATAACGCTCAGTACGCAACAGAAAGTCGACAATATCTCTCTGTGTTTGCTTACAAACTGCTGTCTTATATACAGGAAGCTAGATTAGCGTGAACCGGAACTTCTTTAGAACACAGGTGAGTCTGTGCATCGGAGCGTAACGTGATTGGGTAGAGGTGAACAGGTGATATTGATGTCATTGTTCAGACCAATGTTGTGTTAAATTTTGTACAGGTAATCCTAGTTTTGAACCTTTTCTTTGTCATCTGTAGTTTGATTTTTATTAGGGGGAAAAATTAATTATAATTGAAAAAAAGATTTTTTGTGAAAAAATTGAAGATTTTTTTCATAATCGCCCCGCATTATTAGATAATACAGTGTCCAGATTTTGTGAAGCATCAGTACAGGTAGCCTAGTATTTTGACTTTAATCTCGTAATCTTGAGACTTTAATCTCATAAAATTATGACTTTATTCTAGAATAAAGTCTGTCAGGATCCACTGGCAGACTTCTTTGCATGTGGCCAGTTTTGGTAAATTATTTCTCACCGCTTTTCATCCTTTCAGCCTTCCACTCAGCTCAGAGCGTCACTTTAAATGCACAATTCACGCTTGTGTCTGCAAATACTTCGTTGTCCTGATGAGCCCTGTATTAATCTACACACTTATCTTTTCTAAAAACAGTTTATTTGGGTGACTAACACACTTTTGAAGCTCATTAGCCGGAAAAACAAAAATACATATAAAGTGTTCAAAGTGTGTAAAAAAAAAGTAGCGGCTTATAGCCTGGAAATTACCGTAATACTCAACCAATAAACACAAAATATACACAGTATATCAGTATAAATGAGCTGTGATATGACTGTAACAGGTGCAGTGATGTAATTTCCTCCATCTGTGCAGCGAATCAGTGCTGTACTCGTCCAGCTGAGACTCCAGAACTGCATTGATCCTGTAGAAGTGCTTGTGTGTACGTTCTCCTCCAGTCAATACTCTCAATAAGCCTAATGGATATTGATCACTGTGATACAGCGTTCAGTGAGTCTGTTTATAGTTTATTCTTTAGAGAAGGACGCTTGTTGCTTGTTTTATTAGATTCAAAGCATCTTCTCTTGGATCTGGCTTGTATCACTCACTCACTCATGTTTAGCATGGTAAATATAATCCACAAGGGGGTGCTGTACTGAGTTTTTTACTACTGTTGCTATTAAAAGAGGTGCACAGTTCCACAGAACCATAAACAACAAAACGAAAGTGGTAACTGGTTAGTATTCTGCTGATACTCACTGTACTGGGCTGAGTGATATATACTCTAGTGTTCTGATGATACTGTTAAGACTGGGTGATATACAGCACTGGAAAAAAAATCAGAGCACTTCAGTTTCTGAATCAGTTTCTATGATTTAGCTATTTATAGGTTTATGTTTGAGTAAAATGAATTTTTTTGTTTTATTCCATAAACTACGGACAACATTTCTCCCAAATTTCAAATAAAAATATTGTGATTTAGAGAATTTATTTGCAAAAAATGAGAAATGGCTGAAATAACAAAAGACCTTATGTTTTTTTTGTGGAATAACCCTGTTTTTTTTTTATCACAGTTTTCATGCATCTTGGCATCATGTTCTCCTCCACCAGTCTTACACACTGCTTTTGGATAACTTTATGCCTTTACTCCTGGTGCAAAAATTCAAGCAGTTCAGTTTGGTTTTATGGCTCGTGATCATCCATCTTCCTCTTGATTATATTCCAGAGGTTTTCAATTTGGTAAAATTAAAGAAACTCATCATTTTTAAGTGCTCTCTTATATTTTTCCAGAGCTGTATACTCTCAAGAGGGATATCTGGTTAGTGTTCTAATGATACTCACTGTACTGAACTAAGTGATGAACTCTTGAGAGGGGAATCTGGTTAGTGTTCTAATAAATGTTGTAAAAACATTCAAAATGCCCAAAACTATTATTGATTTGTTTGTTTGTTTGAATAGATCCACACTGGGCGTCAGTAAACAGAGCGGTGCTGATCTGTGATCAGTGCTGCAGTGTGCACCGCAGTCTTGGACGCCACAGCTCCCAGATACGCCACCTCGTACACACCGTCTGGTCTCCAACACAACTACAGGTCAGATATATATATATATATATATATATATATATATATATATATATATATATAATATATACAATACTGTATATAACTAATGCAATCAAATACTCACAGCAGTGCTTTTAAAATCTAGTAGAAAGTTTTCTTTGGATTTTTGCTGTTATATTAGTTTATTTCTGTTGCATTTTTTTATTTGTTACATGATAATTATCAGATTCATGGTAAGTCACTATTTATAAAATACACAAACATTTATAGATGTTTTCCAATTATACTGAATGTAAAAAAACACTGTTATATTTAGACTAAATAAAAACATGCTTTTATTTATTTTGTTGCAGTAGTGTATTCTTGAATTTAAGTAAAAAAAAATCCAAGAATATCGTTATCACAAAAAAAATTAAATATCGTGATGTTATTTATATTTAGAAACATATCGCCCAGCCCTAGTCCCAGTACTTTTTTCCGTGTAGTGTAGTGTAGTGTAAACACACATACACATGACTTACTATAGGTGAGACCTTAAAACAACATGTGTGCACCTTTTACCACATACATACGTCTCACAAGTACAGGTGAGACCATGTATTGCACACATGTTCACCCTAACCCTCTGTAACACAGAGACCCACATGATAAAAGACCCTGTTTAACTGCCTACACACACAGTTATTTAACCTTGTGTTAGTGTGATTTACCACACATAGGCCCCTATCTTACACCCTGCTCAAGGTGCGTCATGATGCTCATTGCTATCTTACACCGTGCCAACAGTCTATTTCCACACCTTCTATATTCAGGTTAATTTCTGGAGTATTGCTATCTTGTGCTCCACTGACTGATTAAAACCCTGACAACAATCAGACGTTCATTGCTATCTTAGCTACGCAGGTGTGCTGCGTGTACCCAACCCCAAACCCAACTTTTACATCAACAATAAACAGAATACTAAATAAAAATGAGTAATGAGCTGCTGGAGCTCCTTCGCAGCGTCAACCAGCAGCTCAGTTTCCTCTGCTGCGCCATTAAAATAGCAATCCGTCAATCTGTCAGAGCTCACCTGGCTCTTAAAGGGAATGATGAGCAAGTGACTCTCTGATGTTTTTGGATTATTTTTTACGTTACAACCAAAATTAAACACACCCATCATTAATTAAGAGGATTAGTTTGCGCATTTGCCCTTTGCGCATTTCGAGCCAAGAAAGGTGTACGTTTCCTGTGGTTATGATAGCAAAGACACCGATACATTCGGTGTGGAGTTGATCGCATACTGAATGTTCATTTTATTTTTATATTTGAGTGTTTTTTTCTTAAAGATTTGACTAAAACTTATAATATACAGTAATAAGCTTTTTAATAAGCTTGTTAATTGTAAAAAATTATATTATTATTAAGTATATTTATTTGTTGCTGTATCTTTAGAGTTTCTCTGCTAACAGAGCTGTTCCTCTCTCCTCCACAGATGGTTCGGACGCTGTTTAAAAGCGGGTCGAACTCTATTTGGGAGCATTCTCTGCAGGACTCATCCTCAGCGGCCAGCGGCAGGAAGAAAAACATCCCTCAGGATAAACTGCAGTGAGTGACTTGAGTATTGGTGACTTGAGCGTGGTTAGCAGCAGCGCTAACCATGGTTAGCAGCGCTTTGCGCTAGTAAATGCTAGTTTGTCCCACGTAGCTTGTTTTTTCCACAGCAAACATGTACTACATTAACTACAGTCCAATAAACTCATTTACTGCAGTTAGCTGATAACGCTAATGCTGCTGCACCCAGCCTTAGTGCTGGAGAAACTTCACTGAAAACTCACCCTTATAACTCTGTACTTCAGCAGAGTGGCTTTACTGTTCCTTAATACCTGACTGGTAGAATTCATACATAAGGAGCACCGGATTATAAGGCGCACTGACAATTTTTGGGAAAATGAAAGAATTTAAAGTGCACCTTATAGTGCGCAAAAAACGGTAATGTTAATACAGAGTTATAATATCTGTGATCATTGTACATATAATAGAGAGATAATAAAATAAGCCAAATAAGTAAAAAATGGGGGAGAGAGAATAAAAAAGGAAACCTTTAGACAAAAAACATCAGATTTATGTGATTCTAGTTCATGTCTGGTTTAGTTTGTAACTATCAGATGTTCCCTTTTCCTCTTTTCCAGCCCAAACAAAGCCGAGTTCATCAGGGCCAAGTACCAGATGCTGGCTTTCATCCTTCGGATGCCGTGTCGCGATGATGACAGCTGCACAGCCAAGGACCTGAGCAAGGTGAGGAAGATAACGCTCCTCTTATTGTGCTTTAAATCAGGAGTTTTGCTATCTTGTGCTCCACTGGCTGATTAAAACCCTGACAACAATCAGACGTCCATTGCTATCTTAGCTATGCAGGTGTACTGTGTGTACCCAACCCCAAACCCAACATTTACATCAACAATAAACAGAAGACTAAATAACGCTCCTCGTATTGTGCTTTAAATCAGGAGTTCTTTCTTGCTTTTCCTTTAAATTAAGAGAAATTACAGTAGAGAGTTTACCTTAGAGAATAACATAAAATTTCAGTTTCATTAATTTTAAGCAGCATTATGTGATAACTGGTATTCCTTGTCCTTAGGATCCCCCTTCAAACACATGATTTTGATAGATAGATCACTCTAAACGTGAGTTATGAAGCTTAGAATACTATAAAGACTTTGAGTTTAGGGAATAGATTGGTTCCTTGCGTCGAGCTAATGATCTAAAACTCAATCCAGTTAATTTTGTTAAAAGTGGGACCAATATCTGATCCTAATATCGTATTGGTTTCTGAATCTGCTATTTTAAAGTAAAAATGCCACATAATTTTGCTTTAATTAAACTGAAACTAAATACTTTCCTGTTATTACTTGGTGCGCAGTCATATATAAATATGAAAATTATTTAAAGGAACAATCAGTAGTAAAGGTGAGCAGTGTGTGAAACAACAGGAGCTCAATTTCCAAACATTTTATTGAGTTTTCATCTCCAGACGCTAAGCTCTCATGGGTTGCTAGATTAAAACACAGTGGCAAGCGACAACAAGTCTTTTATATATATATATATATATATATATGTATGTATGTATGTGTGTGTGTGTGTTTCAGTGTCCAAAATGCTTGTCTCTGTAAGTGAAGTGGTCATTGTAAATTACCTAGCTATGGTTAGCAAACCTTACTGAAGGCCAGTGATTACCTGTTCAGCAGAAAAATACCCAGCTCACCCGTTTTCGTGGCAGCAGTAAGCTGTTTGCATGTTATTTGCATGTTATTATACCTGGCAACCCAGGGTGTGTAAATGGGGGATTGGGGTAATATTAGTGGGCAGATTTGGAGGCTTAAACTCTGTCCTTAATATCTGATGATGCATCCTGATTATGTTATGAATTAATAAAGAAAATATACTCCTTAACAAGAATGTATTGTTTTTTTTTTTTTTTTTTACATTTCAGCAACTTCACTCCAGCGTACGGACGGGTAATCTGGAGACCAGTTTGCGGCTGCTGTCGCTCGGAGCTCAGGCTAACTTCTTCCACCCGGTACAAACCCTCTGTTAAATATTTTTTAATATTACATTTAATGTATTGCGTTTTCTAACAGAAATGTACTGCATTTGAGCAGGAGAAGGGAAACACGCCGCTGCATGTAGCGGCTAAAGCTGGTCAGGTGTCTCAGGTGGAGCTGCTGTCGGTGTACGGAGCCGACCCCGGGGCGCCAGACGCTAACGGAAACACACCCATCGAATACGCAAGGTACTGCAGCATCTATGCACTGAAAACCGTGTTAGAACAAGATAAAAATATGATAAAACCAGCTTAAAACTGTATCATTATTTTGTGAAACTATGTAAAATTTTAATTTGTAGTTTAAATGTAACGATTGGTGTCAGAAGTGGTTTGTTTAGTGTTCAACGACTGGGTTTTTTGTATGTTGCGAGTTGTGCAAGGTGTACTTTTCCAGTCATTACGATAGCAAAGACACACTGACAGTTCCTGAATCAAGCTTACATATATATTGTACTGAATCGTAAACCGCTGTATTGTGATCTGTGTATAAGGAGTATATATTGTGATGTATTAGGGTTAAAATCGTGGTATCTGAAGGGTAAAAACGGGTATTATATCCTCAGACAGGCGGGTCACCCGGACCTGGCTGATCGGCTGGTGGAGATCCAGTACGAGCTGACGGACAGGTTGGCCTTTTACCTGTGCGGCCGGAGACCAGGTGAGCTACAGATCCTTATACACATCTAACCAGATATAAGTGTCTCATAATTATACTATTATATATATCATTATATTATGTAACTACACTGCAAGTGTCAATCATCGGGTCGAAACCCATCAATTAGAGAATCATTATTGAGCCATTAGAGCACAAATGATGGCCAATGTTATAAGGCCTTATTATAGTTACACATTGCGAAGCAATCACATAGCAACACCTTAGCAACCACCAAGCAACCACGTAGCAACACCTTAGCAACTCCATAGCAACACCTCAGAAACAACATAGCAACCACCACCGATAACATAGTAACACCTTAGAAACCACCTAGCAACACCTTAGCATCCACTTAGCAACTGCTTAGAAACAACATAGCGACCATCACGGATACCATAGCAGCCCTTTAGCAACCACCTAGCAACACCTTAGCCCCTACTTAGAAACAACCTGGCAACCACCAAGGATACTGCTGCAACACCTTAGCAACTGCCTGGCAGCATCTTAGTAACTGGTGAGAAACAACATAGCAACCACCACAGATACCATGGCGACACCCTAGTAACCACTTAACATCACTTTAGCAACTGCCTAATATGCACTTAGCAACACCTTAGAAACAATATAGCAATAACTTAGCAACACCTTAGCAACCATTTAGCAACATTTTAGAAACAGCATAGCAACCACCACAGATATCATATCAACACCCTACCAACCACCTAGCAACACTTTAGCAACTGACTAATATGCACTTAGCAACACCTTAGAAACAATACATCAGCCACCACGTCACATTATTTTTTCTTAAGTCTTAAGAATTACTGATAATAATGCAGTAATAATAATAATAATAATATCAGTTTTTCTCATACTGCATTTTTAATGCATTGTGTTTGTAAATTTTTTTTATATTTAGATCATAAGAACGGACAGCACTTCATAATCCCGCAGCTGGCAGACAGGTGAGGATGTTGAGTCTGGTTGTTGTTGTTTTTCTCTGTTGAGGAATTGTGTGTGTGTTTCCGCTGTGTGTCACATCCTGTCTGACTAAGCTGCTCTTTACCTGCGCTGCAGTTTTTAATAAAATATCAGTGTAATCACGGATCCTGAGCGGTTTACGTGACGCAGTTGGGTTTCGGGTGAATTCTGTGGGCTGTGCTGAGGACGTCTTCCTTCCCTTTCTCCAGCTGAAGGAAGAGTTTGATTGGTTGTTCAGTTTTTTGAGCTGAATTTAACTATAGTCTGTTTTTGTACCTCTTTTTATAGCAATCAGGATCTGTCTGAGCTGCGAAAAGCTGCTAAACTAAAACTGCAGTCGGTGAGTATTAATATCTAAATCAGTCGCCATGACTACAGTGCAAAATATAGACATTTTATTTACCATAATATCCAATCCCACCAGGAAATGTATGGCAACCTGTTTTAGCCTAAAATCACACTGGTAATTTTAGTGATACTCAGTTTGCGCTGGTAAAACTCAAATTACATTTTTTTCTGTAATGCAGAAATTAGTATCAGAAACTCCCATTTTAAAAAATCAACTGTGGAGTAATATTAGTAGTAATGATTTTATCAGATCCACAAATCTATAAAAGCAATCTGACTGGTCATATTAATTTTAACTAGTTGTGTTTTACTATTGATTTACACGAGTTTCACTGTAAAAACTCTACTAACTAACAAAAAATACTATTCTTGATATCGCAAATATAATTCTCCTTACTAAAAAAATCCAGATTCACATATCTTTAAGTAAATTCTAAATAGTACTAAAACTAATTCAGGATATCTCTAATGTGGTGTTGGAAATGTGGAGTTTTGAATGATATTTTTATTTTATTTAAAGTTATGGCATGATAATCACAATAGTGTTTATAGAGGCACTAACTCCTAAAACATGTATTGTTTCAATAATAGCTGAAACATGGTCAATTAAAGTAATAAAATGTACCAGTCCTGCTTTTAGTTTTTTTTCTATAAACATTTGCATTGCATGTATCAACTGTATATCACAATATGCAAATCAGTCAATTAGTAATACCGCCCCCCTGGTGACGTCCAATCATCTGCGCAGCACCGCTATCAGAGGCACACTGCTGCAACTACTGCTGCTTCAGCCCAGCCAATCAGCTCTCCCTCCTGCCCTGCCCCTAAACCCATACATCACACAGTGCCCCTCCCGCATTTGGACTGAGAGTGGAGTCAGCTAAAATCAAGGGGTTTAGTGTCTCTTTCTAGTAAAAGGTGGCCACAAAGCAAGATAATGGAAAGTTTTGGGGCCAGACATCAGGAAATAACCCATAACTCTTATAGTTAAAAGGTCAGATTTAACGCTTTACTTACTAAATTAATTTTATTAAAAGCATACAATAATATACACACACTGATATCTAAAACTACTACTATTACAGTGTAGATATCTGAAATATGAACTTGTACTAGTAAAAATAAAATATATACAGAGCTGTAATTTAAGTTTTTCAGCATAAAATGAACAGAACTGGGTTAAAAGATGCTTTTTTTGTTTTTTAGAAAAATAAAGATTTATAAAACTATAATAAACTGGTGTAATGTGTTTCTACAGTAGATAAATGTGTGTTTTTATGTGTTTTTATGTGTGATTTGTGCTGCAGCTCAGTAATCGTCTGTTTGAGGAGCTGGCGATGGACGTGTATGATGAGGTGGACAGGAGAGAAACAGACGCTGGTAGGTTCATGTTTCTGTAAAGTGTGTGTAACGTGTTCTGATGTGTTCAGTAGCCTGAAGGCGTTCACACTCATTCACACTCATCCGCATTTTTCCCAGCAGCGCTCAGCTGACCGCATTTCTCTGCATTCTTCTGCTGAGAGGTGGAGGTGTTTCAACACCTCAGGTCATTTAGGGTGTACTCAGAATTTTAAGTATTTATATCAGTATAAAACAATTAATCACCGTATTTTTTGCACTATAAGGCGCACTTAAAATCCTTAGAAACCGTAGAAACAATATAGAAACCTCCTACCAATCATCTGGCAACACTTTAGCAACCACTTAGTAACACCTTAGAAACAATATAGCAACCACCACGGATACCATATGAATGCCTAAGCAACCACCTAGCAACACCTTAGGAACCACTTAGAAACAACATAGCAACCAGCATGGATACCACAGCAACACTGCAGCAACCACCAAACAACAGCTTAGTATCCACCTAGCAACTGCTTATCAACACCTTAGAAACAACATAGCAACCACCACGAAAACCATATCAACACCTTAGCCACCACCTAGCAACACCTTAGGAACCACTTAGAAACAACATAGCAACCACCGTGGATGCCATAGCAACACTGCAGCAACCACCTAGCAACACCTTAGCATCCACCTAGCAACCACTTAGCAACACATTAGAAACAATATAGCAACCACCACGGGTACTATATCAACCACCTAGCAACACCTTAGGAACCACTTAGAGACAACATAGCAACCACCATGGATACCACCTAGCAACACCTTGGC
Organism: Astyanax mexicanus; assembly: GCF_023375975.1. NCBI lineage: Eukaryota > Metazoa > Chordata > Actinopteri > Characiformes > Acestrorhamphidae > Astyanax > Astyanax mexicanus. Next base: position 9,457,897 of record NC_064429.1, read on the forward strand.
ATCCACCTAGCACCTGCTTAGGAAAAATATTAGAGAGCCATTACAAAATAATATATTTTGAAGGGCATTAAATGTTTGATTTGTATTCACAAAAATACAGATTTTAAAACGAAGCTCAGGATAGTTCCATTTTTGTGATTTATTATCTACAGTTTCAGATTGAATTCAACATTTTTAAATATTTTCTAAAAACGTCAAATCATCAAATATTATATAAACTTTTTATGTAATGCTTAATTAGATATCCTTAAGATTTAGGTGTTTAATGTAAAAAAAATAACAAAAAAGCAGGCATTAAAAGAGGTTAAGCAGAAAATCTGTGCAACCAAGCATGACTTGCACGGCTTCTTAGTGTTTAACTGGAATAAAATAAATGTGCTTTATTAAGATTTATTTATTTTCGGTTTGTTTTCTTTGTGACGTCGGCAGTTTGGTTGACCACACAGAGCCACAGCACCCTGGTGGCTGAAGCCGTGATCGTGCCTTTCCTTCCTGTGAACCCCGAGTACTCCTCCACCCGAAACCAGGCAAGTCTCAGCAACACCACCACCAGCAGCACCACCACCAGCAGCAGCAGCAGCCCACAGGTTCAGAGCTGTGAGGCGTTCAGGCAGGAAGAGCGTTTATCTCACTCTGCAGAGCTTCACAACTGTATCTGTGCAGCAGCTTCAGCTCCAGTGCTGCTGGAGATCACAGTTGTACAGGGTGTTCAGGGCCAGAACCGTGGTGATCAGACCTCCAGCAGAGGATATAACCTGTTAAAAGAGAAAGTCACTGGCGTATTTGATTGGTCTAGACTGGTTTGGGGTCTTTAGCTACTTTAGTTTTGCACTAGAGCTACGCAAAGCTTAATGTTGCCTGCTAAAAAGTACCAAAAGTATCTCACAAAATTATGAAGAGTACATCCTTTATATTTTGTGTAAATATTTTTTTATATTTTTTAATGGGATAACACTAAAGATATGACACTTTTATACAATGTTAAGTACCGTGTTTTCCGTAATATAAGGCACACTATCAATAAATGTCTATTGTCATATATAAGGTGCACTGAATTATAAGGCGCATTATGCAACACTAGTAAGGAAAAGGGGTGTCGCCATGTTTCCCTTCTAATTCAGCATTCACCTATAAAGCTAAGCTAAGTAAACAAAACTGTAATTCTTAAAAAAAAAAACGTTGAGACAAGTCAAACGAGTGCTGAATGTTAATCTACACAGATTTCTCTCCTGAAAACTGTTTATTTAGGTGAGTAAAGCACTTCCGTTTATTTACAGTCAGCTTAGATTTCCATTAGCTGCTAACTGCTAGCAGTAATGGTAATGCTGCTCCATCAGTGCTATCCGGGGTTAGCAGCAGGCTACGGGCTGATAATACTCACCTCTGAACAGCCAAAGAGGTAGCACATAGCGTGGTTAGCATAATACTCCTGACTGGTATAATTCATACATAAGGCGCAATAACGATTTTTGGGAAAATTAAGTATTTTAAGTGCGCTTTATTCTATCTGCATGGTACTGTCCTAGAAGGGGGCCTCTTCTGAATCTGACGCACAAGAAAGCGTGCAAACAGTTTGCTGAAGACCAGCAGTCCGAGAGCATGGATTACAGAAACCACATCTGACATCGGTCTGACAAGATCAAGACAAGATTAACTTGTTTGACTCAGATGGTTTCCAGCATATGAAGCATGGTGGTAGCATCATGGTGTGGGTCTATGTGAGTGCTGCAAGCACTGGGCAGCTGAATTCTAACACATTCCAATTTTCCAACACGATAATGATCCCAAACACAATGACAACTTTAGAGACATCTGTGTGAGATTTAGATGTTTCTGCTTTTTTGTTCTCACATTGCAAAATGAAGAACTTATAATTAAACAGAAATGAAATATATAAAGGGTGGTCTGAGTTCTGTATCTCTCATATCGCTCGGTTTCCGCACACAGTGTCAGTTTACCAAACCTCAGATAAGAATCTAAAAAAGCAGAAGTGAGCCGATCTGTTCTGACTGTAAAACAGAACTGCAGGGTGTGTTCGGTTCTGCTGTCATTTTCTACTAGGCTTTAGTTTATAAAGTGAGTAAAATGTGATCTTTTTAGCTGTAGCTTTTAATTCAGTTACAGAACAAGTTTTAGGCACCTTTAATAAATTGTGTTTATTTAGCAACTATCTCGAAACAACCTAGCGACCACATAGCAACACCCTATCGACCAGCTTGGAGGTGCTTAAGGTTCAAATCTTAAGCAGGTGGAACAGCATAGCAACCACCAAGCAACCACACAGTAACACCCAATCAGCCACCTGGGAATTGCTAAAGCTGCTCAATCAACCTGCACTTCATCCAGTAAAAGCTGTTTTCTGGATTTATGAATGAAGTTAAACAGTTATAAACCATATAAAAGTGGAACAGCATAGCAACCGCCAAGCAACACCCTATCAACCACCTGAGAACTGCAAACTGCCCAATCTGCATTTTCTTCAAGAAACACATTTCTGCATTAATGAATACAATTATTAACAAACTGCACTAAGAAAACGCCTAGCAACCACCTACAACACAGCAACACCATATCAACCACCTTGGAATTGCTGGAATTGCTCAAGCTGCCCAATAACTCATGCATTTTCTTCAGGAAGAGAACATATTTGAATTTTTGAATATAATAAACTGTTAAACAACTAAGCAGCAACCACCTAGAAACATCATAGCAACAGTCTAGCAACGCCATCAGAGATTATCCATCAGGGAATTGCACAAGCTGCCCGATTACTTTGCATTTTCTTCAGGAATGTTTTATGAAAGCAATTCAACTGTTCAAAATGTCTTTAGGAAAGTGGATTATCATTGCAACCACCCAACACCACCACGGCAAGTGCCTAGCAACCACATAGTAACAACCTATGAACTATTTAGCACCTGGAAATTGCTTAAGCTGGCCAATAAATCTTTATTTTCTTCAGAAAATGCAACTGTTCCAATTTCAGCCAAGCGGAACCCCATAGCAACTGCCTAGCAACCATGTAGCAACACCATATCGACCCCCTGAGAATGAAAGCTTGCTGCATAAGCTGCTCATTCTCTACACATTTTTTCTTCAGAAAGCATTGTATGTCTTTATGCACATTGATTGACTTGTGGATGTTAAATTGTATTCAATATATAAAGAGCATCGTTTTTTTATTGGTATATTCAGTGTATTTTGTTTTGTATTTGGTTGTAGATCAGAGTGAATTCCTGTGCGTGCCTGAGCCTCTCCTGATGGTGTGATGTAACGCACTGGCAGATGAAGTGTTTTCTGATTCTGAATGATTATCTCTCTCTGTTCCAGGGAAGACAGAAGTTGGCCAGATTTAATGCTCATGAATTTGCCACTCTTATCATCGACATCCTGAGCGATGCGATGCGCCGTCAGCACGGGAACTCAGCCACCAGCCCTAAAGGTACCGTCCTGCTGATCAATGACCACTGTAATACACTTACTGCGCACTGCAGCACCCTGTATAGCTGAGTTTACTGAAGCAGCTGATGGAAAAACATCAGATTGAACTCATAATTAGTTGAAATCAGCTGCCAATAAGGATGCGATAGTTTGGTAATAGTTCACCCAAAGGTTATCGATTAACCAAGTTTGATTGTTTAGCTGTACACTGGCCGGTATTCCATATTTTACAGACTATAAGGCACACTTTAAGTGACACTTTTTAAGGTGTTGCCACGTTTCCCTTCTAATTCAGCAGCGGGGGGAAGCGCCTAAATAAACAAAACTGTAATTCTTAAAAATAAAACATTTTCTTTAAAGTCAAACGAGCGCTGGATAGGTTAGGTTAATCTACACAGATTTCTCCCTGTGATCTGTTTAGTTTAGTTTATGTGAATAAATAGACTTCCAATATTTTGTGTAAGGGTAAGTTTTCAGTGAAGTTTCTTCAGCACTAAGGCTGGGTGCAGCAGCATTAGCATTGCCTGCTAACCGCAGTGCTAACGCTATGTCAATGCCAGCGAAAAGTTTTCTAGCTTGTTTTAACACAGTAAACACGCAGATTACAGTCTGATATACTCGCTTCTAAACGCCTCTAGTGAAAGAGCTAGCACTGCGGTTAGCGGCTAACGCTAATGCTGCTACACCCAGCCTTAGTGCTGGAGAAACTTCACAAAAAAATAAAAAACTCACCCTTATAATTCTGTACTTCAGCAGAGTGGCTTTACTGCTCCTTAATACCTGACTGGTAGAATTTATACATAAGGAGCACCAAATTATACGTTTTATATGTTTTATCAGTTGAAATGATTGAACTTTTATGTTTTATTTGATTATTAACTTTTATGACTTTAATAGTTTATTGTTAATGTATAAGGATTTGGAGAGTGATGTTAAAAAAATGCTAGATCAATATGTGTGTGTTTAAAAGAATGGTAAAAGTTGGTTTGTTATATAGTTTATATCTATATAAACTGTTCGAGAAGGATTTGATCTTTTTGTTTAGTTTTGTTTTTGGCAAATTACTATTGTTTGAAATTATTCTTGGGATAAAAATTATATTGTAAGATTTTTTTTTCTTTCTGCTGCCTTTCATTTAATTTGTGATTTCCATTTTTTCTCTTCTGTATGTAGAATTATTTTTGTTCATAATGAAATGAAACAAATAATTAAATAAATCTTCTAAATGAATAAATAAATGTTAGCATCATGCTAATTGGAGGGCTATAAGCTTTCCACTAGCATTAGCGTTAGCTACAATAATAGGAACACTGTGAATCCCCACAGATGAGCTGATCCTGAAGAGAGCCAGCAGTCGTCACGCGAGCGACAGTCAGGAACCTGATCAGCCTGATTACGACAGCGTGGCGTCAGATGAAGACACGGACGCTGAAGTGCATCCTGCTAAAACGGGACGAGCTAAGGTAAGAGCAGGGGCTGCTGGGAAACCACACTAACCCGCATTATCATATCGTGATCAATTTTCTTATCGTATCATCAGTGTCTAAGTTTAATTAGTGCTGTTTAATTGGATGATGTGCAGCAAAAAATAAATAGAGAATACTGTACTGTACTAAACATGACCATATTTAAATAGCAATGCTTTTTTCTGCATGTCAAAATATGACAAATATTGTTTTTATTGAAAAGGCCTTTAAATATCATGATGCAATATTTTCACCAAATCACTCAATCGCTCTATTCGCAACCCACACAACCAATGAAGGCATCAAGCTAATTAACTGAAATGTGGCTATAGAATTTGACATTGATTAATAAGTGATTAACAAGGCCAGGTGACAGCCAATCAGGTTGTCTCACCAATTTAAAGAAGTGGACATCAGCAGCTGAGGGCTATAGAGGATGTGCCCATCACCACAAAGCTGAAGTGGGCGTCTTATTTGAGTTTCCGTTCCACTTCTAACAGGGTAGGGGCTAAATTAAGGTACCTCTTAGTGAATGTAACTGCTGGAGTGTGATTAGTGATGCTGAATGCTTTATTTAGTTCATAACTTATGTCAGGTTCACACTACATGGTTTTAAACCAGTTTTTCATTGATCGCTTAGTCACGTTGTGTGAACTACTGATTAACACTCGCTGAGCCGTCGCTGACTGATCTTTGACCACTTAAAGATGCCTGGCAAATATTTGGTATGCTAGACATCTGACTCACAATGGGATCACAGAAAGAGAGAACCATAGGTCCAGAAATCATCTTTGCATTATGGAGAGTCTGACCACTTTCTGTTCCTCTGGTATATCAGTAAATTACTGTTAAACTCTAGAGGGCACGAGTGAGTCCTCTATAAATGGGGGTGAATTAAAAATAACTAACTACTCAATACTATTCTGACTATTCCTGAGAAATTAGAAGTAGAATAATGAGTTTTTCTTAAAAAAGCAAATAAAGCATGCCTGTAAACTTCCATTTTCTACAGCAAACGACAGAATTTAGTCAGTAATAACGCTAACATTACTGCTATGAGCTGATTTAGAGTTAAAGTTTAAAAGGCTTAGAACCGATGTTTTAAAAGGATTTAAAACCTTAAAACATGATGTCTGTGGTGCTGAAACATTTGATATAGTTCTGTTCTAAAGACAAAAGTACATATTTCAGTATAAAACGATCAGACATATGATTATTATGCTCCATATGAACCCATTCACGTTGGACTCACTTTAAGTGCGTATTCTCCTCTATAAAGATTCTCTGGCATGGCATCACTAGTTCTCACATGCGTTTAGTTCTGGTGTGTAACCAGTTGTGTAGGGTGAATCTGGCATTAGTAATTAACCAACTGGAAAATTGTGTCCAATAATGTCAGTTTTTTTTTTTGTTTTGTTTTGATGGTTTGATCTCTCAGTTTTGTTGGCTTTTTGGTATTTTCACGATAATGATACTCTTGGCTATATGACAAAACACGGAATTTAAAAACATATTTGAAGAATACACAGAAAAGATCATTTGTTTAATGTTTTGTGATCACTATTTTTGTTCTTTTTGTGTTATATAGTTATATATATTATCTTTTCGTATGTTCGTTATAATAGAATTTTTTTGTATATCAATAAGGTAGAGGCTTTGTTTAAGACCATGTTAGATTTTTGCCTCTACCTGCACTGTATTTTATAGCTATTTGCAGTATTTGTATGTTGTTGTTTTTTTTTGTTTGTGCAAAAATAAAAATAAAATAAAAAAAAAAAGAACAGATATTAAAAAATACAAGAATTTTATTATCAGATTTGTAACAGGAGTCAATAATCCAGAATGCAGTCACGATACTACTAATAATAATAATGCACTCCAAATATCTCCATATATCCAGGATTAAAGTCAAATAAATGATACTGGAGAGATATAATCTCTAGTAGATATATAATGGGAAATGAGAACAGTGTGAATTTTTCTTTATTTAAAAACAGCAAAAAAGTAGAACCCTGATGTGATAATTAGGGGTGGGTGATATCATTTATATATTTTTAGATGTATTTTTATCAGAAAGAGCTGTTAAATAATAATATCATATCAGTAACAGCACAGAACATTCCTCACACTCTATCTCTGTTTTGTTCTGTTCTGTTTCAGAGTCTGGACTCGGACCAGTCGGACGGGCCGGTGACGGTGCAGGACTTCCTGGAGGTGAAGAACGCCCTGCTGGCCTCGGAGGCTAAAATCGAGCAGCTGATGAAGGCCAACGTCTCGCTGACGGAGGAGCTGCGGCTCCTGCAGAAAAAGGTACAGGAGATCCAGCCCTGAGGAGCTGGAGAACTTGGCCGTGGCTCAGGAATCCTGAGATTTGAACCCCAGCTGCTGTACCCCTAACCCCACACCCCCAGCAAGTGGCTGGTGACAGTCACAGGAGCATCTGCTGAATGAAATACGCGCAGCGCGGCATGCTGGGAAGGATTTTATACAGACTTTAAATGGCTTTCAGCACCTGAACCTCCCGCTCCTTCTGCAGTGCATGAGCGAGCTCCAGCCAGATCCTCCTCCATACACTCCACACGCTCCACCCTGCATGATCTCCTCACCCCCGTGTGGCGCTATACTCACTATATACTCACTGTACTCACAATCACTGCAACCATTCAGCAGCTGAACGGACAGGATCAGTCAAAAGTTTGGACACACCCACTTAAAAAGAGGTTTATTAGTGTTACCAATCTAAAAATGATCTCTTTTCAGATTTTCAGAAGATCTGAAATCTTCTGTTGCATATTATTTTAAAAACCCCATAAAATTTTATACAAATACATTGCCAACAGGCTGTGTTTACATTACACAGCTAAAATTATTCTAATCCTCTTTTTTAGGAGGATTTCAGGGTTGTGTAGACACGTCAAATTGGATTATGTTCAGACTAGGGCTGGGCAATATGGTTAAAAACTAATATCTCAATATATTTTAGCTGAATGGCGATATATACAATATATATCTTATTATTTTTCATCCCATATGGTAACAAAAAAGACACTTCTGATGCAAAGCTACGTGTTCCAGATTTTTTACAGCCACTTTTATGATTCAGTGCCTGTATATCTTGCCTAGTAAGCACCGAGTGATCCAGCAGACAAAAGTGCTGCCCCTGTGTTCAGGAGATCGTTGGTTTGAATCCCAGTCATGCAGCTTGCTATCAGCTGCCGGAGCCCCGAGAGAGCACAATTGGCCTTTGCTATCGGAACCGAGTCGCTGCGGTTTCCTCCGAGCGTTAGCGCTGTGCTGTGATGCTACTTGGCAATGCTACATCATCATCAACAGTTTAAAAAGAGGCGGAGTCTGACTTCACATGTATCGGAGGAGGCATGTGCTAGTCTTCTTAACCCTCCTGGTGTTGAGGTATCACTAGTGATAGGGGGTATATACAGCTGTAGAGTAGCACCTAAATGGGTGACAATAGGCCTAGCTAAATTAGGAGACAATTAGAAATAAAATTACAAGGCCATTTAAATTACACTAATTAATTATAAATTAAAGATTTTTCAAATAAATGCTTTTTCCCACTTTAACTAGCCTAAAAACAGATATCAGCATTTCTCTAAACTTTCTGTAATAAGTAGTTTTGAGACTTTTACATTTTAGAAACATTTATAATGAAGCGCACCAGCGAGTACAAAGACAATAATGCAAAAAAAATAATGTAACATTTAAAATAAAAATAATACAATTTAGAACTCACTTTTTATCTGTATGGTTTGGTTGGATTTTAAAATTTCTTCACGTTTTTCTCCAATGCACTCAGAAAACACATCGACCAAAGTATAAACTAAACATTTAAGTACATTTTGGTCATTAAATGATGTGGTGATTCCAGACCTTTGACTGGTGCTGTAGTTTTCTGTAATTTAAAAAAAGGGGAATGTTGATCAGACTGTCTAAAGCTACAGTGATGAGATTGCGTTTCATTAAAGCTGTAACCTGCATGCCTTCTTTTAATTTATTACAGATTTATTACAGATTCTGTTGTGTTGTGTTGATGTCTGTAACTGAATTGATCTGCTAATAATAAATAGGAATGCATGATAATCATAACTCATAACAGACTGTACTGAGTACTGGTGTTGTTGGCTGTTGCTTTTCTCAGGATAATATAAAACACATTACAGCAGTGTGAATGCATGGGTCTTCTGTATGTTTTATTAAAAAGCATTTTACTTTTTTTTTCTGTTTTGTTCTTCTGGCTACTAAAGATCATGATCCAGACATTCCTGTGCACACTGTACAGGGTTTAGTTTTATGTGGATTAATGAACAGATGAAACAATGTGGTTTAAGTTGTGCTGATTTGTGTTTCTTTAATGAGGGGATTGTAAAATTTGTGAAATTATTGTCTGTTAAAACTGCTGAAGCACATAGTCTCCTTATATTTTATTTTTTGGCTAAAGTTTTTCATTAAAGGACAAAAAAATGCCAACAAGCCAAAATATTGTCAATAAATGTATTTTGATTTAATGCTGAATTGTCCTTCAATATTATCCAGTCATTGGTCAAAAAATATTTATTTTTTCAGTAATTCAGTTCAAAATGTGATACATATATTATGTAATCATAAATGTAATATTATATAGATGTATTACACACAGAGTGATCTAATTTAAGCGTTTTTTTTATTTTTTTTTATTGTTGATGTTGATGAAAACCCAAAAATCAGTGTCTCAAAAAAAAAAAACTTGAATAATTTACAACTAAAACCAATTGGTATTTTTGGTACGCAGTGTGGGCAGTGTGCCAAATCCTGCTGGAAAATGAAATCCACATCTTTATAAAAGTTGTCATGAGCAGAGGGAAGCATGAAGTGCTGTAAGATTTTGTGGGAAAACAGTAGATGACATCATCATTCATCTCAACAAACACTTGGCTCATGTTAAAGAACTAAAGAACCATCCCTGCATATCTTTCACTTCCTTGCCTTTCTTGCCAGCATCTTTTTTCTATGCTAATGCTGTATGCTAACCCTGTAACACATCTCTCTCTCTCTCTCCGTTCTCTTTCTTTTGCTAATCTCTCTCTCCCTCTTCAGCTTCTCTCTCTGCAAAGTGAGAACAGCTCTCTCAGGAGCCAGGTTCCCTCTCAGACCCCCAGGGCTCCCGAAGCCCTGAACCCCCCCGTACCCCTGAAAACCCGCCCCATGTCCATGTACGAGACCAGCTCAGGTCTGAGGCCTTTTCTCCCTAAAGGAGATCAGCAGCTTCAGTCTGAGGAGATCTCCTCCCTGCAGCCCTTCCTAACACAAGTAAGTACATCCTGCTGCCCTCTAACACTCTTAACACCCCGCCCTCTAGTGCCTGATCACATTTACATCCTCTACTGACCCCTACTGTTCCCCTAATACCACATACTAGTTCTAGAAATAAAGTAAAAAAAGTTAAATAAATTGAAAACCTCTAGAATATAATCAAGAGGAAGATGGATGATCACAAAACCATCAAACCACCAAACTGAAATGATTGAATTTCTGCACCAGGAGTAAAGCAGCATAAAGTTATCCAAAAGCAGTGTGTAAGACTGGTGGAGGAGAACATGATGCCAAGATGCATGAAAAAAAAACTGTGATTAAAAAATAACCAGGGTTACTCCACCAAATATTGTTGATTGATTATTTCTGAACTCTTAAAACTACTTTATAAATTTGAACTTGTTTTCTTTGCATTATTTGAAAGTTCTGCATCTTTTTTGTTATTTCAGCCAATTCTCATTTTCTGTAAATAAATGCTCTAAATGACTATAATATATATTTTTTGAATTTGGGAGAAATGTTGTCTGTAGTTTATAGAATAAAACAACAATGTTTATTTTACTCAAACATAAACCTATAAATAGCAAAATGATTCAGAAACTGAATTGGTTTCTAAATGTAAATTTCTGAACAAAATCGAAACTGTAATGTGTTACACTCTTCCTTCACCACTAGGTTTAGACAGTTTAGAAATGTCCTTATATGAGGACACCAGGCCCTTGTAGAGAAAAAAAAATTGAGTTGGGGTCTAGACAACCCAAAATGTGATGTCCACACATGTGGACACCAGGTTCTAGGAGGATAAACTACAGACAACATTTCTCCTAAATTTCAAATAAAAATGTTCTCATTTAGAGCATTTATTTACAGAAAATGAGAAATGACTAAAATGAAAAAAAAAGAAGATGCAGAGCTTTCAGACCTCAAATAATGCAAAGAAAACAAGTTCATATTCATAAAGTAGGCCTGGACAATAATTCGATAACGGTATTTATCGCGATAAGAAATGTTTCAATAACGGTGATATCATTTTTGTGTCATATCGATATGTATTATTTACAGAAACACGGCTCAGCCGCGCTCCGTTCGGCCCCTAAAATCTCTCGCGCTGAAACTCGCGCTGAAAATCTCTCGTGCTGAAATCTCTCGCGCTGAAAATCTCTCGCGCTGAAGCTCGGCCGCGCTCCGGTCAGCATCTAAAACCTCTCGCGCTGAAACTCGGCCGCGCTCCGGTCAGCGCTCCGGTCAGTATCTAAAACCTCTCGCGCTGAAATCTCTCGCGCTGAAGCTCGGCCGCGGTCCGGTCAGTATCTAAAACCTCTCGCGCTGAAATCTCTCGCGCTGAAACTCGGCCGCGCTGCGGTCAGTATCTAAAACCTCTCGCGCTGAAATCTCTCGCGCTGAAGCTCGGCCGCGGTCCGGTCAGTATCTAAAACCTCTCGCGCTGAAATCTCTCGCGCTGAAACTCGGCCGCGCTCCGGTCAGTATCTAAAACCTCTCGCGCTGAAATCTCTCGCGCTGAAGCTCGGCCGCGGTCCGGTCAGCATCTAAAATCTCTCGCGCTGAAACTCGGCCGCGCTCCGGTCAGCATCTAAAACCTCTCGCGCTGAAACTCGCACTGAAATCTCTCACGCTGAAACTCGGCCGCGCTCCGGTCAGCATCTAAAATCTCCTTTTAGAATCTCCTAAATTTCTTTATTCTGGCTGAAACACTTTTGTAGTTTATGTTATATCTAAGTTATTTATAGTTATAAAAGCCTACAGGTTTGCTTATTTGACTGTGATATCATGTTCCTTTTATGTATATAAAGGCTTTTTTTCCTTATCCTGGTTGAAGCACTTTTGTTTTGATCTGTTAAATTTGTTTACGGAAGAATAAGAAGCTTTGCCTCTGTTGTAAATGTAAAGTTATTTATATTGGTAATATGTACAGTACAGGCCAAAAGTTTGGACATACCTTCTTATTCAATGCGTTTTCTTTATTTTAATGACTCTTTCATTTCATGACGCATTGAATAAGAAGGTGTGTCCAAACCTTTGGCTTGTACTGTATATAGGTTATAGGCTTGTGTTTGACAGAGATGTCATGTTTTTATTTTGCTATAAGTGATTAAAAGTGATCATTGGTTTATTTTGACCATTTTTTATTTCTAAAGTATTATATAGTTTTTGTGAAAGGAGGCTTTAAAGACTTAAGTTTTTCTTAGGCCTTCAAAATATTTATGTCGATATCGAAATTATATCGTATCGACCGAAATTATGGAATATATCGTGATATAAATTTTGGCCATATCGTCCAGCACTATCATAAAGTAGTTTTAAGAATTCAGAAATCAATATTTGGTGGAATAACTCTGGTGGTTTTTAATCAAAGTTTTTTTTTCATGCATCTTGGCATCATGTTCTCCTCCACCAGTCTTACACACTGCTTTTGGATAACTTTATGCTGCTTTACTCCTGTTGACACTGGTTATGGGCTGTTTTTTTTTTAACCTGTGACAATTAGACAAAATAAAACACCTGAATTTATCAATGATTAATCAATTAATTCATGAATTAATTAATGTGTGTGTCCCATTAATTTTGTCCATATCGTGTAAATCATCTTTGTTCCTGCATCGTTTTTGTTTTGTGTTTTTACTATTTATTTTTATTTAGCTGGAACAGGGTGTTTTTACGTCCCCCCATTTCTCCACCTCGTCCCTCCCCTCGTCCCTGTCCTCGTCCCGGACCCTGCGCTGTCCTCCGGCTAAGGAGTTCCCTCCCCTCTCCTCCTCTCTTCCTCCCTCGCTCCTCTCCTCCACCTCCTCCTCCGCCCTCCATCCGTCCCCGAGCTGGTGCTGTCACCTGGGATGTATCTCTGTTCTCCACCTTTAGCATGAGCATCATCTTCCTCATTATTATTATCATTTTATCTCAGCTGAAGCTGCCCTGCTGCTTGTGGCTGTGTGTCTGGCTGTGCTGAAAAGCTACGATGCTACAAAAGCTACAATGCTAAAAATGCTAAGGCGCTAAAACGCTAAGCGCTACATCAGATTGTCCACTGCTTCTGGTGCTGGCATGTCTGTTGCTCCTTTATTCGGGGTAAATCAAAGACTCAATATAAACATAGATGCTTAAGTTCCACTACATTCCAAAAATACCCAGACAGTGTGTCTCAGACTGCCTTCCTTGAGTTTACAGCGCAGCCTACAGACCTAAACCAGTTACATTTCCATCACATTACAGCACCAGAGCTCAACAAACCAAAGCAACTACCAGTTTAACCCCCGAACTGCTGGGGATCATTAAAAGAAGATAAAATAATAATGTTTTCCAAATCTGTGTTGGAGATGTTAAAAAAGAAGAAGTGACAACTCTCCATATGTTATGGTCTCACTCATGTGTAGTACCTTCTGAAAATTTTAATATAATAATTTCTCCAAGGCTAACAATTTTATATGACACCTTTGTATGTATTTAGCAAAGTACAGCTAAAATTGTTTTATCTTCTGCATAAATGGGCAAGAAACAATTTTACTATATTTTGGTAAAAAAAAAGGAGCCACAAGCTCCTTTTTTTAATTATTCAATTCTTGTACTTCTGTATTGATTGTTTTATTTATTTTATAGAATATTTCAGTGCTTTTAACACATAATTTTAGCACAGGGAATATTAGCTATATTAGATGGTTTACTAGTCAATCAAAAAAAATAGAATATCTTTGAAAAGTTACTAAATCAGTGTCTCAGAAAATTTTAATATTATATAAGATCAATTGGTACTTTTGTCAGTGTGGGCAGTGTGCCAAATCCTGCTGGAAAATGAAATCCGCATCTCCATAAAAGTTGATCAGCAGAGGAAAACATGAAGAAGAAACACTGACTTTAGACTTGATAATAAAACACAGTGGATCAACACCAGCAGATGACAGATATGACTCTCCAAACCATCACTGATCATCAGTAAATTTTACATTTCATTTAAAGTAAATCAAGAGATCAGAGTCTGGAGGAAGAGTGGAGAGACACACAGTCCAAACTGCTCGAGGTCTAGTGTGAAGTTTCCACCAATCAGTGATGTTTTTTTTTAAGATGTGCCTGTATCTCAGTGTTCTGCATGTTCCTGCAGTGGGTTCAGGCTGTGCTGCTTCAGTGTTGATAATTAAGTTGTAATCACAGGTTTTAAATTATATTATTAGTTTTTAATTCAGATTTTATTGTGTGTGTGTTTAGGTCTCCAAGGCTGATAAGCAGAGCAGTGTATCTGAGGGGGATTATGACAACACGGTCCACGACTCTGAACTGGAGGATCCTGGGTAAGAATTTCTTCTAACCTCAGAATAGCTTTAATTTAATGTAGTTTACACAGTTCATTCCTTAATCAGACCAAGTCCGTCACTCCATCAAACTGACTTTTAATAAACACCAGATGCAAACACAGTGGAAAATGTGGAAAACTTACACTACACAAGCTGATCTGTAAATATTTATTTTTGCAGTGTTTTTTTTTTGTTCTGCACATTCAAAGGTCGAACATTTATGTAGAACACATTTCTTTTTCTTCTTCTATTGTTTAATAGGAGACAATACTGTAGCCTGCCTGATAATATGATAAGTGTGTATCTACAGTAATGCTCCTTTCCTGTAAATTTATCATATATTCTTTATATCATTTCTAGGCTGGATGGTAAAAGCAGGCTGCAGGGCCTCGGATGGGGGGAGGGGCCAGATGGCCAGGAGGCGGAGCCTAACACAGCACTCCCGGCTACAGAGGACGTGATCCAAAAAACCGAGCAGATCACCAAAAATATCCAAGCGCTGCTGAAAGCCGCCCAGGAGAGCCAGCCCAGCAGGTCAGAATACACTACCCGGCCACTTTATCAGAAACACCTACTCAGTTTAACCCCACCCATTCAGCCTACAGCAGTTTAGCCCCACCCATTTATCCTACAGCAGTTTGGCTCCACCTGTTCTATTCAGCTTTCAGTAGTTTAGCCACACCCACTCATCATTTAGTAGTTTAGCCCCACCCATTCAGCCCACAGTAGTTTAGCCCCACCCATTTATCCTACAGCAGTTTGGCTCCACCTGTTCTATTCAGCTTTCAGTAGTTTAGCCACACCCACTCATCATTTAGTAGTTTAGCCCCACCCATTCAGCCCACAGTAGTTTAGTCCCACTCCTTAATAGTATATTAACTTAGCCCCACCCATTTATCTCACAGCATCACACAACTTTACTTTAAAGGAATAAAAAAATTAATTATTATTTTTTAAATAAATATATATGTAATATTTTCTTTTATTTTAATTATTATTATTATTATTATTAATAATATTATTTATGTTGTATATCTTTTATTAAGTAAATAACTGAATATAAATATATAAATATATATTTTCTGACTGTTTGTTTGGTGCTTGGCCCCGCCCCCGTCGGGCTCCAGCAAGCCGTGTGAGGCGCGGGACGGCGTGCGGAGGCTCCGGCACAGTCTGGGCTGTTTCAGTACCCTCATGCCCTGGGCCGAGAAGCCCCCCTCCCCCCTGCAGCCCCTCGGGCTCCGCAGCTCTGCAACGTCCAGCTGCCCCAAAACCCCCATCAGCCCCAACAACCCGGCATCCTGGTACTCTGGCCTGTGCACCTGCCTCCCAGGCACAGTGTCTTCCTCTCTCTCTCTCTACCTCGCTCGCCCACTAACAAACACCACTAACACCACCCAACACCACCCAACACCACTAACCCCACCCAACACCACTAACCCCAAAACCCCTATCAGCCCCAACAACCCGGCATCCTGGTACTCTGGCCTGTGCACCTGCCTCCCAGGCACAGTGTCTTCCTCTCTCTCTCTCTACCTTGCTCGCCCACTAACAAACACCACTAACACCACCCAACACCACCCAACACCACTAACCCCACCCAACACCACTAACCCCAAAACCCCTATCAGCCCCAACAACCCGGCATCCTGGTACTCTGGCCTGTGCACCTGTCTTCCAGGCACAGTGTCTACCTCACTCGCCCACTAACAAACACCACTAACACCACCCAACACCACTAACCCCACCCAACACCACTAACCCCAAAACCCCTATCAGCCCCAACAACCCGGCATCCTGGTACTCTGGCCTGTGCACCTGCCTCCCAGGCACAGTGTCTTCCTCCTTCGCCCACTAACAAACACCACTAACACCACTCCCCAACGCTGCTGCAGCACTGCACTGGTTATGCACTGTAACAGATAAATACTGGATACGTGCACGTTACACACATTACATAATGTAGTAGGTGTGCAAAAGATACACACAAATCAAATACATACTGGATATGTGAGATTAGATAAGCAATATATACAGTATGTAAATAACCAATTACATGCTGGATATGTGAAAGATCAGATGTATGGAGTATACAGCTCTGGAAAAAATGAAGAGATCACTTCAGTTTCTGAATCAGTTTCTCTGATTTTGCTATTTATAGGTTTATGTTTGAGTAAAACGAACATTGTTGTTTTATTCTATAAACTACGAACAAAATTTCTCCCAAATTCCAAATAAAAATATTCTCATTTAGAGCATTTATTTACAGAAAATGAGAAATGTCTGAAATGACAAAAAAGATGCAGAGCTTTCAGACCTCAAATAATGCAAAGAAAACAAGTTCATATTTATAAAGTTTTCGTGCATCTTGGCATCATACTCTCCTCCACCAGTCTTACACACTGCTTTTGGAAAACTGTACGCCACTCCTACATCTCAGATTGTATCACTGTGCTTTCTAACCGTTTGTTCTGCAGTGGATTTGGTTTGAGCTTCAGTCCTGGTTCCCTCAGTCTGATTTTACCAAAAATGAGAATCTAATATCCCTCTGTTTCTCTCCTCTTACAGCTTTATATCCTGTGCAGAAAGAATACACCTGGCTGTAAGTGACATGGCGGCGTTATTCCCCAAGGTAAGATAAGCTCAGGCCAGTTGTGATAACCGAGGGCTGCCCTGATATCATCCATGTGAAAAGGGCCCATAATGTGTGTCATACTTTAGCTTTACAGAGAGTATGATACTCCCACCACCATGTTTAACAGATGGAACCGTAGTCCCAGAGTTTAATTCCTGATCTCCAATGCTGCAAATTCATTTTACAGTTAGCCCTGGCACTTTTCAGTCATCTTAAGAAGTGGTGTTAGCTACCTAGCAAACTGCTGTGAATTATACAGCGCCCCCTACACTTCCTGTAGTGTATTTCAGTCTGTTAGAATGAGCGTGTTGTGGATCATATGAACATTATAAAGCATTATAGAGCGCCCTCTACGCTTCCTGTAGTGTAATACAGTCTGTCAGAATGAGCGTGTTGTGGATAATATGAACATTATAAAGCATTATAGAGCGCCCTCTACTCTTCCTGTAGTGTATTACACTCTGTCAGAATAAGCATGTGGATCTTATGAACATTATAGAGCATTATAGAGCGCCCTCTACGCTTCCTGTAGTGTATTACAGTCTGTCAGATTAAGCGTGTGGATCTTATGAACATTATAGAGCATTATAGAGCGCCCTCTATGCTTCCTGTAGTGTATTACAGTCTGTCAGAATGAGCGTGTTGTGGATAATATGAACATTATGAAGCATTATAGAGCGCCCTCTACTCTTCCTGTAGTGTATTACAGTCTGTCAGAATAAGCATGTGGATCTTATGAACATTATAGAGCATTATAGAGCGCCCTCTACGCTTCCTGTAGTGTATTACAGTCTGTCAGAATGAGTGTGTTGTGGATAATGTGAACATTATGAAGCATTATAGAGCGCCCTCTACGCTTCCTGTAGTGTATTACAGACTGTCAGAATGAGCGTGTTGTGGATCATATGAACATTATAAAGCATTATAGAGCGCCCTCTACGCTTCCTGTAGTGTATTACAGTCTGTCAGAATGAGCGTGTTGTGGATCATATGAACATTATAAAGCATTATAGAACGCCCTCTACGCTTCCTGTAGTGTATTACAGTCTGTCAGAATGAGCGTGTTGTTGATCATATGAACATTATAGAGCACCCCCTACACTTCCTGTAGTGTATTACAGTCTTTCAGAATGAGCGCGTATATCATATGAACATTATAGAGCATTATAGAGCACCCCCTACTCTTCCTGTAGTGCTGTATAATATTCATATGATTTATAATGGATCATATGAACATTATAGAGCATTATAGAGCGCCCCCTACACTTCCTGTAGTGTATTACAGTCTATCAGAATGAGCGTGTGGATCATATTAGCATTATAGAACGCCCCCTTCACTTCATGTAGTGTATTACAGTCTGTCTAAATTAGTTTTTGGCTCATATCCTCAGTATAGAGCATTATAGAAGGGTATTTAAACTAATTTATCCACTGATTCTCATCAGTTTCTTACACACGACTCCAGGTTGTGTTTTCTCACTGGTCTAACAGAAGCCTCGCTCGGAGTCGGTCGGGGTCCCTCTGCGGCTGCTCAAATCCAGCGCTCAGCAGCTGCAGCTCCAGTGCAGGAAAACGTCGGCGCAGGACGGCGTCTTCATGCAGCAGATCATCCAGTGCGCCTACGACATCGCCAGGGCCGCCAAACAACTCGTCACAGTAACCACCAAAGAGAACAGCAAATGATCCCCCCTCCTCCCAATAGAATCGTATAAATTTAGTCTGTTTTATATCAGCATTATTTGCATGATTTTGTTTTTTTATTTAAGACCATTGGAACAGTATAATAATAATATTTACTAATACAGACCTAAACCAATCAGGATAAAAACTGTGAGATAAAAGTGAGTTTAGGAAGTGTAATAAGCACAGAACCAGTCAAAAGCTTGGATTCACCTTAAATTTAGTGTTTTTTTTATTATTTTACATTATTAGTCATCCAAACTGTGATTAAAAAACATACTGAATTATTTAGAAAACAAAAAAGTGTTAAAGCAGAATATGTTTTATATTTTACATTATTCAACAGTTTTATGAGGTAGAGTCTCCTGGAATTCAGGCTTTCAGTTAACAGCTGTGCTGAACTCATCAAGAGTTAATTACTTGAATTTCTTGTCTCTTAATAAAGTGTTTGAGAGCATCAGTTAAAGTAAAGTAGTGAAGAGGTAGAGTTACAGGTATACAGTGAATAGTGAATATTTGAGTAATGTTCTAATCCAGATTATGAGAAACAACAACTACTCAACTAAATAAATAAAAACAATACTTTAAGAAAGTATCCTCAAGTGTAGTCGCCACAAAAAACATCAAAACGAAAAATATTTATAATGATGGAACTGGCACTCATCAGGACTGCCCCAAGAAAGGAAGAGTAAGAGTTTCCTCTGTTGTACAGGATAAGTTGATCAGAGTTACCAGCCTCAGAAACCGCAAGTTAACAAACAGCTCCCCAGACATTTTGGGTTTGTTTAACACTGTTTTTAAGTTACTACATGATTTCTTATGTGTTCCTTCATAGCCTGGATCACTTCACTATCGTAAAAGATGTGTCCAATTTTTTGACTGGAACTATATATGTTTATTAAAGGTTAGTGTATGTATAAACAGGAAGTGATGTCACCATGTTAAAGTGAGGATGGGACTCAGTAAGTGTTGCAGAATGATTTATGTTTAAAGGGTTCAGGCACTAAATACAGGCTCCGCCCACAAATACTAGTGCATCTCAAAAAATTACTTTATTTCAGTAATTCCGTTCAAAATATGAAACTCTTATTATGTAGATGTATTAAACACAGAGTGATCTATTTTAAGTGTTTATTTTATTGTTGATGATTTTGGCTTACAGCCAATGAAAACCCAAAAATCAGTGTATCAAGAAAATATATGGAGATGCGGATTTCTTTTTCCAGCAGGACTTGGCAAAAGTGTCAATTGGTCTCGTATAATATTCTTATTTCTGAGACACTGATTTTTGGGTTTTCATTGGCTGTAAGCCATAATCATCAACAATAAAAGAAAATAGATCACTCAGTGTTTAATACATCTATATAATGAGTTTTATATATTGAACTGAATTACTGAGTAACTTTTTAATGATATTCAATTTTTTTGAGATGCACTAATATATATAATGTTTGTAGCTAATGATTGATTGGATAATTGTGCAAGTAAAAAACAAGCAACCAGCTACTATTGGCTTTTAACCAAAAACTAAAATATCAACTTTAATCATTTCTACTTTGAACACTACTGTCGTTTAGACTAAATGAAAGAATCTGATGAACATTATGGAATGTATCTATGCATTACTGGTTATCGCTGGCGATAACAGACTTCTGATATATGAGTTAAGAGTGGTTTGTGCTTCAATCACTGTAATAACATGCAGTAAATCATTATATACTCTAACTCTATTGTAAGAAGCTGATGAGGATGTTGAACTAAAAGGTGCTACTCTTCAGCATGGCGGAGTTAGAAGAATATATCTGTAATGTTTTTCAAATAAAATAAAACGTACGTTTGATGCTGTAATGTGTTTTTCTAGTGATTCTATTCTATTAGGACGTCTGGCTGACCCACATGGAAGCAGCAGCTTTAGCCTTTAGCTCATATTAACATGATTAATAAGGATTGAGTCTCAGTTTCAGCAGAACTGAAGAGAATTAGAATTAGAATTAGAGTTAATCTGACAGGAGAAGAACTGCAGTAATAAAGTCATTTATAAGATAAAGATAAATAATGAGCAGCTCATCTGGATCCTACAGCCCTGCAACTACTGGAATACTGAACAATAACTTCAAAAATACACACAAAATAATATAGATAATTAAATAAATCACTTAAAAACTGAATTACTTCCTACAAAAATCATCCTAAGCTGTCTTAATTCAGGCAGCAGATCTACTTCCAGGGTTCAAACACTTTTCAACCAATACATTTTCCTGAATTTTTCATGCTTTTGCGGCCAATTTTAATGACCATACAATAAAAAAACAAAATACTAAAAATACATCTCAAAACTGGTTATAGTAGGCCTATATCTCACCTAACACACATAGACACTTACAGGTGTCGGACAATGAAACTGAAACACCTGGTTTTAGAGCACAATAATTGATTGTGGTGACGGACAGTTCTGGTGGAAACAGGAGAGTTGAGGTGCACATTGAATTCTGTCGTGATTTGATCAGCCGTGGTTTTATGTTTTTTGGATACAATCCGGGTTAGCACCCGAACATCCCTTTCAGACAGCTTCCTCTTACAGCATCCACAGTTAATCCTGTTGGATGTGGTTGGTCCTTCTTTGTGGTATGCTGACATTACCCTGGATACCGTGGCTCTTGATACATCACAAAGACTTGCTGTCTTGGTCACAGATGCTCCAGCAAGACGTGCACCAACAATTTGTCCTCTTTTGAACTCTGGTATGTCACCCATAATGTTGTGTGCATTGTGTACAATATTTAGAGCAGAACTGTGCTCTTACCCTGATAATTGGAGCTTCACACTCTTACTGCTCTTACTGGTGCAATGTGCAATTAATGAAGATTGGCCACCAGGCTGCTCCAATTTAACCATGAAACCTCCCACACTAAAACAATGACAGGTGTTTCAGTTTCATTGTCCAAACCCTGTAGCTACTGCGAAGAGATGTGATGGATTTACCCAATTTTTTTTTATTATTTTTTTAAACCAAAACCCAAAAGTTAACAAACTGAAACATTTTTTTGTTTTAATTTCCATATTTTTCAAAACTTTTCCTTTTTTTTTTAAACACCATGACTTTTTTCCAGGTTTTCCATGACCGTATGAACCCTGTACTGCTCTTTATTCTTAGTGATGTTAAAATTTTATTCAAGACCACTATTTTTTTTTTTTTCATCAAAAGCCTATTTTTTATTTAAATATTTGACTACATACAAAATCATATAAATACAACAAACATACAAATATTCTTTCCCTCATAAACCATCAGCTAACACTCAGCCAAAACTCACAAGTTGAAAAATAATACGTGATAGAAAACTACAAAAATCAGCAGTGGCAAAATGCTTGATTTAAAAAGTGACTAGTTATAAAAAAGCAAATTATTAGCTACAGTTTTAACTTACTGACTGACTCTATGGCTACATTCAAACAGCAGGTAAAACATTTATATAATAACCCAAATCCCAAATTCTCTCACTAAATCTCTTTTTTTATATTTTAGTCTGGTCACACTACATATTACTTTTTTTTTTTTTTTTTAATATGATTTATATCAAACATTGGTCTGAACAGTTCAGGCTCCTAAACTAAGTGCTTATGCATTTAAGTGAGCAGCGCTTCACGTGAAGTTTCAGTTTCATCTTTTTCAGCATCACAGGAGATATCTAGCAGTTCCAGCTCTCTGTAAACAGAGCATGATTTGCAGCCATGCTTATTACTATGGTTTGTGTCCTTGTTTGTTTTTAATCTTCACTTTTAATCTCCATTTGATGCTGCAGCAGCGCCCTCCTGTGATCGTGTTTGGTAATTTCATCAAAACTTCATTTAAACTTTTTTCCTTCTCTTTATGCCCTTTTTTATTTCTTCTTAAAATAAAAGTTCAATTAATTCCTACATGTACATATTAAATTTCAAATCGGAAATAGAAAATATCAGATTCAGAGCATTTTTTGCTGTTCACACCTGTATCACATACGATACAAAAGATTGGATTTGATCACATTTACCTGCTGTATAAATATAGCCACATATCTGCTACAGAACAGCCCTGCTGACCTGCTGAGTCTGGTGTATAAAAGCTGAGGTAACAGTAAAGCCTCTGCAGGGCTGGTGCTGGGAATTCTGGGATGGAAGACTGTAGCGAGGAAGTCTGTGAGGCGTCCGAGTGTGATCATCATGTCCAGGCTGAGCGGGGTCTGCTGCGAATCTGCAATACAGAGAAAAAAAACTCAATCAAACACAATAAAGTCCTTATAAAGCTCGAGTGAAGCCTCGTTTTCCTGATAAACAGTCATATTCATACACTGCCTGGCCATTAAAAAAGTCTGTATCAGTACTCATTGTTTTTTATTTGTTTTTAATTTGTGTAATTTGCCATCAAATCTGTTTCTTATTTCTATATTATTTGTAGATTTATGAATATTGACTAATTTTAGTTTAGTTTAGTTTAGTTTTTTTTTTTTTTTGTATTGCGCTCCTGAACTGCCTCTGTAAGCAGAGTTGCCAGGTTTGCAGTTTTCCATTCAGATCAGTGTTTTTTTGGGGGCCAATTTTATATTCATCATGGCCACTAAAAAGCGGTTTTCCTGTGGAAAGTTTAGATATTGGTCTGGTTTTAGCTTTGGACAGTAACTGTATCAGACATCTAGACAAACCTAATATATTTTGCAACAAGTGCTGTGGACTAATAAAGATAAAACTGAACTTTTTGGCTGCTATGATTAATGACTAAGGTATTTTTTGAGAAAAAAGGGTGCAGAGTTTGATGAAAAAAAAAAGAGAACACCTTTCCAACTGTTAAACATGGGGATGGGTGGATCATGATTTGAGCTTGTGCTGTAGCCAGGGACAAAGGAAGCATTTCACAGAGGAAAGCAAGCAAGCAAACAAACACAAACCTCACCTTTTCATCTGTAGAAATATATCTGATGCTCTTTACGATTAAATAATTTAACACCCTAGTAAATGCAGAAAGACAGCAAAGCAGCAAGACAGGAACGTCTCAGAACTAAAAGCCTTCTGCAGGACGAATGGTGGGTGACTGTCCGTTTACAACAAGCAAGCATGCTATGCTATTACTCTAGCCTACTCACTTCATTATACTGAGTCATGTGAGAAATTTACATGGTAACTTTTCCTCAGGAAAGCTTCAGCGCCACCTGCTGCCTCCCTTTTCCTTTACGTGCTGCAGTTTGGGACCCAGTCGCTGGAGCAGCAGCAGCAGCAGCAGAAAAGTAAGAGGTTCATTGTTTTAAAATTAAGATGCAAAACTGATAACAAATAATAATAATAATAAATAATAATAATAAAAAATAATAAATAAGGGTGCATATCTATAGGAATGTTGGGCTCATTCCCATTTCACTGTTCATTTGCCAGGTTTCCATCCAAACATCTTCCAAAAGCTAAAATAAAGCTACAATGCTAATAATAGGGGCATAGAGTTTCCCGTTTAAAGAAATAACATGCTATAATGTGTATAAACAGTGTTTTTAATAAACTACCAGTGCACTTTATAAGCTCCCAGTGCCTTGTTTTAAAAGTCAAGGGCCTCAAAATTCTACCAATGTAGTGTGGAGCTCCTTTAAGCTTGTTAATGGTGTAAAAATAGCCACTTCTTTACATGGGTAACTCTATGCCCCAATCACTTGCATTGTAAGCCTGTTGGGAGCATCGGCTAAAAGCGCTGTATTTCTGAATTCTGGGGGTGAATGGAGTTCAATTAAACTTCAATAAAAATACAACAAAGGTTTGTACTCATTATCATGTTTCACTAACTCAAATCCATTCACACCGGAGTTCTCCTTTAATATCCACATGAAGCTAAACCTGGATATCTCTATACTACATTATACTGATCTGGAGCGCTCACCCTCTCCTCGTATCCCCGCGACTCCATCCTCCGTGTCTCCAGGCGGAGCTCCTCCTCCTGACGTCTAAGCTCCTCCCTTTGCTCCGCCTCCTCCTGCTCTACTCTCTGTTGCTCCTCCCACTGCTGCCGCCGCCTCTGCTCCACCTCAAGGACAAAGAGGAGAATAGAACAGCTGTTTGGAAGCGTCTGGAAGACGTTAATCAAGGCATGCTTTGGTGCTAAAAGACAATCAATCAATTAAACTATAAATATACATTTTTAATTTTCACTATAGTGTAAGCTACTGTAGGTTTTAAAACACAATAATCACGCAGGTTGTCTTACCTGTGAGCTGATATCCTGCATGCGTGCCGTGCGGAGCTGCTCCTGCTCCTCCCTCTCCTGCTGCTGCTCCTCCTCCTGCTCCTCCATCAGCCTCCGGAGCTCCACCTTCCTCCGCCGAGACTCCTCCAGCTCCATCCGCTTCTCCTGCATCTGCTCATCCAGCTGCTGCTGACGCACCCACAGCACCTGCAGTGCAAACAAACCAACCATTACAAAGCTGTAATTCATTAAAAGAAAAAAAGAAAAACTGGAAAACAGTTTATTTGGGTGAGTAAAGAGCTTCCGTTTATGTACAGTACGCTTAGATTTCCAGATTTACACTATAGCTGGGTGCAGCAGCATTAGCATTAGCAGCTAACTTATCATGCTGTCCTTATCAGTACAGTGATGGCGGCGCTCAGAGCTGAAGCTAAAGCTAGCGTTATAGGATGTAAACAGTGTTTTTTAATAAGTTTCTTGTGCACTTTTTTATAAGTTATTAATGCCTTGTTTTAAATGTCAGAGCTCTCCGGATTCTATCATGGAGGTGTGGAGCTACTTTGAGCTGGATAACGGTGTAAAAAGTGATTTATCAGGGTAAATTATGCCCCTTATCACACAGTCTGAAGGGTGTTTGGACAAACTGTTAAAATTTCTGGATCTCTGAATGCTGTGGGAGAGCGGAGGTGTGCTACTAATCAAAGATAAGAACTTTTTATCATGTTTTTCAACAGCAAAAGTTCATTTTACACCAGAGTTCTTCTTATAGTAACTTTTTACACTTAAGTGCTTGTTATAGTGCAAAAAATATACGATTTACATCAGTTTACCTGCTTTGCTTTTGGGTACTTCCATTCATAAGAGTTCTGTTTGTTTGTTTGTTTGTGTCGCCCCCTATGCTTTCTACTGTGTATTACAGTCAGTAAAAATGAGCTTGTGGATCATATATTAATATTTTAAAGCGCCCCCTACAGTTTCTGTAGTGCAATAGTGCTTTACCTCCTGCATGAGTCTCTCTCTGGCTCTCCTCTCCTTCTCCCACTCGGCCTCTCGCTTATCCCACACTCTCTGCGCCTCCTCTCTGACCACACACACACAGACACAGAAAAATGTCATTACGTTCACTGGTTTACCACTTGTATTTATGCCTTTACCAGCCATTTAAAGTAGAAAACCGGTGTGAAATGGACATGAAACATAATAACGAGTATAAACTTTGACTGCAGTTGGAACACAAGTAAATTATCGAAAAGGTTTTTGTAAAGAGATCAGTGCAAAAAAAAATCTCTCTATTTTCCAATCAGCCATTAAGGAACAACATTTTTGTTGTTTGTATTAAAAGCAAAATTCTCACGGTTCTCATTTCCTATTAAATAATATCTGATAGAGACAGATTATATCTGTACAGTATCATTCATTTTACTTCAGTTCTGAGTATATGTAGTGCGCTATTGATATCATGTTGGAGAGCAAGACCAATTGTGCTCTCTCAGGACTCCGGCAGCTGACGGCAAGCTGCATGACCAGGATTTGAATAGGAAATCTCCCGATCATAGTGAAAGCGCTTTAGAAAGCTGGACCACTTGGAGCCCCTGTAGTCTATTCTTTAAAATTATTACTTATTATATCTCAATGTTTAGTTATGTCAACAAGAAAATCGTTATAATAGCCTGAAAATATCCTGAAATATTGTGATATTATTTAGGACCATAATTGTCCACCCTTACTGTGTGTATAAAGAAACTATCTGTGCACTTTCTAAGCTCTCAGTGGTTCGTTTTAAAAGTCAGGACCCTCAGAATTCTACTAATGAAGTGTGGAGCTACTTTGAATTTGTTGTTAAAATGGTGTAAAAATAGTAATTTCTTTGCATGGGTAACTTTATGCCCCTATCACTCTAAGTATTGTAGGATTATTGGGAGCATCAGCTAAATTTGCTGCATTTCATAAAGCTGGAGTTATATATATATATGGAGGTTCTTTAAGTAAAGCCTCCCTTTAGAAAGTTGTTCCAGAGTTAAGAAGGTTGTATGAACTCAGTCAATAACAGAACATGATGTCAGCAGGGTTCCTCACCGATGCAGGAGGTCGAACTCCGCCTCTCTCTGCCTCTCCAGCTGCAGCTGCTCTTCCAGAACTTTCTTCATCCAGGCGGCGTCAGCCACAGCCCTCTCCCTCCTCGCGCTCTGCAGCCTCTGCTCCTCATCCTCCCCCTCCAGCAGAGCCTCCAGGATCCTGCGGTCTGCCTCCTGGTGGATCAGAGAAACAGTGCAGAAACTTAGTGATAAACAGCTTTGTGTTAATCATCTGATACCATGTGATCCTGTTTTGTCTGGAGTCTCTGGACCATTGTTTTAATATATCAGTACTGGATTCACGACTGAAACTCACCAGCTCTTCCTGGACCTGCTGTGCTCGTCTCTTCAGCTGTGCGCGGTACTGACGGCTCAGGAACCGCCTACAGGGAACCAACAGAGAACACCATCAAGCTCAAATCAACTCAGAAACCTGTTCACCTCTTAAAAGGAACTTATTAGGAACTTAAAGGGGACATATTATACAAGTTAGAATAGGTCTATGGTTTGTTTTTTTAAGTTATTTAAACAAAATCACGCTCACATAAAAAGGGACCTCTCCAGCTTTATTCTTACCAGCTTCAATTCCTTTCAAAACTTTCCCCTTCAGTTTAAGGGCTCTGTCCCTTTTATGCTAATAAGCTATAGCTTGTTAGTGTTAACTTGTTCTAAACGGCAAACACGAACATAACAATTCATCCTCATTTCATTATTTGGAAGTATTTACATCTCCCTCATCTGATGACTTGCCACAGACAGTAGTTACAGATCCCTCCTTCAGAAGAAGTCTGCTGGCTAATCCTGCTATGTACTGTCTGAGGTTCTCAACTAGCAGACCGAAATTGCATTATTTTTTTCTTTCAACTAATCTAGTGGGTGGGGCTCTGATGGGGTGAAGGGTGGAGTCAGGGTGGTTCTATTCAGGTTTTCTTATTGTGATGTCACAATAAGGGAGGAGCCAAATAGTTCATAGAAGCAAATGATTCCTAATGCCAAACTCGTTCAGCTGATTCACATTTCTTGATGTTTGGAGTGTTTATACAGGTAGATGAGACCCAAGTCCAAATGCAAACCACACAAAAAGCGTGTATATTTAAAAAAAAAAAAAAAAAAAGGTGTAAAATTACGCTACAGAACATCACACACTACATCTACACTGCCACACAGATAACACTCCTGTGCTCCTGTGTCACATTTGAGGAAAGATTTTGGGTGACGTTTACCTGCTGTGGTTTTTAGAAAGAGCTCTTACCCAAACTCCTCTTTCCTCCTGCTCTCCTCTGCTCTCTTTCTTTCATCCTCCAACCGCTCCACCTCCCAGCGCTGAGACATCAGAGCCTCCTCCTCCTTCTGCAGCCGCCGAGTCTGCAGCACACACACACACAAGCATATACACACTCTTTATACTGTATATATACAGCATATATCTAGTACTAGAGATGGGCAACGTGGTGCTATCCTGTTGCAGGACTGATGGATGGTTCTAGAAGCTTCCTCACCTCCTCCTCCCTCAGCCGGAGCTCCTGCATCTGTCTGCGAAGTTGCTCCGCCCTCTCTCTCTCCTCCTCTTTCCTCCTAAGCTCCGCCTCCTTCGTCCTCTCCAGCGCCTCCCGTCTGCTCCTCTCGTACTCGTTCTCAAAGCGCCGCTGCTCCTCAGCGTCCCGCTCCTCCGCCTAAGGACGAGATTACAAGCAATGTTAATTTGTAGCACTAGACAAAGTACTGGGGACACCAATACAGTTTAAACTATGCTCGGCCTGCGTCTCAAACAACAGTGTTTGAGAGAGCAAGGCCAACTCTGCTCTCTCAGGACTCTGGCAGCTGATGGCAAGCTGCATGACTGGGATTCGAAACAGCAATCTCCCGATCATAGTAGCAGCGTTTTAGCCCGCTGTACCAAGTGGAGCCCCTGTATTAATATTACTCCTGATCAGATATATAGTATCTGGGGTTATAATAATTTAGTATAGATAGCTATAATTACCAGTGGGTTTTATGAGTGAATTACCTGTTGTTTCTGCTGCTGCTGCACCTGCCATTGGCTCACCACATGATCCTTATGCAGCTCTGACTCCACCTGCAGATGGAGCAGATGCAGATGTTAGAAATACAGGGATCTGGGTTTTAATGTGAGTTTTAATGTGGCTTTAAACTCCTGTTTTGGGACTCACCTTCCTGAGTTCAGGGTTGTTGTTCTTCCAGTGCTCCTTCAGCAGCTCCTGTGCGAGCTACAGCGAGAAAAATATGGATGGAAAAAATGTTTATAGACTATGATTTTTGGTATCTTCGGTTTATAAAATGCTGTTAATTGTTCAATTTTACACTTTTGAACAAAAGCATTATCCTGCTGAAAAAATGATGTTATCAGTTAGAAGTTCTGTCACGAGAGACAGCAACCAAGTATCAGCAGAGCTGTTCTTGTCCCTTGAACCACTACTAGGGGTGACTGACTGTCGTATTTGATGCTTCTCAGTGTGGCAGTATGTCCCTCCACAGCAAAGACAGGAGACCTCCATCCTCAAACCCTCAAAATATTATCGGATATCGGGCTCTAACAACTAATTGATTAAAATATTTAAAATGGCAAAATAGTTGCCAAATAATCGCCTTCACTTCCACCTTAAATTCCACCTTAAATGTGGCAGCTCCACCAGCAGTTCCAAAACACGCTGCAGTTTTAGCCAAGCTAACGTTAATGAGTTCTACTTTTTGTCTCGCTTAGTTTTACTAGAGACTGCTAGAGTAGTTAAACAAGATTCGTCTCATTTTAAGCTGATTTAGATTTCATCTCACGTTTAGCGAGTTTTCCGTTCCACCTTAAATGTGAAAAACACTTTTCTACTGTTCTTCTTCTGGCAATACCCAGTATCTAATCAGACCACACCTGTAATCATTTACATATCTGCCTTTTAAATGCCTCTATACGTAAGTCAGCGTCTGATGAACATCCAGCAGAAGGTTTCAGAGTGTTCACCTTCTTCCTGCGCTCCTCTCTGGCTGATCTCAGCTCCTCCGTTCTCTCCACCTTCTGTCTGGACGCTGCTCTCCTGTCTGGCACGCTGGCCTTTAGCTCCGCCTCCAGCTGGTCCTTCTCCTCCTGCAGCATCGCCCTCAGACGCTCCCTTCGCTCCTCCAGACTCCGCCTCTTCTCCTCCTTCATCTGCTCTCGGTGGAACGCAGACATGCTGGAAAGAGGAGAGGAGAGATGGGGTAAGAAAATCTGGAAATGGAGTTTCTGAAAACCCAAAAATATAAAGAATGGAAGAAGCTACTACTCTCCAAAAAAAATGTTAAACATGGTGGTGGCAGCATCATGGTTTTATTGCTTTGGGGCTAAAACAATTTGCTATTATTGATGAACAGATTAATTTTATATTTAATGAGCAATGCAGTTAAGTCAATTAAAAATGGTTAGTATGGTGTGAATCTGACTGGTTGATGATATAAAGGAGGCGGTACCTCTGCTGGTAGGACTCTCTGGAGCTCCAGTGGGCCTGTTTGCTGCTGTGGACGTTCTGCTGTTTAAAGTACTGTGAGTGGAGCTCCCACTGCTGCCTCCAGCGAGCCTCCTGCTCCCGCTGACGCACCATCTGACGCTCCAGAGCCCGGGTCCGACTCGGCCAATGAGCAGAAAGGGTTGGCAAAGCCATGGAGCTACTGGACCAGCTCAGTCAGACCAGTGGTGGAATACACCTGCGGATAGGTAGATGATATGGAGAAAGGGTTAACACTGGAGTTTGTACAGTTTCACAATTACATCTTACATTAAATAAGAATATGTATACTGCACTTTATATAGGACACTGCATGTTGTTTACAGTAGTAGGATTATTGCACATTATAACAAAGTGTAAATAAGATACTGCAGGACATTTATATGGTGCTAAAGTGATGTAAAATGTAGCTATTAGACATAACATGTAACCTACCACACATAACATTATCACTCTAAACTCAATCAGGAACAATATATAAGTGGCGAATCTTTATAAAGGTCACAATAACCCAATTATCTTAAGATCTACCAGCACTTAAGAAGCCACTACTTTCCAAACAAACAAACAAACACTAACTGTTAAACATGGTGGTGGCAGTATCATGGATTTTGGTCTGCTTTATTGCTTTGGGACTAAAACACATTGCCATTATTGATGAACCGAAGCACTGAAATAACAAAAAAGATAAATAATCCAAAGAAAACAAGATTATATTCATAAAGTTTTAAGAGTTCAGAAATCAATATTTGGTGGAATAACCCTGGTTTTTAATCACAGTTTTTTTTTCATGCATCTTGGCATCATGTTCTCCTCCACCAGTCTTACACACTGCTTTTGGATTACTTTATGCTGCTTTACTCCTTGTGCAAAAAATCAGTTTAGTTTGGTTTGATGGCTTGTGATCATCCATCTTCCTCTTGATTATATTCCAGAGGTTTTCAATTTGGTAAAATCAAACAAACTCATCAAAATTTCAGAGCTGTTTAACAGTACAACGTTAGGTTATAGTTGTATGTAGTGTATTATAGAGCGTGTATGAGCTGGATTAGCTGTAGTTAATCTCACCGGGTTGAACGCAGCGCTGCAGTCGCTCACTGTAACTCTCCTCAAACTCTTATTATCAATATTAAACACGTAAATTAAACCTATACAGTAAATTAGCTTTAGCTTTAGCTTTAGCATTCGCTTTACTCGCCTGACACAAACAGCAGCTCCGCTCCTGGATACCGTTTAAATTTCCTTGTTACAGTACGGAGCGCAGAGAGGGTCAAACCCAACCCCAGATTTAGCGTTTCCACTACAGCCACGCGTCACGTGACACACTCAACCCTCAAGACTGCACACTGAGAGTTCAGATCATGCTGTTATTTATATATATATATATATATATATATATATATATATATATATATATATATATATATATATATATATATATATATACTTGTGCATCTCAAAAAAATAGAATATCACTAAAAAGTTACTTTATTTCAGTAATTCAGTTTAAAATGAAATCCAAAAAACTAGTGTCTCAGACAATTTGAATACTATATAAGACCAATTAGTACTTTTGGCAGTCTTGGGAGTGTGCCAAATCCTGCTGGAAAATGAAATCTGCACCTCCATAAAAGTTGTCAGTAGCAGAGGGAAGCATGAAGTGCTGAGATTTCCCAAGAAAACACTGCACTGACTTTGGACTTGATAATAAAACACAGTGGATCAACACCAGCAGATGACATGGTTTGGGGGCATTACTGGTGATAGGGGGAACCAGCAACTCTAACTTCTATTTCTAGAAAATAAAGTCTACTTTTGCATTAAATTAAAATAATGAAAGAAAGTAGGGCGATATGGGCGATATGGCTCTAAAATAATATTACAATATTTCAGGGTAATTTTGTGATAGCAATACTTTTTGCAATATGACAAAACATTTAACTAAAAATGAATTATAATAATTTAACAGCCACCAGGAGATCGGCAGTTCAAATCCTGTTCATGTAGCTTGCCATCAGTTGCTGGAGCCCTGAGGGAGCTCAATTGGTCTTGCTCTCTCTGGGTGGACACAGTACATGGTGCTCTTCCCCTCATTACTCCTAGGGTGATGTGGATCAGCACAAGTCTGCGTCTGTGAGCTGGTGTATTAGAACGTCGTTGCGCTTTCCTCCGAACGTTAGTGCTGTGATGCTACTGGGCAATGCTGCATCAGCAGCAGTTCGAAAAGAGGCGGAGTCTGACTTCACATGTGTCGGAGGAGGCGTGGGCTGGTCTTCACCCTTCTTGTGTTGGGGCATCACTAGTGACAGGGGAGTTTTAATGAGTGAGTTGGGCGGAAAATGGGAAAAAAAATGGAAATATATAAATAATATAAATACTATATATATATATAAAAATTTCCAAAATGTATCTCTAAAAGTCCTATTTCTCAATAATATAATTTAGTATTTAATATAGTAATATAGTTTAAGTATTTAGAAAAATAAAGAAAATTGTATATGTGACTAATCGCTAATTCTAGTCAAATACACTAAATGTACAAAATAAAAATTTCTACAAAACTTTCACTAAATAATGTTTATTCAAATTAACCCTGCTCTCTGATTGGCCAATCAAGCGCCTGTTGAGAAGTGGGCGTGAGGTTTCGATACGTTCCGCCGGGTGGGCGTGGCCTCCCGCTCCAATCCGGCCGTTGATTCAGCGGAGAGTTCAGTAGGTCTCTCGCCGGGTTTGGAGCTCTGATCTCGGCTGCGCTGCTCCGCCGCTTCGCTGGTAAATTTGAATGTTAGCGGGTCTGTGAACAGCACCGGTTCCTTCTCCCCGCGGCCATGGCTCTCCTCATGGAGCACCAGTTCAAGCAGCTGCCGGCGGACAGGCAGGTCGAGACCAGGCCGTTCCTGGAGGCCGTTTCCTACCTGCCGCCCTTCTTCGGTGAGTTTCGGCTCCAGCCTTCGGCTTGTTTCGGTATTAGTTTGAGGAAAAAACGGCGTGTTTTAGCCTGAATCTCTTAGTTAAAGACTTGGGTTTTAGTTTAAACACAGTTTTAAGGCGGTAAATACTTCATTAAGTTCTCTGACTAACTTTAAAGTTGGCTTGTTTATCAACTTGTCCGTTCCACCTTAAATGGTGCAGCGGTTACACGTAACATCTGTACCATTTAAGGTGGAAGGGGAAAGGTTAACAAACAAGTCTATAAAGTTGGTTAGCCAATGGTCCGTTTAACTATTTAAAATACAAGCCTAAATAACTTAAATTAAGCTTAGTTTAAATCTATAAATCTTACTTGAACTTCACTGACAAGTTAGCTTGTTTTTCCTAATGATCAGTTCCACCTTAATTGGTGCTTAGGGTACGCTAAACAGCTAAGTCATTTAAGGTGGAACGGATACTTAAAAAAAACAATCTTAGGTCAAATAACTTAACTTCAGCTTAGTTTTAATCTGTAAATATTACCTGAACTTCACAGTCAAACAGCTGAACCTGTTAAGGTGGAACGGACAAGTTGCAAAAAAAAAGCTTCAACTTTGTCAAATTAACTTCTAAAAATTAAAAAGGTCAAAGTAGACTAATTTCTTTGCTAATGTACTCAAAATATATATGTATGTATATATATATATATATATATATATATATATATATATATATATGTACCATAAATTAAACCACACTATTTATGCAATAGCAATATTCTTTGTGATATGAAAAACACTGTATCTATTATATTCATTATTACTAATTACAATAACATTCTGTTGTAGCAAAATTATTTAGTTTAAATAAAACAGTTTTGAACATTCAGTAAAAACAAAGAAACTAAACTTTTGTCTATTTCTTTAGTAAACAATGGTAACTTAACAGGACAAACTTCTTAAACTGTATTAAATACTGATGTAATAAGATAATGACATAACAAAGTAATTAATAATAATTAATAAATAATATTTATACTATTAGCTGGTGATTGGTCCAGTGGTCCTGCTGAAAGAAGAACTGTGATCAGTATCAGCCCCAAAAACAGTGATCGGTCCATCTCTATTTTTTGGTACTAGTGATCTGTATCCCGCCTCTCCCGTTGGTTTGGGGGTTTTCTCCATCAGTCTGGATGGATGGAGGGCAGGTTTTTCCGCTGCTGCAGGTTCTGGGATGGATCTGCTGGAGGTGATAGGAGATCTGTGGAGTGCGGGTCATTATTTGGTGTGGGGTGTAATCTGTTTTCTGGGTCTGGTTTCCGTGTTCGGTCTCGGCGGATGAAAACATTCTGCATGCATAATTTAATCAGCTCTCCGCTCTGAGTTGAGGAAATTGATTGGTGCCGGGTCGGGTTTCTGCGGTCCATTCACGGCCGGACCGGGACGCCGGGGGCGGCTTTGTTCGGAGCCCCGATCTTTCATGAATATGATAAACGGTCTGTAATGAGCTCCACCGGACAGATTAGACGCCGGAACTTTCTGTCTCTGACCTTATTGTGTCAGCGTTCAGGAGAACGGGCTGGAGCAGGACGGAAAATATGGGTATGAAGATCGGTTTGGTCCGGTTTGGTCTTGGAGTCACACTATGAGAAAATGACTTTATTGAAATTGATTGTAAATAATTAAATTGGTTATTCATGGCTGCTGTGGTGTCAGTATTGATAACAAAAAAGGGCCACAAAAGATCCGTTTGACCAGAGGTATTTACTGTGTGATCTTTCTGACCAATCACAGCTCTGGATATAGAGTCTGGGAGTGTATTTCAGTATCTGTATCGGATCGATTTCGCCTAAACCAGCCTGAATTTACTCTGTTTCGGATCGATTTCGCCCAAACCAGCCTGAATTTACTCTGTATTGGATCGATTTTGCCTAAACCAGCCTTGTTTTTCTCTGTATCGGATAGATTTTGCCTAAACCAGCCTGAATTTACTCTGTATTGGATCGATTTGGCCTAAACCAGCCTGAATTAACTCTGTATTAGATCAATTTCACCTAAACCAGCCTGATTTTACTCTGAGTAGGATCGATTTTGCCTAAACCAGCCTGAATTTACTCTGTATCGGATCGATTTCGCCTAAACCAGCCTGAACTTTACTCTTTATCGGATTGGAAAGAAAGTTGTTTGTATCAAACAGGCTCTAAGAACCAGCAGTGTCTGTCTGTAAACAGTCAAAACTATCAGTGTGTGTTTATTACAGCTACACAACTTACTTCTTCTCAACCCTGAGGGACAAACACACCCCACCCCCACACTACACTACACAACCCCACCCTTGCAGACCTGCTCTTATAATAACAAACACAGATAACACTGTTTACCCCCCAATATACACCTCTATTTATTAATCCATTCATATAAAGCTGAACTGCGTCATCTGCTGGTGTTGTTCCACTGTGTTTTATCATTTTCCAGCAGGATTTGGCACGCTGCCTCAACTGCCGAAAGTACCAATTGGTCTTACAGTAAATAGTATTCTAATTTTCTGAGACACTGATTTTTGTTTTTTTAATTACCCTTTTATTATCAGGACTGGATTAGTTTCTCAGGGGGACGCCTATGAAAAATAATTCACACTTCTTCTCAGTGATAAAACTCCTCTATCTGGACTGCAATTGAAAAAACAGGATGACCAGTGAGTTTTCAGAGAAAAACAGTAGATAATTCAGCCTGTAATTTTCTCAGAGGACGTCTGAGAAAACACACACAGGATTGTTCTGGATGGGAATAAAATCACAGAGGATAAAAATTACCCAGAACCCCCTGAGAAACTAATCCCGTCCAGATAGAGCTATTGACTGTAAGCCATAATCATCAACAATAAAAGTAATAAAACACTTTAAATAGATCACTCTGTGTGTTTAATAAATCTATATAATATAGGAGGTTCACATTTTCAACTGATATACTGAAATAAAGTAACTTTTCTATGATATTATATTTTTTTAGATGCACTAGTAAATTACCTTAAATGCTGAATTATATATTTAGAAGAGTGCTAACAGGCTAATTGATCTGTGTGTGTGTGCTGACCCCCTGTTTGTTTGTTTGTTTGGTGATAAATCAGTCACACAGCTGGGCTGTGTTCTCAGTGTGTGAGGATGAGGATGAGTAAAGAGGGGTTTTGTTATTTGAGAGAACAGAGGAGAGAATTCCCCCGGTTTCTGACCTCACTATACACACACTGTTCAGAGTGAGGGGTGAGGGGTGAATTTGGTGAGTTTGTTTGTATGCATGCATATTTATAACCCCAGGATACAGGGTTGGTTGAGGACACTTCTGTGATAAACACAGTATTATGAAGAAATGTACACTGATAATTGTTAACCGCTGATAAGGTGCACTTTCATCTGATATATTAGCCACATAACGCTAATTACCACAGCTAAGAACAAACACTGTCTCTGCTGCTCCATGCTAAGCTGTTTACACACGCATTGTGTGCAGCGTTCACTGCTCACAGCCGTGTGACTCCGCTTATTACGTGTACATCTGTGCCAGACAGCTCTGACCAATCAGAGGAGACAATGTGCTTGCGTGGTTTATTGGTGCGCATTTTGGTGCATTTAGGTTTATGCCTGTGTGAAACCAAACCAAACTGTGTTTTGAATGCTTTGGGTTCTTTTACTAGTGGGAGAATTTCACCCCTTTCTTTTATAACTAAAGGATTACACTGAAAAACAAGGAGTAAGGGTATAAAAGAGAAATGGGATTGAGTCTTAGATAGCAATTTAAATGGATATTTTTGTGTTTTTGTCATCGACTTCCCCTTTAACCACGCTGACAGCCTGTCTGATGCTGGTATCATGGGTTTCCCTCCCAGGTGAACTAATCACCCTAACACACCTCACCTGAGGAGCTAATAAGGGGAGGAGCTTCAGCTTCAGGTGTGTAGAAGAAGAGGGCGTGTCCCCTGTGTATGCTGGCTCAGCTCCTAGTTTATGAGCTTTCATGGTGTTTAAGGACAAACACTGCCGTACTGTGTGAGTGAGTTACACCAGAGCATTCAAACATTAAGAGCTGAATTAAAAATATATAAAAAATAATAACCAAACTCATGACTGGAGCACAGACAGCCTGTGGACACGACACAGATCCACAGGATGGATGGGAAAAGAGACAGTCCAGTTTATCTACTCAGCTGTAAAAACTCAGAACTCCAGTCTAATACAATACTACACTTTAAATTAAGATTTCTATATATGATCTAATTTGATAACCTTAATCATAAATCATATTATTTATCATTAATAGCTCAAATGTGTTTGTTTTTTTTGAAGTATTGAAACATTTTTTTTTTTATAAACATTTCCTAACCTTTTAAAAAACACTTTTATTGTGGTAGTTTCTGCCTCTGCTGAGTGATAACTGATTATTGATAATCAGAGCAGGAGCAGTGTGTTATACACTCCTCTTTGGAAAGAGGAGTGGGACGAATTATCGATACAGCAATATAGTAATATATAGATTTCATTTGAGATACGTTATCTATCAATTTGTGGAGCGAAATATCCATGTCCATATATTTTTTTTTCATTAATATGTTTATATATATATTTTTTTCTGTAAGCTTATATTACACATGTGTGATTTTAATGTAGAGTAGTTGTCTTTAGCAGCTACTATTTATGCCAGTTTAGGCTATTTAACAACACTGGAAATTTTTTTTAAGCTACACTTGGAAGAGTTGCAGTCAGTGTTTGTGTGGTAAAGAGATATAAGTAAGCTAAGATATGTGCTTTGTTGTCCATTGTTTCATATTGGTTGTTAAATTCTGTAAAAGTGACAGCAATAAATCCATAATTCCTGGTATTCTGCTGTCTAAGCGTTGGCTTTATTATCAGTGGTTCTTAGATATTTAGTTAGATTTGTTTTATGCCAGGAAGAATCCCATAGAGCAGAATTAGTGTTCTCCTTCAAGCGTGGTGAGCTCTGCTGGTTTTCTGCTGGTCTGCATGTTTTGCTCGTATCACTCCCCTACTAATTAGCAAAAATAATTTAATGTATTTAAAGTATTTTTTTTCTTTCTCCTCAGACTGCCTCGGATCCACTGTTTTTGCTCCTGTGAAGGCCGACATTGCTGGAAACATCACGGTAAGTGCAGCATGGTACTGTTAAACTGCACAACCAAGCATAATAATATAGACCGCTAATACAGTCCACATCCGAGCCAGGCAGCCACAGGCTGTAGAATGATAATCAGTTGATTTTAAGGGTTGTAGTGAAGTAGTATTTGTTTCTCATCTAATAACATTTACGTTCATCTTTCCGTATCCAGAAAATCAAGGCGGTGTACGACACGAACCCGGGTCGCTTTAAGACCCTGCAGCAGATTCTGGAGGCGGAGAAGGAGATGCACGGAGCCGAGTGGCCCAAAGTAGGAGCTACGCTTTCCCTCATGTGGCTCAAGAGGTGAGCTGATTGGACAGTTATAGGTTGGGAGTGACAAATTTCCTCACTACTAAAAAAAACCCACTACTTGGGGAAAAACCCACCCAAGATGGCGGCGCGTTAACACGCAGCGGCCGCTCCGGGTCCGTTAAATGGTGCTTTTGTGTTACTATTTGTCGTTTTTTCCATTTATTTCCTGCAAATATGTGCATCGGAACACCCGTGCACATGTTCTACCACCGCCAGACCCTGCTACAGTGGAGAAATCAGCCAGAAAACACGCTACCGGACGAGGTTCTGCAGACGCTACTTGAGCTTAGCCTGCTAAGAGACCCAGGCCGCCAGCCCGCGGTGTTTCCTGACGCCGGAGCCCAGCGGAAGTGCCATCGCAAGCGGTGCGAGCGTAAGCGCGGAAAGAGAGCCGGGATCCGCGCGAGGCTAAAGGCTAGTCCTAGCCGGCCGGCTATACCATCGCTCTTTCTGGCAAACGTCTGTTCCCTTGACAATAAACTGGACTACATCCGACTCCAGCGAACAACCCAGCATGAGTTCAGAGACTGCTGTGTTTTGTTTTTTGTGGAATCGTGGCTGAACGACAACATTCCGGACAGCGCCATTCAGCTAGCCGGGCTAACCACGTTCAGAGCGGATAGGAGCGCGGCTCTATCCGGGAAGACCCGCAGTGGAGTGTTTACATCAACACGGAATGGTGTAACAACGCTGTGACTGTCGCCAAACACTGCTCTCCGCTGGTGGAGTTCCTGATAGTCAAGTGCAGACCTTTTTATTTAGTACGGGAGTTCTCCGCCGTGCTAATAGCTGCTGTCTACATCCCACCCAGCGCTAGCATTGGTGCTAATGCTAAAGAGGCTCTGTGTGAACTCTATCGGTCTATCAGCGATCTGCAGAACAAACACCCAGACGGACTGTTTATTATCGCCGGAGATTTCAACCACGCAAATCTCAAGTCAGTGCTCCCTAAATTCCATCAACATGTGGACTTTGCAACGAGAGGAGCGAGCGCGCTGGATCTTGTTTACACCAACATCCCCAGCGCGTACCGGGCAGAGCCCCGCCCCCACCTCGCTTTCTCGGACCACATGTGTGTTTGGCTGACTCCAACATACACACCACTCATCAGACGCTCCAGACCAGTTCAGAAGCAGGTGAAAATCTGGCCGGCAGGCTCCATCTCTGCCCTTCAGGACTGTTTTGAGTGCACTGCATGGGACATGTTTAGGGAGGCTGCTACTGAAGGCGATTCTGTTGATTTGGAGGAGTATGCAGCATCAGTCACTGGCTACATCAGCAAGTGTATTGATGATGTCACTGTCTCCAAGACCATCACTACACGCCCAAACCAGAAGCCTTGGATGACTGCTGAGGTACGTGCGCTGCTGAGGACCCGCGACTCCGCCTTCAGAGTGGGTGACAAGGTGGCCCTGAGGAAAGCGAGAGCCGACCTGTCAAGAGCCATCAGAGAGGCAAAGCGCGCACACGCCCAGAGAATCCACAGCCACTTCAAGGACACGGGTGATGCGCGGCGTATGTGGCAGGGCATCCAGGCAATCACCAACTACAGGACAATGCCACCGTCCTGTGAACGTGATGCCTCCCTCCCTGATGCCCTGAACAACTTTTATGCACGGTTTGAGGCACAAAACAACACGATGGCGAGAAAGACCATGCCCAAGCCGGACGAGCAGGTGTTGTTCCTGACTGCAGTGGATGTGAGGAACACTCTGCGCAGAGTCAACCCACGAAAAGCTGCAGGACCAGACAACATCCCCGGCAGAGTGCTCAGGGAGTGCGCAGACCAGCTGACAGATGTTCTCACGGACATCTTCAACATCTCCCTGTGCAGCGCCACTGTCCCAACGTGCCTCAAGTCCACCACCATCGTTCCCGTGCCGAAGAAGTCCACAGTGTCCTGCCTCAATGACTACCGTCCCGTTGCACTTACACCCATCATCATGAAGTGCTTCGAGAGGCTAGTCATGAGGAACATCAAGACACGACTGCCCTCTTCACTGGACCCCCTGCAGTTTGCGTATCGTCCCAATCGCTCCACGGACGATGCCATCACCACCACCCTTCATCTCTCCCTCACCCACCTGGAGAAGAAGGACACTTACGTCAGAATGCTGTTTATAGACTTCAGTTCAGCATTCAACACCATCATCCCACAGAACCTCATCAGGAAGCTAAGCTCGCTCGGCCTCAACACCCCCCTCTGCAACTGGATCCTGGACTTTCTGACGGGGAGACCCCAGTCAGTCCGGTTAGGGGGCAGCACCTCCAGCACCATCACACTGAACACTGGGGCCCCCCAGGGCAGTGTCCTGAGTCCTCTGCTGTTCACCCTGCTGACTCATGACTGTGCTGCAAAACACAGTTCTAACAGCTTTATCAAGTTCGCCGATGATACAACCGTGCTGGGTCTCATCACCAAAGGCGACGAGTCAGCATACAGAGAGGAGGTGCAGCAGCTGACAGACTGGTGTACAGTCAACAACCTTCACCTGAATGTGGACAAGACAAAGGAAATGGTTGTTGACTTCAGGAGAGCACAACACACCCACTCTCCACTCAACATCGACAGGTCCTCTGTGGAGATTGTTAAGAGCACCAAGTTCCTTGGTGTCCACTTAGCAGATAACCTCACCTGGACCCTGAACACCAGCTCTACAGCCAAGAAAGCCCAGCAGCATCTCTACTTCCTCTGGAAGCTGAGAAAGGCCCGTCTCCCTCCACCCATCCTCACACTCTTCTATAGAGGGACCATTGAGAGCATCCTGAGCAGCTGCATCACTGCCTGGTTTGGGACCTGCACCGTCTCTGACCGCAAGACCCTCCAGCGTATTGTGAGGACAGCTGAGAGGATCATCGGCGTCTCTCTCCCCTCCATCACGGACATTTACACCACCCGCAGCATCCGCAAAGCAACCAGCATTGTGAATGACCCCACCCATCCCTCACA
Organism: Astyanax mexicanus; assembly: GCF_023375975.1. NCBI lineage: Eukaryota > Metazoa > Chordata > Actinopteri > Characiformes > Acestrorhamphidae > Astyanax > Astyanax mexicanus. The sequence goes on from NC_064429.1 coordinate 9,499,835, forward strand.
CAAACTGTTCTCCCTCCTGCCTTCGGGAAGAAGGTACCGCAGCATCCGGTCCAGCACGACCAGATTCTGCAACAGCTTCTACCCCCAAGCCATCAGACTCCTCAACTGCAGAGACTGAACTGATGGTTTTTCTGTACATGCACACACACTCTTACCCCACTTACCCCAGAAAATGGAAAGCACTAAAAACCCTACTACCTCACTAGACTCTATTGCACACTGTGTAATAGAGGTAATTACTACCTCACTGGTCTTTTTTGCACACTGCATAATTTGCACACTGTCTTGTTATTTATTATTCGTTGTCTGTATTGTGTTGTATTGTCTGTCTGCACTTTTGTACTGTTGCACTATTGTTCTGTCTACACTGTGTTTATGTGCACCATGGTCCCTGGAGGAACGTTGTTTCGTTTCACTGTGTACTCTGTATATAGCTGAAATGACAATAAAAAAACACTTTGACTTTGACTTTGACTATTCCACAGCCAACTGTCAGTGATATTATAACACAGTGGAAGAGATTGGGAACAAAAATAACAGAGCTGAGGAGCATAGTGCACAGAGTTCACCCACTTTCTGCAGAGTCGCTATACATCACTACAGCCTTTCTGACTGCATTGTGCCAAGAGTAAAGTTTGGTAGAGGGGGGATCATTATGATTATGGTGTGAGGTTGTTTTTCTGGAGTTGTGCTCGGCTCCTTAGTTCCAGTAAAATAAACTGAAATTGGACAATTTCATGCTCCCATTTTTGCGGGAACAGTTTGGGGACTGCCACTTCCTGTTCCTGTTCCTCTAAAGACATGGATGAGGGAGTAACTGTGTGGAAGAAACTGTAAGCCAGAATGTGAGCCAGTCCTTTTCGTCCAACATCAGTGTCTGACCTCACAAATGCTATTTCAGTCGAATGGTCAAAAAATTCCAAAAAAGACATAAACACACTCCTAAACCTTGTGGAAAGCCTTTTACAGAAGAGTTGAAGCCGGAAATATCAGTTAATGAGTTTATATATTATATTAAACCCTATATATTAATAATAGAATGCAACTCAAGTATTAGAATGTAAGTAGATTATGGAATTATAAGGTTATCTCTCCTGTTTTTTATTTTCAGAGGTCTGCGGTTTATTCAGGTGCTCCTCCAGAGTTTAGTTGACGGTGAGAAAGACGAGAACAACCCCAACCTGATCAGAGTCAACGTCACCAAGGCCTACGAGATCGCCCTGAAGAAATACCACGGCTGGCTGGTGCAGAAGCTCTTTACGGTAAGATCCTGTTCAGCATTAATGCTAATAGAAGACTGCTTGTTTCTGAATAATGATGCAGAACAGGGACTACCTGTGTGATAATGGGCATCAATAATACAGATGCATCTCAGAAGAATGTAGAATATCATTGAAAAGTTACTATTTCATTAATTCAGTTAAAAAAAAACTTTTATAGCGGTGGATTTCATTTTCCAGCAGGACTTGGCACACGTCCCACACTGCCAAATGTACCAATTACCAATATTCTTATGTAGTATACTAATTTTATGAGACACTGATTTTTGGGTTTTCATTGGCTTTAAACCATAATCATTAACAATAAAATAAATAAACGCTTAAAATAGATCACTCTGTGTGTTTAATACATCTATATAATATATGAGTTTCACATTTTGAAGTGAATGACTGAAATTTTTAATAATATTCAAATTTTTATGTATGTATTAGGATATAAACTTTGCCAGATTTCTCCAGGCGTCAATGATCCAACATGTCACTCTATATAATTGAAATAAATAAACAATACTGGCCTTTTGTATTGAGCAAGCTTTAGCATATATATGATTAAATTTGCCTTATGTGACGTTACACGTTTTAAAAGTTTAATTTTGGTCTGATTTCGCTTGTAAATGTCTGTCTGTACTTTTTAACTGAGGCTGTGACCGAAATGGCTCCCTACTCCCTCATTAGTGTTGCGCTATGTAGGGAGATACTAATAAGTTCACTAATTAGTGGTAAAACAGGAGTGAATTCGGACACTAACTCATCATTATCATGCGCCAGCACCGTTTGCATAAACACACACAGGTGAGAGAGGGCTGAGTCGTGTTTAAAACTCCATAAACACACTGAACTGAGCTCTGAATTAAAGTTACTAAAGCTCTGAGCTGATCATGACGTTATTTATCTGCTTGTTATATTTACGCTGTTTTAAAGATGATCCTCACATTACTGAACTACATGGAGAAAACCTTAAAAATAGCAGCGTACACCGGCTCGCTCTGTTGCCAGATTGGGTGGTATCATGCCAAATGTCGGTGTTATAGTTAGGCAGTGTTATAGTTAGATATCTAACCCTGCAGAGACAGAGCTTTTAGTCCTGCTGATGGAAATTTGAAGTTGTGTTTATGTTCGTTATTATATGTGAGTAAGTAATTTCATTCTTTCATTGCTTGCAAGGTTGTTTTTATGTACTGTTTTTACGTTTTTGTTTCGTGTGTCCAATGATACAAGGCAAAAAACACATAATACAAATATGCAGATAAACTCATTTAAATATATTTTTTGTAACCGTGATATTTAAGATATTTATGATATTTTAGTTAAGATCATGTTGGAATAAGCCCTGTAATATTGTTAATATGACGAATATCAGCTGTTTGGGTGGTTTTCTCAGTAAATTTGTGGATTTGAAACACGTTTTACCCTGTGAATTGGTTTTATCTGAATCCCATTGTAACAATCTGGCAACCCTGGTGGCTCGCTGTCTGCTCCATTTCTTCGGCTGTCTGTTGCTTAGTAGCGAGACCCGCAATGCATTTTGGGACACATTCAGCTCGCTCAGTAAGCAGCGAAGTTTACTATAAATCATGATGCATTATGGGAGTTTTTAGTGCCCTCAAAATCACGTTCGAATCCCCCCTTAAGATTCGGACACTCAAAGAAAAATGGCTGACATACTCAATAGTGCCCTAACTAGTAAAAAGTGAGCCATTTCGGTCACAGCCTAAATCTATAGAAAAGAAACCTGCCGCAGGGGGGCGCTGCAGTGAACACATTCTCCCTGTTAACTTTTTTTTTTAATTATTAATGGTTGTGTCTTTTTAATTTTTTTTTTATTGAATGATTTTCTGCTTTCTGTCCGCTAGGCGGCGCTGTACGCGGCTCCATACAAGTCAGACTTCCTCAAAGCTCTCTCTAAAGGCCGGGAGGTGAAGGAGGAGGACTGCCTGGAAAAAGTGCGTCAGTTCCTGGTGAACTACACGGCCACCATCGACGCCATCTACGAGATGTTCACCAAGATGAACGCTGAGCTGGATTATAAAGCGTGATGATCCCTCTCTCCTCATCAAACTGCTCTCTGATTGGACCAAAGCTGCTTTCTGTGGGACCACTGGATGAGCGCGTGCTCTATTTGGACCAATCAGCGTCCATCAAACCCTCAGTTTCTCCATGTTCTTTTGAGTTTTGTTTGTTCGTTTTTGTTTGTGGACGGCTGGAGTGCTCTGCTGTGGTCTCCAGGGTCTGCAGTGTTCAGGGGTTTCAGCGGGAACCTCAGGACGAAGCTGTGTGTGTTGTAGAGTATGCTGTGTCTATATCAGTGGTCTAGAACCGTCCAGAAATGATCTAGAACTACATCAATACTTGTGACTGAATTAAACCAGACTAGCCCACAAACACGTCCAGTACTGACCTTCTAAAACCTAAAAACGAGAAACTAATGACTTTTAAAATTATTTAAAGGAGAACTCTGGTGTAAAATAGATTTTTGGTGTAGTAAAACATGATGATGGAGTACTAATAGCTCACCTCCACTCTCCAAATATCACACTTAGTAGGTACACTCATTGACAAAAACACAAATAACGCATCAACATATAAAGATTTCTTCTTCTTCATGTTTGAATTTAATGAAATGATTATGTGATTACAATATTGGAGTAAAAGTTTAAGGTTATTAGCAAGTGGTCCACAGTCACACTCTAAAAACTAAATAAATTGACAATATTACACCCACAGACATGTTCTAGATCTACACTGTAAATTCTAGAACCTCTCTGACTGTTTAAAACCTATACCAATAATTCTACAGCAACAATCCTTCAATTATACAATAAGTTGTAGAGTGACGAGAATCATTTTAGAGCAATAATTCTAGACACCAATTCTCTAAAAACATTGATCATTCTAGAGGGACCACAATAATTCTAGAACTATACCGACAATTCTAGAGTAGTACAGAATTCTAGAGTGACAAAAATCATTTTAAAGCAACAACCATAGTTCAGATCAATAGCAATAATTCTGAAATAACAACAATTCTAGAGCAAAATCAATAATTCCAGACTTTTACCATTAAATTGTAGAGCCACCGCAATTCTCAAAACAACAATGGTAATTTTAAAGGGACAACAATAATTAGTATAGTATAATACCACTATACTGACAGTTCTAGAGCATTACAGAATTCTACAGCTTCAACAATTCTAGAACAATGCTGATAATTTCTAGAGCAACAAAAAATCATTATAGAGCAACAACCACAGTCCAGATCAATACCAATGATTCTGAACAACAATTTTAGAGCAAAAACAATCATTCCAGAATTCTAGAATTATACCTGAAAGTCTAGAGCCAAGAGAATTCTCTTAAAATACAACAGTAATACTGCCACTATACTGGCAGTTAAATCAGTACAGAATTCTAGAACCTCACTGATTCTAGAACAATACCAATCATTCTAGAGTGACAAGAATCATTTTAGAGCAACATCCAAAGTCCAGATCAATAACAATGATTCTAGGATAACAACAATAATTCTAGACATATATCAATATTTCTAGAGCAAAAACAATAAACCTTAGTCCACACTGTGTCACACTCTAGAACCTTACTGACATTTTCAGAACTAAATTGACAATATTACACCCACAGACACGTTCTAGATCTACACTGTTCATTCTAGAACCTATACTGATATTTTTTACAGCAACGATCCTACAACTATAAACCAAGTTCTTAATCAACAATGTAACTCTAGAACTATCCCAGTAGCTTCTGGATGCATTACAGTGCTTATAGAACTACACACTGACAATTCTAGAGCTACAACCATTTCAGAATCCACGACTGTACCAACACTTCTCAAACTCTGCTGAAGATTATAGAGCTACACTGATGATTCTATACACACACTGATCATTTTCCAGATCTATACAGATTGTTCTATTTTGATAATTCTATGGAATTGAATAATTATGCACATTCTCTTTAATGCAACTCTTTATAGGGCTCAAGCTTAGAAACTGTTTCTTAAATGTTTTTACGCTTTAGAGTAATTTATTGTATATGTAAATGAATGTGTGATCTTAAAAAAAAAAACGGATGGCGTAAGGAAATTCCTTCTTACAGAAATTTAGCTTTTATCTTTAATTCTAACACTTTTTAGCTTTAAAGTTTGTTTCTTATCAGAAGGTTTGTGGGAGGGGTCTTTATAAATGCTGCTGTAGACGCAATAAAATCTTACTGACTGATGTTAAAGCACAAGGTTGGTGAAAATATATATTTTTTATTTTAGTCAGTCTGTGAGATCATTTTAGAACAAGGTCGACCATTGTGGAGTGATGACAGTAATTCTAGAAATATGGCAGCAGTTCCAGAACTGTGGATATAATTCTACAACTTATGGCAGCCATTCTAGCCATTCCATTCTCTGGCATTTCTAGAACTAGGGAGATAATTCTAAAACTATGGAGCTAATTCTAGAACTATGGCGGCCATTGTGGAGTGATGACAGTAATTCTAGAACTACAGTGGCATTTCTAGAACTATGAAGATAATTCTAGAACTGTGGAGATCATTCTAGAACTAGTGTGACCATTCTAGAGTGGCAACAGTAATTCTAGAATTATGGAGATAACTCCAGAACTCTGGCGCCCATTCTAGAGTTACGACAGTGATTCTAGGATTTCGGCAGCAATTCTAGAACTATGGAGAAAATTCTAAAACTATGGAGCTAATTCTAGAACTATGGCGGCCATTGTAGAGTGACGACAGTAATTCTAGAACTAAAGAGATAATTCTACAACTATGGAGATCATTCTAGAACCATGACTATAATATAGTGTGTGTTTGTGTTTACAGCGTATGATTTAAGGTGTGTTGTGCCTCTGAACCAAAGTGTAAAATCACCTGATCCGTACCTGAGTTTAGTTTATTTGATGTTGATTAGATATGCTGGTGTTTTCTGATTTCTCTGGGTGTTTCTCTGATGCAGTTTAATTTGATTAATTATTTTATTTTATTTTATCTGTTGATTGTGGCCTTAACTAGAATTTCTAATCTGTTTGCCTCTCACTTTTAATCAGGGACTGCATGTTTTTGTGAGTGTGTAGAAGTGTGCGACTGTGTGAGTGTGTGCGTAAGCGAGTGTGTGTGTGAGAGGGTGTGTGATGATTCTAATGGGGTTTTTATGTGTTAAAATGTGAATAAGCTTCTGCACTGAAAGTATCCAGGTTCTGAAACTGATTTGTATGAAGAATAAAGAATAAATCTACACTGACTCTACTTTTTAAACTCAGTCTGAATTCATGCTTTTCAATTTTATTATTCATTTCATTTATTTTATTTTATGCATATGTTTGTTCTTTTTTTTAAATTAGTACCTCACCAAGTCAAGCTGTACTAGAACTGTGCCGATACACTGAACATTTGAGAACTATACTAATAACCCTAAATCATCAACAATGATTCTAGAACTGTATAGAAAATATATTATTAGAATTATATGGATAATTCTACATTCTACAACTACTACACTCATTCTACACTTAACCTGATTGGTCTAGAATTATACTAATAATTATAGATCTATACTGATCATTTTAGAATTACACTGATACTCCATTATAATGATATATGTATGCAGTTCCTCTCACAGCCAGGCGGGGGCGCGGCCGCCCACAGATTGTAGCCTCTATTCCAGTTTAATAATCAGACCTGAAAATATAAATCCAGGTGTGCAAAATTTGTATATAAAATAACCTTTAATCAAATGAATCCGCCTGACCCCTTCACTGTAATTAGTTTATTCTCCGTCTGTTTTACACCTTTAAACACCTTTATTTTTATCACTTTATCCTGTAATGTATTGGTATGTGCAGTAAAGGACACAGTCCTAAAAAGCAGAGCATTTTTAAACCTTTAGACTAAAGAAATATATGAACGCTAATTTATCCATGATATATATATGACATTATTTAATGCTTGAAATAACTTTTTTCCTCAAAAGTTTAAGTTCTATTGAAATACTGAATTTTATTTTTTAAATAAATTTATTTTATAAAAATATATACTGTTTTTCTTACCTTAACTTTCATTTTAGATTTTTGTCAAATTTTGAATTATCTTACTATAGTGACTTTTATTTTAGATCTTGAAATAAACACTTTCCCCCTGAAAAATCTTACCTTATGTTTACTTTTTTTATTTTTTGTTTTACTTTTTTACGGACCTGGAATATAAGTCATTGTATTCTAGATATAGCAACATTTTAGTATGTGGAGAAAATAAGTTATTCTGAGATAATAAAGATTTTTTTCCACAGCTCCTCCTCCTCTAGAGGTACACACACACACACACACACGCACACACACGCACACACACGGGCGCGCGCTGTGTTAGGTGAGGTGGAGCTCTGCAGCTGGGAGTAGTAGTCAGTAGTTTGTAGTTTGGGTTGGTGAAGCTCCCGATCGGCTGGACTCCACAAGTTTTGCTCTCAGAACCAGAACCACCAAACTACTGAACCACTGAACAGAACCGCCGATAAACCGGATTAAAACCGGATTAAACTCTGAGAACTTTCACTAAGGAATCACCGCAGGACCAACTCCAGCTTCACTCAACTCACTTATAATATACCCACTACTACTTATCTACTGATCTACTGCTGCTGCTACTGGTGAGACCTGTCTCTCTCTCTCTCTCTCTCTCTCTCTCTGTCTGTCTCTCTCTCTCTGTCTCTTCTGTCTGTCTATCACGCTATGTATTTATCTGTCTGTCTATCTGTCTGTGTCTTTCTCTCTCTCTTTCTCTCTGTCTGTGTCTCTGTCTGTCTCTCTCTCTCTGTATCTCTGTCTGTCTCTCTGTTTGTTTATCTGGGGGAGTCAAACTGATTTAAGGTAATATTTGTGAGACTGAATGAGCAAATCTATACAAATCTGGATAAATCTGTAAAGTTTAGGGTAACCACTGTGATTTTTTCCTTTTTTATATTTAAAGGATGCCATTAACAGTAGCATAAAGGTATCCAAAATCAGTGTGTAAGACTGGTGGAGGAAGACATGATGCCAAGATGCATGAAAAAAAACACCAGGGTTATTCCACCAAATATTGATTTCTGAACTCTTAAAACTTTATGAACATGAACTTGTTTTCTTTTCATTGTTTGAGATCTGAAAGCTCTGCATCTTTTTTGTTATTTGTAAATTTTGTTATTTGTTTATCTGTAAATAAATGCTCTAAATGACGATATTTTTATTTGTAATTTGGGAGAAATGTTTTCTGTAGTTTATAGAATAAAACAGCAATTTTTATACTAAAATATATACTTGTATATAAGGTATACACTTGTAACTTGTATTTTACTCATTTAGAGTGTCACAAATTTGACATCATGGAACTTAGTATTAGCATTAGGCAATATGGACCTAAATGTATATGATATTTCAATATATTTTGCGATATCAATATTTCTTATAAAAAAACACTGAAATTTGATTAATATACTACTGTAGCAAAGTAAATGTTAAAGTTTTAATTGGTATAACTGTTTTAAACATTTAGTATAAACACTACCACCACCAGTATTAAAATACTAAGAATCGTGTATAATACTATATGGCACACCCTGCACTGAGAATATAGTACGATTTCATCTATATCAACCTATAATAAATATGAATATATAGTCATTTCTAATATAGTTTACATGAAAAAGGCCAACAAACCAGAGTAAATTACGGGAAACCGTGTGCTCCAGCTGTGGTGAATGACCTCAGTGTGGTGGGTTTATGGAGCAGCTGGATCTATTTATAAAAGACCTTTCTATTTTTGGGGTCCCCTGGTTGATGTGAGGTTCGGGGCAGGTTCCTGTGAGGGGGTCGGTGCTGTCCATCACATGTGGTCAGGGCTGGAGGTGGCTGGACGGAGCACAGCAGCTCACTGACTCACTGACTCGTTCCCACAGTCCTGAACCTCAGAGTCACTGCAGGACAGAGCAGAGACCGAAAGGGGGCAGAGACTGATGGGGTGGGGGGGTGGGGGGGTGGGGGGTTCATCTCTGGGGGGGCTGAGGAATGTCCTGCAGGGCATGGATGGAACGGGTCTTCATCCAGTTTGAAGTTTTGTACCTTCAGATCTCAGATATATAGAGTTTAATGACCTGAAATATCAGAAGATTAGCATTAGCCACGGCTGCCTGTTTTCTTCATATCTGTAGAGTTGGTTAGCATGACTAGCATGGAGCACGGTATAACTTTTCAATATGTTAATATCGCACAGCTAGCTTTATATCTAAAGACCAAAGTAGTATATAGACATCAAACACACATCATATCAAACAGCAGTGCATTGGCTTTAATCTGTCATCAGCTATCAGCAAGTAATCCAGCTGGGAAAAAAGGGTTAGAGAATGGTCATACCTCAATATGCTTTCGAAAAAATATATGCTATATGATACAATGAAGACCATAATAAAGTATAAAGTTTCTTTGTAACAACAAAAACACAGCAAACATATATAAAAAACATATTTAAATAAAATATGTGTAACTGTCAATTTATGTAATGACTCCGTAAACTGCACAGGATGATGTGGTTGGAGAAGATGAAATAAATTTGGCAATCATGATGTTTCTACAATTATGATTTTAGTAAAAAACGTCATTAGCCATCAGCAAGTAATCCAGCTGTGAAAAATGGTTAGCATGATCAGGGCAGCTGTGTGGTAGGGCTGCGCGATATAACTAAAAACTAATATCTTATATATGTATACAATGCTATACAATGTTATCAAAACCTTAATAAAGGGTAATGTTCAGTGTACAAATATCAGTTTATCTCATATAAACACATTTAAAAAGAGTATATAACTATGAATTTATGTAATGACTAAAGTAATATTAAAGTATGGTCTCTGTATAAAATGTTCCAATTCTTTTCCAGTTAATCAATATTAATGATATGTTGTCCAATCCAAGTGTGTGTTTTATTCTTACATAAAATATCCTGAGCACTGTTAGCTTTTATTTAGCATTATATGAGATAATGAGTTGGTTATTTAAACTTAATTGATATTTGAAGAATATAAAAATGTATTTTTCCCACACTTTAATCCAGCTTCCAGCTCGAGAGCACAGCATTACTTTACTGGTGAACAGCAGTTACCCTTGCAGCTCCAGTATAAAAGCCTGTACGCTTGTTTTTATAGCGTATCGACTCTCCAGCGTCTGGGTTTTGTCTGTATGTTGAGTTTGCGTATTGGAGAGATTATGGTAAGGAAAGGAAAAGCTGGATGCTTGTTTTGGCCATCTTGTTTAAAGTAAATGTAAAGCTCAGATCAGGAACCGGTAACGTAATTCCACAGAGTCCCCTGAGCTAATTCTCCTCTAACCGTGAGAATCTATCCCACAGTACACAAATAAACCTGTGGGATATGTAGGTGGGGTCTAATGTGTTGAATACGGGTGTCGATTTAATTGGCATGAACTGAATAAGCAGATATATGTTAATGTTTTTTGTTTAAGTATGAATGCTGGTGATCTTCAGGCCCTCAGGCGGCACTGCATAAAAAAAAAACACTACATTACATTATTAATTAACTACATTATTAATTAAAATTGGACTGCTAAGGTAAATGTATTATTAGAATAACACTGCTAAATTATTACTAGTATTTAGCTGCTGTGTTAAATTGATGAATAGCATAGCAATGCAGAGGTACATTTAACGTTAAAACAGCATTGCTGAGGTAAATGCATGATTAGAATAACACTGCTGAGGATAGCACTGCTGGAGTAAATTAATGATTCAAATATCACTGCTGAAGTAACTTCATGATTGGCATAGCACTGCTGAGGTAAATTTATGATTAGAATTGCACTGCTGAGTAGGGGTGGGCAATATTATATCGTATACAATATATTGTGACAGAAATATCATGATATTAAAAATCCATATTGTGATAATAGGGATGTTCTGTCTTAAAAGTAGTCCATTATTTACTGTGAAGCTTTAAGTGTATTTATTGTATAATTGTTTTAGTTTGCAGTTTATATGCATGCACTAAATATTCTGCAATATTACTTACTGCATTATATTATTTTATGCTATATTATTCATTTTGCCACATTATGATTATACTGTTATACTATTATACTATATTCCTGAAATGAATTACCGGTAATTATTTTTCTGTTTTCCTATATCGCCAAGTATATCGTTATCACAAAAATACCCTGAAATATCGTGATATTATTTTAGAGCCATTTCGCCCACCCCTACTGCTGAGGTAAATTTATGATTAGAGTAGCACTGCAGAGGTAAATGTATTGTGCTTTGTTGGTATCTCATCTTTTAATGGTAGTTTTGTTTTGTTTCTTAGAAAGGCACAACTCAATGCATTAGGCCAGTGCAATTCATTCAATTATGGCTATTTTATTAAATTATTGTTCAGTATTTAGTATTTATTCTTTCAATATTTTATTTTATGTAGGTTTTTGCCTAAATATTATATTTCAGTGCATTCCTAATTGTGATATACCACACCATCCAGCTCTAGGGCGTCTATAGGATGGTATAATTTTTCGGAAATGTAACTTTATACTGATGTTTCTCAGACTTTCGTAGAGAAAAACCTGTTTAACTGGTTTGTTTGAGGCGAGAGCTGTAGGAACTGTGTTTCAGGGACTCTTGTGAGGGACGTGTCTGAACAGGATCAGCTGTGGGTTAACGTGGTGGTTTAGTCGGGAGATTCCTGAACAGTGACTGAAGTGAGGCATCCAGAGGACAATCCTCCAGATCGTGAAATCGACCTCTGGAGCGTAAAAACATCAGAGTAATGCAGGAGAGCAGAGAGGACGGGATTTAGTGGATGAGGCAGAGATGCTGTGTTGTCTCTGTGTTCTCTGCGTTCTTTGGGGGACTGGGTGGACTGGTTGTGTTTAGAGAAATCCCTGTGGAACTGCTGGGAAGAGAACGGGACTCAGGCCCATGTGTCACGACTTGTTCGGGAAGTCCGATCAGCTGCAACAATAGATGCTGTAATCTGAACAGATTTAGATCTTTAGAAGAGGATTTATAGAGGACTTCAGAACCATTTCAACAATTTCAGTATTTATATATTTTTATATTTATAAAAAAAATCAGAATATTTATAAAAATCTATTTTTTTTATTATAATCTTCCAACTTCAATCAGTAAAATATTGGGATGCTCTAATCTGATGAAATGACTCTGATGTATCTGGGCGAGTTTAAGCATATTTTATTACACTAAAGGGCACACTAAACCCTCTGATCTTTGCTGACTCCACCCCTAGATCAAATTTGAAAAAGGCTGAAAAGAAAGGGAGGGGTAGTTTGGGAGGGGCAATGGATGATGTATGGGTTTAGGCACTATAGCACAGGTTAGGAAATGTTTATAAAAAAAAATATGCAGGAAAACATTTTAGCTATTAATGGAAAAAAATATGGTTTAGGGTTTAGTGGCTCTTTAAATATGTATGTATTTAAGTGTCTATTTATTTTATTGTTAATGATTAGTTTTAGGAAATTAGAATATTATGTAAGACCAATTGTTACTTTTAGCAGTGTGCCACATCCTGCTGGAAAATGAAATGAAACCATCACTGATTGGTGGAAACTTCACAGTAGACCTCGAGCAGCTTGGACTGTGTGTCTCTCCACTCTTCCTACAGACTGTGCTTCCTTGATTCCTAATGAAATGTAAAATTTACTGATGATCAGTGATGGTTTGGAGAGACATGTCATCTGCTGGTGTTGATCCACTGTGTTTTATTATCAAGTCTAAAGTCAGTGCATTTTTGTTTTCCCACAAAATCTTACAGCACTTCATTTTCCAGCAGGACTTGGCACACTGCCCACACTGCCAAAAGCACCAACTAAGCCTACCTAAGCCTCAGGTGTTGTGTATCAGCTAGCATTAGCATTAGTGTGCAGTGTGTGCTGACAGACAGCAGTGTAGATGCAGAAAATGCTTAACTAGCGTCTGAAGCTAATCTGAGAAGATTTTTCTGACGCTGTTGCTGTTTTTATTAGACAGCGCTCAGATTCGCTCCAGTCACCATCAGCGACTCTTTAATTCACTCGTTTCCTCAGAGCTGAGAATAAACCCTGATATTCTGATATACGCAGGTTAGCATGCTAACTTCAGCTCCAGTTAGCGCTAAGCTGAGGTGATTGAAGCTGCGCTGGTGTTGGTATAATATCTCCAGCTGTGTAATTTACCTGTTTAATCCAGTTTAAGGCTCGAGAGATGTTAATTTTTTACACTGAAAGAGTGAAATATTGAAACAGTGAAAAGGCTGTCTGCAGTTAAATTGTCCTCTTACCTCAGAAATCAAATATAAAGGTCAGCAGGCCTTTAATCACCAGGGTTCGTACAGTCATGAAAAACCAGGAAAAGTCATGGAATATGAAAATATCAATTTCCAGGCCTAGATAAGTTTTGGAAAAGTCATGGAAATTTGCAATCTACAAAACTTAATTAAAAAATAAATTAAGGAATTTAAACTCTACACAAAGGAGCTCTCAGGATCTGACACACATTTTATTATTAAAGTTTGTGTGTCAACATTTTTATTAGATTAATTTTAGACCTACTTTAATTAATACATTTTAATTTAATAAAAAAAAAGTTGATTTTTTGACCATATAATGGTTTTATGTCCATGTCTGCACTGATGTTTTCCACATTGTATGGTCATGAAAATTTGCTTTGAAGGCATGAAAAAAAATGGAAAAAATCATGAAAATGTATTGGATAAGATGTATATTCTATTCTACATTGTGATAAATTTGCTAAATTTTAGGAATAACCATATATATATATCAAAAGGAGACTAATGCAACAGGAAAAAGCCATATTCAGTTTTATTTGGCAATATTATTGCATACGATATGATATGGCACACACACAAATTCAGCTTTTCACCAGACTTTAACAGTCAAAAGTCATTGATCCAAAATACCACGATACTAATAATGCACTCCATATATCCAATATTATTAGTAAAATAATTTATATGAACTGAAAATTCTATACAAATAGTACAAGTGATGCATTCTATTTTGTGAACATTTCTTTAAGTATGGTGATGCAATATTTTTACGCTATAGCCCCAGTCCTACCTTTAAAAGAACAAAACTGCAGGAATCCAGCCCTCCAGGACCGGATATACATGCTTACATGCATATACATACCCTGCTCCAGCCTCTAACCTTGACTAGGCAAAACTTTTACTTTAATGTTCAATTCAAAACTGATCCAGTTAATTTTCTGAATTAATGTGTGTTTAGTCGACTCGTTCACACTGAACTGATCTGGTGGAGAGAGAGGATGCCCTCTAAATAAATAGGACCGATATATATTTTATTAGCTTATTAAACAGATTGTCTATTTAATCCCAGTAAACACAGCTGGCTGACCAGTGCAGCGGGCTCTTCACTCACTGGTCTGTGTGGAGGAGGTGGAGCAGAAAGCTGGGGATGAAAGGATCAGTGATGGAGGTGTAGAGTCTGTTTAAACTCTGACATCATGTTTCCTCTCTGTTTTTCTGCAGTTCAGTCCGGAGCCCCCAGCCCCCCCCGCCCCGCCAACAACCCGCCCCCCTGCCCCGCCAACAACCCCGCCCCATTCCCCCTTCCCGCCTGAGGAGGAATCTGGCACCGTGGCACTACCAGAGGGATGAATGAGGTAAGAATTTTTCGTTTTTTCTTCTCAGTAGGAACAGAAACCTCTTTCAGATCTGCTCCACCCAGACTGATGTTTAACATTCAGTCTGCATCAGCCATAACATTAGAACCACTTCTATATGAATAGAATAGCATTAGTTCTCTAGTTCTAGTGGTTTCTGAAGAACTGGTATGCATTTATAAACCCCTTACCTGCACCTAAACACTTCCTGCTACTAATACTTTATGTTAATGAGGTCCTGCAACCTATGGTCCTACCTTTTCTGAACTCTGCACACTCTGGTGTAAAGCTTAGATTAGGCCCGAGCCCGTTAAAGTTCTGTCCGAGCCCGACCCGACCCATAAAATGTCATTATGAGCCTGAACCTGATTTAAACCGACATTTTTTTTAGTAAGTAGTGTGTTAAAACTAAGCTTTTTTAAAATCATTTTTTGGCTTTTTATGATTTTAAATGAGCAAAATCAGTTCAGAATGATGTTAGTTAACATTGCAACACTGAAGAAGCCTAGACCTTTTATTTTTATATACTCTAATATAATTAATAATCTTTTAGAATATAAAATACTTTCTGAACAAAAGATTTTTTATTTTATTTTAAGCATACAGCCTATGCACAGAACACAAAAACAGCAATAAGGCTATGCTCCGTCTTTTTGCTGTGGAATGCTATAGAAGCGTGCAGAAATAAGACACTCTACCAAGCCGACACCAGAGTGTTGTTACTATCAACAGCTTACTTGAAGTAGCTCCATACCTCTGACTTTCCTTTGCATAGGGGCCAAAGTTACCGTAGCTCACCTGATGTAATTTTTTTTACTCCTCACTTCAGAAGAATCCGGTTTGTTTTGCCCAGCGCCACACATATAGCGCTGGAGTGAGGTGCGTAATGCGGAGAAGCAGAGGCGCTTTTTCATTTAAAAAACAGTTTTTTTTTTTTTTTTTTTTTGGTTACTTTACTATGTATTGTGATTATCACGCAAAAATAATATTATTAAAAAAGAGAAAAACAGCATTATCTGGCTAATATATCAGATTAAACTGCAACCTGTCAGCAGTTTAGGACAGTTACAAACAGACCAGAGTTCGTTTTAACCGAACCAAAGTAAATGCAAAAAAACCTTTATTTCATTGACTTTTCCTTCAGGAACATCAGGGAAGTCATAACATTTGCACAATAACAGGTAGTTTAATGCAAAGGAACAAATAGACTTCACTGTGGAGGACTGAACGTTACCTGGACATTTCCTTATTTCTTGACAGCATATAGGGTTATAGCTCTAGTGTTTGAGAGGCCGCAGACTGTAGATCATTAACTGGTTTCCAGTCGTTCAGTGTTCAGTTCAGAAGCTCATAGTGGGAATTTTAATGTGGAAAATAAAATTTTCTCAAACTGGGAAGTGTTTAGTATTCAGTCATGAATCAGTGCTCTCTGTGTTCCTGTGTAACGGCAGTGGAGAGGGGGAGGTGGGGGAGGTGGGGGAGATGGGGGAGGAGGGGCGGAGTGCCTTCCTAACTGAGGGCACAACATACACTGACATGCCCAAAAAAAAATCATGGGACTAATACATGTGTCTAACTAGTACTAGTATCCTGTCCAGTGACTTTTGTCACGTCCCAAGGCCCCACGTCACTGTGGGATATGTGGGCGGGGTCTCCTGTATTAAATGTTTATGTGATGGATTTTCTGCTACAGTTAATAGAGCTGTTTTAGGATTAAATGAAGATGAGTCCTGGTGTCTCCCGGCTCTGTAGATGTTTATAGTACACGCTCCTCTCTGCAGCTGATGAGAGTTTGACTGTGTGTGAACAGTATTTCAGGTTCTGTCAGTTTCCTCATGACCTCGTTTATCACTGTCACAAAAATGTAGGTCAGCAGGAGTCCTGAGTCCTGAAACTCCGGATTAAAAATACCTGTTGAATCCATATAGTGAATCTATAGAATATAAAACTCAGGCAGGGATTTCTATTATAGTATTTTATTCTTTATTCATGAATCACATTTCTGAGGTCAACGTGTTGGGTTGTATGTTGGGTCAGTTTATTTAACTGTTTTATATAAAATGTCACACTTTTTCACATTTTACGTTATTAATTTATTTATTTAGAATTCATTTATTTATTTACACTTATCCATATTTATTTTTTTATTGATTTGGTTGATTTGATTGTTTCAAAGACAGAAAATGAATACATGAATTAATACGTTTAATACAAATGTGACGATTAAAGCAAGGTAAGTCAACTTTATTTTTTGTAGCACCTTTTATATACAGTAGTTTATTTAAGTGCTTTACATAAACAGGGATGAAATACAAAGACATAAAATAGCAAAAGCAAAAAAGCATTTTAAAATCTTTAAAAATATAATACAGTAAAATGAATCATTAAAAAGCAAGAAAATTAAACATTTAAAGAAAAAAACCTGGATTTAAAAGTTTTCTTTGTACATGCTCTTCTAATACTCTCTGTCAACTGATTATAATGGCATTTAATTTTTTATTTTTTTATTAAAAATGTATTCTATATTAAATTCTATGTTGAAAAAATCTAAAATTGTAGACTCTTTTATATAAAAGTGTGAATAAAAGTCATTTAAGCTGAATTACATTAGAATTCATTAAAGAAAAAACTAGAGACACATAGGCTAACAATTCCCAGTTTAAATAACATTTAACATTTTTAGTATTTTAACTATTATGCTATCTGTGTATTTAATTGATTATATATATTAAAATGTTCGTATATCATTGATTGTATAAACCATAGTTGATTTTTACCTTCAGATTCGTATTTAAAAATAAATTATAAAAATTTTTGTTAATTTCTTGGTAGGTTTCCTCCACGTTACTCCGGCGGTACCGCCTGGCCCGGACAGAGACCAGCACCTCTGTCTCTGATGGGGCGGAGGGACGGGACGTCTCGGGGGACGGAGACCCCGCCTTCCCTCTGTCGTCGGTAGCAGGACTGCTGGAGGGGGAGGACGGGTCCCCCTCACCGCCGGACCCCGGGCGGACCACCGGCCAGCCTCAGGCCGACGGCAAGCAGAACCTCCGCAATAAGTTCCAGGGAGCCTTTAAAAAGGGCATCTCCAACCCCATGGACCTTCTGGAGTCCACCATCTACGAGTCCCCCGTGGCCCCGGGGCCCAAGAAGGCCCCCATGGACTCGCTGTTCGACTACGGAACGTGCAGAGCAAACAACAACCAGAAACGCCGCAGAAAGAAGCTTCCACGAGGGTGAGGAGATGCTTTACAGCAGTATTGCTTGTTGCTTGTCCCGGTCATGTAGCTTGCCCTCAGCTGCCGGAGCCCTGAGAGAGCACAATTGGCATTGCTCTCTCTGGGTGGGTACAGTACAGTAAATTGCGCTTTCTCTTTCCCCTTATCACTCCTAGGGTAATGTGGATCAGCACAAGGCTGCGTCTGTGAGCTGCTGTATAAGAACCGAGTCACTGCGCTTTCCTCCGAGCGAGAAAATGGGATTTCTCCCTAATTTTTAGGAACTTTTTGGGATTCCTTAAGTAAAAACAGTGGAGAGACCTCTTATTGTGCTTTAAGGAGCTTTCAAGAGAAGTTTTACTTCCAAAAATCTTTTTCTTAATAGTTTCTGTTTCTTCCAAAAATCTGTTTCTATACAGTTTCAAACAGAGGAACCCTTAAAATATCCTCAACCAACTTAAACTTTTCACAGTTTGTCCAAACATTACATTCATACAGTTTCCCGCTCTTGCACCAAATCTAGTTTTCAATCATTTTAAACAATTAATCATTTAATAATGCAAATATTTTTAGTAAAATTCAAGTTTCTGTTTCTATATCAGTTTAATTTGGTCTGTAGCTCTTCTAAAAGTCCTCAGATTTGGTTGGATTACAGATGACATTTACACAGACTGCTGCAGACAGTGTTTTTATTGGGGTTCTGTCAGATTTGCTCAGTGTTTGAGGAGGATTTTCACACAGTCTTCAGGCAGATGGGCTCCAGGCTGATCAGATTGTTTGGGTAATGCTCGTGGGCCACGGTTTTTAAACAGTCCCACAAATTCTTAGATAATTTTTTGTTGTTCAGACGCTCCAGTATTGATTTGCTTTGTTTAGATCACAATCTTTCTGATAGTTAAAATTTCTTTAGTGAGTTTTTAGCAGAGTAATGCAGATCATCATGTAGTTCTAAAATATTTAGTGAAGATGTCTCGCCCCCCCCCTGCGAAAAAGCAGTTCTTAAACATGATGCTGCCACCACTATGCTTACTAGGGAATGTGCAGTGTTTGTGTTGAGTAGAAAATCTGTCGATCGATCTGTCAATCTATCATTCTATCTGTTGCTCTATCGATCTATCTATTGATCGGTCAATTGGAAAAAAATCAGGACCTCCCCATTACATGTTAAAACCTTTGTCTTTTTAAATAATTTCAACTTTTTTGAGAAATGGCGTGTTTATAACTAAACAAATAAAACTTAGCAAAGAATTTAGTTTTTTTGGCCAAAGGGGAAAATAAGAGCTGTTACAATTACAGTTTTGTAAATTACATTTTACTTAAAAGTAACTTCTTTTTTTTTGTTTTAATAGTTTATTTACATTATCTCTGTCTCACAATATCATCTACCTATTAAAAATGCTAAATAGATTTCCAATATTTTGTCAAAGGGTGAGTAAAGCGCTTCTGTTTATTTACAGTAAGCTTATATTTCCAATATTATGTCTAAGCATGAGTTTTCAGTAAAGTTTCTCCAGCACTAAGGCTGGGTGCAGCAGCATTAGCATTAGCGGGACGTAAATGCCGCTAGCTGATAGCGCTAGACTGAGGAACCGGGGGCGATATCAGCTAGCGACTACTACGAAGACTACAGTCCGATATACTCACCTCTCAGTGGCTGGCAAAAGAGCTAGTGCTGCGGTTAGCGGCTAATGCTAATGCTGCATCCAGCCTTAGTGCTGGAGAAACTTCACTGACAACTTACCCTTATAACACTGTACTTTAGAGGAGTGGCTTTACTGCTCCTTAATGCCTGACTGATAGAATTCATACATAAGGAGCTCTGTTGATTTTTTGGAAAATTAAATAATTTTGTTTTGTATCTCCAGTGCCAAGCTAAAGACATGTGTTCCTTTAAAGGTGAACCACAGTGTCTCAGCAGACACAGCAGTGCTTTCTCATCTATAACTATGGTTCAAGTGTGTATATGTATGTATGTAGGTATATATATATATATATATATATATATATATATATGCTGGCGTGTGCTGCGTTTCCTCAGCAGTCCGTGTTGCCGCTCGGTGTTTGGTAATCTGAGACACTCTGATGGAGCCATTCTGTGGTTAAACTCATGAAGCTGCTGATTTGACTGGCTGATGATTCTCTCACTGATCTGATCTTCTCTCCGGCTCCTGATTTGAAAGTCAAATCTCTCTGATTCAGATCGAGACCAAAAGAAGCTGAAATATTTATTTAACAGATCAATAGGAACACATTGTAACTCATACAGTAAATACACATTCAGTAGATTCAGATCTATTACTGTTACTATTACTGTTCTAGACATCCAGCAGCAGATATACACAATACACAGACATTACATTACAAACCAATTTACACCAGTTACTGTGCTTATTGTGAAGATAACTGATGTCAGCCATACAGACAGTGTAAGAACACAGTTATGTAATAATAACGGCTTTAAAGTGTTTAAAGTTTCCTCTGAGGAGGAACTGCTTCTCTCTGCATGGTGGCGCTCATGTGGTTGATGTGGGAAGTAAACAGACAGCATGCAGTTGTGAAATGTTTACAGTCGTTTATCCACAAACACTGAAAAAAAAAAGTATTTTTCAATGCAAGTTTAGCAAAAATAAAATGTGCATGAACTGCAAATAATGACTTGTTATATTTAAAACACTTTCCTGGTATTAAAAGCATTGTAAAGCAGCATTGATACATAAAATATATCTGATGTAATAGTTAAAATATTGAATGTAGGAACATATCCAGGCTGTTATTGTAAGTAAGAATATGTTCTTAATGACTTAATGCCTGGTTAAATTAAAGGTTAAAAAATAAATAAATAAATAAATAAATAAAATAAAAAAATATCAAATATAATAGTAAAGTACAACAACAGCCAGATTTATGTAGTAATAATATACATTTGTATATTTTTATACAATACTTTTCATTTTAATATATATTTTTATTAGCCTGTCAACATTAACACATTATTTTTGCATTTTTTTTACGCAAATTATTTACATGTAAAACAAACTCTGGTGACGCATTAGCAGTTTTATTTAGCAATATAACACAATATATAACACTGATGCTAGACGTTTATGCTCATCTCTCTCTCGCTCTCTCTTTTTTTTATTGATTGAAGTATTTTCTTTTCTTCTTTTTTTTTCTGTACTACAATTCCCAGCATGCATTGTTGAACTCTATCACACAGTTATTGGGAATCCTTATGAAACTCAGTAAAAGTTTGGGTGGGTGAGGGTAAAGTAACGCTCCGGTGCTGTAGGTGTTTAGGTGATGTAGGTGTGGAGGTTATATGTTGTTATTTCTCTCTGAGCTGCTGAGGAAGTGTTTACTGAGGAAGTGTGGGTTTAACTCAGTGTACAGAGGCTTATTGATGGTACTGAGCTTCTCAGAACCGACAGGGTGGAACTTTACTGTACTGACCGTTATAACACTGACAGTACTGCTACTGTGTGTGTGTGTGTGTGTGTGTATATATACGCCCTCACACACTATATTACCTCTACAGCAGATTCAGAAATGCTGTTTTTAACCAGAGTGATTCTCTACTGTTCAGTTCAGTCCACTGTAATGCACATTTTAGTGCTTTTTAGCTTTAACAGACCTGATTTACCTCGTTTATAAGAGTAGTTCTGCAAAAAAAATCTAATATGCATAGTACTTCCCTTTAAAATGGTGGTTTAGTAAAGGTTCAGATTAGGGTTGCCAAAATTCTTAAATATAAGAAATATTAACATTTTGACATAAAATACACAAAAAAGCTCTACAAACATTTTTAATTTAGGGTAAAATTAAGTGCTTGGATTTTTGCACCAGGAGTAAAGCAGCATAAAGTTATCCAAAAGCAGTGTGTAAGACTGGTGGAGGAGGAGAACATGATGACAAGATGCATGTTTAAAACTGTGATCAAAAACCACCAGGGTTATTCCACCAAATATTGATTTCTGAACTCTTAAAACTACTTTATGAATATAAACTTGTTTTCTTTGCATTACTTGAGGTCTGGAAGCTCTGCATCTTTAAAAAAAATCAGCCATTTCTCATTTTCTGCAAATAAATGCTCTAAATGACAATATTTTTATTTGGATTTTTTTATTTTGGAGAAATTTTGTTTGTAGTTTATAGAATAAAACAGCAATGTATATATATGCATTTATTTATTTGTTATTCATCCCACGTTAAAAACTCCAAATCCTAATAAAACAAACCACAATACTCTAATAAAATAAGCCACGCCCCATGCACTGACTGATATCTTCTGGCAAAAGCACAACCAGATAAAAAATCAATTATGATTATTGATCATTATTGTTGTATATAGTGTTGTTGTTTGTGTGACAGACATGGGACATTTATTGGACATTTATGGTAATCCCAAACAAATTGTGTCCCCTATTGGTTCATTACAAGACATAACATTTAATTTCCAAAAAATATATATATATTCCCTATTTTGGGAATTTCTGGACTGGTGGTAACCCTAGTTCCAAGATACTTCATGATGGATGTTGATGCTGATTGAGCCATAAGATAGTGTATTTAAATATACATAATTAAACTAAATTAAAGCCTTTTAACAGCAACAGTGTTAGAGCTTTACTCACTGTATTTTCTAACTGTTAAATATCACTTCTAACTCTCATTTTTGACAGTTCCTCCAATCTACTGAGGTAACGTTGGTGCTATACCGGTGCTAATCTAGTCCATCTAAAAAAAAGAAACCTCAAATTGTTTATCTTGCTGAAACAGAGTTGATTGGACAGGAGATTTGCTACAAAACATACCAGTATGCTAGTCCATATTTAAGCCGCAGGGTAATGTGTTAGTGTTATGATAGTACAGTACTATCTACAGTACCAACCAGAGGTTTAAAAACACCTTAAATCCTGTGTTTTTTTATATTTATTATTTTAAAGGTTTCTACATTGTAGATTAATACCAAAGTCATTCAAACTTTGAAGAAACCAGAATATGTTTTATAATTTAGATTCTTCAAACTAGCACCTCTTGCTTTATCTCTGCTGGATTTTCTCAGTCAGTTTTATAAAGGGTAGAGTCACCTGGAATACAGGCTTTCAGTTAACAGCTGTGCTGAACTCATCAAGAGTTAATTACTTGAATTTCTTGTCTCTTAATTTTAAAGTTTCAGAGCATCAGTTAAAGTAAAGTAGTGAAGAGTTACAGGTATACAGTGAATAGTGAATATTTGAGTAATGTTCGAATCCAGGTTATGAGAAGAAATACATACTCAACTAAGTAATGAAAAAAAGAAAAAAATGAAGGTCAGTCATTTAGAAAAATATTAATTTTAAGAACTTTCGTTAAGTTCAGTCGACAAAAAAGACTATAAAAAATGTTATAATGATGGAACTGGCACTCATCAGGACCGCCCCAGGAAAGGATAGAAGAGCAAGAGTTTCCTCTGTTGTACAGGATAAGTTTATCAGAATTCATCAGAGTATTATGGTTTGTTTAACACTTTTAAGTTACTACATGATTCCTTATGTGTTCCTTCATAATCTGATAGATCACTTCACTATTCATTTACTATGTAGGAAAAAAAAATAACAATTTTGACTGGTACTGTAAGTATTATTATATACCTAGTCAACACACAGTACATAAACATTAACTAAAAAAAGCCAAATTGAGTGATGTGTGTGGCTTGAATTGTACTGTGTATTGCTGTATATTTAAACATTATTTATTGTGCTAATTAGCTGGATCTTGTGAATGACTCTGCATTGCAGTGTTAATAAAGAACTTATTTATTCAACCAAACACTGTTCTACACAGCAGTCTCTAAATTCTGCATTCTGACAACTTGGAAAAAAGTGAAAAAGTAAATAAACTCTTTAAACACAGCCCTGCTTTCAGCTGCCGGGGGGAGGGGGGGTGAGAGGTGAGGTGGCAGCATGGCGATGAGGTTTTCCAGAATCCACACCTTTCTCATCTGACCTTTTCCTTCCATCAACAGGAAGACGGAGAACGAGATGTCGTGTGACGAGAGCTCTGCCGACCCTCCCAAGGTCCTGAAGGTGTTTAACCGCTTCCTGCTGTTTGACGCCGTGTCCCGGGCGGACCCCGAGGCTCTGGACGGGCTGCTGCAGTACCTGCAGGCCCAGGAAAAGAGGCTCATCGACGAGGAGTTCAAAGGTGAATCACCGAAACGCTGTGCTTTTAAACACAGTCTGGATAGGAAACAGAGTTGCACGGCTGCGAGCAGTGAACGCTGCACAGACTGCATGTGTAAACAGCATGGAGCAGCAGAGACAGCGTTTGTTAAACACTGTAGTAACTAATTGGCATTATCTGGCTAATACAGCTACAGCTACAGCTTTTATTCTATAAACTACAGACAACATTTCTCCCAAATTCCAAATAAAAATATTCTCATTTAGAGCTTTTATTTGCAAAAAAAATGAAAAATGGCTGAAATAACAAAAAAAAAAAAAGATGCAGAGCTTTCAGACCTCAAATAATGCAAAGAAAACAAGTTCATATTCATAAAGTTTTAAGAGTTCAGAAATCAATATTTGGTGGAATAATCCTGGTTATTTTTTTTCATGCATCTTTGCATCATGTTCTCCTCCACCAGTCTTACACACTTCTTTTGGATAACTTTATGCTGCTTTACTTCTGGTGCAAAAAAGAATTCAAGCAGTTCAGTTTGGTGGTTTGATGGCTTGTGATCATCCATCTTTCTCTTGATTATATTCCAGAGGTTTTCAATTTGGTGAAATCAAAGAAACTCATCATTTTTAAGTGGTGTCTTATTTTCTTACTGAGCTGATTAAAGATTAAACTGCGGTTTATCAGCAGTTTAGCTCAAATAAAAGGAAAGAACGCCATCTACTGTACCCACCCAGAGAGAGCAAGTCTAATTGTGCTCTCTCTCTGGGCTCCGGCAGCTGATGGCAAGCTGCATAAACAGGATTCGAAC